>NC_080418.1:78606482-79255713 GCF_029873635.1 Malania oleifera | reverse complement strand
TGTGGTGGCTGATGCATTGAGCCAGAAAGTAGTAGGAACAGCGACGCCAATAGTCGAGATTCAGCATTCGATACAGATGGACCTGGAGAGGTTAGGTGTGAAGCTAGTAAAGGAAGGTCACCAAACATTCATTGCTAGCCTAGTGATGCAACCTACGTTTCCGGAAAGAATTAAATCTACTTAGAGAAATGACGCAGAGTTGGTAGAGTTGATAGAGAAGGTGTAAGACGGACAGGGAGAGGAGTTCAATATATCAGATGATGGAGCCCTACAATTTTGTACCAAACCGTGTGTTCCTACAGATGCTAAGATTAGGAGAGCTATCTTATATGAGGCACATAGATCCCTATACACAATTCATACTGGAAATACCAAGATGTATCGGGACCTTCGAGAATCATTTTGGTGGAGCGGTATGAAGAGGGGTATAGTTGAATTCGTGGAGCAGTATTTGACGTGCCAACAGGTAAAGGCTGAGCACCAGAGGTCGACAGGATAGCTGCAGCCCCTCCACATCCCTGAGTGGAAGTGGGATCATATATCTATGAATTTTTTTCACAGGTTTGCCGCCAGCGCTGCATGGCCAGAACGCCATTTGGATAATTGTAGACTGACTGACGAAGACTACCCACTTTCTCCCTATTAAAGTTGGCTACCCTATGAGCAACCTAGCAGAGATATATATTCAGGAGATAGTTCGACCTCATGGAGTGCTAGTATCTATAGTTTCGAACTGAGACCCGCGTTTCACATCACAATTTTGGAGGAGCTTATAGGAGGCTTTGGGGTCTCAGTTATCCTCAGGTACATGAGGATATACTTCGAGCGTGTGTGTTGGATTTCGGGGGTAGTTGGACCTAGTATATGTCGTTGGTTGAGTATGCGTACAATAACAGCTATCAGGCCAGCATCGAGATGGCACCTTACGAGGCATTGTATGGTGGGAGGTGTCATTGTCCACTATACTGGGATTTAATGGGCGAGATACGAGTTTTGGGACCAGAATTAGTGCAGCAAACGTACGATAAAATCTGACTAATTAAAGATAGAATCAGTGTAGCTCAAAGTCGAAAAAAAAGTTACGCAAATACTCGTCGCTAAAAACTAGAATTTGATGTTGAAGATCGGGTGTTTTTGAAAGTAGCACCGCTGAGAGGGGCTATGAGATTTGAGAGGAAGGGTAAGCTGAGTCTTAAGTTTATTAGCCCATTCGAGATACTTAAGAGAGTGGGTCCAGTTTCTTACAAGCTAGCTTTATCACCAGCTCTATCTAGAATACACGACGTATTTCATGTTTCCATGCTGAAGAAATGCATCCTAGATCCATCCTATGTGATCAACTACGAGGAAATAGAGCTCAAGGATACCCTAGCATAAGAAGAGATACCAACACAAATCTTAAATAGAAAAGAACAAGAGTTGTGTACTAAGAGAATTCTACTAGTAAAAGTCCTATGGAGAAATCATATGGTGGAGGAGGCCTCGTGGGAGTTAGAGGAGGAGATACGACAGAGACACCCACATCTATTCAGTGGGGACCAATATTAGATAGAAAGAACAATAGCGATTTAGGTAAAGTAAATTCAGTTTATGTAGTTTGGTTTATTTTACGCAGAACATAATGATGTATGTTCAAGTCGTATATTAGGCTATAGGATATGTAGTGCTTTGGGTTTTGGGAGAATTTTCTTTTATGTATACACTTGTAATCTTCCAAAACCATATATGTAACCATAGTATTCCTCCGCCACAAGTGAGGGTAAATAATAAAATAAGTAACCAATTTTTCCTCAAAGGATGGTGCAAAGCACAAATAGTAAATTTTGAGGATGAAATTTTACGAGGAGGGGAGAATGTAGTGACCTGGAAATTATAATAATAAAATAAAATAGAAAAAATGGATTTTTGGCTAAGGCAGGAGAAAATCAGCGATGATCTTGGGTTTTAACTGCGACCGGGTAAAGGTAAAATAGTAAATTAAGTGGCCAATTAATAGAAAACCAACGATAGTTTTATGAGAAGCACGAAAAACCGGCGACGATTTTTTGACCAATGCTAAAAGATATAAAAGAACCAAAAGCTTCATTTTTTAAACAAATCAAATTATTCTCTCTCTCCTCTCTCAAACCCACGAACCTCTCTCACTTATCTCTACAAATTCCACTCCGTTAAGCCTTGTTTCAATGATCAAGAACCACCACGGGATTCCTGGGAAGATTCTCTATAACGTAGGCAGAGCAGAATTTATATTTGGGGTTTTGGGGCACCATCCCAAAACAAAGGTAAGGGTGTTATTTGAGTGTTTTTGGTTGATTATTTAATTATTGAAGGTATAAGCTTAGATGTTAATATATTTATCAGGTTAAATTGAAAAATTGGGATTTTGTATAATTCAAGGTTGATGTATACACGGCAGGTAGGCTAGGTTTTCCATGGGTGTTTTTTCTCAAGGATCTAGGTAAATGATAAATAGTTTATAATTCAGGAAATGCGAGTATGAAACTATTATAGGAAATTCAGTTGATTGACAGTGAAATATATATATATATATATATATATATATATATGTGTGTGTGTGTGTGTGTGTGTGTGTGTGTGTGTAATTTCAGGATTATAGAATTATGAATGTCGTGGGCAGAGTTAGAATCAGTAGGCGAGTTCAGTTAGTTAGGTAAGGAAAATATGCTATGCTAGGAATTTCAGAAATTTTATCAGTAATATATATATATATATATATATATATATAAAATATATGTTTCGTGGTAAACTCTATAGTGTATAAATTATTTTCATTATCAGAAAATATAAATTTTAGTACATGGGTTTTTATTTATTTAGTTGTGTGGCATGAGTTAATATTAGATCAGTTTAGAATTTATATAGTTTTTTTCAAAATACCTTGATTTACAGTATTTTTGCACAGAAATATGTTTTACTAGATTTTACAGAATTATAAATTACAGTATATACAAAGAGATATTATACAGACAGATATTTTATGGATAAATATTATATAGATAGATATTTTACAATATTTACAGAATACCATGATTTCCAAAATTTCAAATCCATAACACTCAGATATTACAATTTATTCAGTCAGATAATACAGATCAGATATTACAGTCATTTCTGTCAGATATTATAGTATTTTCATATAATATTTACAGTGTTATGCTTATTTTAGAATCATGATAAAATGATAAGATAATTATATATTAGTATTATATAGTATCAGACCCTGATGAATTATTTCAGTCAGATTCAGTCAGCAGAGCACGGTACCGTAACTATTTTAGATCAGAGTGCAACCACATATCTCAGATAGTGTGTGGATTTCTGTCAACCGTGCCTTGGAGGGATTACAGGCTCCCTAGTATTCTAGGTAGAGGTGGCCGGTTTGATGAGGGAGAGGCTAGTACTGAGCCTTTAAATGGATTGCAGTAAGGCCGGTCTGAGGATTGATAGAGTATCAGTTGACTTATCCTGGTGGGCCAACTAGAGTTAAGTCCCGCCTACGAGCCGCACAACCCTATCATGAGGGGTTAAATCATGACATACAAATGATATTAGAGGTAGGGAGGTCGATTGCACTTCCATATTTGTAGGGTAAGTGTTTCCAAGAGAAAAGTATTTTTGGATAGATCACAGGAGTTTTGATAGATGATATTGGAGAGTTATGTTTTTGTGTATGTATATTTTGGGGAGATACTAATTCTAGTATTGTGTATATAGTTGTATAGTTTTATGTTTTCGGCTGCATAGGTATTTCCTAATAGTTATTATAGGGGTATCATAGTAACGTAATTTACAGTATATATATATATATATATATATATATATATATTAAAAGGTAGGAAATTTCATGTCGTTACAGTACCTGCATAAGTGACAACCATAAAATCTAGAAATAGAAAGAGCATGCATTTATACACTAAAACACAACTGTTGGCTTTTTGAGTCTGATCCCTAATTTTGATAATGACAAACCACAAGTTAATTATGTGTGTTTCTAGTTGTTAAGCAAGTTATAATTTACCACACACATAAGACGTCTAAGATGGAAACCAGACGAAACTCAAAGAACACATTATTTGGCATATTCTATGAAGACGGAAGAGCAAACGAAGAAGAAGAAGACATGTTTTCAGCTATATATGCATTTAATTTTTCTATTTTGGTCTCTAATAATGCATACATCTTGTATGATACGTTTTAAATGCTCAAATGACCGTAGATTGACCATAAAGAACCACATGACCGTAGGGCACCCTTCAGTTGACTGACGCAGGATTTTTAGGGTTAACACTCAAAGACTATAGAGTGACTTTAGGTCCCTAAACATGACATGAAAAGGCCTTTATAAGTTAGAAATTATAATTATGTGATTAGAGGTAACTTTTAATAAAAATTCAGACTTAAATGCACAAGTTTAGTGTGTTCGGTCGACTGAACTTGAACACACATAAACCTTTGGTCTACCAAACCTCCCCAAGGTCAAAAGTTTGACCACTTGGTTGACTGAGTTGGCACGTGGGGAAATCCCAATGTCCTGGTCGACTGAACTTGAAGAAGAAAAATGGCCTAGTCAACCGAACATGCAAGTTCGGTTAACCGAACTTGGCCTGGTCGATCGAACCCCGGAGGTTCCAAACATCGCCCTAAGATGGTCGATCGAACTTGTAATTCAAAAATGCCCTGGTTGACCAAACTTAGTGAGATGGTCGACCGAACCTCTCCGGTTCTGAATTTTTTAAGGGCTTAAATGTAATTAACTTTTAATTAAATAATTTAGAAAATACCCAGCATGTCTCCAACGATCATAATTTTCGTAAAATCTATAAATACCCCTTCATTACTCCAAATTAGCAACTTTGATTAACTCCAAATTCTCTATAAACCTTTGTTAATCAAAGTTCCCCTAAAACCAATTTTTATTGTTTAAATCATTCTTTTGGGGCAAAATCTTTTATACAAATCTCTCCAACTCTCTTTCATGCATTTATTTCAAAATCATTTTTTAGGAGAGTATTTTATTTAGGGCATTTTATTTGCACATCTCACTGGGCACTTAATCTTTGAAAAATATTTTTGAGAGTATTGCTTAGGTTTTCTCCCGGATTATTTCTTTGATAAATATTTTTAGGAGAAAATTATTTATTGCACAAATATTTTCTTGAACTTAAACTTCAGATTCTCCACATACTTTTATTTTCAAAAATCTTTGTTGGAAAACATAATAATCATTTTTATATCCACGTATTTTATTTATGCAAATTATTTAGATAAGAACCCTTTACTCTACTGAGCATATATTTCATATCATACTAGAGTGTTTGTATTGAGCTTTAATAGTGTACATCCATGCTTGTATTTAGAAGCTTTTTCATTTGTACAAAAATATTTTTGATCGGTTGGGTTCAGCCCAAAATTGAACTAGGGAGTCTCGGCCCCGTAAATGAGACCGGTTCGGTTTAGCCTGAAAATTAAACTGGAGAGTCTCAGCCTCGTAAGTGAGACTAGTTTGGTTCAGCCTAAAAATTGAACTGGGGTTTTCCTCGCCCCGTAAGGAGAGGATGTAAATGGCTTCTGTTCTGCCTATTTAAGTGAGCAGGATTAGTGTAGTCCTTGGGGGGTATGCCTAAAGCGGGGACGTACACTGGTTTGGCTGAACCTCAATAACAAATATTGTGTGTCGCTCTCTCCTTATCTTATTTAATTTATGCACTTTAGATTTAGCATGTGTATGCTTGATTATTCATATTTCTAATTACTTGCAAGCACACTTTTATTTAAATGAGATATGTTGCATGTGTATGTCTACACTTATCGTTTTATTAATATACATACACAAGTGAAAATGGGATATGATATGTGGTGAATCGGGGAAATGTTTAAATTAGTCGAAAAGTTTTTAAAACCTAATTCACTCTCCCTCTTGGGATCACACCAATTCCAACAACAACCAACATGTCAAAAGCACCATGTAATTTCATTAAATTCACGAAGGCAGTACAATGTATATAAGTCAGTAAAAGCATAAGTATAGCCCTTCAAAGCATGGTGAAACAAAAGAAAATACAAAATAAAAGAAAATACAACTAAAAATGTGTGTAGAATCACAATATATATATAGAGCATGCATCAAAAGATTGATTCCATGCATCTAGCCTTATCCTAGTCCTCCTCGGTAAATCCGCTGGCTTCGTATTCGAAATCGTCACCTCCTAAGTCATCTGACATGTCAGATGGAGTACCCGCCTCAGATTGGTGGCCCTTATTAGAATTTGCATTCGTTGCAGCCTCCTCCTCCTCCTCAGAAATACTGTCAAATACAGCTGGTGAAACAGGTGAAGCGGGAGCAGGAGATGGCACCCGAGCAGGGGCCTGCGGGACAGGAGCAGGTGTTGCTAGTGGAGCAGATAAAGTAGATGGAAAGGGAACGTCCGTAGGATGAAATCTATCATAACTCCTGATGATGGGAGGTTGTTATACCTAAAGAGGTACTAAGAGCCTTGGTGTGTCTACTGGTAGAATCAGGGTTGTGTTCATGGCCAGGACAGGCGTCGGAGGAACTGACGACTTAGGGACTGGCTCTAGAAATGCGGGCTCCTCCATAGAATGCCCGAGGGACTGAGCCTTGCCCACGGTGGCCGCAGGAAGGGTCTCCTCGTTCCCCTCTCCAGACGACTCAACCTCAATCATAATCATCGAGCTTCCTGGCGAAGTGGCCTGAGGAGGGGGAGACGGATGAGCTAAAGAACGCTTCATTGGTGAAGCTTCGGGAGATGGGGAATGGTGCGAAGAGGTAGAGGGTGAAGGAGTGGGAGCTAGGGCTACCATCGGCTTCGTTGTACCACCAAATTTCAAAATTATTACTAACTCCATGGCATGTGGGAAGCTAGCATGAAGGACCTCGAAGATAGCACAAAAACCCTAGCGCATCTCTAATCACGTCTCCCCCATCTCATGATGTACCTTGGAACGAAGAAGCTCAAAATTATGGCTTAGGCGGCCCAGGTCATCCCCTACCTAAGGCACAGAGGGGGATACTAGTGGAGGCAGTGCGGCTGCTGATGTAGAAGGCTTGGTAGTAGTATTTTTCTTCTTCTTTGGTGCACGGCGAGAATGGGGCACCAGTGTTCGTATTGGCTCATCCTCAAGGTCATAATAGAAATTGGGCACAGTAAACTCTAACCCCGGGATGCCCTCGAAAGGTGTCCATATGTTGACCTTCTACTGGGTCATGGCCACCAACTGCATGCTCTAGCGCCACGTCCTCTTAGTGGTGACCTCGCCGACGGGAATATACATGTTTGGGTCACATAAGTTGATCTTCAAATGCATTATTATTGCCATGATAAGTTATGCGTATGGAATGAGGGGCCCCTTCGGTGCCCGTATAGTCTAGCCTCGCACTGGCTTTGGCATCAGCCTCCTTAGCTTTTGGTGCTTCACGTTCCTAATGTAGAAATTGATCATTTCGTCCCAGATTAGCTAAGGGATGTCCACCTTCATATTTGTGGGCACAGCATACAAATCTTGTAGGTGGATGATTACGCGTCAAAACTGCATAATTGGACGCTTAACCCGGGCTTTACCGTTTATATTTTTAATTAAATATCCAAAATTGTCCAATATTTTAATAAAATGCCAAAATCATCATTCTTGAACTTTATTGCACTATTTATGAAGTTTTGGTAATTTTTTGTCGTAGAAAAATTCCCGGGAATCAAAACCGACACCTATTCGTATTTCGTACATAAAATTTCCGTCCGAGCTCCGATCGAGACGATTCAAATTTTTGGAGAAAGAGGAAAGGATTATCTACAACTTTTGTGTTTTTAGTTTTGTGAGATACGGGCTCCAGAAGAGCATAATTTGCAATGAATAGAGAATAAAAAAATATAATAATTCGGGTCCTCTAAATGGGTCGGGTCTCCTATCCGGGTCTAGGGCTTTCTTCCCCAATCTCTATTTATTCTTCTCTTCTCCTCTTTCCCAGCTGTGCCCTGAGCACCAAGCTCTCCTCTAATCTTCCTCTTCTTCTTCTTTTTCTTCTTCTTCTTTAGTTGGCTTTGTTTTTTTTCATCTTGCTCTCTTCTCTTCCCTTTACTTTCTCTCCCTCAAACTCTCATTCTCTTCCCCTGTTTTTTCTTTCTCTCTTACAGCTCTCTGTATTTTCTATTCTCCATCTTCCCTCTGCAACTCCCTTCAGCCAGCACACCACCAGCCCCTCTGCTGCAACCCGTGACACACCCACACAGCAAGCCTCCTCCTCAGCCCTCTGCACAGCCAGCAACTCCACCGCACAGCAGCCTCGGCCTCCTTGTTCCTGCTGCTATACCAGCAGCACAGCAGCTCCCCTGCTGCTATACCAGCTCTGCAGCATTCTCCACCAGTCCATGGCACAGCAGAGTTCTCCATCCTCAGAGCTATCTCTCTCTCACTCTCATCTTTTCTTTTCTTTGCTATTTTTTTTTTTAAGTTGCAATGAATGATGTGTTTTTTTTATTTGTTTAAGTTTATTTGAGACTTGGGATTTGAGTATTTGTTAAGGGACTTAATTTTTTTAGTGAAGTGTAATTTTTTGTTTACTCTTATTGTTCTTAATTAAAGTTAGTATTAGATCTAAGGCATTTAAATTAGTCCTGTTTTATTTATCTTCGCTTACTTTAGATTTTGATTTTGTTTCTTAAAAAAAAAAATTAAAAAAAAATAAAATACGAAAAGAAAAAAAAGGAAGTGTTTTGTTTTTAACGAAATAGAATAGTCATCTTTTCAAGATTTAATTTTTATTTTTCGAAACTTGATCTAGTTTAGGGTCGGTTTTTATTAAAGTCTGTGTTTTTATCGTGTCTTGTTTTTGTTTAATTCATTAATAATTTAGTTTTAATTCAAGGTTCTTCTTGTTAAAGGTTCATTTTTTTTTTTGTGTATTCATATCTAGTTAAGTTTCCTTTGCATGTTTTAAATTTATATTCAAAGTTTCCTTCTTTAATTGACACGTGCTTTAATGTTTCCTTAGGTAGATTAGAGTTTATATTCTAGCGTGTTTTAATTCCTTATTTGTAGTTTCTATTTTTAATTAGTGCATGTCCCAATGTTTCCTTAAGTAGACGTAGGGTTTCTATTCTTATTTTCTTTTATTTAGTGCATGTTAGTTTTAGGGTTTTTAAATTACGTGTCATTTAATTCGGCAAATGTAAAATTGAACAACTCTTGAAAAACCCGAATCTGAACTGAGTTCAGTACCTTTTTAATTTCGATTGGAAGAACGTAAAATCTGAGATTAAACGCATTCCCTGAGGAGACGATCTAGCCCTTGGGCTTAATATTACACGCCAGAACTCCTATATTTGGGATAGCTTCCGAACTGCTCATTTTTCGAGTGAGTTAGTGGATGCCACACCGCTTGGAATGGCAGCCTAAGGCGCAGATGTTACATTAGAGAATCAGATCCTAGAGAAGCAAATAGTCTGGTACCCTGCTCCGCGCTGTGCACGTGCCTCATACCATATTGCCGCCATCATAGTAATGACCGTGGAACATATGCCTGATGATATGGTGGACATCTAAAGAGTCAAGTGCTTCCCAGGTGTGGTGTCAGCCTCCAAGCGGGAGCACACCCCATCAATCAAGGCGGGGATGAGCTCAACCTCCATGCCCTGAACTATAGTCGTCCAGATTCCTGTCTCCGAATTATGGTGCATATTCTAATAGAATTCCTGAATTAGCTCAGGATGGTAGGAAGCGGTTGGCGGGGTCATGTAGTGGTCAAATTTCCTCATTTCAAGGATTGCAATGCAGCATTTCTTTCTTTCATAGACCCAAGTTTTGTCCATCCAGAATGTGTACATCGGTCGAAAATCATAATCTTCCAAAGTCATCCTCTGAATGGCTTTACCTCTTCACTTCTTCTCAGACTTAGCCCAGGATGTGCAGCCTCTCGATGATGCTAAACGGTGAGGCATTTTCGAAGCACTGGAGAATGGATGAAGTGAAGAGTAAGTAATGCTAGATATAAGGTGATTGGGGAAAATAAAAGAAAGAGAGGGTGAAGAAATAGGAATACCAATTGACTGAAAGCCTAAACGCATTACTGCACAGGAGCTTCGCACAAAAGAAGGTGCTTTTGGAGCTAAACTCATTGGAATGGTAATCGAAGGCTTGTCAGAGCTTGGAGGAGATGGATGGAGTCTAGGTGATCAGGTCGAGGGGAGGGGTGATGAAGTTCAACCAAAAAGTGAAGAGATTGGGAGTTGAAGGATCGCGAGGGATTTTAAACAACTTTTGATATTCTCGACTAGGTCACACCAGATCTAATGCTGGTCACTCCTAGTCGCATCCTTTGCGTGAACAGGAACACAGACTCCTGACCAAGTCACGCCCAGCTCAGTGCTGGTCGAGAACATGGTCGAACTTCTTGGTAATTTTAAGTCTAGAAAAGCTCAGAGACTTGACTAGGTCGCTCCAACAAAGATATGGTTGTGTCACTGGTCGAATGTCTCAGTACTTTGGAAGCTCAGAGGACTTTCAGGACGTCAACCAAGTCACACTTGTGTATGCTGGTTGTGCCCTTGTCGCACCCCCAACTACCTATAACTGATCCTAAGGACTCTAAACCCTATTGACACTACTATATACACCCTAAGGACTCAAATAAAGAAGAAAAATATTCGGGTTGCTTCCCGAAAGCACTAAGTTTACCATCTTTAGCTAGACTCAGTTAAATCTCATGCCGAACTCACCCTGGTTCAGTAAGAGGGGTTTCTTCCTCCATTTCTTCATTAAACCAGGTTTCACTTACCCATAGTCGCCCCTCTAAAGTGGAGGCCGAATAATTAATGGCCAAAATATGCTCATACGAGTCCTCCAGGCCAAATGTAGAGGAGTTCTCAGACTGAATTGTATCCATGAAGGGATCCCTCCACAGAATTGAGGGAGCCACTTCCTTAACACACTCATCAATCATATCAACGTCCATAACTTGGATGTCATTAGGGTTAGGAAGCGTGGAACACATTCAACCGGAGCTGCATGTTGCCAAAGGACACGTATATGATCCCCGACCTACATTGAATGTAGGTGTTAGTCATGGCTAAGAAAGGTCACCCCAATAAGATAGGGATCGGGTCCTTGGTTGGGTCAGAGGGTTCCATATCCAAGACTATGAAGTTAACGGGATAGTAAAACTCTTTAACCTTAACCAAAACGTCTTCTATCATGCCCTGGGGTCTTTTAACTGACTGATCGGTGAAACTCAAGGTGATCAGGGTGGGCTTCAGCTCTCCCAAGTTAAATTGCTTAAAGACGGAGTACGGAAGGAGGTTCACACTTGCCCCTAAATCTAAAAGAGCCTTATCAATCATGTAATCAGCAATACACATGAGATGGTTGGAGCACCGGGGTCTTTTAGTTTAGGAGGAAGGTGACCTAACAGAATTGAGCTCACATGCTCGGCTAGCCTAACTTGTTTATTTATGTGCATCCTTAATTTTCACTTCTGCATGCACTGCTCCTTAAGGAACTTGGCATACAAAGGCACTTTCTTAATCGCATCTAAAAGAGGAATATCGACCTTTACTCGTCAAAATGTGTCCATGATGGACTCCATGGTGGTCTTCTTCTAAGATTTGAAGGGTGCTTGAAGAGCTGCAGGGTAATGAGCTACAGGAATATAATGAGGAAGTATTTCATCCTTGGGGAGGGTAGGTGTCTTGATATCAGCTACCAAACTAGGAGAAGGAGAATCACATGGTTCATCTTCTGGTTCCTTCCTCATCTTTTCCCTAGTCTTTTCTTGGTCTAATTTCTCCCCACCCTATTGTTTATTTCCCTACCACTTTGAAGAGTGGTCACATTCTGGGCTTGCTCATTATATGACAAAGGACCAGCATTTGACTCATAATCTACCCCATATTGGCCCTTAGGGTTCATTAGAGGCTGGCTTAGGAGTTTACCCTCATCTCTCCTACTCAAAGAGGTAGCTAGTTGCCCCCATAGTGGCTTCTAGCTTGGCAATCGATTAAGAGTGAGAGTAAAGTAACTGCCAATCAACTTGGCAATCAACCTCAATGCCCTTAAGGGCTTTCAGCACCATCTCCTAAAAGGAATCATACTTAGGTTGAGGAGGAGATGGTTGTTGAAATGATGAAGGTCTAGGGGCTGACACAAGAGGATTTTGGGTATTTGATACGGGCGAGGAAGTGGATTAGTGGGTGATAAATGAGATCTTTGTGCTTGAAAACCTGGAGCTTGTGGCCTCCAGGAGAAGTTAGAATGTTGTTCCCATGCAAAATTGTACGTATTAAAATAGGGATTATTGGCTGGCTGATTGTACCAATTATGGTTAGCCTTAACTTCCTCCTACAAAAACTCAGGCTAGGAAGGTTCTTAGGGGCAATTGTAGCAAGTGTGCGAAGGATCAGAGTAGATGGCACACACCTTTGCACACGCTGCTGGCTGTGGTTGCTCTCCTAAGGACAATAACTGGTCTAGCTTTTGAACTATTGTGTGCAGTGCGGGTGCTAGGTCATAGCCTACGACTAGCTCACAGACTCCCGTAGATTTGAAAGTGGAGGGTTCAGATGGTCTACAAGCAGCTACAATAGCTAAGAATTCTCAATGAGGGTCTTGAAGAGAACCCAAGCCTCATTTTTGTGTTTAGTGAGAAAGTTATCTCCACAAGATGCATCTACCCTTGACGTATCTTGCTCAGTCAATCCTTCATAAAAGGTCTAAACTAATTGCCACTTAAGGACCTGATGGTGTGCGAATTTACATAATAGGTCCCTAAAGCACTCCTAGGACTCGAAAAATAATGCCCCATCCAACTGTGAGAAACTAGTGATAGCTCTCATAAGCTGGTTAGTCTTCCCAAATGGGAAGTACTTTTTCAAAAATTCCTATTGCATGGTGGCCTAGTTGGTCACCGAGTTCGGCTCTAAGGAAGTTAGCCAATATTTGGCCATATCATTCAGAGAGAATGAGAAAAGCCTTAAGTGGAGGGCATCATCACTGAAATTATGTATTTGGAAGGTAGAACAAATTTTGAGGAATTCATCTAAATGCTTATAAGGATTTTCGTTTGAACTCCTAAAGAAATTTGGAAGCGTTGAGATGATAGAAGTCTTAATCTCAAATTGAGCCGCCTCGACATCTGAATATCGGATACAAGACGGCGATGTGTAGGTGTTGGGTACAAAGTATGTTGATTTAGGTGTAATCCCAAAAGGGAGGTGAAATGGGTATTTTAAAATTCTTTGAATCTATTTACCACTTAATCTCTATTTGTATTTTTAGAAAATCAATTTCAGGGATTCATGACAAAGACAAATTTATTTTACCAATAAGTGCTTTTTACCCAATTAATTGTGTGTATGTTATTCAACCTACACATGCAATACGAATAAATCAAATGTAGTGTAGAAAGTAAAGAGTAAAGGGAAGAAAGAAGACAAACACAGTTTTTATGAGGTTAAGCCAACTTGGTCTACGTCCTCACCTTGAGCAACCACTCAAGGATTTCACTATAATCCCTACTCCTTAAATTGGGACGGAGCTTCCCTTATAATCTCCCTGCTTACAAAAGGCACAACTTCCTCCTACTCAGCTACTTACAAGAGGTATACCTATCTCCTCAAACCCCGGTTCACATATCGAACCGTGAATACAATGAAATCTGTAAAACACTCAAAATTGCTTCCAAACAAAGCTAGTGAGTACAATTCAAAATCCTAATACATTACCATATGATGAAATTTGTAGCTCAAAATGTATGAAACGATACAATCGTTATGAATGATATACTTCAACACACAAACACCTTTTTATCAAATCTCCCAAAAATATTTTTATAACTCAATGCTTTGGAGAACTTAGGTTAAATCTTTGAATACAAAAACACTTTGAAGATTGCAAAGATGTTAAATACACTTTGTCAAAAATAATATTTCTCTAAATATTTCAATCTCAATGTGATCTTGGTAATATTTGACTTAATGTATATATATGTATCTATATGATGAGAATACCAAAGATCAACACATTTACTATATGATTTTCAAAAAATATCCTTCAATATATATATAGTTATAAACATTAAGGATCTTCAAATAATTAGATTTGTTATATTGAAAATATCAACTCTTTAAATGAAAAAACTCACTTGAATCAAAAATATTTAATTAATAACTAAAGCTCTTCTTAAGTGGTAATCTTCTCAAAAATGATTCGCTATATGCACACACAAGATCAACCCCTTATCAAATATTCAAAAGTAGATTTTGCAATGATCAGTTCTATGAGAAAATAGATGTACTCTTGAATCAAAAACTTATTCAACCAATAGCTAAAACCTTTCTCAAGTAATGAACTTGTCAAAATCAATCTTTATATAAATGTGAAAAAACTCAATATCAAAGTTCTCTAAAGATATTCAAAAACATATGTTGATATGAGAATTTCTTAATAAAACCAAATGGATTAATCAAACCTTAATACCAATTTGAACAAAAGATGTATGAGTGAGATCCTTTTCATTTTTATGAGTTGATTTTCCCAAAGAAGATAAATGAAGAATGAAGTGCAAGCAATCGTACAGCAATCAGCTCAAGTTTCTCTATTCTCTTTCAATAAGATGTGTTCTTCTCTCCTTGCTTTTCTTTTTTCTATTTTTTATCTTTGTACTAGGGTTTAGTTTAGATATGCAGTATAAATAGGTGCTTAACCCCTAGAACCAATCTTGACCGTTGGATTATAAGATAGCTCGTGTGTTTGCTCATTAAAAATTAAGTTTTTAATCTTTCCCGCAAGTTCAGACAACTGAGGTCAAGGGCCGAGACGACTGAAGTTCTTTTTAACCTTTGAAAAAATAACCTAGACACAGGGTCAGATGACTGAGGTTAGGGCTCAGACGACCGAGGTTTCGGGTTCAAATGACTGAAGATTGAGTTTAGTCTTCTGAGGTGCTTCTGCTAGGTTCTGAGTTTCACCAGAAAATCTTCAGACAACTGAACTTAATCTTCGGTCTTCTGAAGAAATTCTTCAAATGACTAAAGTTAACTTCGGTCTTTTGAAGTTGCCACTTCAGATGACTGACCATTGACTTCGGTCTTCTGAAGTTCCTAATTTCTAAAATTTTATTTTTTAATTTAAAAATCTACTTTGCTCACTTTCTAGACTCTTTTATAAAAACATTTTCCGAGGTTTTGACATTATTTCTAAGTCCATGAATGTCCCCTAATGATGTTCATGAAATGCATGAGTCCTAAAGTCACTCTAAGATATGATTTAAGCTTCAAATTAAATCACATGAAAATGTAAGTACATGAGGTCTAAGTACCCATTCCCATGACGTTCTTGAACTTTGCCGCTTGCATCTTGATTCTCGTATTCTTTGAGTTCCATGGAATGTGCCAAGATATGTAAGCTTTAATCTTCATGGCTTCCATTACTTGTTATCTTTCCGTGCATGCTTAGTGTAATTCCTATTCATAATCTCAACTGCATAGATCAAATGTCAAGTGATTTGTCATTATCAAAATAGGATTAGACTCGTAGAATCAACAATCTCCCCTTTTTTGATGATGACAAATGCATGAGCAAAAATATATAATGGGTTACGCCTAACAAGGCTCCCCATCAATTAATGCATCAAATATTCATAAATGAAATATGCTCATGTTCATGCACACGTTGTTTAGCCTGATTTCAAATCGAATATTGTCTTGATATTTCAAACAATTTTTGCTATTATCCTGCTCTCCTGATATTTCTTATATATGCTCCCGATATTTCTTGATTTCTCTTATTTTACTATTTCTACTGAGATCTATTATTTTTGCTCCAGATTTTTCTCCCCCTTTTTACATCAACAAAAAAGTGTAAAATAATAAGACATGAGTAGACATACCTTTATGTTCTTCTCTCCTTTGAAATCTTAAAGTTTGAAGCTTGTTCAACCATCAGATTTATAAAATAAAAAAATTTCTTCTCCTCTTTTTTGACATTAACTATCTCCCTTGCTAATGCATAAATTTCAAAAATCATGTGAGGATATCAACTATTTATTGATGGGATACCAAACGTGGACAAATGTTATATCAACTGTGAGCAAATGTTGATTAATGAGATACCAAAATTTAATTGACTTGATACCAAGTAATTAAATCTTAAGTGACGTTGCTCCCCCTGAATTATATCATATAATATGATTCTAGGCAACCTCTCAGCTATGCATAAGACCTAATTCTCGCCTAATTTAGATAAACCTATCATCCGCAAGTGGTTTGGTGAATATATCTGCCCATTGTTTATCCGTGCATACAAACTCAAGCGTCACTTCCCCTTTTTGCACATGGTCATGAAGAAAGTGATGTCGTATTTCTATATGCTTAGTTCATGAATGTAATATAGGATTCTTTGATATGTTTATTGTACTCGTATTGTCGCATCTAATAGGAATTGTTTCATAGTTTAATCCAAAATCCTTCAGCTGTTGTTTCACGTATAGTGTTTGAGCAGAACAACTACCTGCCACTATGTATTCAGCCTCAGCTGTGGAAGGGCAACTGAATTTTGCTTTTTGGAAAACCAAGAGACTAAGGAATGTCCTAAGAAATGACAAGTACCATTTGTGCTCTTCCTATCCACTTTACTACCCAAAAAATCAGCATCTGAGTAGCTAATAATCTCAAAAGATGTATACTTAGGATACCATAATCCAATTTCCACAGTTCCTATCAGGTATCTAAGTATTTGTTTAACAACTAGAAAATGTGACTCTTTTGGTGCAGACTGAAATCTTGTGCATAAACATACGCTAAACATTATATCAGGTCTACTAGAAGTCAGGTATAATAAGTTACCAATCATTCCACGATAAAGTTTGACATCTACTGGTATACCTTGTTCATCTTTGTCAAATTTTAATGAAGTGCTCATAGGTGTACCTAGTATTTTTCCATCTTCCATATTAAACTTTTTAAGTAGGTCTCAAATATAATATTGCATGTTTTTCTTGTTTGATCTAAAGTCCTAGGAAGAAATTTAGTTCACTCATCTTGCTCATCTCAAATACATTTTGCATGATATTGGCAAATTCATCACACAATTCTTTATTCGTAGCACCAAATATGATGTCATCTACATTTACTTGAACTAGGACAATATCTTCTTTCTTAGTCTTTATGAACAGAGTTGTATCTATCTTTCCTTTTATGAACCCATTTTCTAATAGAAAACCACTTAGCCTTTCATACCAAGTTTTAGGAGCTTGCTTTAAACCGTACAAGGCTTTTTTTAGTCTATAAACATGATCTGGATTCTTATGGTTTTCAAAACTTGGGGGTTGTTCTACATACACTTCTTCATTTGTGTAGTCATTTAAAAATGCGCTCTTGACGTCCATTTGATATAACTTGAAATCCTTAAAAGCTGCATATGCTAAAAGCATTCAAATGGCTTCCATTCTAACTACAGGTGCAAATGTTTCTTCAAAATTTATAAGTTCTTCTTGATTATATCCCTGAGCTACTAATCTAGCCTTATTTCTCACAACTACTCCATGTTCATATTTCTTATTCTTATATTTCCATTTGGTTTTGATGATTGACTTGTCCTCAAGTCTAGGAACTAATGTCCATACTTTGTTTCTCTTAAATTGATTTAACTCTTCTTGCATGGACATCACCCATGATTCATCCTCTATAGCTTCACCCACATTCTTAGGTTCTTCTTGAGATAGAAATGCAGTGTGACAAATCATATTCCTAAGGGAGGATCAAGTGGCCACTCCACGTAATGGTTCACCTATTATTTGATCTATGGGATGATTCTTTATGTATTTCCATTCTCTAGGTAGTTCATTAACCTCATTTTCAGTTTGATTAATTTCAGTGGATGGTTCCTTAAGTGCATTTTTCTTTTCTAAATCATTCTCAATGGATAGTTCTTCAAATTCTTTGTTTATTTCAATTTCATCTTCATCAGTTCTTTTGGAGAAAGGATTTGACTCATCGAACACTACATGAATAGATTCTATAACAGTCAATGCTCGTTTGTTGTATATTCTGTAGGCTTTACTATCTAAGGCATACCCTATGAATATTTAATCAATAACTAAAGCTCTTCTCAAGTGGTAATCTTCTCAAAAATGATTTGCTATATGCACGCACAAGATCAACCCCTTATCAAATATTCAAAAGTAGATTTTGCATTGATCAGCTCTATGAGAAAATAGATATACTCTTGAATCAAAAACTTATTCAACCAATAGCTAAAACCTTTCTCAAGTAATGAACTTGTCAAAATCAATCTTTATATAAATGTGAAAAAACTCAATATCTAAGTTCTCTAAAGATGTTCAAAAACATATGTTGATATGAGAATTTTTTAATAAAACCAAATGGATTAATCAAAGCTCAATACCAATTTGAACGAAAGATGTATGAGTAAGATCCCTTTCGTTTTTCTGAGTTAATTTGCCCAAAGAAGATAAATGAAGAATGAAGTGCAGGCAATCGTACAGCAATCAGCTCAAGTTTCTCTATTCTCTTTCAATAAGATGTGTTCTTCTCTTCTTGTTTTTTTCTTTTTTCTCTTTTTTCTCTTTGTACTAGGGTTTAGATATGCAGTATAAATAGGTACTTAACCACTAGAACCAATCTTGATCGTTGGATTATAAGATAGCTCACATGTTTGCTCATTAAAAATTAAATTTTAAATCTTTCCCGCAAGTTCAAACGACCGAGGCCAAGGGCCCAGATGGCTGAAGTTATTTTTAACCTTCGAAAAAATAACCTGGACACAGGGTCAGACGACTGATGTTAGGGCTCAAACAACCGAGGTGTCGGGTTCAGATGACTAAATATTGAGTTCAGTCTTCTAAGGTGCTTCTGCCAAGTTCTGAGTTTCACCAAAAAATCTTCAGACGACTGAACTTAATCTTCAGTCTTCTGAAGAAATTCTTCAAATGACTAAAGTTAACTTTGATCTTCTAAAGTTGCCACTTCATACGACTGACCATTGACTTTGGACTTCTGAAGTTCCTAATTTCTAAATTTTTTTTTTGTTTTGCTCCCTTTCTTGACTCTTTTATAAAAACATTTTCTGGGGTTTTGACATTATTTCTAAGTCCATGAATGTCTCCTAATGATGTTCATGAAATGCATGAGTCCTAAAGTCACTCTAAGATATGATTTGAGCTTCAAATTAAATCACATGAAAATGTAAGTACATGAGGTCTAAGTACCCATTCCCATGACGTTCTTGAACTTTGCCGCTTACATCTTGATTCTTGTATTCTTTGAGTTCCATGGAATGTGTCAAGATATGTAAGCTTTAATCATTATGGCTTCCATTACCTGTTATCTTTTTGTGTATGCTTAATATAATTCATGTTCACAATCTCAATTGTACAGATCAAATATTAAGTGATTTGTCATTATCAAAACAGGATTAGACTCGTAGAGTCAACAAAGTAGTTCCTAAAAGGCCTAAGACGTTGCTTGTCCACCTCAAGTTGGTGGGGAGCTTGGGGTTCTGGGATTTGAACAACAAGAACCGGATTACGTTCATCCATCACTTTGGGTTTAGACGACTCAGAAAACTCAAGATTAAAAGTGGGCTTCCTAATGGACCTACGAGATCTCTCAATCTCGGGTTCTATAGGAACTAGCTCAAGATCCAAAGAATGCAAACCCAGCATACACAAATATAGCACACAATCAAGACTTCAGTATATAAAACAGAAAAAAAATAAAATAAAAGAAAACAAAGAAAAACAAAGCAATAATATTCTAAACTTGAAATTGGCTTATAACCGTAACCAAGTCCCCAACAACAACGCCAAAATTTGGTAGGCTCGCCAAGACTTGGGTCCTTAACTACCAAAAATACAATTTATAAAACCTAACTAACCCCATGTTCTGTAGAAAGTGAGAAAGTCAGGTATCGATCCTTAGGGACTAAAGTGCAACTATTCACTGCTTCCATTCTAGTTTTTACAGCTTTGTGCAAAAGAAAGTAAAAATGAGAGATTTTTAAAAGTTTTTTTCTAACAAACTACTGAAAGCATGTAAATTCTACATTAACTCTACTCCTACAAAGTAGTGCTTAGTTTATGAATCCGACTTAGACTATCCTGTGTGTAAACTACAATCGGTCAATTATCTGTATTAGGCTATATAGTGAAAGAAACAAATTTGAGGCCATAGAGTAGAGAAGGTGTACCAATCATCCAAATCATGATTGGGAACTAGGATATACTCTATCTCAATGACCACAAGAACCTCTTTGGTATCCATAGCCTACTACGTATAATTGACTGAATCAGTTGTAGTGTTATCCTATCCTTTAAGACTCCATCACAATCCAAGCATTAAAGGTGCATGAAAGTAAAAGCATGGTATTAAAATCAAAGCAAGTAAAGTGCGAGGTATTTAAATGAAAGCATGTAAAGGAAAGCAAGTACAAGATGGCTTTGATTGCAAACTTAACAGTCTGTCACTAACAATCAAGCATACAACTGAGAACTAAGACAGGAATTTAAATCAAAATCATGTAAATCTAATCTATTGTGGTTCTACATGATGTTTTAAAAGAGGCCAAAGAGGAACCCTAAGAATATCTTCGAAGCTAATATTTATATCCAAAAAGCGTACAAGGTTTGAATTTTAAAATAGGAAAGTTTGTTGTAAATCTCATGCAGAAAATCGTCGCTATCGACCAAGTCGCACACATGCTTTCCCCTGGTCGTGCCCTAGTCAAGGCTCACAGGAAATCTGAAATTTAAACTTCAGCATCTTCGGCCTAGTCGCGCCAATGAGTCTTGCTGGTCGAGACTTGCAGTATCTCAACTTTAGTTCAGTTTCAAGAACTCGACTTGGTCGCCCCTCAAGGTCTCCCTAGTCAAGTAGTTGGTCAAGACTCTCAATATCTCTAGCTCAGTATGCTTCAGTATCTAGACTTGGTCACCCATGAGGGTCACTTGGTCGATCACTTGGTCAAACATTGTAGCATTTCTTCTTCAGTCTTAACCTTGGAGCCTACAACTTGTGACCTGGTCGCTCCTTGTGTTGTTGGTCACACCACATGGTCAAAAAGTGTCTTCTTCTCCTTTGATACATTAGGGCTATTTTTCCTAAAACACGAATAAACCTTGCATAACTATAAACTATGTTAACAAAGGGTATATACAACATAAAAGAAGACAAAACAAAGGTAAATGGGGGCCTAAAATAGTACATTTTAGGGACTCATCAAAGTTGACACGCAACCCACTTATCCCAACCTTGAACCCTATTCAAACCGGTCTGACTTTTAAGGCGCCGATTTATTTATTTTATTTTTATTCAATTTTTAATTAATTTTAATTTTAAAAATAGGAAAAATCATGAAAAATTAGAAAAAATATTTTTAAAATAGGAAAAAAAATATTTTGACACAAATAAAAAAATGGAAAAATAAAAAATACTAAAAAATGAAAAAAAAATCCTTAAAAATCCTAGAAAATTTTGGAAAAATGTTGAAAAATTTTTAGAAAATTATATAAAATTTTGAAAAAAAATATGAGAATATTTTAAAGACTCTTTTTTTCTTAAATTTGATGATTTTTTCTATTATTATCTATATATATATATTCTATTTGTGTGTGTGTGTGTTTCCCAGTGATTTAACAAATGGTACAGAGGTATTTAATACCTCGCCTATATTAATTCTAAGGGGGGTTTATCTAACAAGATCCCCTCCTTTGGAGGTCTTATTAGTCATTCTTAAATAGCACTTTATTTTTTATTTTTCTATTAAATTTTTACTTATTTATTCATTTATTTATTTGTTTGTTTATTTTAAAAGAGTTAATCAAAGATAATTAAATTCAATTTAGGGATAATTCATAATTAATTAGGTACCATTCATAGAACGGGTGTATAGGAGGTGTTAATACCTTTCGCTCACATAACTGAACTCCCGATCCCAACTCCGGTAAATGCATATTGAGACTACTGGTTCCTTGGCCTAGGTTTAGTCTAGAGACTAATTAACAAGTAGTAATTAGGTGAACTAACCACACTTAGATAAATAACAGGTTAGTAGCGACTCCATCAAACTTCTAATATTATTATTCCTTACCATTTCAGACCCTTCTTTGGGAGGTTGTGACAGCTTGGTGACTCCACTGTAAAACCTAGAAAGTCAAGCCATTAATTAATTGTGAATTAGCCCAAATATGAATTAATTGTGTAAATATGAATAATTGTTGTATATATAACTCTTATATGCATATTGTGAATGAATGGATAAGCATGTGTAGGGTCTGATGATATGTTGGGACAAGGGGATAGACTTTAAAAATTTATGTGAGCACACACATTTTCAGAGGCCTCCTACCTAGGTTTTACCCTTTAGGAATAGATAGGGCTATAGTACTGTTAGCTTCCATGAGATAGGCTCTTTAGGGGCACGCGAACCACTCTGCTCAGTGTACTTTGACCAATCCCATTGGGTAAGATTAGGGGACATTCTGGGAACCTATTGTTGATAGGGAATAAAGCTTGAACCACACATATCTAATTCTAGTTTCCTCCCTTAGGATAGAGCCTCGGAGAAAACCTATAAGTGATTAATCCACTTGGGGTTAGGATAGGAGCTTCATCTTTCTTCGTATGATTTAGTCTAGTCTTTTGTTGTGTTTGTTTGAATTCCTTTGTGTGGTTTCCTATATTTTGCATCCATTTTAGATATAGAACTTAGTCAAAATTATGGAAAGCCCCAAATCACCCTATGGACCACTCAGTAGTGGTATACAATGAAGAGGAAATAGAGATTCAGTAGTATCTTGGAGTCTATCAAAGTCATCAAAAAAGTAGTTGAATTAAAGGAATTGAGGTGATTAAGGAAGAAACTAAGGGGTAATCTAGTCAATTTGGTGCATTAAGTAAATTAATCCTCCTAAATTTCCAACTATTGTGTCCTCAGGTAGTTCTCACTCCTTATATGGGACTTTTAGTTACCAGTATTGGAATTGGTGTGTTCCCAAGAGAGGGGTGAATTGGAAATTTAAAATTATTTATTCCTAAGTATAACTAATCCAACAACAGTAAACTCCAACCTAGGGTCTATCTAAAACAAATACCAATTCAACAAATAAACTACTGAGCAGATATATAAGCAATTAAAGTAATCTCAGTATATCAAACATTTAGAGCAATAAATGTTAATATACAGGTGCATAAAGTAAATTGCGTAAAATAAAATTGACACCATATATGTTATCGGGGTTCGGCCAATACCACTTACGTCCCCGCCTCAAGCTCACAAGTAAGAGGATTCCATTAAAGCTCACTTGCAGGTGGAACGACACCGATTACAACCTCCCTCTCCTTTCTGGGCAAGGAAATACTCCAAGTTAGATTAATAGGGCTAACCCCAACCTTTACAACACCTTAACAGGATGGTGCACCTAGTCCTCTTAACCGGGTCTAAACTAGTCTAATGCTCTCCTAACCGAGTCTGAGCAATTGGGGACTATTCACAGGGCTAGTCTCCCTCTTTTGACCACCCATCAAGAATACAATAAATAATCAAATAATTTTTATGTACAAACAAACATGCTTCTAAACTAAGTTAATGATATACAACAATATACTCAATACACTCACGTATGATAAGGATTTATGCTCAAGTGAGATATGTGATTTTCTAAAAAATAATCTTTAAATAAAAATGCGTATAATGAGTGCTCAAATATTTTGTGCCCAGATAAAACTTTTTCTCCAAAAATATTTTCCTAACTCACGTGTTGGAATTGGTGTGATCCCAAGAGGGGGGGTGAACTGGGTATTAAAACTTTTTCCTTAGTTGAACTCAATTCGCAGCCAATATTTCACAACCTAGGGTTCATCTAAGCATTCCCAATTAATCAAGTATACAAATATTTAAGCCAAATAAGATATTCTCAGTAAATTAAATACTTGCATACAATCACCACATCATATCCCATTTAATCTTCAAAGCATGTATATGAAAATGATTAAGCCGTGAAAGTAAATGTTAGCCTAACAAGGCTTTCACCTCTTGTTTTGATGGTAATAAATGAATGAAAGGTTTAATGTGTTGTGTGTTCAAGTAATTATGTTTCAGGAAACTCAAAAATCCAAAACCAACAAAGCTTCGAAGGAACTATCAAAAGATCACCAACAACTCAAAGGTGTATGATGTGTCATGAAGTGATCAAAAAGGGAAGCTCAAAGATAGCTAAATATGGAATGAACTCAAAGCTCAAAGATAACCATGAAGTTTTCAAAGAGCAAGAAGTTTTTATATTTTTAGGAAATCTTCATGTAAGTACTTCAAAGGTAAAAATGTCATTGTGAATGAAAAGAAGCTCATTAGGGGATTTAAATGGACTTTAAGACTTTATTTTAAAACCCTAGAAAATGTTTTTCAAAAGCAAGAAAGTAAGGAAGCCAAATACTTTGAAAAAGAAAAGAAAAATCAGAAAAAGATAACTTCAGGCGACCGAGGTGTAAACCTCAGGCGACCGAAGTTTTGCTGAATAAATTTAAAACAGGCAGTATGTCTTTAGGCGCCTGACCCTGTATCTTCAGGCTACTAAAGTGACTTCAAGTGACTGAAGTTGCACTTCAGGCAACTAAAGTTCGGCAACGGGCAGACTTTTTAAAGTTCTTGATTGCAAAAATTAAATTACTTGAGCTCTATTCTTTTTGAAAACTTGGGGGGGCACTCCAAGTAAACTTGGGCAGCACGTTTAAGAAGGATTTCAAGTCTATAAATACATGATTTATAATCTTCACGAACAACAACAACAAGCATTGAATAATATTTCAAAAGCTCTCTCACTCAAAGCTATCTTGCTATCTGCTTTAAGCTCTGACTTGCGGCGAATTTCTTGAGAAATATTTGAGCCTTTCACATCTTCTCTAAAGCTTACAAACAGAATTATTGGTTACATTCAAGAGAAGGAAACCGATGATATTTATACTGAGCCTCTTGCTTCATTCCTTTGATATTTTTGAATTGAAGTATATTAATTTTCAATTGTACTAATCATCTCTATTTGAGAGCATTCTTTGTACATTTATTTGATTTGTATCTTGTAGATATTGACGGTTCAAGGTTATTTGGATCGTTGGCTAAGCATGGGGATATCGCTTAGAGAGGCATTACTCTAGCCTAGTGAAGGAGTGTTTGAGTGTGGGGTATCGCTTTTAAGGTTTTGTTACGCCTAGAAAGGAACTAGATTAGTGGAATCCTTTGAGTGGTTTGCCAAAGGTGAGGATATAGGCTGGGGATAAGTCGAACCTCGTAAAAACCATGGTCTCATTCTCTCTTTCCCTTGCTCTTTATTTTCAACACATATTAACTATGTGGATGTTTTAAATTCCTAAATCATATGTACTACGTAAATTTGGAAATTAAGTAAACATAAAGTTTAATTTTGATTTGGGATTGCGGAAACTGAAAGGGCATACGTTAGTTGATTAATACTTTGCGGAAACCTCAAAGGGAGTACGTTGATTGGTTAACACCCAAAAAAATTAACTAAGAGTTTATTTGAATTCTAAATTCTAGGAAGAGTGTGGATGTTTTGTTGAATATCAAATTGTGAAACAAATTTCCTAAATATAGGGCTTAATTCAAATTTTATTCACTACAGGGCTGCAAACAAACTAAATATTTTGATTGAATATTTTGTGGATTTGATTGATTGGTTTTAAAGTTTGGAGTGGTTGATTGAATTTTTATTTGTGTTGTGGATTGTATAAAAAGAACTAAGTTCTTGTTTGATTGTTAAATCAAACAAAGAAGTCAAGAATTGATTAAAAGAAGTAAAAGAGGTTAAGGAGTCTTAAAAGGAATTAAGAGAAAATTTTTAAATCCAATTCACCCCCTCCCCTCTTGGGACTACACCTTTGTTTTCAATTGGTATCAGAGTCAGGTTATAGTAAACCTTAATTAGTAGCTAAACAAAGATCTTAATGGCTCACTTAGGCGTAGCTCCCTTTGGAAAAGAACATCCTTAACTAGGCCACCCATCTTTTGTGGTTTAAATTATACATTTTGGAAACAAAGGATGAGAATATATCTTCAAACTATGAATTTGAAGTTTTGGAGGTTGTCACAGATGGTGACCTAATTCCCCTCAAACTAGTAGATGGAAAACAAGTTCCTAAGGAGAAAAAGGATATGACTGACTTATATCACAAAATGCTGCAAGTTAATTCAAATGCTATCAATGCTTTGTATTGTGCTCTAGATATTAATGAATTCAATAGAGTCATGGTTTGCAAAACAGCCAAATAAATTTGGGATAAGTTAGAGGTAACCTATGAAGGAACAATAGATGTTAAAGACAATAAAATTGACATGCTAACTAGTGAATACAAAGCTTTCAAAATGAATATGGATGAATCAATCTCTAGTATGTATACTAGGTTCACCCATGTTATAAACTCCCTCAATGCCTTAGGAAAAACATGTTCAACATATGAAATGATTCAAAAAATTCTTAGAGGGCTGCCTATATGGGAACTGAAAGCCACTGCAATAACTGAAGGAAGAAATTTGAAAAACACCTCTTTAGATGAACTTATAGGTTCTCTCCTCACATATGAAATATCAATGAATGAAAGGAATGGAAAAACCAAAGCTCAAGAATCTAGAGCCTTCAAAGCTTGAAAAGAAAAGTCTACTACTGAAGAAGAGATGGATGAAGATGAACTAGCTTTCATATCTAAGAAACTTCAAAAGATACTAAGAAGGAAGAATAAATTCAAAAGAAGAATCCAAAACTCCGAATCTGATGAAGAAGAAACCAATACAAAGAAATCAAGAAATAAAATTTCTACATGTTATAATTGCAACAAAGTTAGACACATAAAACCAGAATGTCCACTACTTAAGAAGGATTCCAAAAAGAAAAATAAAAAGGCAATGAAAGCCACTACTTGGGATAGTTTGAGTACAAGTAGTTTGGAATGTGAATCAAATGACCAAGAGGTTGCTTATACTTGCTTTATGGCTTGAGACAATGAGGGAAGCTCCTCATCCAAATCGGTTAATGGTTATAATAGTGATTCATCTAATGAATCCAATGATGAAAACATGTCATCTTATAAAGAACTTTAAAATGATTTATTCAAAGTACATAAGATGTTAATCAAAGTAACTAAACAATACACATCATTGAAAAACAAGAATTATGGAGTGATGAAAGAGTTAGAATAAATTAAGATTGCTGCAAGTGAAAAAGATTCAAAAATTAAGAAAATAGAAAACAAGAATGAAGCTGTTAAAAAAGAGTTAGAAGCTAAAAATCTTGCTGAAAAGGAAAAAGATTTGAAAATCAAGAAATTAGAATGCAAAAATGAAAAGATGATGAAAGAAATAGAAGATCTAAAATTCCAAACTTCTATGGAAAATGAGAAAGCCAAATATATGTCTGAATTAGAGGATAAAATCAGAAAAATGTCTCAAGAATTAGAGAAATCACAAAAGAATATTGATGGCAAGAAAGATATTGAGATAAATGATCTCAAAAATCAAATTGAAGATAAAGAAAAGATCATTTACAATTTCATAAAAGCAAAGGAAGACTTGGACAAATTGATAGGATCACAAAGAATGACCTTAAATAAAGAAGGCATAGGATTTAATGGAGTTGAAAATACAAAGAAGAAGAATCTCTATATGGGATACTTTACAAAAGCCTCCAATGACTATGCAAGCACTTCTTAAAATGTTTACGCTCACACCACATGCTTCCTATGTAAGAAGAAGGGACATATAAAGTTTGAATGTCCATTAAAAAGAAATGGTGTGAAAACAAAATAGGTTTGGAGAATTAAAGAAACATCACCTTCTAAACAAACCGGACCCAAGAAAGTATGGGTACCTAGATAAAAAGCCTTGTATGAAAAATATCAAAGAAGAGTTTAAGAGCTTATTGAAACAAAAATAATATTGTTGGCCAAAATCATAGTATGATCCATACAAAACTTAAATTAGAAAGTATTAAGTTTTGAAAAGAAATATGAATATTGGGAATCCATATGTAAGAAAATTTGAGCTTATTGCATAAGTTTTTTTTTAAAGAAAAGGATATTTTCACTAAACCTCTACCCGAAAAAAGGTTTGTGTCTATAAGAAGAGAACTTCAACTATTACACAGTAGGGAAACAAGCTAGGAAGGATTCAAATCAAGAAGACAAAGAGACTTGAGAAAATTAGTTACTTCGGTCAGCCGAACTGCAAGTTCAGGCTTCTAAAGGTACTTCAGGCTACTGAAGTCTAACCCTTAGGCAACCAAAGTGCCTCTGCCTGCTAAAATTCATTCCAAAAATTCTTCAGGCAACCAAACTAAATCTTTAGGCGCCTGAAGTCACGGATCCCCTTTATATTTTAACGCATGAAACCCTATTCTTTTCTAAACTCCAAGCTCCTGAACCTTATTTCATCACTCACCCAAAGTTCCCTCACCATTTTTCTCTCAACCCCTTGCTCCAAAACCTACAAATCCTAGCTCCTTTGCACGATTACTCATCTTCCCCACGAAATCTAGGGTTTGCTGGTCAATATTTGTCCACTCCTGAAATCCTCACTATGCCTCGAACCAAGAAGACAGCAAACCATGGTTCGTCCTCTGGTAGAGATGATCCCAACATCGAGCGATGGAAGAATTTCATTGAGTATCAAGCCAAAGCGATCTTTCCAAACTTGATAAAAATATTTTATGCAAATATGACCCAGGGGGAGAATTCCCTATCAATTGATGTAAAGGGTAAGAAAATAGTTCTTACGCCTCAAACCTTAGCACCCATCCTAAATATCACTCCTGAAAACTTTTAATGCCCTACATTAGCATAATCATGGATACTCCAACAAGACTTTACACCAATAGAATTTATGCCATTAGTCATGGAACATCAACCGACTTACTTTGGGCATCCTCCACTATATAAACAACTCAGCTTGAAAGCTCAAATCCTCCAAAAGATCATCACCAGTAACATCTTACCACAAGTAGTATCCTGTAACCATATTTCATATGCCGATTGTTTCGTAATGTGGTGTTTGTTAAAGGATAAGAAACTTGACTTAGCCAGCCTTATTATAAAATGGATGTGGGCTAAGCTTAATGCATCTCAAATCACTCTTCCTTACGGTGGAGTTCTCAGTCTTATTTTTGCAAAACCAAGTATCGTTTCACCAATATACTTGTTCATTAAGAGGACTAGGTATGAACTTTTTACCTATACTACCCTCAAACAAATGGGGTATGAAAAATGGGATCAGAATTGGTGTTCCAAAAGAGGTGGTCAATGAAGGGTAGCTGTTGTACCACCTCCTCCACCTTAGGCTCAGCCACAAAGAACTGCATCTAAAGCCCCTTCTTGGTTCATGTCTTTCTATTCTGAGTTTCAATCCTTCACTCACGACATGCGTAATGGTCTTAAGTCTCTTCAGGACAACTACTCTTCCATAGATTAGCGTCTTACATGCATTAAGCAGACACGAGGTAGTTCTTCTCATGGTGATCCTATGGACACTAGCTCCATACCTCGTAGTGATGATTCCTCAAAAGAAGCATCTGAGAAAAATGATAAAGAGGGAGATGAAGAAGAGGAAGAAGTGGATGATGGTAATGAAAAATCTGAGGATGATGATGATGAAGAAGTAAAGGATGATGAGAATGAAGAAGAAGAGGATGATGATGCTGATGATTGAGTTTCTCATTTCTAAGTTGTATTTTGATTTTGCTTAGTTCACTTTTGAGATCAATTTGGTTTGTATGACTATTGACTCTTGATGTCTATCTATCTGTATGTCTATGTTTTATGCTCTTTGTATTACTCTTGCTTATTTCTTTTTGATTGATGTCAAAGGGGGAGAGATGTTTTAGAGAGCAAAAATATGTTATGTATGATTTTGATATGATCTATATGCATATGCTGAATTAATAAGTAATGTTATGAGCAATGTTATGACAGATATAATTTTTTTTTTTTTTTTTTTGACATATTGAATAAGCAAAATTATGAATATGCAATGATATGAGGTAATGATATGAGCAATGTTGTGATATATATATGACTTTTTGAGTTTTGGACTAATATATGAAAACATCATTTTAAATTTGTTAAACAATATGCTTATTGTAAGGGGGAGCCTTCTTTTTAAGGTTTTCTCAATTTTTGCTCCTTATTTGTCATCATCAAAAAGAGGGAAACTTTTAGCCTAACAAGGCTTTAACCCTTGTTTTGATATGATTTTATGTTTTTCACTACTTAGGTGTTAGAGTTTTATGACAGGTATATCTTTGGTACCCATGGGTCCAGGTTGATCATGATTATGATGATTTAATTGGATGTTAAAATTATTAATATTATCTTTATGTGGTAAAATAATATTAAATTAGGCAGGTCATTACAGTTTGGTATCAGAGCCTAGGTTGTTAGGTTCTGTAGACTTTAGAGTGTAGCGGAAACAATACCAAAGTATAGGAAAAGGATTTAAGGTTTTGTTCTGCAGTCTAGAGGCAAGACTTTCGTGGTGGTCTTTGTGTCTTTCCTGTGTTTTTGAAGTGTAGGATTGAATCTTGAATTAAGATAGGGATGTCAAGGTAGAGGGATAATATGAGTTTTGGTTAGATATGTAAATTATAAGGATTGGGTCCCTAAGCTATGTTTGTTATCTTTTCAGGAAGGACCCAAGTAGTGGCAGTGCTCATGCTAGTGGCAGTGAGGGTGCAGGGCCCTCAGGGATATGTGGAGTTGATTATGATACAGTATTACGCAGTGTGGCTAAGCAGGTCATGGCTGAGATCGCACGGAGCTCCAGAGAGCAAGGAGGCTCGTATGCAGGCCACGGGTGCACGATAGAGATTTTTTACCAAGAAGAATCCTCTAGCATTTTCAGGAGGAGCAGACCATGCAGTCACCGAAAACTTGATACAAAAGATAGAGAAAGTTTTGGCAGTGCTACAGTGCACAAAGGAGTAGAGGGTTTTATTTGCCACCTATAAACTAACAGGAGAGGCTAAAAGATGATGGACTGTAGTGAAATTATTAGAGGAACAGAAGGCAGTGCCTATAGCTATGACTTGGTGCTAGTTTAAAGATTTGTTCTTCAACAGATATTTTTTGGCCACTATCAAGGGGGCCAAAGTGGAGGAATTCCTAAATCTGAAGTAGGGACAGCAGTCAGTCCAGCAGTGCACGGCGAGGTTTATAAAATTTTCCCGCTTCATCCCGTACATCATACCTCATGAGGTAAAGAAGGTAAAGTAGTTTGAAAGAGGTCTGAGGTGAGAAATTTATAAGCAGATAGCAGTGCTGAAAGTGCAGGACTTTGTCAAGTAGGTAGACAGAGCAGTTGTGGCTGAGGCCAGTGAACAGATAGGTGCAGAGGAGCAGGGACAGAAGAAGAGGTCCACGCCTTCAAGCTTTCAGCAAGGATCTAGTCAAGGCCAGTGGAGGAGAGGTAACTATAGCAGGGGACAGAGGCAAGAGACGAGAGGTCGTGAGACTCAGGGAGTGCAAACCTACCTTGTATGCTAGACATGTGGAAAGAGACCATTGGGAGAGTGTCGAGCAGGGAGAGGCGTCTGCTATCACGGCGGTGTACTGCGACATTTAGTACGAGATTGCCCTATGCCACCTGGTACCGCACTTGCTCCCAAGCCACACCAAGGAGGTTATTAGGTGCCTCATGGAGGCCAGTAGAGGAATGTAGCTCCGGTGAGGGTTTAGGCTTTGATGTTAAGAGACGCGGAGGCCACAAATGACATCGTGACAGGTACCTATTGGCTTTATGGGAAGTCAGCAGTCAACCCTGTTGCGAAGGATCGTAGTAGTGGGCCCCAACTAGACAGTGCTTGGCGTGCCATCCCGTCGACACCCCTGCTTGGAATTGGTGCAGCCCCTCATGTCCACCTGATGCTTAGTGCAGGGCTCTATACTGCCGTTTAAAGGAAAAAGTTGCTTCCCTTCTACCACCATTTGGTTTTAGAAAAATCAGTAGTTTTGCCTCTTTATCATATCAAGCTATTGTTTTATTTGATATAGGTGCCGCCTACTCTTTTGTGTCTGCGGGGTATGTTAAATTGGCTGGTGTTGAGACATAGTTATTAGATGTTGAGTTGTCAGTAGCAACACCGACAAGGTCAGTGGTGAGGTGTTGTAAGTTGCTCAGGGGTTATCTAGTAGAAATTCAGGAGAGAGTATTACCAGCTGACCTAATTGTGCTACATTTGCATGGATTCGATGTAATAGTGGGTATGGACTGGCTGGAAACTAACCAGGCAAGTATCAACTATCATCTGAAAGAGGTAATTTTCAGACCACCACGAAAGCCAGAATTCAGATTTGTGGGATCGCGGGTGCATTCCCCACCTTAGATAGTGTCAGTCGTGCAGGCGAGAAGACTACTTCTAAATGAATGTCAGGGGTTTATGGCTCATGTAAAGGAGGTGACATAAAATGAATTGAAACTTGTTAGTACACCGTTGGTCAAGGAGTTTCTAGACATTTTTCCAAAAGAACTACTTGGGTTGCCTCCTAACCATGAGACAGATTTTACTATCAACTTACTTCTAGAGACAGCGATGATTTCTAAAGCTCCTTACCGAATGGCTCCAGCAGAATTAGGAGAATTAAAGGATCAGTTATAGGATTTATAGAATAAAGGGTTTATCATACCTAGTGTATTGCCCTAGGGAGCTCCAGTTTTATTTGTGAAGAAGAAAACGGGTCTATGAGGATGTGCATAGATTACAGGGAAATAAACAAAGTAACAACTAAGAACAGGTATCCACTACCCCATATAGACGACTTATTTAATCAGCTTCAAGATACACAGGTCTATTCCAAGATCCACCTCAGGTCATGTTGTCACCAGGTGAAAGTTAAAGCAGAAAACGTATCGAAGATAGCTTTCAAGACTAGGTATGGGCATTATGAATTTCTAGTTATGTCATTTGGTCTGACAAATGCTCATACTGTATTCATGGATTTGATGAATAGAGTCTTTCACTAGTATTTATACTAGTTCATTACGATTTTCATTGATGACATACTGGTCTAATCGAGGGGTTTTTAGGAGCATGAGACGCACCTAAGACTAGTACTTCAAATGCTCAAGAAAAAGAAATTGTATGTCAAGTTTAGCAAATGTGAATTTTGGTTAGAGAAAGTTGCGTTTCTGAGGCATGTTATATCAAGGGATGGGATTTCTGTAGATCCCAGCAAGATAGAGGCAGTAGTGAATTGAGTTAGGCTGAGGAACGTACAGGAAATCAAGAGTCTCTTAGGACTAGCAGGTTATTACCGACGGTTTGTAGAGGGATTCTTAGCATTATCAGGGCCTCTAACACAACTAACCAGAAATAATGTCAGGTTTGAATGGGATGATAGTTGTGAGCAGAACTTCCATAAATTGAAGTTGAGGCTCGTCACAGCACTAGTATTGACTATTCCATCGGGAGGTGATGGTTACGTGATCTACTGTGATGTGTCTTTGAGGGGGCTCAGATGTGTATTGATGCAGCGGGGCAGAGTAGTATCATATGCCTCTAGACAATTGAAAGAATATGAAAAGGATTATCCCACTCATGATCTAGAATTGGCTAGAGTGGATCATGCACTGAAGATTTGGAAGCATTATCTGTATGGAGAGAGATGTGAAATATTTTTCAGATCATAAAAGTTTAAAGTACTTCTTCACGTAGAGGGAGTTGAATATGCGGCAGAGAAGATGGTTGGAGCTCATCAAGTATTATGACTGCACCATCAGTAACCATCTAGGTAAAGCAAATGTGCTAGCTGACGTGCTGACCTGGAAGTCTATGATAGCAGTATTGTCAGCAGCAGAAATTCAATACCCAATCTAGATGGACTCGAAGAGGCTTGGCGTGGAGTTAATGGAGAGTGATCCCCGAGCATTAATTGCTGATAGCTTTACCGTGATCCCAAGAGGAGGGGTGAATTGGTATTTTAAAATTTATGCCCTAGGTGAGTATCTTAATAACAGTATATTCACAACCCTATGGTCAGTCTAGTGCTGGTAAAGTAAATCAATTATAATATCTACTGGAAATTAAACCATGCACTTTAATTAACTACTCATGCACTAGAAAGCAATAAGGAAAGTGATACGCAAAAATTTTATCGAGGTTCGGCCAATTGCCTATGTCCCCGCCTTGGCTAATAAGCATAAGGATTACCACTATAATCGCTCACTTAAATGGGTGAAGCGGCATCTAAACAAACCAAGTCAATTAACACAAGGCTAACCTCAACCTTTACAACCAATCCTTACCAAGCTGGATTACCGCCCCCTCAGGCCACGCTTGGAAACACTCAGTAATTTCACAACAATGAAAATAGTACAGTGATTATACTTTCACGTAAAGTAGATATGTACCCAATACGAGCATTCACGTACACATCAATGATATGGATATAGTGTAAGCTCAATGATGCAAATTATTGTGCTATCAACACTCAGTATAATACAATTAGTGATATGCTCAAGAGTATTCAATATAAGCAATATCTTGGAATCAAAATAAAGAACTTCAATAGTATATCAATATTCCAAAGATATGAATCAGATAATCAAACTAGTTCAAAAAGATTTTCCTCAATGAAATATGCACAATACTAGTTTGAAAATATTTGCTTGTTTGAAAAAATCTTTGCACAACAAAAACCAAACTATTGGACACTTGCAACAAAGATGCAAATATCCTAAGCTTACATAGTTTATCCATACACAAGATTCATAATAAGAAAATATGTGGGACAAACTTTAAGCTAAAACTCCCCAATAAAATATTGCAATCAATCAATCAAATGGGAGTTTTTAGCAATCCTAACAATCACAAGCACTCTAGAAATGTTCTCACAGTATCATAATATATCAAGGAAGTGAAGATTTGAAAGTATTTGGCCAAAGAGTGTATTTTGAAAAGAGATAATTTTGGCTAATCTAAATTGCTAATTATGCTCTAATCTTGCACATGAGCCTATATTTATAGGCAAGGGTAATTTTATAACCATTTGGGATATGTTGGGAATAATTAAAAAAGTGTCAAATAGTTAAAATACAATTAGCCCAATTTAACCCAATTTTACCATGGTTAAAATAATTTTAACCCGCCGAGGTTTGGGTGGCTGAACCGAGGTTCGGTCGTCCGACCAGACTCAGTAATAAAAGTTATTCAAGGTAGTTCGGTCATCCAGATTCAGGTTCGGTAACCCGAATCAAAATTAGTAGCATTACTTCGTGACTTCGAGTGCTTGGCCCTATATTTGGTAGCTCGAAACCGTGTGTTCGGTCGCCCGGGGTTCTTTATGAACTAAAACGATCGGTCGCCCGAGTTGGTGGACTATCCCTTTCGAGGGGTTCGGCCGTTCGAGGAAGGTATGTACATTATCGGTCGGTCGCTCGAGAGCCCAGGTCAACTGTTGACTTAACAACAGTTCGGGTGCCCAAGGAGTTTTGAACTCTAGGGGTTCGGTCACCCGAGCTCTCTCAAATTCCTGATAATTGTTCAATTTAAGGCACAATTTTAACACTTCTATGCATTGTATGATATGTGTGTGAGTGTTGGTACCTAGAGTCATGCTATGGTCTTGTTGAGCTTACCATATATCCTATATGCATGATGTGCAAGTAAGATAAATACAAATCATATCCTAGGTTACTATTATAGACCCATATTACAATCATTGAATTTACAATTACAAATTAAAGTCTTCAGGGTCTTCTAGTTGCTTCAAGTGTCAATCCTTATGATATTCATTTAAGCCAGCACAAACACTTGACAATCATCAAATACCTAAGTATTTGTCATTATCAAAACTGAGTGCGACTTTTAAGGTCAATAATTTCCAACCTAGTGGTACAACCTACGGTATGTGAAAGAATTAAAGCAACCCAGAAGAATGACGTTAAGTTTATGGAGTTGATAGAAAAGGTACAGGATGGACAAGGGGAGGAATGTAGTGTTTCTAATGACAGAGCTCTAAGGTTCCATACCAAATTGTGCATTCCTATAGATGAGGATATCAAAAAGACGATTCTTAAGAAGGCTCACAGGTCTCTGTACATGGTACATCCAGGTAGCACTAAAATGTATAGGGATCTGCGAGAGTATTTATGGTGAAGTTGTATGAAGAGAGAGATTGCTGAATTTGTGCAATAGTGTTTGATGTGCCAACAAGTAAAGGCTGAGCACCTAAGGCCGACGGGCCAGCTACAGCCACTTTATATCCCGGAGTGAAAATGGGATCACATTTCTATGGACTTTGTGACAGGTTTACCGCCGGTACAGTAGATACAGAATGTTATTTAGGTGGTCGTAGATCGACTGATGAAGACTACTCACTTTATTTCTATTAAATTCAACTACTCCATGGAAAGATTAACAGAAATATATATTCAAGAGATAGTACGATCACATGGTGTTCCAGTGTCAATAGTATTAGATCGGGACCTACGTTTCACATCACAGTTTTGGAGGAGCTTGCAGGAGGCTTTGGGGTCTCAATTAGCATTTAGCACGGCATTTCATCCTCATACGGATGGGTAGTCAAAGAGGATGATTCAGATATTAGAAGATATGCTACGGGCATGTGTGCTGAATTTTCGGGGGTAGTTAGACCCAGTATCTCTCGCTAGTAGAGTTTGCAAACAATAACAACTATCAGACCAGCATCGGCATGGCACCTTATGATGCGCTATATGGTAGAAGATGTGGTTCTCCTCTATACTGAGATAAGGTAGGTGAGAGGCGAGTTTTAGGACCAGAAATAGTACAACAGGCATACGATAAAGTCCGACTTATTAGAGAAAGAATCAGTGTAGCTCGGAGTCGGCAGAAAATCTATGTAGATAATCGCCGTCGAAAATTGGAATTTGAAGTAGGAGACCATGTATTTCTGAAAATAGCACCATTGAAAGGTACTATGAGGTCTGGGAGAAAGGGTCCACTAAGCCCTAAGTTTATTGGCCCTTTCGAGATACTTGCGAAAGTGGGGTCAATTGTCTACCGGTTAGCCTTACCACCAGTTTTATCTGGAATACATGACGTGTTTCATGTTTCTATGCTAATGAAATACGTTCGAGATCCCTCCCTCATTATCAGTTATGCAGGGATTGAACTTAGAGATTCATTGGTTTATGAAGAGATACTAGTGCAAATCTTAGACAGGAAAGAACAAGAATTGCGTAATAAGAGAATTCCATTAGTAAAGGTTGTGTGGAGGAATCATGCGGTGGAAGAAGTTTCATGGGAGCTTGAGGAAGAAATACGATAGAAATACCCGCATCTATTTTAAAGGGGATCAACAGTAACCAAGAAAAGATGCAGGTAAGTATGTTAAGTTTCTTTTGTGTTGGTTAGTTAATGCATGTAATAATTTTCTGTTAGTAGGTAGTGTTTTAGTTTTGGAGGAATTTTTCTTTTATGTATTTGTAATCTCCCAGAACCCCGATGTAACCACGGTATCCCTCTGTCACAAGTGAGGGTAAATAATAAAATAAGTAGTATATTTTCCTCAAATAATGGTGTTCAATACAGAAAGCAAATTTCGAGGACGAAATTTTATGAGGGGAGAATATAGAGACCCGAAAAATTATAGTAATTAAATAATAAAAGAAATAAGAGAAAAGGAATTTTAAAACGGGTTTCAGTAGGGTTTCATCGGCGAGCGCAATGTGCTCTTTGACGAGCAGGCCTCTTGGTCTCGTCGACAGGGACGCGTGTCTCATCAACGAGACATTACCGAGAGGGCTAATTTCAGGGCCTAAAACTCGTCTACGAGGAATAAGTGTTCATCGACGAACTCCCTTCATGGACTCGTTGACGAGGTGATGTGTCTCGTCGGCGAATCTATGTTTTATAAATATCCTAAATTTAGGTTTTTCAGCGAGATTTTCATCCAAAACTTTTCTTTCTTTCTCTCTCTCTCTCTCTCTCTCTCTCTCTCTCTCTCTCTCTCTAAACTCGTTCATCTCTCTTTCTCTATAAGTTTTTGGCTTCGTCCTTCGCCGGTTCGACGATCGAAAGCCACCATACTACTCCTAGGAAGATTCTCTTCAAATCTACTGGAGTAGTTCGTTGGTTAGACCAACTTGGGCACCATCCCAAAATCTAGGTAAGTTGGTTATTTTAGGTTTTATAAGTTATTCGGTATTTATGGACTAAGAAAAATGCTTTAGATAGTATAATACTAAAATTTTGTTGGAAAAAATGCAATTTCAGGGTGTTGAGCTGGGGAACACACGAGTGTAAGTTTGGAATATCTTGTGGGTTTCTCAGTAAGCCAAGGAAATAAATTAAGTCAGTATTTTTCATGAAATTATTATGAATTAAACAATATTTATTTTTAGGAAAATATGTATGCTATAGAATTATGTTTAGGAATATTGTTGTTGAACAGGGAAATGATTTTAACACATTTTATATGGAAATATGATTTTAGGATAAATTAAGAGTTTATAAGCAATGAACATTTGTGTGGCATGAGTATAATACTTCCATGAAATTTATGTTATATTGAAATATTATGATTTTCCCAAGCATGTTATAGCAATTTTCAGGAAAATCATAAAAATAGTACAAAAATTTTGGTTTAAGAATACTATGATAACAAGTGCAAGATTTTCATGTACAAGTACATCATGTTATGTCGGCGCCGGTATTTTGATTTTTACTCTATGATATAATGATATAAAATGTCATAATTATGCATGTTATGTCAAGTTTTAAGAAAATATTATCATGTTATGTTATCCCAAAATATGAAACTGCTATGTTCAATAACATAAAATGTATTATATGTTATCACAACCCGGATAGCTTAGTTTCATGAAGCATGGTACCGTAGCTGTATGTTTACGTTTACATTTACGTTTATGTTAATGCTACCACACATCGTATGTAGAGTGTGGGAGATGGCAGTCGATGTGGCTTTATGGGAGTGTCGTAGTTCCCCTCGTAGTCCAGTGATTACGCGCTTAAACTGTGTAATTAGGCATTTTAATCCGAGAATTAGAGCTTATATTTTTCATTAAATGCCTAATTACTCTAAATATTTTAACAAGGTGTTCTATTTATAATATTTGGGTTTTATTGAGTAATTTATGAATTTTTGACATTATTTTATCGCAAAAAAATTCTCAATAGCCAAAACCAGCACCCGTTCATAATTCGCGCATAACTTTCATGTCCGAGTTCCGATCAAGACGATTCGAATTTTTAGAGAAATAAAAGAAGATTATATACAACTTCATTGTTTTGAACTTTGAAAGAAACGGGCTCCAGAAGAGTCAAAATTGGGCGTGTTCGTGGAGACAAAAATGAGGAAAAAAAAAAAAGAAAAAAAAAAAATATATATATATATATATATATATATATTACTTGATGTGACCCGGCCATGCAGGCCGGATCGGGTCAGCTCGCGGGTCACTCACCTAGGCCTCGCATAAGTTTTATTCCCCATTCTCTCCATCATTTATTCTTCCTTCTCCTCCCTGTTTGGGTGTGCCCCCGCACCACCCTTCTCTTTACTCCCTCTCGGCTCCTCCCTTACTCTCCCCTCTCCCTCTCTTCTTCCCTTAATCTCTTCCTCTCTTCCCCTACTCCTCTGCTCTCTCTATTTTTCATTCTCTCTTCCTCACTTAACCTCTCTCTCTCTCTCGATTACTCTGCCCTATCTCTCGATTTTCCCTCTCTTACTCTCCCTCGAACTCCCTCTACTCTAATCACCTTTCAGCAACCACCCAAACCACCAACCTGCAGAAGTTGTTGCGGCTTTCACTCCCGTGGCTATTGTGTGCTGCCGACAGTCACCAACAGCCCTTCTGCTACTGTTCTTGCCAAACCACTTATGAGCCCCAACAGCCAAGCACACATCCCAGCTCTATCTTCCTCCAGCAGCCGAAGGCTCCTCTAGAAGTTCCACCATCCTCGGCCACCACAGCAAGCAACAAAGCTCGCCAGCAGCAGACCCCAGCCGAGCCACTCCACAAATGCAACCGAGACACCAATAGCCAGAGCTTCAACAGGGACAGCACCAGCAACCACTCCTCTGCTGTCTCCAACCATGGCTTATTCTCTCTCTCTCTCTCTCTCTCTCTCTCTCTCTCTCTCTCTCTCTCTCTCTCTCTCTCTCTCATCTTTTCTTTTCTTTGTTTTATTTTAGTATCAGTTATTCTCTTCCTCTCTCTCTCTCTCTTGTTTAATATTTTTTTTTATGGTTGTTTCAATACATTATTTAGTGTAATATTAGATTGAGTATTTTTCTTCACTTTATTATTTGGGTACTCTATGGATTAATTAGATTCCTGCTTTTTTTAGTTTGTTATTATGAACGCTTCAAGGCTAGTTTAAGTTGTTTAATTTAGTATACATTTAAGTAAATGTTGGGCATGATTATAGGGTGGATTAATTAGTTTTCTCTTAGTATTAGTATACATCTAGTTTATTGTTCTTTAAGTTGTTGTCTTTTATTTTATTATTGCAATGGTTTATTGTGGAATTAATTTGACCCGAAAAATTGGGATTGCAAGCATGAGGGGCTAGGTTCGGTAACTCGGGTTGTGGGTCAATGTCGTTTGCTTTCCATGGTTTGTTAGTTTCCCCCCCTTTTTAAAAAATGTATATTTATTGGATACGTTTTATTTGGTTAAAAACTGACAAATTAAGGCATCAGTTGATAAATCTCTGCTTTTTATTTCTTGTGTTTTGTTGTTTAACGTTAGGCATCAATCAAAAACTTGATTTAATTTAGGATATTCATCAACTAATTTTTTACATGATTCGGTTGATGTTTAATGAAGTTTTTTTATTTTCTTTCCGTTCAGATGTTGGCAATTTTTACCTCGAGCTTTAAGTAATAAAATTTTTTCACTTAATTAAATGGTGCCTGATTTGAATTAAACAAAGAAGAGGAATATGGGGCCCCCTCAGGGAATTAGTAAACGGTGGGAAGCAAAAATAGAGCGTTGAACCCTTGTGAACCCGAAGGGTTTGGTAAAAAAAATTATTTTTTTCAGTTAATTTTGTTTACTTTGGTTGCGTTAGTTAGGTTTTTATATATGGTGAAAAATTCAAACGATAAAAGTTTGGTTCACTTTTTAGCATTTTTCCCCTCAAATACCTCCCCATTTTATTGTACTGTTTTTCAAATCCAATAAAAGACCAAAAGATTTTCAAACCACATTTTAACAAAACAATAGGATTTTACTAAACTTTCACAAATACTTTTGATGCACATGGTCCGCTGTTGTAATACAATCTTGGACTCATCCCTTGATAAGACTTGACACTTTCTGCACTTGGAAAATCACGAACTTGAGAAAGAGTCAAGTTGTGTGGCCATTTTTTCTTGGACCAATTGGGTGTCATCCCCCCCCCCCCCCCCCCCCAAGAGTTTTTTTTTTTTTCTGATTCAGAGAAGGGTTGTTTTTCTAAGGTGTTGTGACGTCTTCAACAAACCTGGGTGATATCTATTTCCTATCCAGTTTTGACCTATTTGCTTTTATTTTTTGTTTTATTTCATCATACGAGTTGGTATGTCTGTTTGGGGCCAAGATAACACATTTAGACTAGTTAGGACAGACCTCCTCCATCTCAATCATCGATTGCACCTATGTTCAACTTGAATCACTTGAAATCATCATCGGACATTCATAGCATCATGGCTGAGAATGAGCATCAGTGATATGAGAGAACCCTAATCTGACCCTCGAAATATTTGCAACCTGTTAGGAACCAGCACCCCCATCGCTTCATTATTCCTAACCTTTGAAATGTAATTGCTTTTTAATTCTAAATCTTGGATGATTTCCATTGTTACCCTCATTTTCCATGGCATTGAATTGAAAACCCATATTTGCATCTCAAAGAATGTTTGAAGAAGTGTGTTCTCACATTCATAAATAGAACTATGCACGGAATGGTAATAAAACTGGAAATTTTTTCCATTTTCTGTAAAAGACAGGCAAAAACCTGGTGTGAAATTCCTTAAGACCAAGATCCATCGAGACTTGGCAAGAAATGCAGACTGAGTTTTTTTTAAAAAGAAATTTTTTTCCCCATGAAAAAACTAATGCTTGTAAAAGACAAATCATGATTTTTTGCCAAAAGGAAATGTGGAAAAACATTTTATCATGGTGTTGGGAAACGTTTTCAAAGACCTATTAATGAATGTCCCTACAGACGCATAGGTATGAGAAAATTGGAGGGTTTATCAGTTTTTTTTATGAGGGGGGTTGCAACCAAGATGAGGCAATTTATAGAACCAATGTGCAATGGTGGAATTTTTTCAATAAAGGGCCGCGAAGAAAACCTCTTGACTATTTTTTGTTGATTATTGGCTTGAAAAACTCCCCAATCTTGGAATTTTCTCGTTTGACTGGTCCTGCTCCGCTCTCGCCCGTCCCCCCTGTCTTCGTGGACGGGGGGGGGGGGAGCTCCGTTCTCCATTCCCCGCCGCTGCCTTGATTTGCCTGCTCGGCCTTGCCTTGCTTGCCCCCCCGGTTCGCTTCCTGCCCTTACGCAGGCACATGCCCTCCATCATTTGTTCAACACCCTCCGTTTCTCACACCCATGCGGCACTATGTGCAGGATCCAAGGGCCATGTGCCTCCATGCCTGTCCACCATTCCCCTTTTAAGGAAAGTTTTGTTTTCATTCAATCTTCCCTGGTTGTTATAATGTTTTTCTCTCTCTTGGTAATCCTTCTAAACCTTATCTGATACTGCTTACAATGCAAGTTGGAGAAGTCATCCAAATTTTAGCTGGAAATGACCAAGTGGGGCCATCTCCGTAGGGACAAAGTCAATACATTCCTTATGCAGCAGCTGGCCAAGGCTCGGGACCCTCTTACTTTGCAAATCATCCTCGTCCAATGTAGAAAATGGAAATGGAAGATCCCATACAGTAGCTAACTATTAGCTTGCAACAGTTCATGGCAAGCCAAAATGTGATTAACTCTCAAACTTCTCAAGCCATCAACGAGATAGGCACCCATTTGACTAGCCTAATTATTGAATGCTTTGGAGATAAATGAATCCCAATTTCAAGCCCAGCCAGATACTCAAGTGTAGATTGCAATCGTGGAACCATCATGCTTTATTAAAGCAAATGTTAATGATTGCAATGCCGAAGCAAATCTCAGCAGTGGTAAGGTGACTCATGCACCATATGAAGAAGTTAAGCAGAATGGTGAGAGTTTAACCTTCAAGGAACCAGGTAAAAATTTTAATGTTGATGCATCTGAAGAACCAAAGGTAACTGTTTTGAAAACTTTTCCCCAAAGACCAGTTCTTAAAGAAGTAAATTTCCTGGAAGCTATACAGGATAAGGATCCTTTATTGTTAAAACAAGAAAGACAATTTGAAAATGTGTTGTTTGATACTGTGGAGAGTATTGATTTATTCAGAGATCACTTCTATGTAGATAAAAAAACTAACTCATTGTGACAACTCAAATTTGGAGACTCGCCAGTACAATTTATAAATCTGCACCCACCAAACGAAATTCCTTCCGAGCCTCCTCCAAACACACTGTGATGTTTTTCTTTCCTTTATTTCATTTTGTTTCATTCTATCTTATTTTTAGTTTATTGATAGGTATATTTTTTTTTTAGTTTTAGTTTTTCTTTGCCTTACTTCTCCACCCAGGTACGCTTCTTACTTCCCTCATTATCATCTTTTCCATCTCCGTTATGCTTTCACATTGAGGACAATGTTGCATTTTAGTTGGGGGGGAGAGCATTTGCATGTGATATTGTGTGTTGTCATGTAAAAGAGTTTTAATGTGATATTTGCAACTGTTATGGAGCTCAAAGCATGCTAAATTCCTTATTTGTGAACATTACATGCCAAATTTTTTTTCCCTTGAGGATATGGAACATGTAGGATGTAGTGCAATCAAAAGTTTAAATCAAAAGATATTTTTATCCAGTTCACTTAATTTCATCCAAGGGAAGGAGGTTGAAAGCCTTGTCACACACACTACACAAGTTAGAAAACTTAGAACGACTACCTTAGACCGTTTTTGGTCAATGTACACTTCAATTGTTTAGGACTCTAATGAACCATACTCTAATAGGTTAAAAAAAAAGTTTGAAGCAAATGAAAAAAAAAAAAAAAAGCAAGCAAGGGATTGATTGTAAAAGTAAAATCAAATCAAAATCAAAAAAAAAAAAAAGGAAGCAATTGTGTATGGGAAAGGGTTGCCTATTACCGGGGTCCTAACTAAACAAAAAGCAGGTACCTTTTAAAGTGCAATAGCGTGAAAGTCACCTTTGTACATTTATGCACTGGAAATGGTTACCTACTATCGGGGTCCTAACTAATCAAGAAAGTGGGTGCCTTTTAAAGTGTAATAGTGTGAAAGCCGCCAATACAATGGTTTTGAAATAGAGTAAGACCATGTGGTTGTCTTAGACTAATTGTTGTAATTGAAACCGTTAATGTCTATTAGTAGTCAATCTTGGAATTCTGATCATTTCTTGTACACGTGAGCTGTGTTACACTCCATTACCTTGGTTGAGTTACTAGATGGTGTATAAATTTTTCAGTTGATACTTAACTTGGGTTAATCTGTGTCCTGTGCTCCTAAACTCAATAAGCATATTTTCATGGCATGTAATTTTCATAGGTAATGTAATATTAGTTGCCACTCCCTTGGTTTGAATGCATTCACGTTATTTGCTAGAAACTAGCAAAACATTAGCTTGGGGGTGTGATTATGCGCTTAAACTATGTAATTAGGCATTTTAATTCGGGCATTAAAGCTTATATTTTTAATTAAATGTCTAATTACTCTCAATATTTTAACTAGGTGTTCTATTTATAATATTTGGGCTTTATTGAGTAATCTATGAATTTTTGACATTATTTTAAGGCAGAAAAATTCTCGGGAGACAAAACCGGCACCAATTCGTAATTCACACATAACTTTCCCGTCTGAGTTCCAATTGAGACAATTCAAATTTTTGGAGAAAGACGAGAAGATTATCTACAACTTCCGTGTTTTGAACTACAAGAGAAACAGGCTCAAGAAGAGTCAAAATGAGTCGTGCTCACGGAGAGAAAAATGAGAATATATATATATATATATATATTACTTGATGTGACCCGGCCATGCAAGCCGAGTCAGATCAGTTCGCGGGTCACTCACCTAGGCCTTGCATAGGGTTTTCTTCACCCCCCCCCTCTCTCTCTCTATTTATTCTTCCTTCTCCTCCCTATTCGAGTGTGGCCCTGCACCACCCTTCTCCTTACTCCATCTCTCCCTCTCGGCTCCTCCCTTACTCTCCCCTCTCCCTCTTATCTTCCCTCAATCTCTTCCTCTCTTCCCCTGCTCCTCTGCTCTCTCTCTTTTTCATTCTCTCTTCCTCACTCAGCCTCACTCTCTCTCTCTCTCTCAGTTACTCTCCCCTCTCTCTCGGTTTTCCCTCTCTTACTCTCCCTCGGACTCCCTCTGCTCCAGTCACCTTTCAACAACCACCCAAACCACCAACTTGTAGAAGCTGTTGTGGCTTTCACTCTCGTGGCTGCTGTGTGCTGCCGACAGTCACCAACAGCCCTTCCGCTATTGTTCCTGCCAAACCACCCATGAGCCCCAACAGCCGAGCACACATCCTAGCTCCATATTCCTCAAACAATCAAAGGCTCCTCTAGAAGTTCCACCATCCTCGACCACCAAAGCAAGCAATAGAGCTCACCAGTAGCAGACACCAGCCGAGCCACTCCATAGATGCAACCAAGACACCAGCAACCAGAGCTTCAACAGGGACAGCACCAGCAACCACTCCTCTGCTGTCTCCAACCATGGCTTATTCTCTCTCTCTCTCTCTCTCTCTCTCTCTCTCTCTCTCTCTCTCTCTCTCTCTCTCATCTTTTCTTTTCTTTGTTTTATTTTAGTATTAGTTATTCTCTTCCTCTCTCTCTCTTGTTTAATATTTTTTTTATGGTTATTTTAATACATTATTTAGTTTAATATTAGATTGAGTATTTTTCTTCACTTTATTATTTGAGTAGTCTATGGATTAATTAGATTCTTGTTCTTTTTAATTTGTTATTTTGAATGCTTCAAAGCTAGTTTAAGTTGTTTAATTTAGGATACATTTAAGTTAATGTTGGGCATGATTATAGGGTGGATTAAATAGTTTTCTCTTAGTATTAGTATACATCTAGTTTATTGATCTTTAAGTTGTTGTCTTTTATTTTATTATTGCAATGGTTTATTGTGGAATTAATTTGACCTAAAATTAGGATTGCAAGCATGAAGGGCTAAGTTTGGTAACTCGGGTTGTGGGTTAATGTCGTTTGCTTTCCATAGTTTGTTAGTTCCCCTATGATATTATTGATACACTTTTATTTGGTTAAAACTAAAAATTGAATGCATCATTGATAAATCGCTAGCTCTTATTTCTTATTTTGTTGTTGATGTTAGGCACATCAAAACCTTGATTTAATCTACGATTTTCATCAACTAATTTTTACATGAAATTCGGTTGATGCTTTATAAGAGTTTTTATTTTCTTTCGTTCGGATGTAGCAAATTTACTCGAGATTTAGTAATAAAATTTCATCTTATTAATGTCTTGATTGGATTAACAAAGAGGAGTAAGGCCTAGGGAATTAATAAACGGTGGAAGCAAACAAACGTTGAACCCATAACCCAAGTGTTTGGTAAATTATGCTAGTTAATCTGTTTAATTTAATTGCATTAGTAGGTTTATATTTTTGGAAATTCGATAAAAGTTCTGTCACATTATAGCATTTTTATCAAATACCTCCCATTTTGTGTACTGTTTTCAAAATCATAAAAGATCAAAAAGATTTTTAAACCACATTTTACAGCAACATGATTTCACTAAACTTTCACAAATACTTTGATACGCAGTGGTCCCCGTGGAATACGATCTTGGACTCATCCTTGATACAACTTAACACTTCTGCAGTTGGAAGCACAACTCAGAACGAGTCATCCAGCACAGGTGGAACAGGCTCATCGTACTTACAGTATAATCGATATTGACTTAGCATGGTCGGCCGGTCATTGTTAAGTCCAACCTTCGGGTTGCACAAACCTGTCTTGTGGGGGGTACGACATGACGATAGCTAACTATCTATCTATCCTGGGTAATAATTTAAGTATGATATGTTTATATAAAATGATTTTTCAATACAAGAAATTAGTATGTTAAACTATGTTATGTTAAATCATATTTTATTCAAATATGTTACGAATTTTTATGCCAGTTATGAATTATGTAGTGTTTATATGTTTATAAGTATATCACAAAAAATATTCATGTTGCCACACACTGATATTAATTTGCCTCCCTTACTGAGAGGTGTCTCACCCCAGCATTACAAACATTTCGAAAAATCCAGGTAAGAGGGTGGATAGAACCCCGCAGCAGTAGAAGTTGACTGAACTACCCTATCTGTAGGGTAAGTGAGAGAGCTAGGATCAGATGGATTTTTGGATTAAGACCCTAGGAACACTTTTTGGTCTTTTTGTGGATGATTGTATATCTACATAACAGATTTAGTAGAACTCTGATATGAATTTTTGTGTTTATGACATGTATATGATTTTATGTTTTCTGCTGCTTACCATGGGTCCAGGTTGATCATGATTATGATAGTTTAGTTGGATGTTAAAATTATTAATATTATCTTTATATGGGAAAAAAATAAATGGTAAATTAGGCAGGTCGTTACATAAGACTCCCTGATTCAATTTACGGGATGAACCCAACTGATAGAATAAAAATATTTTTGTACATATAAAAAATGATTATAAATACAAGAAGAGATGTACAACATTAAAAGCTCAAATATATGAACTCTTCTTATGATATGATTTATGCTCAGTAGAGTATGGGAGTTTTCAAATACTATTCGTACAACTAAAATATATGTGTGTATAAAAGATATAATTTCCAACAAAGACTTTTTTCAGATAAAAACGTTTGGAGAATTTGGAGTTTAAGCTCAAGAAAATATTTGTGCAATAAATAACTTCTCCCAAAAATATTTATCATGAAAATAATAGGGAGAAACTCAAGCAATACTCTCAAAAATGATTATCAAAAATTAAAGAATAAGTGAGAGTATATGCAAATAAAATGTCCAAAATAAAATACTTTCCTCAAAAATAATTTTGAAATAAAAGTATGCAAGAGAGTTGAAGAGATTTGTATAAAAGATTTTGCCCCAAAAGATTGATTTTAACAATAAAAAATATTTTGGGGGAACTTTGATTAACAATGGATTAAAAAGAAAATTTGGGCTAATCAAAGTTGCTAATCAAAGCAAATGAATGGGTATTTATAGATTTTTAGGAAAATGTAACTATTGAGGACACGAAATTCATTTTGGAAAAAGATTAATGATGTTTAATTAAAAATAACCTCCTTTACTTGCGGTAAAAAATTGACCAACCTGAGAGATTCAGTCGACCATATACAAGGTTCAATCAACCACATTACTAAGTTCGGTCAACCGTGGCAATTTTGAACTAAGGATTTGGTCGACCGTCTCAATGCGATTTTGAACCCTTCGTAGGTTCGGTCAACCAAGACAAGGAACAGTTGGCTACTCATATAGGTTCGGTCAAACCAACATAAAATGAACTACTCATTTGGTCGGCCAAACAGTTGGGGGGTCAGACACATTTCGATTCGGTCGACCTAGGACGATACCTTCATTTCAGAACGGTTGACCAAGTGAAGTCAACATGTTGACTTCTGGTCGATTCGATCAACTAAGACATTTAAAACATTTAGTGGTCGATCGATCAAGGCTTGGTCAAAGAATTGACTCCATGGGCAAAAAGTGGTTCGGTCGACCATGGTAATATAACACACAATCGGTCAGTCGACCGAGGGTATTGGAAAGTCAAAACTCCATGCGATGGTCGACCGAGGAAACTTAGTTCAAACTCAATCAGTCGACCAAGCCAGTCAAAAGTTTGACTACGGGGCAAAGAGTGGTTTGGTCGACTGAGCTAATTATAACTAGAAGTTTCGGTCGATCGGGCTTTTAAATTAAGCCCAAAAATCTAATGTTGGTTGACTTTATAAACCCTAATTTGACCCTAAAGTCTTTGTAAGATTTTATCTTTTTATGAAAAGGTTTTGTATGAAGTGTAGGTGTCCTAAGGTCAGTCTACAGTTATCTGAGCATTCAATCCATATCATGCAGATGCATGCATTATTACAGACCATAGTATGAAAACCAAATGCAATTAAATTTGAAATAAACAAATATTTTCTTTCTTCTTTGCTCTTTTCTTTGTGGAATACGCCAATATGATGTGAGCTTTAAGTCCTTTCTAGCTTCCATCTTCCTCTTCTATGTGTGCATTTTGAATTGTAAACATGTTTAAAACACTAGACACACACATGTGACACTTGTGTTTGTTAACATAAAAACAGATATCGGACTCAAAAAGCCAACATCACGTGCTGGATAATCAAGGGTTTTGGCTCAAACATATTTTTGCAAGCACAAGCAAGTGAGCCTTTGAATCTTGCAATGAATGTGCAGGATTCACAAGAAAAAAAATAGTTTTTCTCCAAGGATATATATCAATGAATATATATAGAGAAAAACTTTGATTTACTCTCAAAAATAAGATATGAAACTTGAATAAGATATGAGAGTAAAAAGGATTTTGATTTACAAAACAAATGCCCAAAGGATGTTTAAAACAAAGCTCTCTTGAAAGATATTTCAAAGTAATAGTAAAGAGAGGATAAAACTAAGCTTAGGAAGATGAAAAAATGATATAAAAATTTAAGAAAATTTTCTAACTAATCATCTTACTAATTTTGAGTTATAATGGGGTATTTATAGACTTTCAACAAATTATGACAGTTAGGGATACAAGGGAAATTTTTTTCAAAGATTTAATGAGGTTTAATAAAAATTAATCTCGTTTAATTGCGGTAACAATTGACCAACTTGAGAGGTTCGGTCGACTAACGACAAGGTTCGGTCGACCACTTTTATAAGTTTGGTCGACTAGGCAAATTTGAACTGCATGTTTAGTCGACCATCTTAGGGCGATTCTAAACCCTTCGTGGGTTTGGTCGACTAAGACAAAGGTCGGTTGACCATTCATATAGATTCGGTCGACCAAGGCCAATTTGAACTACAAGGTTTGGTCAACCAAGTAGTTGGGGTGTCACACACTTTATGGTTCGGTCAACCTAGGATGGTGCATTCAAAATTAAATGGTCAACCGAGCGAAGTCAACATGTTGACTTCTAACCGTTTCAGTCGACTGAGGCATTTATATTGCCAAGGGTTCGGTCGACCGAGACGACTAAGTTTTTGCTTTTAAGTCCTGTTTTGGTTTCTATGCTACATCAACCCTGTGTAAATAAACATGTCTTTTAAGCTCAAGAGTATTGTTCTTATGGTCATTCTAAGGCCTCGACTTCTTAATTAAGCCCAAAAAATCCAACGTCGGTCGACCGAAATCTGTCTATAGTATTTTGATTTCCCTATGATCAGACTATGGTCTTTGAGCATAAACATATCATGCATGATATGCAAATATTACAGTCCATTATTACAGACCCAAAATATAAAACAAAATGCATTTTACAATAAGAACAAATGTCTTTAATCTTTTTGCTCGTGTGACTTCTTGGAATGTTCCAAATACATATGATCTTGGAATTTCTTTTGGCTTTCAAGTCCCTCGATCTTATGTGTGCTGAAATTTAGACCTATTCACATACTTAATCACACATAAGATACTGGTGCTTTGTCAGCATCAAAACAGAGATCAGACTCAAAAAGTCAATAGTCAATTATTACCTCAACAGAAATAAAGGTTCGAAGAAACAATATGGCTATGATAAAAGGTAGGGCTACATGAAGGAATTATTAACTGAGGACAGAATTGTTAGGAGCTAAATGCTTAACGAATAGGACAATTTTTAGGAGATAGTAGGGTAAATAAATTTATCAATAAGTCAGGGAAGATGACTCAATTCTTAAACTGAGAGGATTGTATGTCAAGAGTTGAGTCGATTTGGGATTTTCCTGAAGTGATTAGGTTTTTACAAGAACTTTGGCAAAGTGGTAGTTTTAGGTTACATTGCATTCATGGATCTTATGCATAATTATGCATGCATAATCATAGCCAATGGGTCCTCGCTCATATTCCAGTTGCCTACAAGAAGTGTATAAGGGCGGTAGAGCTAAAATATGGGGTTCTAACATTTAGCAAAGCAGGACAATATCCCTGCATCAATAAAACATTAGATGGAAAGCCAAAATCATGGGTGAGCAGTTAAAAAACCACATGATGAGTCTAGAACAGAGCCATGAGGAGGTAAGTCAAGATGTTCAGGAAATTAAAGAACATATGAACAAGTTAATGGAGATGCTGCCTACCATAAAAAAAGGAAAAGCTGTGCAAATTCCTGAGCCCATGGTTGAGGAAGAGCCCTTATTTTCGCCAAGATTCGCACCTATTGGTGGACACCTGCTATCACAACCAGTGAATGCGGAAGCTAGTCCAGCTCCAAGCACATATCCGTTCATTCCAACGGCACATTTTCAAGGTTCCCATCAATGGGGAATGCACAAACAGCGCCAATTATAATCCTTGATTCCGGAGAAATTGGAATAGTCAGAGAAATAACCCCTAACTCGGAGGTTAATCAAAAATATGAGGTGTTAGAGGAACACTTGCGAGCTATTAAGGGAACAAACATGTACTAATTAGTGGAAGCATTTGACCTACGTTTGGTACCTAATGAAGTTCTACCCCAAAAATTCAAAGTCCCGGATTTCGGGAAATTTAATAGGACAAAGTGTCCATTAACTCAGTTGAGAATGTATTGTTAGAAAATGACTGCGCATTTTGATAATGATAAGTTGCTCATTCATTACTTCCAAGACATTTTGACTAGAAAGCTATAAGATGGTATAGCAATTTGGACAGAACAAAGATTTGCACCTAGAACGATCTAGCTTATGCCTTCATAATATAGTACCAACATATGGTTGAAATGGCTCTAGACAAGTTAACCCTACAAAATATGGAGAAAAAGTCAAGTGAGGCATTCAAAGAGTATACCTATCAATGGAGAGAAGTAGCAGTATAGGTACATCCTCCAGTTGAGGATGAGGAGATAATGTTCTTGTTTGTTAATCCTCTCAAGGACCCATATTTTGGTTATCATATTAGAAGCACTTCTCAAAATTTCACAGATTTGGTAGCTCTAAGAGAAATAATCGAAGGTGCATTTAAGATGGGAAGGATAAGCAACTCTAAGCAAGAGGTTAAAAAGAATGATGGGGAGATACAAACAATGCAAGATCACTCTTACAGAGAAAGTAATGCCAAATTGCAGCATAATGTTCAAGTCATAGAAGGAAGACTTCTAAAAGAGACAAAAAGAATAGAAATTCAGCCTATCCCAATGACCTACACATAATTTTTCCCTCAATTGATGAAGAGTCAATTGGTTGCCCCAATACCAGGAGTGTCAGTACAACCCCCTTACCCAAAGTGGTATAAACCAAATGCTCAATGTAAGTATCATACCGAGGCGCAATATGCCACTCAATTGAAAAGTGTTAGTTCTTTAAGTACAACGTGCAAGATTTAAGGAATGCAGGGTGGTTGTCTTTTGATAAGAAAACCAATGTATATGGTAATCCATTGCTTAACCATGGTGGACTACAGTGAAAGGAAAGTAGCAAGGATATGAATGAAAGATGCACATGGTGGGTTGAAAGATTGATTGGTTCTCAACTTTGGCAGTAGAACAACATGATACAGAAGTGAGGGTGAAAAGCTAAATTAAATAAATGACATGTGCCAGTTGTAATGGAATCAACAAAATCCTTCATTCTTGTCAATAAAAGGTCAACATCCCATAAATTCTTTTTGTTCAGCTTATTTTGAATTTTAATGAAATAATATGCATTTCAGTTTCATCTCATTATATCATCGTGTGACTATTACCTTTTGTCAAATTTTGTCTAATTTTGTTTGTGTTTCATGCAGGGATGCAGGAAATGATTTTTCCAGTATGGAAGACATGGAGCCAATAATTGATTTTGAGAATCCATTCAATGCAGCAGGAAAAAAAAAAAGAAATAATAAAATATAAAATATAAAAAATAAAAAATAAAAAACAAAGGAAAAATGAAAAAAAAGGAAAAATGAAAAAAAAAATGATGAAAAAAACATCCTGATTTGTGCCAAGTGGAATAGTGTGTCCTCGATAATTTTAAAAATATGAATTAGTCTGGAAAAGGACTTTGAATTACAAAGGACCATGTGTTGTAATTCTCAGGAGGGGTATTATTGTTAGTTGTTATAGATGGAGATATTGCACCCTATCAATTCAATTATGTCAAAAATATATATATATATATTTTGCGTGATGAATTGTTTGTCTTTTTTATGAGATCAATGGAAAATACTTTTATGCCTTTCTATTCTAAATTGTGGTTAGTTTTGTGAGGGTATGATTGTGTTTTGATCAAATTATGGGTGACCCAAGAACCAAATAATGCATTGGTTTACCACTTAATAACCCATTTAAACCCGAATTTTAAACCAATTTTTCTTAAAGTCAGTTCACCAAAACTTTAACCTAGGTTTGGGTCCCCTTGTGTTTGGCAATTCATTTGAGGTAATGATTATTGCTAAAAGAATGGCAGGACATCTTTCTACTACCCAAAATAAAATCAAAGAAAAAAAATCCATTGATAGCCATTTTGAGCCTAAAAAATCTATTTCTTAAATATACCATAAGAGGATTATCCCTCACACTAGGGTAATTCCAAGAATATTAACATAGAGCCCTGAGAAAATCTTAAGTAAAAAAGGGAACCAAGATCCTTTCAAAAAGGAAAAGCAAAATATATAGTAAAAGAAGGAAAACACCAAAAAAAAAAAAGAGGAAAAATGATTAGGGGCATACTTTATAGGTGATCCTTGACTAGCGTTACCCAAAAAAATTGATGACTTTGAGCCTTATTAAACATATTTCTTCTTCAGCTCATACCCCCAACGTACATTAAGTCCAGAATGAAAGTGCTCACTTGATTGGCATTTGTCAGCACCTTAAATGAATTTTCAAACTCATTAAAGTCTAAACTATGTTATGACCTGATCCTAATAATGTACTTAGGCATCTTGCTTAAAAAACAAGTTCGGTCAAAATTTTTCCACCACTAGGGACATAAATGTCATCTTGGGAAGGAATTTTTGAGCCTCAATTTCCTCGTTTTCGTAAAAACTCGTATTTAACTTACACTTTGTCCTGTGTCTTAAAGTTGACCTTGAGATTGGAATACTGATAAAAATACCCGCTAAGACACTTATTACAATTTATGCTAACATCACCTTGTTAAAGTAAATTCAAAAAAAAAAACCACATGTCACCATTGTGGATGGTCAAGCGGCCCACTTATCCCAACTACATTGAATCGGTATGATTTTTAAACTGTCAATTTATTTATTTTATTTTTAATTTAATTTTTAATTTTCAAAAATAGGAAAAAATCAAGAAATATATTTTCAAAATTAGGATAAATAAATTAAATTTTAAAAATCAGGATAAAATAAATAAAAATATTTCAGAATCAGATGCTTCTGAATCAGTGAGAACAAGGATAATTTCTTCAGTCATATCTTCTTATTCTGATAAAATTGATTCGATATGAGCCTCAAGATCTTTATATTGCAATTGTTGAGACAGTTTTGCATATTTTGCTATATTTTTAGGGCATTGTTTAGCATAATGACCTTTCTTCTTGCAAATAAAACAACGAGAGGATTTGTTGTGACCTTGTTTTGATTTTCTCCTGAAGAATCTGAATTGCTTTGATTTCCTCAAGCCCCTCTTGGATTTATCAAAGTTGAACCCTTTGAAGTGCTTTTTCTTCTTAGGACTGCAGATGCAATCTTTTTCCTTGCATTTGATCTACAAATAAGGTTTCCTACATTGCTTTTTAAACTTATGATTCGGCTTTAACATTTTTTAGAACAACTGGTGAGCGTCACATAGTTTTTTAAGAGCAGAGAGGATCAACTGATGAATTTCTCCTATAGAGATATCTTTGAGTGGTCGTGAGAGAGATGCAATTTTTCTCTGCAAATCTGGTTGAATATCTTCGAGTAAGGAATTAACATAAACTTATCTGAGATTTTCATCACTAAATCCACCAAAAAGATAATATCGCCTAGACATTCTTTGATAGTGGAAATCAAGATCTTTTCTTTTATAGGAGTAGCATCTCATTTCAAAATACTCTTGTCTAACCTTATTAGCATGAGCATCAGGGTCTCCAATAAATTCTCGATAAAGAGTTCCCAAAGCATAGGAGGGAGTCTGGGATCTAATAAATTGTATCTGTCTATATTCACCAAGACTTTGAAACCAATCCCTTAACATTCTAATAAATTTGGATGTGAATTCAACAAGAACTATTTCTAAAATCACTTCTATAATCTTAACTCTCTTGGACTCCAGGAAAGACCATGGCTCTGATACCACACGAGAATCGGGAGCCCCTTGACCTTCCAAAGGAAAGCGACCAATCCAAGACCACACCTCCAACACTAGCCTTAACATGGCCTTTCAAATGGAAAACTTGGGTCTTTCAATAAATGCTTTACCAATGGAGATCAATGGGGACCGTACAACCTTTCTGATGCGCAGGATCCTCCTTAAAGGCAAGCACAGAGCATACTTGGTGTCATGTCATGAATGAATATTACAAGTTCATAGAAGTGAGACTTAAAAGCCCTTTGTACAAATAGTTCAAGGAAAAGAAAGAACTTGGAAAGCCATAGATAAGAACGAACACAAAGGGAAATTTTTATTCTTCAAGTTCTAGTTGCCTCTTCTGCCTTACAAACGGGAAGACAGTCCCTTATATAGAGGTCTGAAACCCCAAAATTTACACACTAAGCAAGCATCTTACAGACAATTGAGAGGGACATAAAGCTACAACTTTTGACTTATAGACACTAAAAAGAGACAGCTAGAAAAGGTGACAGCACATGGGCAGCTGCATTTGTGCGAGAATGACCCACCGCCTTTCAATCAAGCTGAAACTTTTGACTTTAGCGACCAACAACTCTACTTATTACACGCAAACATTAAAGTAGCCCACCATAGTGGACTTAGGTGGCAAACATCTTTTCAAATAATACATAAAGTAAGAAACATGTGAGCCTACATACAATGTGATGGTGAGAGGTTGAGATTGATGTAATCCTCAATCGTAATATCTCCATGAATCGGATGGTGATACGTCGGCGGATCAGAAGGATAATCATCGGTGTCCAATGGATCCTAGGCGTCTTGCATAATATCTTCGTAAGACGGAGGCTTAGAAACTGGGATAATGTCTAGGATGGCATGAAGGATTTCAGAACAGAACTTGAAATCATTCATCTCACAGAGACACTTGAGCAATGGAAGCTTGTATCCTGGCCACGAACTGGGGAAGTCGTAAAGGGTATCCCATTCATAAGACTGGTTTTGAGACCAAAGGAGATTCCTGTTGGAATTGTAGAAATACGGTCTATGCAAGATGAAGATACTGTGGATGGAAGATGCAAGTTGTGGGTCGAGCTTCCAAACGTTGTGATTTCCCATGAGAGTGGTCAACTTCTTTCTCCAGGTGAGAAGAGGGTCGAACCATTGTAGGAAAGTCCAAAGCATGGAATCATGATTGGCTGGATCATGGAGGTGTGCATAGACTTCTTATAGAGGTATAAATACAGCATGGACCTGCAAAATAGAAATATACCATATATACCATATATCATTAGTATCAAAGTATGATGGGTTGATGATGTAAGGGTTCAGGAAGGGATAAGATGGAAAGATGAGGTGATGTCCAATCTTACAACATAAGATCGTATGTGGGTCAAGGCAAAGGATATCAGTTGTGCTGTGTTCAGACTTTGTGAAGAAAATTCATGCGGGAAGGTCATCTGAGTGGAGGCACCAAGGTAAAGAATATCTGTGGGAGAGTAGGAGGAGGAGGAACGAGCCATATGGATCAAAGGGATGGCCTGGTATTTTGATATTAGAAGAGTAGTTTTCCGAGGGCGAGAAAGCATATCAGCAAGAACATTGTGAACACATTTTATATGTTTCAAAGAGAAGTCATATCTGGAAAACTAATCTTTCAATTTGAGAATCTGTGGATCAGGAAGAATCTTCTTCCGGAATTCATGCAATCCAGAAAAGGATGAATTGTCCATTTCAACCGTGAAATGCTTTGATCTGACATAAAAATCAAATTTCTGAATCCCCTTTTTCACTGCAATAATTCTTTAAAGATAGTGTCATAATGTCTCTGGGAATCTTTGAATTCTCCGCTAGCATGTCCAAAATAGGATTTCTTGTTGTTCTTATCTTCAAGTAGTAAGGTACCCCAATAATGGTCACTAGCGTCTGTCCGTAGTATAAGATTTCCTGTGGACGGAATAGTCAGTGGCGGTGGATCTTTTGCAGCTTTCTTGAGATGTGTAACAGTTTGTGTTTGGTCAGGGCCCAATGGAGGTGGTTTCTTTTTCAAAAGCTGTGACAAGGCACTGGTAAATCGACTTGTATGGGGGATAAAGTCTTTGACATAATTAATGATGCCAACAAACTGCTGAATCTCCTTGACAGAAAGATTATCATTAGGGAATTGTAATAATTGTTCAGCAAGATGGGGACCTAGAAAGATGGTCCCATGAGATATTTTCATTCCCAAGAAATCAATCTTGTGTTGTCCAATCATGCTTTTCTTTTTTGACAGCATTATCCCGTACTGTGATGCCAGCTGGCGGAAATGTTCAAGAAGGTATTGATGGTCTGCATGACTTTTAGAAAATAATAAAATATCATCAATGTAGATCAAAGTACTGTGAAGGATAGGATTGAAAATTCTGGTCATTGCTTTTTGAAACAGTAATGGTGTAATCTTTAGCCCGAAGGGTAAAACAGTCCATTGGAACTGTTCATTTGGAATACAGAAGGCTGTTTTGAATTTGTCATCTGGATGGATTCTAAGTTGCCAAAAAACTCCTTTTAGATTAAATTTGGAGAATATTGTTGCTTCAACAAGATGGATGAATTGTGTTCTGGCTATTGGATTAGGGTATTTATCATCCCTAATGAACACATGCAATGACTTGTAATCAATAACCAATCTTTTCTTTCCTTTTATCTTTTTCGATCTTTTTTCAACATAAAATGCTTCACATGCCCAGGAGGAATTGGTTGGTTCAATCAAACCTTGTTTTAACAAAAAATGACATTCTTCCCTGGCGAGCTTAAGGTCTGATGGAGACATTCTCGGATGGAAGGCTTTGGTTGGGCTGACATCTTCATTTATCTTGAAAGGGATGTAGATGAAAAAGTCTGGATTTTTCTAGAGGGGATAATCATGGATGAACTCGTCATGACTTTCAGCACATAGTTTCAACAATTGTTTTTGAATAGGTAGGAAATCAAAGGAGGAATGGGAAAGAGAATAGATTTTGTTTATGGGGGTAAAGGCTTTAAATTCTCTTTTGCACTGAATTCCTGTGGGAAGAATTCTCAAAAATTTTGAAAAACAGTAAACATCTCATCCTAATAGAACATCCTTTTGAGGAAGTGGACTTCCAATGAAATGAATCCAGATGATGCAATTAGGGAGAAGTTTAATCCCGATTTTCTTCTTTGAAATCAGGTTTGTGGTAAAAATTTGATCATTTGCAACACTGAAAAATTGAGTATGGGAAGACCAGTAGTCTTGGGGAAGGACCTTTGGATCAACCATGGTTTCATAAGAACTAGTGTCAATATAGGCAATAGCAGATATGGGTTTACCATACTTCTCAGGAAGAAGCTGAATTTGAACATGGAGACTTACCCGTGATTGTTTAGGAGTAGGCAAAGCTTGAACCTGGAAAATCTCTTCTGAATAAGATTCTTCAGACTCAAATGCTTCTGAATCAGTGAGAACAAGGATAGTTTCTTTAGTCATATCTTCTTGTTCTGATAAAAGTTTTTTCAGTCATGTCTTCTTGTTCTGATAAAATTGATTCAATATTAGCCTCAAGATCTTCATATTGCAATTGTTGAGCCAGTTTTACAGATTTTGCTCTATTTTCAGGGCATTGTTTAGCATAATGACATTTCTTCTTGCAAATAAAACATCAAGAGGATTTGTTGTCACTTTGTTTTGATTTTCTCCTGAAGAATCTGAATTGCTTTGATTTCTTCAAGCCCCTCTTAGATTTATATAAGTTGAACCCTTTGAAGTGCTTTTTCTTCTTAGGACTGTAGATGCAATCCTTTTCCCTGTATTTGATCTGCAAATAAGGCTTCCTGCATTGCTTTGTAAACTTATGATTCTGCTTCAATATTTTTTAGAACAACTAGTGAGTGTCACATAATTTTTCAAGAGCAAAGAGTGCCAACTGATGAATTTCTCCTATAGAGATGTCTTTGAGTGGTCGTGACAGAGATGCAATCTTTCTCTGCAAATCTGGTTGAATATCCTCCGGTAAAGAATTTATATAAACTTGCCTGAGATTTTCATCATTAAATCAACCAAGAAGATAATATCGCATAAACATTATTTGATAGTGCAAATCAAGATCTTTTCTTTTCAAGGAGTAGCATCTCATTTCAAAATACTCTTGTCTAACATCGTTAGCATGAGCACTAGGGTCTCCAATAAATTCTCGATAAAGAGTTCCCAAAGCATAAGAGGGAGTTTGGGATCTAATGAATTATATCTGTCTCTATTCACCAAGAGTTTGAAACGAGTCCCTTAGCGTTCCAGTAAATCTGGATGTAAATTCAATAAGAACTGTTTCTAAAGTATTCACAAACTTAGAAAGCTGGAGATCAATCCACGCACCAATTTCACCAATTCAGTCTCTCCATTTAATCGGAGGTAATGCATCAAAAGAGAACCAAGAACCATTGGAAGAATGTTGAGGAATAGAATGTTGAGTACTTAAAGTAGGCTCAGTAGGTTCTTCCACAATGGGGACTGTGGTGTCGAAATCTTCACGGAATCACCCTAGCCAGACTTTCTTCTTCAATTTCTTTTCCTCCTTCCATAAAAAGAATCACTTCTTCCAAGATTACCAACTTAATTGAATATTCCTATATTCCTGATTCTGTTTAAATTCAAGAAACCTCTCTTCCTCTTGTAAATCCTTATAACATCTTCAGAAGGAAAATGTCTTTAGCTAGTCGAGTTCGAACTATTCTTGCTTCTCACAATAGACCTCATGTGAAAGAATATGTCTAGACTACGGCCGTTGATAAATGTCTCATCCCAGCATCCTCTAAAGAACAGCACGTTGATCTTGAGCTCGACCAAGATCTGATCAATCAATGGATCAGAGAAGGTTATACTCATCTCACTTTGGTGTTGTTAGACTCCTTCTTACCCTTCATTGCCGGAAAAGGTGATGTTAGACTCCTTCTTACCACTCTTTAGGTTGGTAGTGTTTGTCTCACCTTTTTTCCTAATTTTAATATTTCTCTGAGAAACAAAAATCTAAGGAATTGCATAAAGGTGTAGCTTCAGATTATTGGCGCTCTGCAGATATCTTCAGCCTATATGGCTACTCTTCATCATCAACCGATCTATAGACTTCAAGATCACCAAATAGATCTTCCCCTTCCAGGACAATCTGAAGACACAATCATGATCACTACTAAAATAGAAGAGGGTATTCCCACAATTCATCAAATTCCATGACAGATTCCGAGAGAAGAATTAAAGCAACTTATTCCTCTACAATGGATTACCAGTTACGAACAACTTCATCAGCAACCGACACCCATCCATCATTTAGATCCTAAGTTTCAAAAGCTTCAATATGGAACTGTAAAAACGGTGTTCAATCCAAAAAATGTAGCTTCATCCAGTACTCCTCCAGTCTTCCAATCTTTGATGATAAAGCCAGTAACTTTTGAGAACGATATTCCTTTAAGCAGCGTTGCAGCAAACGGATCTCCCATCTACATTGACAAAGTTAAAGGACATTTTATCTAGGATGTTGATCCTTCCATGTGTGACCCTGATTGTGCATGTCATTCTCCTCAAAGCAATGGTACCAAGGCAACATGCGGACCTCCTCCTATTCACAAAAGACCTGATGATCTAAATAGTCCATGGATAGGAATTTGGAAACCATCCACTAAACTAAAGCCTTTACGGATATATGATCGAGCGCTTGAAATCCTCAATGAAGAAGGCTCAATTCCTCCAGATCCTCCGAAAATTCCATTCTAAACCACAGTCTCATCCAAACCCATTTACAACCAAATCCCTGTTTCATGGCCTCCCCATATGACAAACATTTTCCTCCCTTGGAACCAAGGTCATATATAGACTCCAACCTTCATTCCAGACCTTTTATCCAACCCTCTGAAGTCCAACCAGACGGTTACAAAAAGCTTCCCTCACAGGCCGAACAAGTCCTAAATTGGCAAACCCAGAACATCAGATCCCAGAATACAACTTTATCTACCATTGACCACAAGGTTGATAAACTTATACATCATGGCACTCAGATGGACCAACGACTTGGCCACCTTGATTCCATAATCGAGGCTATGTATTCTGACCTCAAGAGAAGAATTGATAATCTTGATGCTAAGCTTAGGCAATATATTTCTACAGAATATTATGGATCGATGTTTGATGAAAAAGAAGCAGAAATCAAAAGGCTTAAGGACCAAATATCTCAGATGGAACAAGATCATCATTCGATCCCACCAGCTACCTATATTCCTAAAGCTTTTCCTTATACTCCTCCTTACTCTTTGATACCCCAATCACCACCAACTCCACCTTACTTACCGGATTATTCTAAACATTTCAAATCCACGGCTAAGTCCATTAAGAGACACTCTCTTATTCAGCCAAAATCCATTTCTCCAAAATCTCCAATCCTGGCAAAACCCTTGCCCCTTGAGCCTATTGATCAAAAACTTAAGAGCTCTTTTTTACCATCTAATCAGACTCCATCTCTGTTTGCAGACTTCATCCTTGAGATATCTATTGATGATGACAGCAACAATAATAGTTCCACTAAGACATTGTCCTCCTCAGATCAAGAGATTACTGATCTCGCCAATATGTTGATGGCATCTCCTATTGATCTCGGATCATCCAAAACACAAGAATTTCATGAAGAATCCAACACCACAGTCCCCATTGTGGAAGAACCTACTAAGGCTACTTCAACTACTCAACATTCTGTTCCTCAACATTCTACCAACGGTTCTTGGTTCTCTTTTGATGCATTACCTCCGATTAAATGGAGAGACCGAATTGGTGAATTTGGTGCATGGATTGATCTCCAGCTTCCTAATCCGATGAATACTTTAGAAATAGTTCTTATTCAATTCACATCCAGAATTACTAGAACGTTAAGGGACTGGTTTCAAAGTCTTGGTGAATATAGACAGATACAATTCATTAGATCCCAGACTCCCTCCTATGCTTTGGGAACTTTTTATCAAGAATTTATTCGAGACCCTGATGCTTATGCTAACGAAGTTGGAGAAAAGTATTTTGAAATGAGATGCTACTGCTATAAAAGAAAAGATCTTAATTTCCACTATCAAAAAATGTCCAGGCGATATTATCTTCTTGGTTGATTTAATGATGAAAATCTTAGGCAAGTTTATATTAATTCTTTCCCGGAGGATATTCAACAAGATTTGCAGAGAAAGATTGCATCTCTCTCACGACCACTCAAGGACATCTCTATAGGGAAAATTCATCAGTTGACCCTCTCTGCTCTTGAAAAACAATGTGACACTCACCAGTTGTTCTAAAAAATGTTGAAGAAGAATCATAAGTTACAAAGCAATGCATGAAGCCTTATTTGCAGATCAAATGCAAGGAAAAGGATTGCATCTACAGTCCTAAGAAGAAAAAGCACTTCAAAGGGTTCAACTTAGATAAATCCAGGAGAGGCTTGAGGAAATCAAAGCAATTCAGATTCTTCAAGAGAAAATCAAAACAAGGTCACGACAAATCCTCTCAATGTTTTATTTACAAGAAGAAAGGTCATTATGCTAAACCATGCCCTAAAAATATAGCAAAATCTGCAAAACTGGCTCAACAATTGCAATCTGAAGATCTTGAGGCTGATATGGAATCAATTTTATCAGAACAAAAAGATATGACTGAAGAAACTATCCTTGTTCTCACTGATTCAAAAGCATCTGATTCCGAAGAATCTTATTCAGAAGAGATTTTCCAGAATCAAGCTTTGCCTACCCCTGAACAATCATGGATAAGTCCCCATGTTCAAATTCAGCTTCTCCCTGAGAAGTATGGTAAACTCATATCTTCTATTTCCTATATTGACACTAGTTCTTATAAAACCATGGTTGATCCAAAGGTCCTTCCCTTAGACTACTAGTCTTCCCATACTCAATTTTTCAGAGCTGCAAATGATCAAATTTTTACCACAAACCTGATTTCAAAAAAGAAAATCGAGATTAAACTTCTCCCTAATTGCATCATCTAGACTCATGTCATTGGAAGCCCACTTCCTCAAAAGGATGTTCTATTAGGATGAGATGTTTACTATCTTTCAAAATCTTTGAGAATTTTTCCCATAGGAATTCAGTGCAAAAGAGAATTCAAAGTCTTTACCCCCATAAACAAAATCTATTCTCTTTCCCATTCCTCCTTTGATTTCCTACCTATTCAAAAATAATTGTTGAAACTATGTGCTAAAAGTCATGACCAGTTCATCCATGATTATCCCCTCTAGAAAAATCAAGACTTTTTCATCCACATCCTTTTCAAGATAAATGAAGATGTCAGCCCAACCAAAGCCTTCCATCCGGGAATGTCTCCATCAGACCTTAAGCTCGCCAGGGAAGAATGTCATGTTTTGTTAAAACAAGGTTTGATTGAACCAACCAGTTCCTCCTGGGCATGCAAAGCATTTTATGTTGAAAAAAGATCGAAAAAGATAATAGGAAAGAAAAGATTGGTTATTGATTACAAGTCATTGCATGTGTTCATTAGGGATGATAAATTCCCTATTCCAAAAGCCAGAACACAATTCATCCATCTTGTTGAAGCAACAATATTCTCCAAATCCGATCTAAAAGGAGTTTTTTGGGAACTTGGAATCCATCTAGATAACAAATTCAAAACAGCCTTCTGTATTCCAAATGAATAGTTCCAATGGACTGTTTTACCCTTTGGGCTGAAGATTGCACCATCACTGTTTCAAAAAGCAATGACCATAATTTTCAATCCTATCATTCACAGTACTTTGATTTACATTGATGATATTTTATTATTTTCTAAAAGCCATGCAGACCATCAATACCTTCTTGAACATTTCCTCCAGCTGGCATCACAGTACGGGATAATGCTGTTAGAAAAGAAAAGCATGATTGGACAACACGAGATTGATTTCCTGGGAATGAAAATATCTCATGGGACCATCTATCCAGGTCCCCATCTTGATGAACAATTATTACAATTCCCTAATGATAATCTTTTTGTCAAGGAGATTCAGCAGTTTCTTGGCATCATTAATTATGTCAAAGACTTTATCTCCCATACAAGTCGATTTACCAGTGCCTTGTCACAGCTTTTGAAAAAGAAACCACCTCCATGGGGCCCTGACAAGACACAAGCTGTCAGACATCTCAAGAAAGCTGCAAAAGATCCACCACCTCTGACTATTCCGTCCATTGGAAATCTTATCTTACAGACAAACGCTAGTGACCATTATTGGGGTGCCTTACTACTTGATAAGGACAAGAAGAAATTATATTGTATACACGCTAGTGGAGAGTTTAAAGATTCCCAGAAACATTATCACACTGTCTTTAAAGAGATTATTGCAATGAAAAATGAGATTCGAAAATTTGATTTTTATGTCAGATCAAAGCATTTCACAGTTCAAATGTAGAGTTCATCCTTTCCCAGAATGCTTGAATTCTTCATCCTTTCCCAGAATGCTTAAATTCCAGAACAAGATTCTTCTTGATCAACAAATTCTCATACTGAAAGATTGGTTTTCTAGATATGACTTCTCTTTGAAGCATATAAAAGGCGTTCACAATGTTCTTGCAGATATGCTTTCTTGCCCTCGGAAAACTACTCTTCTAATCTCAAAATACCAGGTCATCCCTTTGATCCTTATGGCCCCTTCCTCCTCCTCCTTATCTTCCACAGATATTCTTTACCTTGGTGCCTCCACTCAAATGACCTTCCCGCCTGAATTTCCTTCACAAAGTATGAACACAACCCAACTGATATCCTTTGCCCTGACCCACATACAATCTTATGCTGATAAGATTGGACATCACCTCGTATTTCCATCTTATCCCTTCCTGAATTCTTACATCATCAGCCCATCATCCTTTGATACTAATGATATATGGTATATATGGTATATTTCTGTTTTACAGGTCCATGCTGTATTTATACCTCTACAAGAAGTCTACACACACCTCCATGATCCAGCCAATCGTGATTCACTGCTTTGGACTTTCCTACAATAGTTCGACCCTCTTCTCACCTGGAGAAAGAAGTTGACCACTCTCATGAGAAATCACAACGTTTGGAAGCTCAACCCACAGCTTGCATCTTCCATCCACAGTAACTTCATCCTGCATAGGCCGTATTTCTACAACTACGACAGGAATCTCCTTTGGTCTCAAAACCAGTCTTATGAATGGGATACTCTTTACGACTTCCCCAGTTCGTGGCCAAGAAACAAGCTTTCATTGCTCAAGTGTCTCTATGAGATGAATGATTTCAAGTTCTGTTCTAAAATCCTTCATGCCATCCTGGACATTATCCTAGCTCCTAAGCCTCCGTCTTACGAAGATACTATGCAAGACACCTAGGATCCATTGGACATCAATGATTATCCTTCTGATCTACCGACGTATCACCATCCGATTCATGGAGATATTACGGATGAGGATTACATCAACCTCAACCTTTCACCATCACATCACATGTAGCCGCACATGTTTCCTACTTTATGTATTATTTGAAAAAGATGTTTGCCACCCAAGTCCACTATAGTGGGTTGCTTTGATGTTTGCGTGTAATAAGTATGGTTGTTGGTCACTAAGGTCAAAAGTTTCAACTTGATTGAAAGGTGGTGGGTCACTCCCGCACAAATGCAGTCGCCCATGTGCTGTCATCATTTCCAGCTATCTCTATTTAGTGTCTATAAGTCAAAAGTTGTAGCTTTATGTCCCTCTCAGTTGTCTATAAGATGCTTGCTTAGCGTGTAAGTTTTGGGGTCTCAGACCTCTATATAAGGGACTGTCTTCCAGTTTGTAAGGCAGAGGAGGAAACTAGAACCTGAAGAATAAAAATTTCCCTTTGTGTTCATTCTTATCTATGGCTTTCTAAATTCTTTCTTTCCCTTGAACTATTTGTTCAAAAGGCTTCTAAGTCTCACTTCTATGAGCTTGTAATATTCGTTCAGGACATGGCACCAAGTATGCTCTGTGCTCGCCTCTAAGGAGGATCCTGCACATCAAAAAGGTTGTACGGTCCCCATTGATCTCCATTGGCAAAGCATTGGGTGAAATACCCGAATTCTCTGTTTGAAAGGTCATAGGAAGGCTAGTGTTGGAGATGTGGTCATAGATTGGTTGCTTTCCTTTGGAAGGTTAAGGGGCTCCCGACTCTCGTGTGGGTAGGAAATCAGAGGAGGAATGGGAAAGAGAATAGATCTTGTTTATCGAGGTAAAGGCTTTGAATTCTCATTTGCACCGAATTCTTGGGGGAAGAATTCTTAGGGATTGTCAAAGATAGCAAACATCTCATCCTAATAAAACATCCTTTTGAGGAAAAATTTGATCATTTGCAGCTCTGAAAAATTGAGTATGAGAAGACCAGTAGTCTAAGGGAATGACCTTTGGATCAACCATAGTTTTGTAAGAACCAGTGTCAATATAGGCAATAGTAGATATGGGTTTACCATACTTCTCAGGGAGAAGCTGAATTTCAACAATGGATTTATCTGTGATTGTTCAGGGGTAAGCAAAGCTTGAACCTGGAAAATCTCTTTTGAATAAGATTCTTCATAATCAAATGCTTCTGAATTAATGAGAACAAGGATAGTTTCTTTAGTCATATCTTCTTGTTCGGATAAAATTGATTCAATATCAGCCTCAAGATCTTCAGATTGCAATTGTTGAACCATTTTTGCAGATTTTGCTCTATTTTCACGGCATTGTTTAGCATAATGACCTTTCTTCTTGCAAATAAAACATCGAGAGGATTTGTTGTGACCATGTATTGATTTTCTCCTGAAGAATCTAAAGTGCTTTGATTTCCTCAAGCCCCTCTTGGATTTATCTAAGTTGAACCCTTTGAAGTGCTTTTTTCTTCTTAGGACTGCAGATCCAATCATTTTACTTACATTTGATCTGCAAATAAAGCTTCCTGCATTGCTTTGTAAACTTATGATTCTGCTTCAACATTTTTTAAAACAACTGGTGAGGGCCAACTAATGAATTTCTCCTATAAAGATATCTTTGAGTGGTCATAAGAGAGATGCAATCTTTCTATGCAAATATGGATGAATATCCTTCGGTAAAGAATTAATATAAACTTACCTGAGATTTTCATCATTAAATCCACCAAGAAAATAATATCGCCCTGACATTCTTTGATAGTGGAAATCAAGATCTTTTCTTTTCAAGGAGCAGCATCTCATTTCAAAATACTCTTGTCTAACCTCGTTAGCATGAGCATCAGGGTCTCCAATAAAGTCTCGATAAAGAGTTCCCAAAGCATAGGAGGGAGTCTGGGATCTAATGAATTGTATCTATCTATATTCACCAAGACTTTGAAACCAGTCTCTTAACATTCCAGTAAATCTAGATGTGAATTCAATAAGAACTATTCCTAAAGTATTCATAGGCTTAGAAAGCTGGAGATCAATCCATGCACCAAATTCACCAATTCGGTCTCTCCATTTAATCGGAGGTAATTTAGCAAAAGAGAACCAAGAACCATTGGTAGAATGTTGAGGAACAGAATGTTAAGTAGTTGAAGTAGCCTCAGTAAGTTCTTCCACAATGGGGACTGTGGTGTCGGATTCTTCATGAAATTCTTGTGTTTTGGATGATCTGGGATCAGTAGGAGATGTCATCAACATATTGGTGAGATCAGTAATCTCTTGATCTGAGGAGGACAATGTCTTAGTGGAACTATTACTGTTACTGTCATCATCAATAGATATCTCAGGGATGAAGTTTGCAAGCCGAGATGGAGTCTGATCAGATGGTAAGAAAGGGCTCTTAAGTTTTTGATCAATAGGCTCAGGGGGCAAGGGTTTTGTTGGGATTGGAGATTTTGGAGAAATGGATTTTGGCTGAATAAGAGAGTGTCTCTTAAAGGACTTAGCCGTGGATTTGAAATGTTTAGAATAATCCGGTAAGTAAGGTGGAGTTGGTGGTGACTGGGGTATCAAAGAGTAAGGAGGAGTATAAGGAAAAGCTTTAGGAATATAGGTAATTGGTGGAATCGAATGATGATCTCGTTCTATCTGAGATAATTGGTCCTTAAGCCTTTTAATTTCTGCTTCTTTTTCATCAAACATCGATCCATAATATCCTGCAGAAATATATTGCCTAAGATCAGCATCAAGATTATCAATTCTTCTCTTGAGGTAAGAATACATAGCCTCGATTCTGGAATCAAGGTGGCCAAGTCGTTGGTCCATCTCAGTGTCATGATGTATAAACTTATCAACCTTGTGGTCAATGGCACATAAAGTTGTATTCTGGGACCTGGCATTCTGAGTTTGCCAATTCAGGACTTGTTCGGCCTATGAGGGAAGCTTTCTGGAACCGTCTGGTTGTACTTCAGAGGTTGGATAAAAGGTTTGGAATGAAGGTAAGAGTCGATATATGACCTTCATTCCAAGGGAGGAAAATGTTTGTCGTATGGGGAAGCCACGAAATAAGGAATTAGTTGTGAATAGGTCTGGACGAAACTGTGGTTTAGAATGGGTTTTTCTGAAGGTCTGGAGGAATTAAGTCTTCTTCTTTGAGGATTTCAAGCGCTCGATCATATATCCAAAGAGGCTTAGGTTTAGTGGATGGTTTTCGAATTCCTATCCATGGACTATTTGGATCATCAGGTCTTTTGTGAATAGTAGGAGGTCTGCATGTTGCCTTGGTACCATTGCTTTGAGGAGAATGACATGCACAATCAGTGTCACACATGGAAGGATCAACATCCCAGATAAAATTTCCTTCAACTTTCTCAGTGTAGATGGGAGATCCATCTGCTGCAATGCTGTTTAAAGGAATATCTTTCTCAAAAGTTACTGGCTTTATCATTAGAGATTGGAAGACTGGAGGAGTACTGGATGAAGCCACATCTTTTGGATTGAACACCGTTTTTACATTTCCATTTGGAAGCTTTTGAAACTTAGGATCTAAAAGATGGATGGGTGTCGGTTGCTGATGAAGTTGCTCAGAACTGGTAATCCATTCCAGACGAATAAGTAGCTTTAATTCTTCTCTGGGAATCTGCCGTGAAATTTGAAGAATTGTGGGAATATCATCTTCTCTTTCAGCAGTGATCAGGATTGTGTCTTCAGATTGTCCTAGAAGGGGAAGATCTATTGCGTGATCTTGAATTCTATAGATCGGTTGATGATGAAGAGTAGCCATATAGGCTGAAGAAATCTGCGGAGCACCAGTAATTTGAAACTACACCTTTATGCAATTCCTTAGATTTTTGGCTCTTAGAGGAATATTAAAATTAGGAAAAAAGTGAGACAAATGCTACCAGCCTGAAGAGTGGTAAGCGAAGTTCCATTAGCTGCATGTTCATACTGAGTGTAGGTAGTTTTAAGAAGAGTGATCCTAGCTGTAACAGGAAGTCTTTTTCGTTCATGAAGGGTAAGAAGGAGTCTGACAGCACCAAAGTGAAGATGAGTATAACCTTCTCTGATCCATTGATTGATCAGATCTTGGTCAAGCTCAAGATCAACGTACTATTCTTTGAAGGATGCTCAGATGGGACATTTATCAAGGGCTGTAGTCTGGACATATTCTTTCACATGAGCTCTATTGTGAGAAGCAAGAATAGTTTGAACTTGACTAGCAAAAGACCTTTTCCTTTTGAAGATATTATAAAGATTTACAAGAGGAAAAGAGGTTTCCTGGATCGGAGCAGAATCAGGAATATAGGAATATTCAACTAAGTTGGTAATCTTGGAAGAAGTGGTTATTTTTATGGAAGGAGGAAAAGAAATTGAAGAAGAAAGCCTAGCTGGGGTGATTTATGAACTTTGAGGGTGAGAATCCATGGGTGAAGTTTTTTCCCTTAAACTATTTATACCTCGTTCTTCTAAAATCACTTCTATAATCTTAACTCTCCTAGACTCCAGGAAAGACCATGGCTCTGATACCACACGAGAGTCGGGAGCCCCTTGACCTTCCAAAGGAAAGCAACTAATCTAAGACCACATATCCAACACCAGCCTTCCCATGGCCTTTCGAATGTAGAACTCGAGTCTCTCAACCAATCCTTTACCAATGGAGATCAATGGGGACCATACAACCTTTCTGATGTGCAAGATCCTCCTTAGAGGCAAGCACAGAGCATACTTGATGTCATGTCATGAATGAATATTATAAGGTCATAGAAGTGAGGCTTAGAAGCCCTTTGGAAAAATAGTTCTAGGGAAAGAAGGAACTTAGAAAGCCATAGATAAGAATGAACACAAAGGGAAATTTTTATTCTTCAGGTTCTAGTTGCCTCCTCTGCCTTACAAATGGGAAGACAATCCCTTATATAGAGGTCTGAGACCCCAAAACTTACACGCTAAGCAAGCAACTTACAGACAATTGAGAGGGACATAAAGCTACAACTTTTGACTTATAGACACTAAAAAGAGACAACTGGAAAAGGTGACAGCACATGGGCGGCTGCACATATGTGGGAGTGACCCACCACCTTTCAATCAAGCTGAAACTTTTGACTTTAGTGACCAACAGCCATACTTATTACATGCAAACATCAAAGCAGCCCACCATAGTGGACTTGGGTGGCAAACATCTTTTTTTCAAATAATACATAAAGTAGGAAATATGTGGGGCTACATGCGATGTGATGGTGAAAGGTTGAGGTTGATGTAATCTTCATCTGTAATATCTCCATGGATTTGCACATAGTTTCAAAGTTCAGAAATCACCCCAGCCAGGCTTTCTTCTTCAATTTCTTTTCCTTCTTCCATAAAAAGAACCACTTCTTCCAAGATTACCAACTTATTTGAATATTCTTATATTCCTGATTCTTTTCAGATTTAAGAAACCTCTCTTCCTCTGGTAAATCCTTATAATATCTTCAGAAAGAAAATGTCTTTAACCAGTCAAGTTCGAACTATTCTTGCTTCTCACAATAGACCTCATGTGAAAGAATATGTCCAGACTACAGCTCTTGATAAATGTCTCATCCCAGCATCCTCCAAAGAACAGTACGTTCATCTTGAGCTCGACCAAGATCTGATCAATCAATGGATCAGAGAAGGTTATACTCATCTTCACTTTGGTGCTATCAGACTCCTTACCCTTCATGGCCGAAAAGGACTTCCTGTTACAGTCAGGATCACTCTTCTTAATATTACCTATACTCAGTATGAACATGCAGCTATTGGAACGTCGCTTACCACTCTTCAGGCTGGTAGCGTTTATCTCACCTTTTTTCCTAATTTTAATATTCCTTTGAGAGACAAAAATCTAAGGAATTGCATAAAGGTGCAGCTTCAGATTACTGGTGCTACACAAATTTCTTCAGCCTATATGGCTACTCTTCATCATTAACTGATCTACAGACTTCAAGATCACGCAATAGATCTTCCCCTTCTAGGACAATCTGAAGACATAATCCTCATCACTGCTGAAAGAGAAGATGATATCCCCACAATTCTTCAAATTCCACAGAAGATTCCCAGAGAAGAATTAAAGCAGCTTATTCCTCTGGAATGGATTACCAATTATGAGCAACTTCATCAGCAACTGACACCCATTCATCTTTCAGATCCTAAGTTTCAAAAGCTTCCAAATGGAACTGTAAAAATGGTCTTCAATCCAAAAGATGTGGCTTCATCCAATACTCCTCCAGTCTTCCAATCTCTGATGATAAAGCCAGTAACTTTTGAGAAAGATATTCCTTTAAGCAGCATTGCAACAGATGAATCTCTCATCTACACTGACAAAGTTGAAGAACATTTTATCTAGAATGTTGATCATTCCATGTGTGACCCTGATTGTGCATGTCATTCTCCTCAAATCAATGGTACCAAGGCAACATGCAGACCTCCTACTATTCGCAAAAGACCTAATGATCCAAACAGTCCACGGATAGGAATTCAGAAACCATCCACTAAACCTAAGCCTTTATGGATATTGTTGATCTTATAGGTCATGCCCGGTTTTGATTATGACAAATACTCATGATATCTAATGGGTATTTGAGATTATGTATAGGAACCTCAATCGTCAAGATCAAGATGCACGTAAAGAAAATGAAGTTTGAAGACCATTTCATGTTTATGATTGTAATATATATTTCATTTGCGTAATTGGTCTATAATAGTAAATTATAGTGTTTACTTGTAATAATCACACACCCCACGTGCATGGTTTAATAGGTAAGCTCAGAACTGAAACATAACTAAAATTAGACCTAGAAAAGACCCTAGGAGACTCACCCTTACACTTGTTTGTGATAGGCACTTGAATAGGGTGAATGTGTATTGAAATAGGACCGAAATGCACAAGTTATGCACTTTCGGTCGACAGACCTATACAGGTCATTTTGCTCCCGATCGACCGAATCCGATCTAAGTCAACTGGTTGACCACGGCCCGGTCGACCAAGATGAAATAGTTCATTTGACCCTGGTCGACCAAAACCCCTTGAAGTCAACAATTTGACTTCCTGGTCGACCGAGACATTTTTGTACTGCAACAACCTAGTTGACCAAGTTCCCACGTGTGGGAACCCAATGGTCTGGTCGACCGACTAGCTAGTTCATTTTCACCTTGGTCGACCGAACCACCCCATTTGAAAAAATCGCCTTTCCTAGTCAACCAACCTTGAAGTTCAAAATTGGCCCGGTCGACCGAGTTATATAAACTTCAGTCAACCGAAAGTCTTCTGGCCGACCGGTGCTCTCGGGTTGCCCTAAATTTTTTACCATGGTTAAATATTTTTAACAAGGTTAAAATAATTAAAGTCATTAATCTTTTCTAATAATTCCAACCTTGTCCCCAACTGTCATAATTCATGGGGTGTTTATAAAAACCCCTTCATTTAGGAAAATTAGTAACTTGATTAGCCTACTTGATTAATAAATTCTCTCTCAAGTTCAAAAATCCTACTACCCATTTTTATACTCCAATCACTCATTCTTACCCTCTTGGAGTGCTTAAAATCCGTGTAAGTTGATTGAGTGTTGGTTTTAATAAGTTTGCTCTCTCATTCGTGTTTTGAATTGAATCGATTTTAACGAGAGCTAAAACGTAAGTGTTCTTAGGGGGTTTAGCTAATAAATCTATCCTAAAAAGACTTGTTTTAAGCTTCTGAGTATTGCATTTGTGTTGCAATATCTTAGGAAGCTTGTATACGTTTTTGGGTTGCAAAAACATTTTCAAAAACATTCTCAAATATCTTGTGTATTTTATTTCGATATATTTTTTAGAAGATATTTGTGTTTGTGATATAACTCTTTGTTGCAATATTTACTGACTAACATATCATTTTTCTGAATACAAAGATTATATATCTTTTGCAAACCAAGCATATACATTATCTAATCTTCATGTGATTGAGATATCCTGCTGACTGATAATCTTAAGATTTTCTTGACATCTTTGTATGAACACATTGATTGAATATCTGTTGATTGAATATCTAGAGATACAAAGATTGCTTGTTGACACTCTCACGCACTCATTACATTGAAAGCAAATATATTTGAGAGTTGAAATATTAGACAACACTGAGCTTACTTATTATATCATATTGGTGGTGTATGTGACTGAGCGCATTTTGATACATATCTGCTTTACACGAAAGCACAATCATTGTACCAATATTCTTGATTGTGAACATACTGTTGTATTTCCAGCCACGAGCTTGAAGAGGGAGACTAGCCCTTTGAAATAGTCCTGGATTGACTTAGATCCGATTAGGAAAGTTAGGCGCGCCATCCTGTTAAGGCGTGTTGGTTGAGATCAGCCCTGTGCTAAGTGACCTGGTTGTAATCGGTGTCGCTCCACCCTTAAGGGAGCCTTTAGTGGAATCTTCAGGCTTGTAAGCTAAAGGCGAGGACGTAGTCATAGTTGGTCGAACCCCGATAACATATCTTGTGTCTTGTTTATATTTCCGTACTTTACTTACTACACATGTATGTTATGGTGTGAATGATGCGCTTGATTTAAATTTCCGCACACTATATTTATTAGCGCATTTGGAATTGCATAGAAAGACCCTAGGTTGTATTATACGGGGTTTTCATTTGACCTAGGAGATAAATTTTAAAATTCCAATTCACCTCCCTCCCCCCCCCCCCCCCCCCCCCCCGGCGCGTCACTTGGGAATACACCAATACTAAAAAATATATGATCGAGAACCTAAAATCCTCAAAGAAGAAGGCTTAATTCCTCCAGATCCTCTAGAAAATCCCATTCTAAACCACAGTCTCATCCAGACTGATTCACAACCAATTCCTTGTTTCATGGCTTCCCCATATGACAAACATTTTCCTCCCTTGGAACCAAGGTCATATATAGACTCCAACCTTCATTCCAGACCTTTTATCCAACCCTCTGAAGTCTAACCAGATGGTTCTAGAAAGCTTCCCTCACAAGCCGAACAAGTCCTGAATTGGCAAACTCAGAATGCCAGGTTCCAGAATGCAACTTTATATGCCATTGACCACAAGGTTGATAAGCTTATACATCACGGCACTCAGATGGACCAACAACTTGGCCACCTTGATTCCACAATCGAGGCTACGTATTCTGACCTCAAGAGAAGAATTGATGATCTTGATGCTGAGCTTAGGCAATATATTTCTACATGATATTATGGATCAATGTTTAATAAAAAAGAAGCAAAAATCAAAAAGCCTTGAGGACCAATTATCTCAGATAGAACGAGATCATCATCCAATCCCACCAGCTACCTATATTCCTAAAGCTTTTCCTTATACTACTCCTTACTCTCTGATACCCCAATCACACCAACTCCATCTTACCTACCAGATTACTCTAAACATTTCAAATCCATGGCTGAGATCTTTAAAAAACACTCTCTTATTTAGCCAAAATCCATTTCCCCAAAAACTCCAATCCCGAAAAAACCCTTGCCCCCTGAGCCCATTGATCAAAAACTTAAGAGCCCTTTTTTCCATCTAATAGGACTCCATCTCTGCTTGCAAACTTCATCCCTAAGATACCTATTGATGATCACAGTAATAGTAATAGTTCCACTAAGACATTGTCCTTCTCAGATCAAGAGATTACAGATCTCACCAATATGTTGATGGCATCTCCTACTGATCCCGGATCATCCAAAACACAAGAATTTCATAAAGAATCCGACACCACTGTCCCCATTGTGGAAGAACCTACTGAGGCTATTTCAACTACTCAACATTCGGTTCCTTAACATTCTACCAATGGTTCTTGGTTCTCTTTTGATGCATTACCTCTGATTAAATGGAGAGACCGAATTGGTGAATTTTGTGCATGGATTGATCTCCAACTTTCTAAGCTTATGAATAATTTAGAAACAGTTCTTATTGAATTCACATCCAGAGTTACTGGAATGTTAAGGGACTGGTTTCAAAGTCTTGGTGAATATAGACAAATACAATTCATTAGATCCCAAACTCCCTCATATGCTTTGGGAACTCTTTATCGAGAATTTATTGGAGATCCTGATGCTCATGGTAACGAGGTTAGACAAGAGTATTTTGAAATGAGATGCTGCTCCTTGAAAAGAAAAGATCTTGATTTCCACTATCAAAGAATGTCCAGCTGATATTATCTTCTTGGTGGATTTAATGATGAAAATCTCAAGCAAGTTTATATTAATTCTTTACCGGAGGATATTCAACCAAATTTGCAGAGAAAGATTGCATCTCTCTCACGACCACTCAAAGACATCTTTATAGGAGAAATTCATTAGTTGGCCCTCTCTACTCTTGAAAAACTATGTGACACTCATCAGTTGTTCTCAAAAAGGTTGAAGCAAAATCATAAGTTTACAAAGCAATGCAGGAAGCCTTATTTGCAGATCAAATGTAAGGAAAATGATTGCATCTATAGTCCTAAGAAGAAAAAACACTTCAAAGGGTTCAACTTAGATTAATCCAAGAGGGGCTAGAGGAAATCAAAGCAATTCAGATTCTTCAAGAGAAAATCAAAACAAGGTCACAAAAAATCCTCTCGATGTTCCATTTGCAAGAAGAAAGGTCATTATGCTAAAAAAATGCCCTAAAAATATAGCAAAATCTGCAAAACTGGCTCAACAATTGCAATCTGAAGATCATGAGGCTGATATTAAATCAATTTTATTAGAACAAGAAGATATGACGGAAGAAACTATCCTTGTTCTCACTAATTCAGAAGCATCTGATTCTGAAGAATCTTATTCAGAAGAGATTTTCCAGGTTCAAGCTTTGCCTACCCCTGCACAATCACATATAAGTCCCCATGTTCAAATTCAGCTTCTCCCTGAGAAGTTTGGTAAGCTCATATCTGCCATTGCCTATATTGACACTGGTTCTTATAAAACCATGGTTGATCCAAAGGTCCTTCCCTTAGACTACTGGTCTTCTCATACTCAATTTTTTAGAGCTTCAAATGATCAAATTTTTACCACAAACCTAATTTATAAGAACAAAATCAGGATTAAACTTCTCCCTAATTGCATAATCTGGAATCATGTCATTGGAAGTCCACTTCCTCAAAAGGATGTTCTATTAGGATGGGATGTTTACTTTCTTTCAAAATCTCTGAGAATTCTTCCCACAAGAATTTGGTGCAAAAAAGAACTCAAAGCCTTTACCCTGACTCTCCTATGGGAGTATGGATCTAATGAATTGTATCTGTCTATATTCACCAAGACTTTGAAACCACTCCCTTAAAATTCCAATAAATCTAGATGTGAATTCAATAAGAACAGTTTATAAAGCATTCCCAGGCTTAGAAAGCTAGAGATCAATCCATGCACCAAATTCACTAATTCGGTCTCTCCATTTAATCGGAGGTAATGCATCAAGAGCGAACCAAGAACCATTGGTAGAATGTTGAAGAACAGAATATTGAGTAGTTGAAGTAGCCTTAGTAGGTTCTTCCACAATGGGGACTGTGGTCTCAGATTCTTCATGAAATTCTTGTGTTTTGGATGATCCAGGATCAGTAGGAGATACCATCAACATATTGGTGAGATCAATAATCTTTTGATCTAAGGAGGACAATGTCTCGGTGGAACTATTACTGTTACTGTTATCATCAATAGGTATCTCAGGGATGAAGTCTGCAAACACAGATGGAGTCTGATCAGATGGTAAAAAATGGCTCTTAAGTTTTTGATCAACAGGCTCAGAGGGCAAGGGTTTTGCCGGGATTGGAGATTTCAAAGAAATGGATTTTGACTGAATAAGAGAGTGTCTCTTAAAGATCTCAACCGTAGATTTGAAATGTTTGGAATAATCTGGTAGGTAAGATGGAGTTTGTGGTGACTGGGGTATCAAAGAGTAAGGAGGAGTATAAGGAAAAGCTTTAGAAATATAGGTAACTGGTGGAATCGGATGATGATCTTGTTCTATCTGAGATAATTGGTCCTTAAGCCTTTTAATTTTTGCTTCTTTTTCATCAAACATTGATCCATAATATCCTACAGAAATATATTGCATAAGCTCAGCATCAAGATTATCAATTCTTCTTTTGAAGTAAGAATACATAGCCTCGATTTTGGAATCAAGGTGGCCAAATCATTGGTTCATCTAAGTGTCATGATGTATAAACTTATCAACCTTGTGGTCAATGGCAAATAAAGTTGTATTCTGGAACCTGGCATTCTGAGTTTGCCAATTCAGGACTTGTTCGGCCTGTGAGGGAAGCTTTCTAGAACCGTCTGGTTGGACTTTAGAGGGTTCGATAAAAGGTTTGGAATGAAGGTTGGAGTCTATATATGACCTTGATTCCAAGGAAGGAAAATGTTTGTCATATAGGGAAGCCATGAAACAGGGAATTGGTTGTGAATGAGTCTAAATGAGACTGCAGTTTAAAATGGGTTTTTCTGGGGGATCTAGAGGATTTAAGCCTTCTTTTTTAGGTTTTCAAGCACTCGATCATATATCCATAAAGGCTTAGGTTTAGTGGATGGTTTCCGAATTCCTATCCATGGACTGTTTGGATCATTAGGTCTTTTGTGAATAGTAGGAGGTCTGCATGTTGCCTTGGTACCATTGCTTAGAGGAGAATGACTTGCACAATCAGGGTCACACATGGAAGGATCAACATCCTAGATAAAATGTCCTTCAACTTTGTCAGTGCAGATGGGAGATTTGTCTGCTACAACGCTGCTTAAAGGAATATCTTTCTCAAAAGTTACTAGCTTTATCATTAGAGATTGGAAGACTAGAGGAATACTGGATGAAGCCACATCTTTTGGATTGAACACCGTTTTACAGTTCTATCAGGAAGCTTTTTAAACTTAGGATCTGAAAGATGGATGGGTGTCGGTTGCTAATAAAGTTCATAACTGGTCATCTATTCCAGAGGAATAACTTGCTTTAATTCTTCTTTGGGAGTCTTCCGTGGAATTTGAAGAATTGTGGGAACATCATCTTCTCTTTCAGCAGTGATCAGGATTGTGTCTTTAGATTGTCCTGGAAGGGGAATATCTATTGCATGATCTTGAAGTCTATAGATAAGTTGATGATGAAGAGTAACCATATAAGTTGAAGAAATCTACGAAGCGCGAGTAATTTGAAGCTGCACCTTTATGCAATTCCTTAGATTTTTGTCTCTTAGAGGAATATTAAAATTAGGAAAAAAAGTGAGACAAACACTACCAGCCTGAAGAGTGCTAAGCGAAGTTCCAATAGCTGCATGTTCATACTGAGTGTAGGTAGTTTTAAGAAGAGTGATATTGGCTGTAACAGGAAGTCATTTTTGACCATGAAGGGTAAGAAGGAGTCTGATAGCACCAAAGTGAAGATGAGTATATCCTTCTCTGATCCATTGATTGATCAGATCTTGGTCGAGCTCAAGATCAATGTACTATTCTTTGGAGGATGCTAGGATGAGACAGTTATATAGGGCTGTAGACTGGACATATTCTTTCACATGAGGTCTATTGCAAGAAGCAAGAATAGTTCGAACTTGACTGGCTAAAGACATTTTCCTTCTGAAGATATTTTAAGGATTTACAAGAGGAAGAGAGATTTCCTCAATTTGAGTAAAATCAGGAATATAGGAATATTCAACTAAGTTGGTAATCGTGGAAGAAGTGGTTCTTTTTATGGAAGGAGGAAAAGAAATTGAAGAAGAAAGTCTCGCTAGGGTGATTTCTAAACTTTGAGGGTGAGAATCCATGGGTGAAGTTTTTTCCCTTAAACTATTTATACATCGTTCTTCTAAAATCGCTTCAATAATCTTAACTCTCGTGGACTCCAGGAAAGACCATGGCTCTGATACCACACGAGAGTCGGGAGCCCCTTGACCTTCCAAAGGAAAGCAACCAATCTAAGACCATATCTCCAACACTAGCCTTCTCATGGCCTTTCAAACGGAGAACTCGAGTCTTTCAACCAATGTTTTACCAATGGAGATCAATGGGGCACGTACAACCTTTCTGATGCGCAGGATCCTCCTTAGAGGCAAGCACAGAGCATACTTGGTGTCATGTCATAAATGAATAATACAAACTCATAAAAGTGAGGCTTAGAAGCCTTTTGGACAAATAGTTCAAGGGAAAGAAAGAACTTAGAAAGTCATAGATAAGAACGAACACAAAGGGGAATTTTTATTCTTCAGGTTCTAGTTGCCTCCTCTGCCTTACAAACGGGAAGACAGTCCCTTATATAGAGGTCTGAGACCCCAAAACTTAAACGCTAAGAAAGCATCTTACAAACAATTGAGAGGGACATAAAGCTACCACTTTTGACTTATAGACACTAAAAAGAGACAACTGGAAAAGGTAACAACACATAGGCGACTGCATTTGTGCGGGAGTGACCCACCACCTTTCAATCAAGCTGAAACTTTTGACTTTAGCAACCAACAACTCTACTTATTACACGCAAACATTAAAGCAGCCCACTATAGTGGACTTAGGTGGCAAACAACTTTTCAAATAATACATAAAGTAGGAAACATGTGGGGCTACATGCGATGTGATGGTGAGAGGTTAAGGTTGATGTAATCCTCATCCGTAATATCTCCATGAATCGAATGGTGATACATCGACGGATCAAAAGGATAATTATCGGTGTCCAATGGAGCCTGGGCGTCTTGCATAGTATCTTCGTTAGATGGAGACTTAGGAGCTGGGATAATGTCAGGGATGGCATGAAGGATTTCAGAACTGAACTTGAAATCATTCATCTCGTAGGGATGGCATTTCACGGTTGAAATGGACAGTTCATCCTTTCCCAGAATGCTTAAATTCCGAAACAAGATTCTTCCTAATCCACGGATTCTCAGATTGAAAGATTAGTTTTCCAGATATGACTTCTCTGTGAAGCATATAAAGGGCATTCGCAATGTTCTTGCTGATATGCTTTCTCACCCTCAGCAAACTACTCTTCTAATCTCAAAATACCAGGCCATCCCTTTGATCCTTATGGCCTCTTCCTCCTCCTCCTTCTCTTCCACAAATATTCTTTACCTTGGTGCCTCCACTCAGATGACCTTCCCGCCTGAATTTCCTTCACAAAGTCTAAACACAGCCAAGCTAATATCCTTTGCCCTGACCCACATACGATCTTATGCTGATAAGATTGGACATCACCTCATCTTTCCATCTTATCCCTTCCTGAATCCTTACATCATCAAACCATCATCCTTTGATAATAATGATATATGGTATATTTCTGTTTTGTAGATCCATGTTGTATTTATACCTCTACAAGAAGCCTACACACACCTCCATGATCCAGCCAATCATGATTCCCTGCTTTGGACTTTCCTACAATGGTTTGACCCTCTTCTCACTTGGAGAAAGAAGTTGACCACTCTCATGGGAAATCACAACGAAGCTTGGCCCAAAGCTTGCATCTTTCATCCATAGTATCTTCATCTTGCATAGGTCGTATTTCTACAACTCCAACAGGAATCTCCTTCGGTCTCAAAACCAGTCTTATGAATGTGATACCTTTTACGACTTCCCTAGTTCGTGGCCAAGATACAAGCTTCCATTGCTCAAGTATCTCTGTGAGATGAATGATTTCAAGTTCTATTCTGAAATCCTTCATGTCATCCCGGACATTATCCCAGCTCCTAAGCCTCCGTCTTACGAAGATACTATGCAAGACGCCTAGGATCCATTGGACACCGATGATTATCCTTTCAATCCGCCGACGTATCACCATCCAATTCATGGAGATATTACGAATGAGGATTACATCAACCTCAACCTCTCACCATCACATCGCATGTAACCGCACATGTTTCCTACTTTATATATTATTTGAAAACGATGTTTGCCACCCAAGTCTCCTATGGTGGGTTGCTTTGATGTTTGCGTGTAATAAGTATGGTTGTTGGTCGCTAAAGTCAAAAGTTTCAGCTTGATTGAAAGGTGGTGGGTCACTCCCGCACAAATGCAGCCGCCCATGTTCTGTCACTTTTTCCAACTGTCTCTTTTTAGTGTCTATAAGTCAAAAGTTGTAGTTTTATGTCCCTCTCAGTTGTCTATAAGATGCATGCTTAGCGTGTAAATTTTGGGGTCTTAGACCTCTATATAAGGGACTGTCTCCCGTTTGTAAGGCAGAGGAGGCAATTAGAACCTGAAGAATAACAATTTCCCTTTGTGTTCGTTCTTATTTATGGCTTTCTAAGTTCTTTCTTTCCTTTGAACTATTTGTTTAAAGGACTTATAAGTCTCACTTCTATGAGCTTGTAATATTCATTCATGACATGGCACCAAGTATGCTCTGTGTTAGCCTCTAAGGAGGATTCTACGCATCAAAAAGGTTGTACGGTCCCCATTGATCTCTGTTAGTAAAGCATTGGTTAAAAGACCCTAGTTCTCCATTTGAAAGGCCATGGGAAGGCTAGTGTTGGAGATGTGGTCTTAGATTGGTTGCTTTCCTTTAGAATGTCAAATAGAACGAGATCATCATCCAATCCCACCAGCTACCTATATTCCTGAAGCTTTTCCTTATACTCCTCCTTACTCTTTGATCTAACATAAAAATCAAATTTCTAAATCTCGTTTTTCACTGCAATAATCTTTTTAAAGACAGTGTGATAATGTTTCTGGGAATCTTTGAATTCCCCGCTAGCGTGTCCATAATAGGATTTCTTGAGGTGGTGATGGTCTACATAACTCTTAGAAAATAATAAAATATCATCAATGTAGATCAAGGTACTATGAATGATAGGATTGAAAATGTTTGTCGTATTAGAATGCCATGAAACAGGGAATTCGTTGTGAATGGGTCTGGAGGACACTATGGTTTAAAATGGGTTTTTCTAGAGGATTTGGAGGAACTAAGCCTTCTTCTTCGAGGATTTCAAGTTCTCGATCATATATCCATAAAGGCTTAGGTTTAGTGGATGGTTTCCGAATTCCTATCCATGGATTGTTTAGATCATCAGGTCTTTTGTGAATAGTAGGAGGTCTGCATGTTGCCTTGGTACCCATTGCTTTGAGGAGAATGACATGCACAATCAGGGTCACGCATTGAGGGATCAACATCCCAGATAAAATGTCTTTCAACTTTGTTAGTGTAGATGGGAGATCCGTCTACTGCAACACTGCTTAAAGGAATATCTTTCTCAAAAGTTACTGGCTTTATCATCAAAGATTGGAAGACTGGAGGAGTACTAGATGAAGCCACATCTTTTGGATTGAACACCATTTTTACAGTTCCATCTAAAAGCTTTTGAAACTTAGGATCTGAAATATGGATGGGTGTCGGTTGCTGATGAAGTTGCTCATAACTGGTAATTCATTCCAGAGGAATAAGTTGCTTTAATTTTTCTCTGGGAATCTGCCGTGGAATTTGAAGAATTGTGGGAACATTATCTTCTCTTTTAGCAGTGATCAGGATTGTGTCTTCAGATTACCCTGGAAGGGGAAGATTTATTGCGTGATTTTGAAGTCTGTAGATCAGTTGATGATGAAGAGTAGTCATATGGACTGAAGAAATATGCGGAGCACCAGTAATCTAAAGTTGCACCTTTATGCAATTCCTTAAATTTTTGTCTCTCAGAGGAATATTAAAATTAGGAAGAAAAAAAAAGGTGAGACAAACACTACCAGCCTGAAGAGTGGTAAGCGAAGTTCCAACAGCTGCATGTTCATACTAAGTGTAGGTAGTATTAAGAAGAGTGATCCTGGCTGTAACAGGAAGTTTTTTTCAGCCATAAAGGGTAAGAAGGAGTCTGAAAACACCAAAGTGAATATGAGTATAACCTTCTTTGATCCATTGATTGATCGAATCTTGGTTGAGCTCAAGATCAACGTATTGTTCTTTCGAGGATGCTGGCATGAGACATTTATCAAGGGTTGTAATCTTGACATATTCTTTCACATGAGATCTATTACGAGAAGCAAGAATAGTTCGAACTTGACTGGCTAAAGACATTTTCCTTCTAAAGATATTATAAGGATTTATAAGAGGAAGAGAGGTTTCCTAAATCTGAACAGAATCAAGAATATAGGAATATTCAACTAAGTTGGTAATCTTGGAAGAAGTGGTTCTTTTTATGGAAAGAGGAAAAGAAATTTAAGAAGAAAGTCTAGCTGGGGTGATTTCTGAACTTTGAGGGTGAGAATCCATGGGTGAAGTTTTTTCCCCTAAACTATTTATACCTGAAATTAGGAATAGCTTCCCAAGAGGGGGGGTGAATTGGATTCTAAAAATTTCTTTTGATTCCTTTTAAAATATCCTAAACTTCTTTTATTTCTTTTAACCAATTCTTGACTTGTTTTTTTAATTCTTTAATCAATCAAGAACTTAGTTCTTTTATCCAATCAATTAAACACAATCTTCAAACCAAACAATCAATTTATTTGTCAAGTACAAGTTAAACAACAAACAACCAAACCAAGATATAAAGTATTCAGCACTTTGGTAATATAAGATCTTGAGATAGTTTGTTTGTTTATATAAGTCCTGTGATTATGAATTATAATTTATTCTTGCCGAAGTAAAGCCCTTTATAAATAAATTCAATCACTCTTTCCAAATATTTAGAATTCAAATAAACTCTTAGTAAATTTATCTTTGGAGTGTTAACCAAGTAACGTACTCCCGTATGGTTTCCGTAAGATATGGTATAACCAACGTACTCCCTTTCGGTTTCCGCAACCCAAATCAAAATTGGACTTTAAGTTTACTTGATTTCCAAATATGCGTAGTATGTATAATTTAGATATTTAAATCATCCACGCAGTTTTATATGAACTGAAAATAAAGAATAGGGAAAGAGAGAGTGAGACGGAGATTTTTACGAGGTTCGGCTTATACCCAGCCTACGTCCTCGCCTTTGGCAAATCACCAAAGGATTCACTAAACCTGTTCCATTAACGGGTGGAACAAAACCGATTACAACATTCCTTGGTTAAGGCTAGAGCCCGCTTTCACCAAACGATATTCTCTCGTTCAATCACTCCTTACATAGGCTAGAGTCCGCCTCTCTAAGCAATATCCCCTTACTTAGCCAACGATCCAAACACCTTGGAACATCAATGAACTACAAGAAACATAAAATAAAATCTGCGTACAAGTATACTCTCTCAAATAGCAAGTTAGTACAATTTCAGCACTATATACTTCAATGTAAAATATCAATAGGAAATAGAATGAAGCTCAAGTGTAGAATTCACCAATATTCTTCTTAGAAGAGGATTAGCAGTAGGAATTCAAAGGAAGAAGGATCAACACTTCAGAGTTCTCAGTAAAAGAATTTTTCAATGAGTGAGCAAGAGAACTTAGGAAGAACAAGAGTACTTTCAGCTCCTCAAAATAAATTTTTCAATTCTTAGCATTTTTATTTGTTTTTCAAAACCATGTATTTATAGGCTTTCAAACTTACCAAAGTTTCCTTAAAGAGTTTCCCTATTTATTAGAATATTTAAGGTTCAAACGGTTATAATTTAAAACATTAGAATTTTAAAAATTTGCCCGTTGAATAGTTTTTAAATGTTTGACAGCAGTGACCCCATTTCAGTGTTTTGGCCATAACTTTTTCTGTATAACTCCAAATTAGGTGTTCTTGGTGTCAAAAGAAAGCTAAGAGAAAATCCTACAACTTTCATGTTTACCACTCTTTAAAATAATGAGTTTTTGATAGAGAAAAATTCACCTCAATAAGGCTGTATAAAAACTGACAGCATTTGGGAAAAACTCTTTTTGGTGCTTTTTATTCCAAAAATAATTCCAACCTTTTTTAAATAATTTTTGACCTTATAAAAATATTATTTAGGTATTTTAAAAAGTATCTAGGTCTAAGAAGTTAACCTAAGAGTTTCAAAATATTTCAAACGATATTTTAAACATTAAAGCACTTACATGAGACTTCTAAAATATTAACATTCTAAGTTCTTGAGTCTTCATGTTTTGTCCTTGGATTGAATCCATATTTTCTTCAAACTTCCATATTCTTTAAGCTTTCTTACTTTGCCTTTCTTTGGCTCTTTTGACTTTAATATGTCTTGACTTTCAACAACTTATTCATGTCCTCATGTTCTTCAACAAGTAATTCATGTCTTGGCTTATTTAAGTTTCATTTTATCCTTGTGAGCACTTTGACCTTACTTCCATCATATTTGATTCTTGTGGGCACTTTGACCTTACTTTCACATATATGAATCCTGAAATATCATTACTCACACAAACACATTAAATTTCACTTATTTGTTAGCATCAAAACAAGATAACAAGATTTTAAGCCTTATAAGGCCAACAATACCTCGTTCTTCTAAAATCACTTCTATAATCTTAACTCTCCTAGACTCCAAGAAAGACCATGGCTCTAGTAAAGCATTGGTTGAAAGACCCGAGTTCTCCATTTGAAAGGCCATGGGAAGACTAGTGTTGGAGATATAGTCTTAGATTGGTTGCTTTTCTTTGGAAGGTCAAGGGGCTCCCGACTCTCGTGTGGGAAAGTCCAAAGCACGGAATCATGATTGGCTGGATCATGGAGGTGTTTGTAGACTTCTTGTAGATGTATAAATACAGCATAGACCTGCAAAACAAAAATATACCATATATACCACATATCATTAGTATCAAGGATGATGGTTTAATAATGTAAAGATTCAAAAATGGATAAGATGGAAAGATGAGGTGATGTCCAATCTTATCAGCATAAGACAAATCTTCTTGTTCTGATAAAATTTATTCAATATCAGCCTCAAGATCTTCAGATTGCAATTGTTGAGCCAATTTTACAAATTTTGCTCTATTTTCACGGCATTGTTTAGCATAATGACCTTTCTTCTTGCAAATAAAACATCTAGAGGATTTGTTGTGACCTAGTTTTGATTTTCTCCTGAAGAATCTGAATTGCTTTGATTTCCTCAAGCCCTTCTTGGATTTATCTAAATTGAACCCTTTGAAGTGTTTTTTTCTTCTTAAGACTGCAAATGCAATCATTTTCCTTGCATTTGATTTGCAAATAAGGTTTCGCATTGCTTTGTAAACTTATGATTTCTATTTCAACATTTTTGAGAACAGCTGGTAAGTGTCACATAGTTTTTCAAGAGAAGAGAGGACCAACTGATGAATTTCTCCTATAGAGATGTCTTTGAGTGGTCATAAGAGAGATGCAATCTTTCTCTACAAATCTGGTTGAAAATCCTTCAGTAAAGAATTAATATAAATTTGCCTAAGATTTTCATCATTAAATCCCCAAGAAGATAATATTGCCTGGACATTCTTTGATAGTGGAAATCAAGATCTTTTCTTTTCAAAGAACAGCATCTCATTTTAAAATACTCTTATCTAACCTCGTTAGCATGAGCATCAAGGTCTCCAATAAATTCTCGATAAAGAGTTCCCAAAGCATAGGAGGGAGTCTGGGATCAACCGTAAAATGCTTTGATCTGACATAAAAATCAAATTTCTGAATCTCATTTTTTACTGATATAATCTCTTTAAGGACAGTGTGATAATGTTTCTAAAAATCTTTGAACTCTCCGCTAATGTGTCCACAATAGGATTTCTTATTGTCCTTATCTTCAAGTAGTAAGGCACCCCAATAATGGTCATTAGCGTCTGTTTGTAGGATAAGATTTCATGTGGACGGAATAGTCAGAGGCGGTGGATCCTTTGCAACTTTCTTGAGATATCTGACAGCTTGTGTCTGATCAGGGCCTCATAGAGCTAGTTTCTTTTTCAAAAGTTGTGATAAGGCACTGGTAAATTGACTTGCATGCGGGATAAAGTCTCTGACATAATAAACGATGCAAAGAAACTGTTGTATCTCCTTAACAAAAAAATTATCATCAGGGAATTATAATAATTGTTCAGCAAGATGGGGACCTGGACAGATGGTCCCATGAGATACTTTCATTCTCAAGAAATCAATCTCGTGTTGTCCAATCATGCTTTTCTTAGTTTTAATGAGGATTTATCTAATAAAATTCCCTCCTTTAGAAGTCTTATTAGACATTCCTGAATCGCATTTTATTTTTCATTTTTTAAAAAAATTTATATTTATTTATTTTTTATTTTTTTTAAGAGTTAATAAAGACCATTAAATTCAATTTACAAATAATTCATGATTAATTAGATACCGTTTGTAGAACGGGTGTGTAGGGCATGCTGATACCTTCCCCTCGTATAACTGAACTCTCAATCCCAACTCTAATAAATGCAAATTGAGACTACTTGTTCATTAACCTAAGCTTAGCCTAGAGACCAATCAACGAATAGTAATTAAGTGAACTAACCATACTTGGGTAAATTACAGATTAATGACAATTCCATCGAACTTCTAATATTATTATTCCTCACAATTCCGGACCCTTCACCAGAATGTTGCGACAACACTTAAATAAAATCTTATTTTAATAGTATTTAATATAAAGAGAAATATAATAAAAAATTAATATTTTTATTTTTATAAAAAAAAAATCTTAATTTAAACAAAGAAGAAAGAATGGTGAGAACTTACATACTCCTGCAAATAATTTAATGTTAGATGAATCCATGAAAGAGAATAATTAGAGGTTGAAAATGAATAATCATACACTTGGAAGTATAAAATTGAAACCTTAAATATAAATTTATTTAAATTTGTAAATAGATATATACATATAATACAAAATTGTGTTAAACTTCTTTTAAATCCACAAACTCAATTCCAAAATCAAAATTCATGATTCCAAACACTACTTATATTAATAGTCATATGATCAAAATATTCATTTTGTTCTCGCATCTTTCATATGTAACAAAGAAAGCAAACACTTTGTCACAATTTTGGCTCAAAACTTCATAATTTATAACTTTTGTGGCTTAATTAGAATTTTGAGAAGAAAAAAAAAAAACACACACACACACACACACACATATATATATATATATATATATATATATTCCAGGAGAGAGTCAGAGTTGCCCAAAAAGCTTATGATAGTAATAGACTGGAATGACCATCTATTATTAGCTCCAACAGAATTCAGGCATTGAAATACGCAAGTGTTTTCTACTGCTGAAGTGTAATGCTACTTTACACCGTACAGAAGAAAAATGACTGAAGCAGAGTGAGCCTCACCTTCTTCAGTCCACTCCTCCTGTGGTGTCACCTGCTGCGGCCCATAGCCCTTCCACTGCCAAATGTTCTTATCCAAACAAAGGGCTGGGCTATTACAAACGATATTAACGCTGCTCACAAGTACATATGCATCTAAAGGAACAAACTATAGTTGGCCAAGCCTCCACGGCCGCTAATTTTCAAAGTTTTGGAATGACAATCTGTAGAATTCCATCCCTGCACCGACAATGTTCATCAAAATCAGTCTCCAAATTACAGGAGTAATTTTTCAGTTCTATTACAACTCAAAACAATCATATTAGTTTACATTACAAGTAGAGAACATTTAATTAGGGAATGTTAAGTAATGCAAAACAATCATATTAGTTTAAGTTAATTAGGGGATGTTTGGTATTGGAAAATATTTTTCATTTTCCATTTTCAGTGTTCTAAATTATTTAAAAAAAAAAAAAAAAGTAACCTTTTTCATTTATCCAGTATTTGAATATAAAATTTAGAAAATTTATTTTTATTGCCATATATATATATAGGAAAACCAAAAAAGGTGGCATTTTTATAATTTTGGAAAATAAAAAATAAAAATTATTTTCCACAACTAAACAAAACCTAACATTCATGGAAGAGAACTAATGCATTAGAATGTAAATAGAGTTCTCCTTTCACAGAATAATGAGTGCACCCATCCCAAAATTAGAGCTATAAAAAGTCGAGCTATTTGCACTCCAAAACCAGCTGCGGGCATGCCATCCCTTTTTCTCATATAGTGAAATGACGAATTTGCCCCATCTCTTTTTCTGCTTTTTTCTTGTAAAGCAAAATGAAAAGCAAAGTTATCATTTCATGCATTGAAAAACCATATGGAGTGCCCCTCATATAAAATTATGAAAGAATGCAGCATAAGAAGATATGACTCACACAAACTCAGCAGCAACACTGTCCTTGTTGACATCGGCAGGGAGTGACCACACAAGTTGGTATGGGCCTTGCACAATCTCCTTCTTGTGATATGTGGAAATTGAATCATTTGCAAAACTGGCCACCTTCCACCATTGGGTTGAGCGTTTGCCCGTGACAGTCAACCTGTCAGAAAATAGCATGTTTTGCAAATCTACTGTTAAATTCAAGTTTAAAAATCGAGGTCAAAGCATAAGAATTGGGCAAACAAGAATACAGTGTGTCTTGATATTAAGAAGGTGCAAGTTAGACAGAATCACGACTGTGAATTGACAAATATTGCTCCAAAGGGAGGGGCAATGGGTCCAAGTGAGCTTCCTAGAACAGTTCTTACTTTTGATCATCAACCTCCACTCTAACGCCATTGATGCCAACACCAGGAAGTTCCACTGTCACAACATAATTGCGTCCAGATTCTCCAACATCCATCCTTGGTGACCACTCAGTTCCTGCATTCAATAAAAAGAAGTCTATTTAACAGGACTCCACAAATTTAATAATGAAAACAATATTTTCCACCACCTTGAAACATCACTTACGGTTAAAAAATATTAAAACGAGTGATACGAGTCTTTCTTTGCAGCATTTGCATTTTCTTAATTGACTCATGGTCACAGAAAGAAGAGCATTGTGAGCAAATGTTCATCTCAAAACGAGGTCCATAAATCTGTGGTAGGCACTTTTACCTAATAAAGGCAATTAATCAACAAGTTGCATGCATGACTCTATCAGAAAGTTAATCTTGATCATTAACTGTTTACCCACATGCATCACACACACACAGATGATAAACAGCAAACCCTGTTCCATGTCTATTATACATCTAAATTATAATCTGCCTGTCTAATTCTATGCTATCAACAAAAACAAGAAGCCATAGGCCTCAGTTCCCAAAAATAAGAAACAAGCATAATTAGATGTGCGTCCACTGAAAGTTTAACATTTACAAACACCAGAATTTTACCATTCAAATCAGGAGCACGCATTTCATTCTTCAGGTGAAAATGTTTTTCTCCACTGAATGTGTTTGGCCTAGCAAACTTTGGGGGATCAACTGCAGATTCACCATCTTCAGCCACATATTTCATTACATTGACATTTGGGAATCCGGCTGGCATTGTAGCAGGTCTAGAAAACATTGGTGCTTCAAAGGCAGTAAGCGAGCCCTTCTTTGCAGAAGTAGAGAAATCAAAAGGCACACTAGACTGAGCTAAGCTACCCTGCAAAACATTTTAAAGCACCAGACAACAAACACAGGATCAGTAGATGGAAATTCCATAGAAATTAAAAAAGCAAATCCAAAGACTAGATTACCTGTTCAATCGAAGCCTGTTTCATGAAACATGTTTGAGAGCAAGACCCTTGCCGTGCAAAATACGTTCTATTGTCACATCTTCGGATCACAGAGCTTAAATTACTACTACAGTTCTGACACAACAAGGACAAACAAACGCATTATTCAAATGCATCCAAAGAGTTATGAGGACCAAAGATATTCCATATTCAGCACATAATTGCTGTATAATTATATCAAATTAAATGAACCCATGTTAAGACTTAAGAGTTTACTTGAATTTGATGAAAACAGGGGAGAAAGTGGCTCTAAAGTAACAAGTCAACTGGCTCTAGAGAACCAATGAACTAGTCTGTGTGGGCAAAAGGTAGTCGCCCTTTCTGTGTTGAGCAAATGAGGTCTCTTGGGAGCCACACTTTCTTAATTATTTTGGTTTTGGAAGTTTTCTTGATACTTAAGATTCCTGCTTGTGACAAAACATTCTTCTAAAGAAGTAGGATGTTCTGTACGGTTTTAGTAAGCACCTCAGAGATTGAGAAACATCTATTTGGAATTTTACTCTAGGAAATTCTTGGGACTAAGACACATGTTACTCTTTTTTATGAGGGAGTATGCAAGGGGCGTTGGAGTTCGGTTTACGGTAAAACTAACTATGCGTTTTCTTTTTTTGCCTCATACTAGTGTTCAATCTCACTGAAAAGGGCACCTTGCCATAGACGTAGGCAACATTAGCCAAGCCATGTTAAATTGTCTCTCTTTCTCATCTTGTATATTTGCTTTTCTCTATGTGTGCTTCTTTATTTTGGGGGTTGGTTGTTGATTTTATGCTCACCAAATCCTCAACACATAAAAGCTACATTACCATTAGAAATAACCATATTAAGCTGACATTGGCTACATCATATACAGCAAGGTTCATTGTTTTTTGTGAAACAAAACCAGGTTAATAAATCAAATGCTTGCCTAAATAGAGTCATGGTTAGAGCAAGATCATAATTTTAACTCTTACAGTGCAGGTAGCTCACCAACACAATTCTGTGACCACCTTTGAATGGTTAGTGCCATAAAACTGCTTGTACTTACATATTGGAGGCAGCATTGGAAAAGCATGCAATCTAGAATATTTGAAAATCAACAAACATTTGTGTATTTCCAGGCATAGTTCTTCAATTGATTCACCTTACCATACAGTGCAAGTATTAATGAAATCCTTATAGATTAACAGAATGTAAATAATGCCTAATGATTTCCAGAGCTAGTCCTTAACCAATAATTTTAATGTGAATGTACAGAGCTCTGGATTTGAAATCGGTATTGTGATCAGCTGTGAGCATCATAGTGACTTATGTCAAACACTTGAATTGTCGCTCTTTAGCTGACACCACACCACACCTATCCTCCGACTTTCAGGATAAAATTTATCATTATCAAAAGAAAATCAAGCTTCACATTGCAAATTGCAATGGATGTCACTTTTAACTCATTCAATTTGCATATGTTACAAAGTTTTTCTGAAAATATTTGCTTGTAAACAAAATTTTTGTGCCTAAAAAGAAAGACAATAGATTAAGGAACAAATATTTGATTTTTCTTAAATAAAAGAATGAGTGCAATCTTTCTTTGTGTATTCTTTACAACAAGAATAAAATCTCTTGATTCAACCTTTTGAAAAACTTAGTGATTTAAGGACTAAAAGAGTGTGTTCCAAGTGCAATTGGGTTGGGGTTGGATCTTCAACACAACAATTTTGACAGCCAAAGAAAAGTTGGATTTGTCTTTTTCATGGGCACAAGCATGATCGTGAAGTGTGAATGCTTCAACACAGTGTGGATTGCAAAAAGAACGGTGAGAGACTTACTATTCTCCCAACAACTGATTGATTCCTCATAGACAGGAGGAGAGATTTTGCATTCAAGAGAGTGGCCAAGAAGTTACAGGTGGGGATTAGGGCTTTATCCACTCTTTCGTCTGTGCAAGCCAAATGAGAATTTTGGTAGGAGGGAGCTAGGGTTTTGTAAAACCTTGACTCCTAAAATGTTGACTTGTGTCACCATAGAAGATATGGGCTTGTGGGTTGACTAACTATATTGCATTTTTAGAATTTAGACCCATTTATTTGATATTAAGCTCAATGCTTTTCAATTTCTTTTTTTTTCTCGTTACAGACACCAGTGCAATCTTTAATAAATTGGTCTCATAAATATTTTTATTTTTTTTTTCATTTCTACTACTCAAATTGCAATTTAAGCATCCACAGTGTTTTAGCTAATGACTCTACTTCAATGGTTGGCTATATTCAGCCTCGCACAGTCGCACTGCTATAAATGCATATTCTTTTTTAACCTTTGCAAGAAGGAAAATGCTCCCCATCAAAGGCCCAGATGGCACTGATGACAGAGGGAGAGAGGAGAGGAGCCTGTGGACCTATGTACCCTCCACTCTCCTTCTACCACATGGACCCCTGATGGTGGTTCAATAATGAAAAGTATGATTCTTGCACAACCATTTATATATTTTTTTCAGACCTCAATATTTTAGAAAACAAATAAGTTATACTGAGATTAAACCACTTAAAAAATTTTACAATCAGTTGAGTAAAATTGCTGCCATTTTCTGCAATTGGTTGGCCCTAGGCAAAGGCAGCAAGATGCATTGACATAGGAACAGTAAAGTGTTGGATATGTCCTAAAAGATATGTCCCACATGAATGACATGAGTCCCACATGAAGGATATATGTCCCATATGATAAGGGCAATGAATGATCTGATTATGAATTAACTCAAGGGATAGGCTTTGAAAAAATGTTGTGAGATTAATGGTTGGAAGTTGGAAGGTTTCCTATATATTTGCTATTGTTATGGGGAGTAGCTAAACGGAAAGATAATATTCTATAAGGTAATGGAATGGATAGAAGGCATATAGGAATTGTCCTCTCTACCTTAGCTCTCTATTCATCAGCCCTACTCCCATAAATCTGGTGAAGTAAAGAAAGAGATTGGGGTTAAGTGAGAGAAATGATTTCTACGGTTTCTACAAGTGTTCTTCTCGGTTAACATATATATTATGGTTGACTCCAGTACGTTCATATATTACGGTTTTCTTTATTTTTCCATATGAAGATAGTATATATCTGTGAAGATCATGATAATTAAAGATCCTGTTCAAGCAGAATAAAGGTATATATTCTTACATGTGGTATCAGAGCATGTTGAAATTATCGTGATCTTCCTTTTATGATAAAGATCGTTTCCGTTAACCCCTTACGATCTCATTATTGTTTCGTACGAAAGTTTGTGGTCATGATATTTTTCTAGAATCGAAAAGAAATTCATATGATATATGATTCCTGAAAATTTATGTGATATTTGATGGATTTATTGAGTTTTGTTGGTCTAAAAAATTATAGTTTTGAACTGTGAACTTGTTGGCCAAACAAAACCGTCAACGGATTTTTTGAAACCGTCGACTGATTGAAATACCAAGAGCAATATTTTCTGAGCTTCAGAAAAACCGTCGACGGTTTTTATAAAGCAGCCTGAAACCGTCGACAGTTTTCCCCTGGACAGTGATACTAAAGTGGGCTGTCAAATGAAATGCATGCAAACCATTTTATTGCTTGATTAAGAATAGAACATTCACATGTTTAATAATAATAATGATGGCATTTTCTGGACTCATTTGTATCTGGAGAACAATTATGTTTATGTATGCATAAACTATTGAATTTTACATAAAAGGTAAGCAAGTAAAATTCTTATAGTGGGGAATTGGTTATCTGCAGTGCACTTGGACAATTTTTGCTGAGTAAGGTATCAATTAATGTTTATTTTATGGTTAGCATGTTGTCACCAAAGATTCTTGCGAAGAAAAGTTATAAACATTGAATTGAAATATGATTTTGCAAAAAATTATTACAGAATGGTTATTTGATTATTATGGTTGACCCAAAGGTGCATCAACTTTCAAATAATCATTGAATTAGTCAAGATAATTGAAAGAATGGTAGTGAGATTGGGATGGATGCCCAAAGGTGACAAGCCAATCGAACTTTAAAAAGTTATCAGTTATGCCTAGGTGGATGAAAATCACCAGTAAATGTAAATGTTAGTATATTGCATAAGTTAATCCAAAGATTTAACGCAATTTACTAATGGTAATATTTTACTCAAAGCATTAATGTTGTGATCATTTTATTGCAGTGTATGTTCCTGTTTTACTACATTCGCTAGCTTCTTCTGTTGCAATCTTTAATGGGACAAATTTCTCTAACTGGAATGAACATATTCAGCTTTACCTTGGTGTTTAGGATCTGGACTTAACTCTGCTAATAGATAAATCGGCTGCTATTACTGAAACAAGCAGTTCGGAGCAGCGAGCTTGGTCATGAGAAAGGTCGAACAGATTAAGTACTATGTTCATGCGAATGTGTATAACAAACAATATAAAGTCAATACTTCCTCAACTAGAAAATGCAAAGGAATAGCTTAAGGCTGTGGAAGATCGGTTTCGTTCAGCAGACAAGTCCCTTGTAGGGAGATTAATGGCTGAACTTACCACCATGAAGTTTGATGGTAGCCAAGGAATGAACGAACATGTCCTTGATATGACTAATCTAGCTGCTAGCCTTAAATCTCTGGGAATGAATGTTGATGAGAGCTTCCTTGTTCAGTTTATTCTGAATTCTTTGCCTCCTTAGTATGGGTCATTTTAGATTCACTATAACACTATTAAAGAAAAGTGGAACATGAATGAATTGGCAAGCATGTTAATCCAAGAAGAAGCAAGGCTTAAACAAGAAGGATAACATTCAATTAATGTCATGATTCATGCAGTTAGAAGTAAAGGAAAGAAATCAAAGAAAGGTTTAAAGAAAGATCCATTGAACGTGGCGGGTACTTCTTATGGCAATGAGGCTCGCAAGAAGGAACATAATAGACCAAAGTGTTATTTCTGTTGTGGCTATGAACATTTTCCGCAAGTCCCTTCATATATATCTAAAGGTCAATAGGAGGAAGTTTATTTTTTTTTATTCTGTATGTTGACGATATTTTGCTTGCCAGTAATGATCTTGGTTTACTGAATGACACCAAGAGATTTCTTTTTATAAACTTTGTAATGAAAGATATGGATGAGGCAACTTATGTAATAGGAATTGAAATATTCCGTGATAGATCACGGGGATTGTTAGGGTTGTCTCGGAAGGGATATATCAATAATGTTCTAAAAAGATTTCATATGGCTGACTATAAGGCAAGTCCTACTCGTATTTGTAAAAGGGACAAGTTCAGTACAAAGGATTGTCTATAGCATGAATTAGAAAAGAAAAGAACGAAAAATATTCCTTTTGCATCTGTTGTTGGAAGTTTGATGTATATGCAAACTTGTATGAGACCGAATATTAGTTTTGCAGTTGGAATGCTCGGGAGATACCAAAGTAATCTCGGAATGGAGCATTGGAAAGCTGCAAAGAAGGTTTTGAGGTATTTGAAAGGAACAAGACACTATATGCTCACATATCAAAGATCAGATCAGTTAGAGGTGATTGGTTACTCCGACTCAGATTTTACTAGTTGTGTTGATAGTTGAAAGTCAACTTTTGGTTATTTGTTCCTATTAGCTAGAGGAGCAAGAGCGTCAAACAGACTATCATAGCAACATCTACTATGGAAGCTGAATTTGTGGCATGCTTTAAGGCCACAATTCATGCTTTGTGGTTGCGGAACTTTATTTTGGGACTTGAAATTGTCGACAGTATAGCCAGGCTGCTGAGAATTTATTATGATAATTTCGCAGCAGTTTTTTTCTCCAAAAATGACAAATATTCTAATGACACTAAGCACATGGAGCTCAAATATTTGGCTATTGAAAAAGTTTGGAAACAGACAGTGCTTATAGAACATATAAGGACTGAACTCATGATAGCAGATCTTTTAACTAAGGGGTTGGCACCAAAAACATTTAAGTAACATGTTGATCACATGGCTCTTTATTGTAATCTCTGATGTATGATAGTGGATTATGTTTTGTTTTATAACATGTATATTGATATCACTAATGATGTTTCTGAACATTATTCCTGTTTACCATCAATTACGTAATTATGGAGATGAATTATTGTTAACAAGAATGGTCTTTGACAAAAGACATTACAAGGACATTATGGTTACTTCCTATTATGGATTATAGTTAAATGATTTGCTAGCATTTGTGGTACATGGAAGGGAAGATGTCGCTTTAATGATATTTACCGCCATGACTCGTGTTAGTGAGTTGTTTAATTATGATATTATGGTAATCTCACTAAAAGTATGAATAAACTAATAATTATGCGCGTATTATGGTTATATTGTTAATCCAAATTAAAGTTATTCATATGGGCCAAGTGGGAGAATGTTGGATATATGTCCCATATGATAAGGGCAATGAATGGTCGGGTTATGGATTAACTTAGGGGATAGGCTTTGAAAAAATGTTGTGAGATTAATGGTTGAAAGTAGGAAGGTTTCCTATATATTAGCTATTGTTATACGGAGTAGCTGATTGGAAAGATAACATTCTGTAAGGTAATGGAATGGATAGAAGGCATATAGAAATTGTCCTCTCTCTACCTTAACTCTCTATTCATCAGCCCTACTCCCATAAATCTGGTGAAGTAAAGAAAAAGATCGGGATTAAGCGAGAGAAACGATTTCTACGGTTTCTACAAGTGTTCTTCTTGGTTAACATATATATTATGGCTGATTCCGGTATGTTCATATATTACAGTTTTCTTTATTTTTCCGTATGAAGATAGTATATATATGCGAAGATCATGATAATTAAAAATCCTGTTCAGGCAGAATAAAGGTATATATTTGTTCAAGCAGAATAAAGGCATATATTTTTACATAAAGTGCAACAGGCAAGTGCCTAGATCGGGAGCTGTATGTGCCCCAAAAAAAAAAAAAGGAGTGCCATGTTCATCTCTTTTCCTGTTGCCTCAAATGTGTTCTTTTCCACATCAAAAAACCTCTTTCTCTCTCTCTTTTTTCCATTTTCCTGGCTATTCAAAAAAAAAAAAGAATGAAAATATATATATATATATATATATATATAAAGCATAATTATACAGCAAAAAGGCAGACTAAAGACCTGCTACTTGTTCATTCTTTTTCTCATGTACTTCAACTGTATTTTTCTCCACCTTCAGTAAAATCTTCCTTTTGTCTTGAGTTGTTTTAAATTTTTTTCAAAGATGTACTGTTTATCTTACTCAGACCTGTGCCTGTTCTTTGCAACAAGACTCTGAGAGCCCTTGGTACTTGTGCCTTCCACTTTCAACTATTAATACACACACTTAAATAATAAATAAAAAGTAAGGCTTTTCTATTTGGACAAAAGAAGTTCAATTATCAATCAAAACAATAAAGAATTAGCATCATTAACGAAAAGAATCGCACAAAAGCAAGAAAGAAGAAAATATCATTTTCCAGACAATGTGGCCAAAAAAATCCAAATACATTCTTAAATACCCCATTCAGCAGCAGCCAAGCTAGAGACAGCTGATCAGCCTATGATCAAGAAAATGATATTCCCAATTCAAATTTCTTCCACGGGTAAAATTCAGCAACAGCCCTTCACTTTTCGAAATATTATACTCCACCCTCTAAACTTTCGAAAACAACCACAAAACCCCTTAAAATTTTATTTTATTAACAAAATGAACCTTCCATTACCTAACCATTAATCAATGTTTAGTGAAAAAAATTAAATTTTATCTTTATTAAAATGACAATTTTACTCTTTCACTTAATTTTGATAAGATAAATTAAGAAATAATATTACTTTAATAAATTAAGTTGGAAAAATTGATCATTTATCTACAACATATTTTAAAAATTAAACTTGTAAGTAAATTAAACACCTAACGACTAAGCCGGGTCATTCATTTGATATAAGCATGACAAAATATTAAATTATTATTTTAAAAAAATTAAAAATTAAAATAAATAAATATATAATAATTTCGAAAAAATAATTAAATAATTATATTGTTACAAAATATTTGCTATATATATTTCATGAAAATTAAATGACTAAATATATCTTTAACAAATAAAATATAGTTTAAAAATCGGCTTGAATAGGACGGTTTGTTAACTGTGGCTTACTTTTTGAGTCCTGCTAAATATCATATTTAATAACATAATAACTTGAATAAATTAGAAAAACTTGGTGAATTGTCTCAAACAATGGTCAACCAATGAATATAAATTTGAATTTTCTTTATTCATTTTAGCATTTTACTCAAAAAAAAAAATTAACATCCAATTTTAAAATTTTAGTTTATCTTTGTTTAACACTATATTTGATAAGTTAGTTGAATTTAAAAATACTGAGTTATATTTTAATTGTTCTATGATAGATTTAGCCATTAATTTTTTATGAAAATAACATCAAATAAATATTTTGTTGTATTATAATTATTAGGTATTTTTTATGATTTATTAGTAATTTTTATTTTCTCATATTTTTAAAAAAAATTTAAATAATAGTAGAAATTTTTTACATTGATGTTAATTGATGGATCCAAAGCAATTGGACAAGATAGACATATTAATTTAAAAATCAATTAGGTCTTTGAGTCATTTAATTAGTTTTCAAAATATTATACCAACTATTTTTATTAATTTAATTTATTAAACACGTATGATTTTTAAAAAATTATTTTATTATGGTTAAAATTAATTTTTTCCACATATACTTAATAGTTTACTAATGGTCAACTAATCAAAGGTTCATTTTTAACAAAATTAAACTTCAAGGGATTCTTTAGTAGCATTTGAAATCACAGGGTGGAGTATTATTTTTAGAAAACTCAAAAAAGTGTTGCTAAATTTTACTCTCCACATAATAATCAATAAAAATCACAGGGTACATGGAAAATGCTTTATAAATGTATGATATATTCAACGTGGGATAAAGATTTATGAATGCCTCAACCCTCCTTTATATTACAATCTAAACAATATAAGTTTCTGATCCAGAAAAGAATCGAAACTAGGACGTCCCCATTGGGAAATCTTACCCACGAGTAACGAGACCTAACGAATAAGAAGGGGATAAATATGCAAGTGATAACCCACCAATCCAAATGCAGACACAAAAAATCTATTAAACAGATAACAAATCATTGGATTCAAAATAAGCTCTTCATTACTGTTCTTTTATCAACAACCAAACGGGGCGGTTAATGTAAAAGCGAAAATGAGGTTTACCACAGGGAGGACGCGGGTAGCAGAGCGATCATCAGCGGCAGCAAAGTGAGCTGCTATCAAGTTGATTCGGCGTCTCGCTACGACTTGATTCTCCATCCTATCTCTGCGCCCAGCAAGAAAGAAAGGCAGGAAGGAAGGTTTTGCAAAACTCTGGTGATCTTGTTGGAGGAAAATAATGGAGGGAGTATGTCTGACGAACTTTTCAGAGATAAGATAAATATATTGAATTGAAGGAGAAGGAGATGCAGACAGCAAGTCCCGTCCGAGATTTTTCGGTGGCAAAGTGGGGATATGGCGGGACCCACTGTTGAATTATCTCCCCTCATTATTGCCAGCTGTCCATACCACGACAAAAATATTGCCCCGCCCCCTCCCCAAGGTGAAGACCTTGAGACCTTATTGTGGGCCCTTATCCTACCAACTCAAAATCTCCATACCATTTAGAGAGACATGTCTAGTCCTTATTTTTTGTAGATTATTTTTGTTTGTCCACTTGACATCTAAAATCTTCATCCCCCACAATAAAAATAAAAAATAAAAAATAAAAATAAAAAAATAAAATGAATCTGTTGTAAAAGATGAAAAAAAATAAATAGAGAAGAGACAAAAATTTTACATGGTTCAATTATACCTATTCTATGGGTAGATGTAATCAAAAATTTCACTATTTTGAAAAGAATTATAAGATGATTTGAAATCGATCTTATACAAAATATATCTCTTTCTTTTTATCTCTTCTCTTCTCTCATCTTTTTCTATTCGTCTGCGTACTTCAAGTTTTTTATTGTGTGTATATCAAAATGAGAAAGAGAAATGACCATTTTATAGGACAAAAGGTTAGCACATAATTTATTGTGGTGAAAAATGAAGGGGTGACAGTCATTAATTTTTATACTTTTCATAACACTCCCCCTTATATGTCACCAATATTACTCCTTCTGCTAAGATTTTTAAGATGTCTCATTATGATGAATTAGACCAATTTTTTGAATGTTGTAGTAGACAAAGTTTTGGTGAACAAAACTACTAGATTATCACTTAATCAGATATGTTGAACATCTATATCGTCATTTTTTTTGGAGTTCATGCGTATAGAAGAATTTTGGAGTGATATGTTTCATTCTATCACCCTTTATGTATCCCCTTCTTAGTTGAGCTATACATGCATCATTATCTTCATATAAAATTGTTGGAATACTCTTGATTAATTGAAGACCACAATTTATTTGGATATGATAAATCATTGATATGAGTCACACGCATTCTCTACTAGGGATAGCTAGTATTTCAAAATAATTGGAGGATGTTGTTGTAACCGTCTGCTTTATTTATTTCAAGATATAGTCGTTTTTCCTTAAATAAATACATATCCAGTTTGAGATTTAGCATTGTGAGGATCAGATAGATTTCCAGCATCTGCATGTTCTACTAGTTGAGACTTGGAATCAAATGAGTAGAATAGACCCAAATCAGACGTACCTCTCAAATAGTATAGAATGTGCTTAATTCCATTCCAATGTCACCAAGTAGGAGCATAACTATATCTTGCTAGTAGATTTACAACAAATGCAATGTCGGATCTTGTACAATTGGCCAGATTCATCAAAGAGCCGATAGCACATAAATATGGTACTTCAAGACCAAGTAATTCCTCTCTCTTATTATGAGATCGAAATAGATCATTCTTAACATCAAGTGACCGCACTATCATTGGAGATCCCAAAAGATGAACTTTGTCCATATAGAATTGCCTTAATATCTTTTCGGTATATTTAGATTAAAGAACAAGAATTTCGTCATTTACATATTCAATCTGTAAGTCAAGATAGTATTTTGTATTTTCTAAATCTTTCATCTCAAATTCCGCCATTAAATAATTAGCAACTTTAGTGAGCTTTTCAAAAGTCCCAACTAAATTCAAATCATCAATATAAACAACAATTATAGCAAATTCAGATTCTTATCTTTTAGTAAAAATGCATTGACAAATTGGATCATTTATGAATCCTTCTTCCACAAGGTACTCACTTAATAGATTGTACCACATGCTTCCAGATTGCCTTAATCCATTTAAAGAACGTTGGAGTTTAATTGAATATAAATTTATGGGTTTTTTTTTTTGGGAAATTTAAATTATTTAGGGATTTTCATATAAATTTCACTATCCAACGATCCATATAGGTATGTTGTTATTACGTCCATAAGATGCATGCTCAGTCGTTCAGCGACTGCTAGCCCAATTAAGAATCCGAAAGTGATTACATCTATTACAGAAGAATATGTCTCCTCATAATCAATTTCAAGTTTTTGGGAGAAATCTTGTGCCACAAGTCTTACTTTATATCGAGTAATTTCATTATTTTCATTTCTCTTGTACACAAATATCCATTTGTATCCAATAGGTTGGATATCTTCTGGTGTCTCCAAAAACTTCTCTTTTTAATAAAAAGTTTAATTATGCTGTGATAGTCTCTTTCCATTTTGACAAATGACTTCTATATCGACATTCATTAACAGATTTAGGTTCAGGATCCTCATTACTTCTGGTAATGTCAGTAGCTACTGCATATGCAAATATGTTGTTAACAACAACTTTATTTTATCCCACATTTCTCCTATGTAATGAAATGAGATCTCATTATTATTTCCAAGTACCTGTCCATTTTCAAAGGATGTCTCTTCAGGAGTTTTCTCTTTAGGAGATTCCTCTTCAGGAGGTTCCATAATAGGGATTTCATTTTCAAGAGAAATAGATTTGTGAATGTGGAATGGATTATCCATTTCTATAACCCCTTCTAGAGTCTTTACAGATTTCAATTTTTTCCTTCTTGGAATTTTATCTTTTGCACCAATAGGCCTTCGTGTTGGCCTAACAAGACTTACGAATCTTATTTTGATGATAAAAAATCAAGGAAACTTAACATGTTTGGTTAAATGATGATGTTTTAGGTAACTCAAGTATCAAAATCAAATGACTAAAGTGACCAATATCAAAAGTGCTTGACAAAAGCTCGAACTTAAATGTGACAAGATTTCATGAAGTTAAAGATGAAGCTTAAAGCCAAGCTCAATATGAAGAATCGAAGCTATACATGAAGACTTAGTGATTAGAAAAGTCATAGTTTTTTTAGAAGTCACATGTAAGTACTTCAAACATTTCTATATGAATGAATGAAACTCTTAGGTTTTATTATTGACTTAGAGACGACATTTTGAAAACCCAAGAAAATATTTTCAAAACTCTCAAACCAATATGGCAAGTTTAAAAGATCACAAAATTTTTTGGAAACAAAATTATAAAAGCATATGTTGTTGCACGATCAGGCGACTGACCTTTATATGCTAAAATAAATTGGGAAACAGAATAGGCCCATTCGACTGATCGTATGAGTCCAGGCGACTGAACCCATTCTGACTTTGAATTTTTCCTAATTTTTAAAAGATCAGACAACTGACCTTAATAGTCTAGTCGACTGGTAGTCGTAAAATTTAAATTTAAACAGCGAAGAAAAGTTTCCAAATTAGATTGTTTGAACCTCAAACTTTATAAAAACTTGGAAAAAACTTCAAGTAACTTGGGGAATACAAAAATTAAACTTTTTCCATCTATAAATACATGTTATATCAAAGGATTAAAAATGCCAATACATACAATCAACATTCAAGCAAAATACTTTCTACTTTTCAAAGGCCATCTTGCTAAAACACTCTTGCTAAAGTTTTCTACTGAAAATTCATTGATCAAAGCCTACGATTCTTTGCTTTTCTACTAAGTTTCTTAATCTAAGAAAGAATCCTGGTGATAAATTTCTGAGCTTCAATTCTTTCTATATTGAATTTGATTGAAGTATATTTGTTTTAAATTGTACTAATCTACTCTTGCAAAGACTTTCTTTGTACACAAGAATTGTTCTTGTTTCTCTTATTATTATTTTTTATGGTTCAGGATTGTTGAATCGTTAGACTACCAAGCGTGGGGTATCGCTTGGAGAGGAGGGCTCCATCCTACTTCAAAAAGTGATTTAAACGGTTTGCTCCGCCCAGTTAAGGGAGTGGTGTAGTGAAATCCTTGGGTAGTTTGCCTAAGGCGAGGACGTAGGTGAGTATAGCCAAACCTTATAAAATCTTGATGTCTTCCTCTTCCCTAAATCTCTTTAATTTTCTACATATATAAATTGCATGGATGTTTACTTAATTTCAATAAATTAAATAATTATTGGGAACTGCAGAAACCTTCATTAAAAAAAGTACGTTTGATTGCGAAAATCTTGATTAAAGGAAGTACGTTGATAAATATCAAAAGTTCATTAAACATACTTAAACTCAAGTAACTTGTTTGATGTCAAAGACTGAATTTTGGAAGCTTATTGAGATTTATATTTTGTTTAATATTGTGAAATCAAGTTTATCTTATTGATTGGATCGAGTGTTGGTCATTGTAAATCAATTGTACTTGTGAAGTTACTGATAAGTGTAATTATGTTGTTAATTGGAGAGTCTGATTGTAATTTATTCAATCTGAAAAAGGGTCATACTAAATTAAAGTTTTCAAAAGAAATTTTAAAAACCCAATTCACCCCCCTCTTGAAAGTACACCTTACTTCTCAATTGGTATCAAAGCATTAGGTTGTAGTAAATCTTAAACCAGAAACTACATAAAGATCCCTATGGCACACCTAGGATGTTGACCCCATGGGTCATTCCTAGTTTTGATAATGAGAAATACTTTGGTATTTAATGGTTGCCAAGTTTGTATGTAGGTTCTCATTGACAAGTTTATATAATGGTATGCAGTAACCTGAAGAGAAGTGAATACCCCGACACATTTATTATTTGTTGTAATGTTATTAGATCTGTAATAGTAATTAGGATATCAATCAGTAATAATCTCTACATGTCATGCATGTAGGTTTTTGTAAGCTCAACATGACCATAGACTGACCTTAGGATACCAAATGTCATTAGGGCACCCTTCGGTCGACTAACGCCGAATTTTTTCAGTGTCCTCATAGACCCTAGAAAGACCTTAGGTCCCTACACAAATGCACAAAATAGTCCCCGTAATCACTTATAATATCAAGGGAATTAGTTGAAATGAAAATGGACTAAATAGGCAAAATTTGTGAGAGCTCGGGCGACCGAACCCCAGGAATTCAAAACTCTTCGGGAGCCCGAACTATTGAGAAATCAACAGTTGACTTGGGCTCTCGGGCCACCGAACCATTTTGTGTGTATTGTCCATGGGCGCTCGAACCCTTCGAAAGGGAAATTCCACCAACTCAAGCTACCGAGAGATATAGTTCAAAAAGAGCCCCGGGTGACCGACCCTATGACCAGGCACCTGAAGTTACGAATAAAGGCTACTAACTTTGATTCGGGCCACCGAAGCAAAACACGGGCGACCGAACTTATTTGAATATCTTTTAAAGCTGTATTTGTTTGGGTGATCGAACCACGGTTCAGCCACCCTAACCTCGGTGGGTTAAAATTATTTTAACTGTGGTAAAATCAAGTTAAGTTGGGTTAAGTATGTTTAAATATTTTGAATCTTTTCTAATAATTCCCAACTAGTCCCAAACGGTTATAATTTTACCTCTACCTATAAATATGGGTTAATTTGTGAGGATTAGAGAGAGATTAGCCAAAATAATTAGTAAAAATCCTCTCTATCTCAAAATCCCACTTTGTGAGAGTTTATTAAGTTGTCTTGTGTTTAATAGATAGTGCTAATACTCCCATTTGATTGGTTGATTGTGATATTTTTTTTTGGGAGTTTGGCTTAGTTTTATCCCACAGATTTCAATATTATAAATCTTGTGTTGGGATAAACTAGCAAGCTTAAGATATTTGCATTATTATTGCAAGTATCTGATAGCTTGGTTTTTTGTTATGCAAAGATTTTTCAAACAAGAAAAATATTTCCAAACTAGTATTGTGCTTATTTCATTGAGGAAAATCTTTTTGAACTAGTTTGATTATCATATTCATATCTTTGAAATATTGATTTGCTACTGAATTGTGTTTTGCTTAGATTCCAAGATACTTTGTTTTGAACACTCTTGAGCATATCACTGATTATACCATATTGAGTGTTGTTAGCACAACTATTTGCATCACTGAGCTTACATGACCTACATTGTTGATGTGTATGTGATTGCGAGTATTGGGTACATATCTTATTTACATGAAAGTATAATCACTGTACCATTTGAGTGAACATATTGTTGAATTTTCAGGCGTGGTTTGAAGGGGCGGTTATCCAGCCCGGTAAGAATTGTGTAAAGGTTGGGGTTAGCCCTGTGAATTTGACCTAGGGTCTTCTCCGCCCTGCAAGGAGAGTTTGTAAAGGTTGAGGTCAGCCCTGTGTTAATTGACCTGGTTGTATTAGGTACCGCTCCACCTGTTAAGTGAACATTAGTGGAATCCTTGGGCTTACGAGCTAAAGGCGAGGACGTAGGCATAGTTGACCGAACCCCGATAACATATCGTGTATCTATTTATATTTTCGCATTTTATATTTACCGCATGTGTATGTTTTTGTGTGAATGATGCGCATGATTTAAATTCCACATATTATACTTATCAATGCATTTGGGTAGACTGACCCTAGGTTGTGAATATACTGTTGCTGAACTAGTTGAACCTAGGGGAGAAATTTTTAAACACCCAATTCACCCCCCCCCTCCTGGGAATACACCAAATCTAATATAGGAGTATCTCCCTTTGCTGAGGGTCAATCCTCATCTTGACCACCTATTTTCTACGGTGTAAACTACACCCTTTGGAAACAAAGAATGAGAATTTATTTACAAACTATGGATTGGAAAGCATGGAAAGTTGTCACACAAGGTGACCTTATCCCTACTGAAATCGTGGATGGTAAAGAAATACCTAAAGAAGAAAAAGAGATAACCGACAATGACCATAAGATGTTACAAGTAAATTCAAGTGCTATGAATGTTCTATATTGTGCTCCTGATGTAAATGAATTCAATAAGGTCATGACATGTAAATCAGCCAAAGAAATATGGGATAAATTAGAGGTAACCTATGAACGAACGATTGATGTTAGAGATAGTAGAAACGATTTGCTCACTAACGAGTATGAAGTTTTTAGGATGAATCCTGATGTGACCATTACTAGTATGTACACTAGATTCACCCATATAATAAACTCCCTTAATGCTTTAGGAAAGAATTACTCAACTTATGATATGATATAGAAAATCCTTAGAGGACTTCCACCAATTTGGGAACCTAAGGCAACTACAATAACAAAAGGAAGAAATTTGAAAAATAATTCCCTAGATGAACTGATAGGATCGCTCTTCACTTATGAGATGGCGATAAATGAAAGAAATTCTGAGAATAATAAAAACAAGAAATCTATAGCTCTCAAGGCTGCTAAAGATAGCTCTAGTGAAGAAAAAGAAGAAAACGAATTAGACGATGATGATATTGCCTTCATCACGAGAAGACTTGGAAAGTTTTTGTTGACTTTTTGAGTCCTATCTCGTTTTGATTATAACAAATACAAAGTATCTTACATGTGCACTGAGTTGTTTGAAAAAGATCATCCTTTGCATGCACTAAGGGTAGGAACACAAGGATGTCATATAGACCATAAAGTTCAAGTTTTATACGACTCTTGAAGGAGCAAAAAGAAGGAAGACATTTTTTTGTTGTATTGTAATGCATTTAATATTTTGTTTGTAATTATGGTCTGTAATAATTGCATCATGTATGATAGGATTATATGCTCAAGACCATAGATTGACCTTATGGATGGTCGACCGACGTCGAATTTTTGAGGTTAACTCTCAAGGCCATGATTGACCATAGGACACATCATGACTAAGTCCCTAAAGCCAAAATTGCAAACATATACAAATAGGGATTAAATCATATAAGGTCAAAAGAAGAAGAAAAATTTTCAAGAGACCTCGGGAGACCGAACCTTAGCGTTATAAAGGCCTCGATCGACCGAACCGGGCTAGGTCAAACTATTGACTATGGCTTGGGCGACCGAAGTGAAATTAAACTGAATGTCTATGGTTGACTGAACCTTTGGGTTGTCACTTTTTGCCTTCCTCGAGCGCCTAAACTCTAAGTTCAAAAATACATCAGGCGACCGAAGTATGTAGTTCGGCAGACTGAACCAATAACCGGGCGACCGAACCTCGAGCGTTTAGGATATCACCCTGACATTTAGCCAACAAAACTCGCCTCAACCACCCAAAATCTGGAACAAGCTTGTGTCTATTTAGGAGATCGGCCCTATGGACCGGGCAACCGAATCTCTCGGGTTGGTTTATTTTTACCGCATTAAACCAAGGTTATTTTTAATTAACTTTCATTAAACTTTTCTAAAATGACCTTGTGTCCCCCAACGGTTATAATTCATTGAACATCTATATATACCCATTCATTTGGAGAGATTAAACGGGGATTAACACAATAATTAGCAAAAAACTCTCTCTGATTTTCTTGAGCCCACATTACATATTCTTCATATTTACAAGCCAAATTTTTTATACTCTCTCATTTATTCTTGCTAATTTTTTTTTTAAAAACAGAGAGTTATAATTTTATTGTGCTCCTTTCTTGCAAACTAATTGCAAGTTAAAGTGAGTTTGATTCTCACTTGTGTGAGCTTACATATATTGTTCTTGAAGCTTTTTACTCTCATTCTCTTGCATTGTTTGATATTTTTCTTGGAGAGTAAAGCTAGGGTTTTTCTCAATATATTTGATTGATAAATATTATTTGAGATGAACTCTTGTTAGCTTTCAAGTCTTGGCATCTTCATTGCTAGATTTGAAAGCTTGCTTGCATTATTTGATAAAATAGTTTTAAGCAAGCTAGTAATTTCAGTAGTGCTTAATATTTGAAAAACATTATTGTTGACATTTTCTCTTAGAGATTCATGATTCCTTTGATTATATATTGATTATAATATTCTGAATCAAAGGTAATCATTCTCACGTATACACACATTTATATACATCTTTGGAGAGTTCAAATCTTGTTTAATCAAATCTCACTTGAGCATATATTCTTATTATCTATGAGTGCATATTTGGATTATAATATTGTACAAATCTGCTTGTGTTAGAAGTACCTTTCATTGTACGTAAAATTATATTGATCTATTGTATTTTAGGTGTGGCATGAGGGGGTGTTGATTTAACCCGTAAGGATCAGTTGTAAAGGTTGAGGTCAGCCCTGGTAATTTGACCTAGTATTGTAAATGGTGTCACTCCACTCGATAAGCGAGCATTAGTGGAATCCTTGAGCTTGCGAGCTAAGGTGGGGACGTAGGCAATATTGGTCGAACCCCGATAATATATCATGTGTCTTCTTTAATTTCTAGCACTTTATATTTCTGCACACATATGTTATATTTGATATATTGTGAATGCTACGCATGATTTAATTTCTGTATATTATTATCTGTGCAATTGGTATATGATTAGAAAGACCCAAGGTTGTGAAATATTGCTAATTCCCAGTTAAATCTAGGAAGAAATTTTTAAATTTCCAATTCACCCCTCTCTTGGGAATACACCATTTCCAATAGTTTTTCAAAAAGAATAAGAAATTCACTTGAAAGTTTAAAGGATCAAAATCTGACAAAGGAGAAACAAGTAAAAAGGAAACAAAGAATGAACCCCCTACTTGTTATAATTGCAAAAAAGGTTGGGCATATTAAATCTGATTGTCTACAACTTAAGAAGGACGCTAAGAAGAAGAAAAATAAGACTATGAAAGCTACATGAGATGACTCAAGATCAAGTGAATCAGAGAATGAATCAAGCGATCAAGAAATAGTGAACATCTGCTTCATGGCAAAGAGACGATGAGGTAAATTCCTATACTAGCTCATCTAAGGAAACTAGTGATGAGTCATGTAGTGATTGGTGTGATAGCATGCCCTCATATAGAGAAATGTAAGCTGAGTTATTTTCTTTGCATAATAGGTTCATAAGAGTATCTAAACGAAATCTAGCCACAAAAGAACAAAATGAAATACTTAAAAATCAACTAGAGACTTCAAAATCAGCTGAAAAAGAAAAGGACTCCCACATTGATGATCTCATGAATAAAATCAACAAAATGTCTCAAGATTTGGTAAAACTACAAGTAAATGGTAAAAGTAAGAAGGAACTTGAAATAAGTAATCTTAGAAGTAAAATTTAGGATAAAGAGAAAATAATCTACAATTTTACAAAAGGAAAGGAAAACTTTGAAAAACTTATTGATACTCAAAGAATGTCATTAGACAAATAAGGAATTTGGATTCAATGGAGTTGAAAAAAAAAGGAAAAATAAATTTTACATGGGGTATTTTGTAAAGGAATCGAAATACTATGCAAGCACATCCTCCACTGATGCTTATGAACACACTACTTGCTTCTTGTGCAAGAAAAAGGGACACATAAAGTTTGAATGCCCATTTAAAAGAAAAAATAAAGTCAAAAAAGTATGGAGAATAAAAGATGAAACAAAACCTGAAACCAAAAAGCCTAAGAAGGTCTGGATACCAAAAAGTAGCACCTTGAAACCCGCTTGTAGGTATGCTTTAGGACCACTCCATCAAAAGAAAAATGGTACTTCGATAGTGGGTGTTCAAGACACATGACCGGAGACAAGTGCAAGTTCACCACATTAATGCTTAAGGATGGTGGATATGTCACCTTCAGAGACAATGCCAAAGGTAAGATAATTGGTATCAAAAAAGTAGGTAAAGATCCATACTTGACTATTGATCAAGTATTACTAGTAGATGGATTAAAATATAATCTACTAAGCATTAGTCAACTAAGTAATAAAGGATTTGAAATAATCTTTAAACAAGACAAATGCATAGTTGAAAACAAAGATAAAAATAAAATCTTGTTCATTGCAAAAATAGTTGATAATATATACTACATAAACTCTAAAAACTTGATATCTCAAGAAGTCACTTGTTTGACAGCTATGAATGAAGCAAGATGGCTATGGCATAGGAGACTTGGACATGCAAGTGTGAATTTACTTTCTAAACTTGCTAAGAAAAACTTAGTCAAAGGTCTACCCAGTACTAAGTTTGTAAAAAACAAAATCTGTAATGCATGCCATAACATGCTTATTCTGAAAACAGTAATAACATGCTTATTCTGAAAACATAATATTCTAATATTACATAAAATCAAGAATTTCATACTCATGCCACACAAAAGTGAATATTATTCTATTCGTAAAATTTGCACAAAATCATATTCCCTGCTGAACTGTATTAAAATTATTTTCCTGTTAACAGCAGTATATCCAAACTTAGTTCTATAACATACATAATTTCCTTGAAAATAAAAGATGAATATTAATAAATAACTTCATGGAAATACTAACTTAGTTTATCCCCTTACTTGACATATGGAAAAGCCCACAAATTACTCCAAAATTACACGTGTGTTCCCCAACTCAACACCCTGAAATTGCATTTCCCTCAACAAAACTTCAATATAAACCTATCTAATACCTTTTCTCAACCTAGAAATACCAAATACCTTAATAAATATTAAAATAATCAACTTACCCAAATTTTGGGATGGTGCCCAAGTTGGCCTAACCAACGTATCACTCCAACAGATTTGTAGAGAATCTTCTCAGGAGTAATGTGGCGGCTTTGGATCGGCGAACCAGCGAAAGATGGAGCCGAAATCGAAGAGAGAAGGAAAGGGAGCCATAAGAGAGAGAGAGAGAGAGAGAGAGAGAGAGAGAGAGAGAGAGAGAGAGAGAGGGTTTCTGTAAGTTTTTCTTGCAGGAAAATGAGTTCTTGAGCTTATATAGAAAGCTTGTCCACGTGGTCTCGTCGATGAGTCACATTTCCTCGTCGACGAGTCCAAGCGGTAGTCTCATCGACGAACACCTTCTTCTTGTCGACGAGTTTCAGCCTCTAAAAGAAGTTCTCTCGGCAACTTCTCGTCAACAAGGTATGAGTTCCCATCGACGAGCCAAAGAGCACTGCTCATCGACGAGCACTTCTTCACTCGTCGATGAGAACCTGCTGAAACCCCTTTTGAAAAATATTTTTCTCTCCTTTCTTTTATTATTTAATTACTATAATTCTTCAGGTCTCTACACTTAGCCTCCAAAGATAAAGCTTGCATGATGCTAATTAACTTATGCAAGAAGCTCCAAAATGAAAAAGGATATGGAATTTTAAATATTAGAAGTGATCAAGGAAGGGAATTTAAAAATAAAGAAGTTAATAATTTTTGTAATAAACATGGAATAAATCATAATTTTTCAGCACCTAGAATTCCCCAACAAAATGGAGTTGTTGAAAGGAAAAATAGGACTTTTCAAGAAATGGTTAGGACCATGTTAAATGAACATAACCTACCAAAGTACTTTTGGGCTAAAGCGGTAAATATAGCGTACTATGTGATAAATAGAGTTTCCATAAGATCAAATTTAGAAAAGACACCCTATGAATTATGGAAAGGAAGAAGGCCTAATATATCTTATTTTCATATATTTGGATGCAAGTGTTTTGTGTTAAATGATTAAGATGACCTAGGAAAATTCGATGCAAAATCAGATGAAGGAATATTCTTAGGATATGGATTAAATAGTAAGGCATTTAGAATCTACAACAAAAGAACACTCACAATTATAGAATATGTTCATATAACATTTGATGAAGCAAATCCATTTACTAAACCAATTGACATTGAGGAAGCTGAAACAATACAAAAGTTAGAAGACTTAAAAATAAAAGAAGTCAAGGATGAGACAAATAAACCAACTTCAAATGACGAATCTTTAGAAAATTATGAACTACCTAGAGAATGGAAATTTGTAAGGAATCATCCAAAAGATCAAATTATAGGAGAACCTTGACGTGGTGCATCCACTAGATCTTCATTGAAAAATATATGCAATCATTATGCATTCCTATCTGAAAAAGAACCAAAGAATATTGAATAAGCTTTAAGTGATGATTCATGGATAGTTGCTATGCAAGAAGAGTTAAATCAATTTGAAAGAAATAAAGTATGGAAATTAGTTCCAAGACCCAATAATCATTCAATAATTGGAACAAAATGGGTATTTAGGAATAAAAAGGATGAAAATGGAATTGTACTAAGAAATAAAGCTAGAATAGTGGCTTAAGGATATAATCAAGAAGAAGGAATAGACTACGATGAGACCTTTGCTCCCGTAACTAGAATGGAAGTCATAAGAATGCTATTAGCATATGTATCTCACAGAGAATTTAACTATACCAAATGGATGCAACGAATTGTGATGTCCTAATTTTCATACCATATTTTTTTTTTCTAAATATAAATAATAAATATTAATCCAAAACCTACCACGTCACAACTCTGATACCATATCAACACAACCCGACCCAAAGTGGGTACCGGGTAAACAGTCATAGAAATAGCCCTAATAGCAGAAGTCAATATTTAAAAACCATTCAGAATACAAATAACCAGAGTTCTGACCATCCATATATATATATATATATGTATGTATGTATACACATCTATCACATCCCAAAAAATCAATCAAAAACTCTAGGGGAATCATACATCCCTAACTCAAACACTCACCTTGTCTATCAGGGTACTAGCTCCTCTCTATCTCGGAGCTTTATCTCCTGGTCTGTCACGATTTCCTGAAATATTTAGATATTTGGGTGAGGCACATCTCAGTAAGACGGAAAAAATTATTTACAGTGTGTGGCAGTATGAGTTATGTTATATCATAATATACTCATTTTAATGATAATACCATTTGAGAAAAGTATACCAATTATACTCATAATCATATAGATAAAAAACACAAGCTTTTATAAGCTTTAATTCTATTTTTCAAACTTATTCACGTGCAACCCATATTTATCAGCAAAGTACCCGAGGATAGAGGAGATTACATGCCCATACATGTAGCTCCCCTCTACTCTGATATCATTTGTAACCTTACATGAATAGTACGGATGAGGCTGTAACTGATACTTATCAGGGCACTTACCTTACTCAGTAAGCTCTTATTCAGAGAGTTTTACTCCGCTCTAGTTATTTAGGTTATTAAACTCACTCTCTTTCATTTCTCATTTCCATTTCACATCTAACTTATGAGTGTCCTCGGTAACCAATCCATGTGCTGTCTACAACTCATGGCTGCCCTAAGGATAATTTCCACGCTATGCTTCCAAACATGGTCAAGGATGTGTGGCACGAAGGCTGGATCTAAACCACAGTTGGCCTACCCAGTTAGATCAAAATAAAAACTCTACCTGTCTGTCTGTAGTACAATTGGCTTGCCTATCCTTGGTTCGGACTTGGGGGAAAAACTACCCTTCTTACTGGCTCAATCGACTGTCACGCCACACTCTCCACAAGACCATGTGGTTGCACTAACACCTCACTTGCAATGATATAGTGCTCTTTATCAACAACCATCCATCAGGGTTCTCATTTCCACATTTCATTATTCACATTTCGTATTCACATTTTAGTATTCACATTCCAATATTCACATTACAATATTCACATATCCATATTCACATTCCAGTATTCACATTTCAACTTTCACAATTATAGTATTCATATTGCAATATTCACATTTTCATATCCACATTTCAGTATTCACAATTCAGTATTCACGTTTCAGAATTCGCCCTTCAATATTCTCGTTCCAATATTCATATTTTCAACATTTATATCTCATCTCATAATAGTATATATATCACATTTCAATATTTTCATCATTTTATGTTTCTTTCTCATCTTTTCAATACACATTTCATTCTTATAATAGTACATATCTCATTTCATGTATTTCAAATATTTCTCAGTAAAAAATATCATCATTTCACATATTTCAAATCCCAAAACATCACAATTCAGTATTACTCATATGCCACACAATTTTATATGATATTCGTATAATAATAATTTCAAGAAAAATATCATATTCTCATTTTCACATATTAAATTCAACCAAAAATTCTCAAAATGACTGTTATAATTTATTCCCCTTACCTGACTTATTGAGAGGCCTGTAAAAAACCCAAATCTTATGTCTGTGGCGTCCGAAACTCAAAACCCTAAAATTCACATTTTTTTCCCAAATCAATCAACTCATCTCCTAGAATATATCTCATTTAACACTTCCTAGGCCCTATATACTCCAAATAAATACTTAAACCCTAAAATGCCTTACTTACCCTGATTTTGGAGTGGTGCCCAAGAACTCCAAATCAACAATCCGCTCCGGGTAAGTTGTAGAGAATCTCCCCACAAAACCCGTGGTAGCTTCTGATTGTCAAAATGGGTTTAGACAGAGCAAAAATCGGAAAGAGAGGGAGTTAGGGCCGTAGGTTAGAGAGAGAAAACAAGAGGAGAGAAGAGATTTTGCTAGAAAATGACAGAAGAGCTATTTATAGGTCAGGCTTCGTCAATAAGTTAAAGTGATTCGTTGACGAGCTAATGAAGACACTTCGTCGATGAGGAGACTGGTTCATCGATGAACTTGGAATTCTTTGAAATTCCCGAACTCTTGGTATCTTCTCGTCAATAAGACATGTGTACTTTTTTGACAAGACTTAGAGGACATTCATCAATGAAGACCATTGGTTCATCAATGAACCCCTACTGATCCCCCTTTTCCCTTTTTTTTTTCCTTCTCTTTCATTTCTTTTCTTTTATTACTTCCATTAATTAAATTTTACGGGTCTCCACACGAATGCTTTCCTAAATGGATATATAAATGAAGAAGTCTATATGGCACAACCTCCAGGATTTGAGGATATCTATAACCCTGATCATGTGTTTAGGTTAACAAAAGCTTTGTATGGGTTGAAACAAGCCCCTAGGGCTTGGTTTGAGAGGTTAAACGGATTTTTACTAGAAAAGGAATTCTCTAGAGGAAAAATAGATGGCACATTGTTTATTAAAACTAAAAATGAAGATATGCTTATCATTCAAATCTATGTGGATGATATTATTTTTGGTGCTACAAACGAAGAACTATGTAAAGACTTTGCCAAATGTATGTAAGAAGAATTTGAAAAAGTATGATGGGAGAACTAAATTATTTCTTAGGATTACAAATTAAGCAAGCCAAGAATGGAACTTTCATAAATCAATCTAAGTATATAAGGGACATGATTAAGAAGTTTAACATGGAAAGTAACAAGCCTATAGGAACTCCAATGAGTACATCCATAAGTCTTGACAAAGATGAAAAAGGAAAATCGATAGATTTGAAGTATTACTGTGGCATGATAGGAAGTCTACTAGATTTGACAGCTAGTAGATTAGATATAATGTTTAGTTTATGCATGTGTGCTTGATTTCAGTCAGCCCCTAAGGAATCTCACCAAATAGCCGTAAAAATAATTTTAAGATACTTGATAGGTACTATTGACTTAGGTCTATGGTATCCTAAGGACACCAACTTTGAGATGATTAGCTATTCTGATGCCGATTATGATGGATGTAAGATTGATAAACAAAGCACAAATGGGACTTGTCACTTTCTAGAACGGTCTCTTGTCTTTTGGTTCTCTAAGAAACAAAACTCTGTAGCTTTTTCTATCGCTAAAGCTGAGTATGTGGTAGCAGTTAGTTGTTGTGCACAAACACTCTATATGAAACAACAATTAAAAATTTTTAATTTATAGTATTCATCAATTCCTATAAAGTGTGATAATACAAGTGCAATAAAAATCTGTAAAAATCCTATATCACACTCAAGAACCAAGCATATATACATAAGACATCACTTTTTAAGAGATCATGCGCAAAAAGAAGATATCATACTTGAATTTGTTAATACAAGTGACCAATGGGCAAATATTTTTAGCAAACCTCTTTCAAAAGATAGATTTATATCAATAATGTGAGAACTAGGATTGTTACATTACAGAGAATTTGTGTAGCAAAGTAAAAATTTGAAAGTAAAGAAAGGTCAGGCGACTAAACTTTAAGCCTCGGTCAATTGATTCCATTTTGAATTTATAAATTTTTCAAGATGAGAAAGCTCAGGTAACTAACCCTTATGCCTTAGTCAACTGACATGCTACTATCTAAAAAAATTTTAAATGTGCCTGAAGGTTAAGCGACTGACCTCAAGTTCAGTCGAATGACTGACGGGATTTTAAATACGAACAGTATGCTAACCCTAAAATTTCAAGCCTCCAGTCAACTGACCTTGGTTTGCTCTTACCTTCTCTTTATTCTCCTTTGATCCTTAGTGCACCTACAATTCAAAAACCACTGATTAACCTTTGAAATTTCATCACCCTACATCATTCCCTCATAAAAATCTAGGGTTTTACTATTCAGTTTTGAACTCACGATGCCTAGAACAAAGATGGTTGGGCGTAAGACTTCAAAGCAAGCTAATGATGATTCTTCAATTGAGCAATGGCTTGTCGCTCCTAATACTAAGCAAGTATACAAAGATCATCTCCGTTCAACAGAACCGATTCTCGGTAAAGTTCTTGATACTTCATTTTTCAAATAAGATTTTCCCGACATCCTACCCATGTTTAAGAACCTTGGTTGGAAAATTTTCATTACCTACCAAGCTAAAGGCCATTTTCCTAAACTTGTAAAAATTTTCTATGCCAATTTGGTTAAAGGGGAATCAGTAACCACTACCGAAGTTTTGGGTAAATCCATCACACTTACACCACAAACCCTAGCTACTATCTTCAATATACACCAAGGTGAATTCGAATGTCCTCCTTTTGGACAAACATGGATCATGGAGCAAGGATTTACTCTCGAATAGTTTTTACCACTAATTATGGTTGAAGCACCTATTTACTTCGGACATCTTCCATTATACAAGCAACTGAATCTCCAAGCCTAGATCCTCCAAAATTTCATCACATACAACATCCTCCCTCGGGTTGGTTCTCATGACTATATGACATACCTGGACTGTTTTGTTATGTGATGTTTGCTAAAAGGAAAGAATCTGGACTTATCAAGCATAGTCCTTAAATGGATGATTTCTCATACTAAAGCTCCCCAACTAACTCTACATTATGGAGGAATTCTGAACCTCCTCTTTGCTTATCTTCATGTTTCATCTCCAAATGACTTTTTTGTTAAATGTACCTATCATGATCTTTTCTTTTCTACTACACTTAAGCAAATGGAGCATGAAAAACATGAGCAAGGTTGGTTTCCCAAAGGAGGTAGAAGGCAAAGACAAGCTCTTGACCCACAACCACCAATTCAACATCCTGTTCCTCAAGATGATGATGCTCCTTCCTGGTTCCATCCCTTTCATCACCAATTCACCACCTTCAGTAGTGAAATGAGATAAAAAATTCACTCTTTTCAAGAGAATTTTGCATCTCTTCAGACCAGCTACTCCTCACTTGATTAGAGGGTTGGTCATATTGAAAAGCATATAGCTAGTTCTTCACGCGTCATAGATCTTATGGACATTAGATTTGAAAATGCTAGTGATGATGCCTCTGATAAAGAAGAAGAAGCAGAAGACATTGAAGAGGAAGAAGGTGCTTGTGAAGGAGATGAAGGTGATGCATCTAATGCTGATGAAGCTATAGATGATTGATTTTTTTTGTTGCTCTTCATGCTTTGTAAACTCTGTTCTATGTTTTTGTGTCTTTCGATGTTTTTTGCATTGTGTATACGTATGGATGAATATAATTCTCTTTTTTATGCTATTATGTGTCTTCATTTGCCTTTTCTTTGTTCCTCTTCTCTTTTTGATTGATGTCAAAAGGGGAAGAAAGCTTAGAAAGTAAAATTGAGATATAACTCTAAAAAATGATGAACAAGAAAAACTAAGTATTACATCTAAAATTGACAACGTATGATTCTAAAATTCAAACTAGGATATGTACATTGTTGAGACATTCATAAACGCTTCCATTGCTATGAAATTTATGAGCTTTTATACATGGTTGATATATTGATCTTGAAATATGAACTTAAATTGATTTTGATAACATCTGATATTTCATTTTTCAAATATTGTTAAGAGAATGCTTATTGTAAGGGGGAGCCTTATCATGGTTCACTCACTTTTACTCCTTATTTGTCATCATAAAAAAAGGGAAGATTGTTGGCCTAACAAGGCTTACAAATCTTATTTTGATGATAACAAATCAAGAAAAACTTAACATGTTTAGTTAAGTGATGATGTTTCAGGTAACTCAAGTATCAAGATCAAATGACTCAAGTGACCAAGATCAAAAGTGCTTGACAAAATCTTGAACTTAAATGTGATAAGATTTCATGAAGTTAAAGATGATGCTTAAATCCAAGCTCAATATGAAGAATGGAAGCTATACATGAAGACTTAGTGACTAGAAAAGTCATAGTTTTTTAAGAAGTCTCATGTAAGTACTTCAAACATTTCAATATGAATGAATGAAGCTCTTAGGTTTCATTATTGACTTAGAGACGACATTTTGAAAACCCCCAAAAATATTTTCAAAAGTCTCAAAGCAATAGCAAGTTTAAAGGATCACAAAAGTTTTTGGAAACAAAATTGTAAAAGCATATGTTGTTGCATGATCAAGCGACTGACCTTTATATGCTGAAATAAATTGGGAAACAGAACATGCCCCATTCAACTGACCGTATGAGTCTATGTGAATGACCCCATTCTGACTTTGAATTTTCCCTAGTTTTTAAAAGATCAGACGACTGACCTTGATAGTCCAGTCGACTGGCCCTCGTAAAATTCAAATTTAAACAGAGAAGAAAAGTTTCCAAATTAGATTGCTTGAACCCCAAACTTTATGAAAACTTGGAAAACCCTCCAAGTAACTTGGGGAATACAAAAATTAAACTTTTTCCATCTATAAATACATGTTATATCAAAGGATTAAAAACACCAATTCATACAATCAGCATTCAAGCATAATACTTTCTACTCTTCAAAGGCCATCTTGCTAAAACACTCTTGCTGAAGTTTTCTACTGAAAACTCGCTGATAAAAGCCTACGGTTCTTTGATTTTCTACTGAGTTTCTTAATCTAAGAAAGAATCCCAGTGATAAATTTTTGAGCTTCAATTCTTTCTATATTGAATTTGATTGAAGTATATTTGTTTTAAATTGTACTAATCTACTCTTGCAGAGAGTCTCTTTGTACACAAGAATTGTTCTTATTCTCTTGTTGTTGTTCTTGATAGTTTATGATTGTTGAATCATTGGACTACCTAGCGTGGGGTATCACTTGGAGAGGAGGGCTCCATCCTACTTGAAAAAGGGATGTAAACAGTTTGCTTCGCCTGGTTAAGGGAGTGGTATAGTGAAATCCTTAGGTGGTTTGCCTATGGCGAGGACGTAGGCGGGTATAGCTGAACCTCGTAAAATCTCAGTGTCTTCCTCTTCCCTAAATCTCTTTAATTTTCTACATATATAAATTGCGTGGATGTTTACTTAATTCCTGGAAATTAAATAATCATTGGGAATTGTAGAAACCTTGATTAAAGAAAGTACGTTGATTGCAAAAATCTTGATTAAAGGAAGTACGTTGATAAATATCAAAAGTTCATTAAACATACTTAAACTCAAGTAACTTGTTTGATATCAAAGTATGAATTTTGGAAGCTTGTTGAGATTTATATTTTGTTTCATATTGTGAAATCAAGTTTATCTTATTGATTGGATTGAGTGTTGGTCATTGCAAATCAACTGTACTTGTGCAGTTGCTGATAAGTGTAATTGTGTTGTTAATTGGATAGTCTGATTGTAATTTATTCAATCTAAAAAAGGGTCATACTAAATTAAAGTTTTCAAAAGAAATTTTAAAAACCCAATTCACCCCTCCCTCTTGGGAGTACACCTTACTTCTAACCTTCTATGCTTAACTTGCGGTTTAGGTTTGTTAGTCGGCTATTGTCCTTTAAGGACATCAATACATGTTGGAATATTTGCAACAGGTATGTGAGATTTTAGTATCGTCTTGGTACCTACAAAAGAATCTGTAATTGATTTGCAATCCCTTGCAAATGTATAATCTTTTGAACTTCAAGTTCACTTTGATTTGTGCGAGAATCTAAATGAGATAAACTCATAGCATTCTATGTGATTTCATGTTGTGCTTTAGGCACTAATTTTGCTCCTCCTAATGTAAGCAATACCGCTTCATCAAAATGACAATCTTGAAATTGTGTTTTAAACGAATCACTTGTTAAAGGTTCAAGATATCTAATAATAGAAGGGGAATCAAAACCAACGTAGATACCAAGCTTACGTTAACGACGCATTTTAGTTCTTTGAGAAGGGAGAATAGGAACATATACCGCACAACCAAAAGTTCTTAAATAAGAAATATCAGGTTGTTGCCTATAAACTAATTGTATGGGTGAAAGTTTGTTGTAAGCAATTGGCCTTATATGAACTAAATGTACTGTATGAAGAATAGCATGTCCCCAAATAGATAAAGGCAATTTGATTCTCATAATCATAGGTCTAGCAATGAGTTGAAATCTCTTAATAAAAGATTCAGCTAAACCATTTTGTGTATGTGTATAAGCAACGGGATGTTCAAAATCTATTCCAAGTAACATGTAATAGTTCTAAAGTTTGGGACGTAAATTCACCAACATTGTCCAAAAAAATTGATTTAATTGGATAATAGGAAAAATGAGCTCATATTCTAATTAGTTGAGAAAGAAGTCTAGAAATGTAATATTATGAGTAGAAAGTAGAGAAATATGTGACCATCTAACAAATGCATCAATTAAGATGATGAAATATCTAAATGGTCCAGATGGTGGATGTATTGGTCCACATATATCACCACGAATTCTTTGTAAGAAACTAGGAAATTCAATACTTACTGTTAGCCTTTGTGTATTCCCAAGAGGGGGAGGGTGAATTGGATATTTAAAATTTATTCCTAGGTTTGGCTAATCCAATAACAGTAGGTCACAACCTAAGGTCTTTCTATGTACACATAAACCCAAACACGCAGATAAGTATAATATGCTGAAATTTAAATCATGCACATCATTCACATAATAACATACACATGCAGGAATATAAAATGCATAAATATAAACAGACACACGATATGTTATTGGGGTTCGGCCAACTGTGCCTACGTCCCCGCTTTTAGCTCGCAAGCCCGAGGATTCCACTAATGCTTACTTAATGGGTGGAGCGGTACCAGTTACAATTAGGTCAAATTAACACATGACTAACCTCAACTTTTACAAGTTCTCCTTGCGGGGCGGAGAAGGCCCTAACAATCCTTACGGGCTAGATTACCGCCCCCTCAGGCCACGCTTAGAATATAACAGTATTTTCACAATATAACTAGTACAATAATTGTGCTTCTTAGTCAAGCAGATATGTATCAAATGTAATCAGTCACATGCACATCAACTATATAGGTAAATGTAAGCTCAGTGACGTGTATCTTTGTGCAAGCAACACTCAACAAGATGTGATAACAAGTATGCTCAAGACTATTCTAATCAAGCTATTTCTTTGAAATAGTAAATATCAAATCTCAATAATAAATTAGGGTTTCAAAGATGCTAATCAGATAATCATACTATCTCAAAAGATTTCCTTCAATGAAGTGAGCACAAGAGTAGTTTGAAAATATTGTAGCTTGAAAAAAAAAATTTACACAATAAAATCAAGCTATAGGAATCTTGCAATGACAATGCAAAGATCCCCAAACTACTAGGTTTTTCCCAACACACGATTTATTAAATAAAATCTATGGGAAAAACCTTGCTTAACTCCCCAACATCAATATTAATCAACCAAGCAAAGTAATGAGAGAATGAGCCATAATACTAAGCAATAACCCAAGCAAGAACTCTCACAAAGTTAAAATTAATAAATGGAATGAAGGTATGAGAGTGTTTGGAAGTATTATAGGCAAAATGGGATTTTGAGTTTGAGAGAATTTTGGCTAATGATTTTTCTTAATTTTTCTACTTAATTCTCACAAATGAACTCATATATATAGACCAAGGTAAAAATATAACCGCTTAGGACCTATAGGGTATTATTAGAAAAGGTTAAAAATGTTTTAGAAAAATTAACCTGGCTTTAGGCTTTTTAACCTCGGTAAAACTTAAGTAACCCGAGAAGATTCTGGCGATTGAACGTAAGTTTGGTCGCCCGAATAGACCCAGCACAAAAAGACTTTTTAAATGTTTCAGGTGCCCGAATTCAGACAGTTGGCTGAAAAAAAATCATAAAGTTTTGGTGCGTGGTTTGGGTGCCCGAGAATACGTTCGGTTAATCGAGCAGAGGGATTCGGTCACCCGAGGCCTATTTTGAACTAAAAAGTTTGGCAGCTCGAGTTGGTGAAAAGTCACTTTCTAAGGGTTCGGTCGCCCGGTGAAGATAAGGTCATTTTGGATTCAACCACCCGAAGCTTGGTCAAACCGTTGACATCCCAAGGGTTCAGGTGCCCGAGGTGTTTTGAACACCCAGGGTTCAGTCGCCCGACCTCTCACAATTTTGCCTATATAGTCCAATTCATTTTCAATTTGATCCCCTGATTGAGCAAGTTTTTATAAGACTATTTGTGCATATGTGTAGGACCTAAGGTCTTTTCTAAGGTAGTTTTGAGATAGTCCCAAAAATCCGGCGTTGGTCGACTGAAGGGTGCCCTAAGGTCATTCGGTCCCTATGGTCAATCTATGGTCATGTTGAGCTTACAAACCTACATGCATGACATGTAGTGATTACTACAAACCTATTTGAAATGAAATTATTACATACCAACAAAATTAAATGCACATTCCCCTCAGTCTAGCAATACCCAATAACTTATAAAATTTAAAATAGCCAACTTACACAGATTTTGGGATGATGCCCAATTGCCCCAAATCAAAATTTTGATCCGATAATATTGTATAGAATCTTCCCAGGAGTAACGTGGCTGCTTCCGATCATCGAACTAACAAGAATCGAAGCTTTAATTCTAGAGAGAAGTTAGAGAGAGTCGGATTCTAGAGAGAGAGAGAGAGGTTACATGTAAAAATTCTCACTAAATCCCGAGTTTGGCATATTTATAGAGTGTTGCCTCGTCGACGAGACATGTGGCCTCATTGACGAACCCAAAAAGGAGGTTCATCGACGATATCATACCCTTCGTTGACAAACTTCAGGCTCTGAAATTAGCCCTCTTGGTATCTTTACATCAATGAGACATGTGTCCACGTCGACGTGCCCAAGAAGGCTATTCGTCGACGAACGCAGAGCGTTCGTTGACGAGACCCTGCTGAGTCCCCCTCTCTAAATTTATTTTTTCTCCTTTCCTTTATTATTTAATTGCTAAAATTATCTGCATCTCTACATTCTCCCCTCCTTATAAAAATTTCATCCTCTAAATTTGCTATTTGTGCTATACACCATCCCCCAAGGAAAAATTGGCTACTTATTTTATTACTTATCCTCACTTATGGCAGAGGAATACCGTGGTTACATATACAGTTCTGGGATATTACAATAACTGAACAAAATTCTCCCATAACCAACGAAAATAGAAACTAATACATGTACTGATTAAGCTGCAAAAGAAACGTTACTTACTTACCTAGTATTTTCTAATTACTGTTGGTCCCTACTGAAAAAGTGTGGGTATTTTTATCGTATTTGCTCCTCGAACTCCCATGAAGCTTCTTCCATTGCATGATTCCTCCACAGGACTTTTACTAATAGAATTTTCTTACTGTGCAATTCCTGTTCTTTCCTATCCAGAATCTGCATTGGTGTTTCCTCATACGCCAAAGTATTACTAAGTTTAATTCCTGCATAGCTGATCACATGGGAGGGATCTGGGACGTATTTCCTTAATATGGAAACATGAAATATGTCGTGTATTCTGGATAAAGCCGGTGGTAAAGTTAGCCGATAGGCAACTGAATCCACTCTCTCAAGTATCTCAAATGGGCCAATAAACCTAAGGCTCAACTTACCCTTCCTCCCAAACCTCATACTTCCTTTTAGCAGTGCTATTTTTAGAAACACATGATTTCCTGTATCAAACTCTAATTTTCCACAGCAAGTATAAGTGTAACTTTTCTGCCGACTTTGAGCTGCACTGATTCTGTCTTTGATAACTCAAACTTTATCATATGCCTGTTGCACTAACTCTAGTCCTAAAACTCTCCTTTCACCCATCTCATTCCAATATAGTGGAGAACGACACCTCTTACCATATAATGCCTCAAAGGTGCCATGCCGATACTAGCCTAATAGTTGTTATTATATACAAACTCAACCAGTGGCATATACTGGGTCCAACTACCCTCAAATTCCAGCACACAAGCTCATAGCATATCCTCAAGGATCTGAATCGTTCTCTCCATCTGCCCATCAGTCTGAGGATGAAATGCGATGCTGAATGATAACTGAGACCCCAGAGCCTCCTGTATGCTTTTCCAAAATTGTGACGTGAAACGTGGGTCTCGGTCCGATACTATAGACACTGGCACACCATATGATCATACTATCTCTTAAATATATAAGTCTGCCAGCATGTCCATGGAGTAGTGAACTTTGATAGGTATAAAATGAGCAGTCTTCATCAATCTATCTACACTCACCCGAACCGCATCCTACCCATGCAAAGCCGGCGGTAAACCTGTCACAAAATCCATAGAAATGTGGACCCACTTCCACTTAGGGATAGGAAGTGGTTGCAACTGTCCCGTCGGTCTCTGGTGCTCAGCTTTCACCTACTGGCACGTCAAACACTGCTGCACAAATTCAGCTATCTCTATTTTCATACCGCTCCACCAGAAAGACTCTGGTAGGATGAACTATATACAGGGACATGTGTGCCTCCTTTAGGATCGTCCTTCTAATATCCATATCTGCAGGCACACATAGCCTAGTATGGAACCTCAGAGCTCCATCATCTGAAATACTAAATTCCTCTCCCTGTCCATCATGCACTTTAGCTATCAGCTTTACTAATTCTGCATCATCCCTCTAAACAGCCTTAATCATTTCCTGTAGAGTAGGCTGCACCACCAAGTTGGCAATACATGTTTGGTGATCACTCTCTACTAGCTCCTCATCGAGCCTCTTTAAGTCCATCTAGATCATGTGTTGAATTACTGCTGCTAATTGTGCTACTTCCCCTGATTTTGGATCAGGGCATCAACCACCACATTTGCCTTCCCTAAGTGGTAATTGATGGTGCAGTCGTAATCCTTAATAAGTTCCAACCATCTTCTCTATCTTATATTCAACTCCTTCTACATGAAGAAGTACTTTAGACTTTTATGGTCTGAAAATATTTTACATCTCTCCCCGTACAAATAATGCCTCCAAATTTTCAATGCATGAACCACTGCAGCCAATTCTAAATCATAGGTAGGATAATTCTTTTCATATTCTTTCAATTGTTTAGAGGCATATGCTACAACTCTATCATGCTTCATCAACACACATCTAAGTCCTTTCAAAGATGCACTACTGTAGATCACATATCCATCACCTCCTGATGGAATGGTCAATACAGGTGCAGTGACGAGCCTCTACTTCAATTCCTGGAAGCTCTGCTCACAATCGTCGTCCCATTCAAACCTGACATTCTTCTTGGTTAGTCATGTCAAAGGCCCTGACAATCCTGAGAATCCCTCTACAAATTGACAATAATATCCCACTAGTCCCAATAAACTCCTAATTTCCTGAACATTCCTTAGCTTGACCCAATTCACCACTACCTCTATCTTGCTGGGATCTACTGAGATTCCATCTCCTGATATAACATGCCCTAAAAACACAAATTTCTCTAACCAGAACTCACATTTGCTAAACTTGGCATACAATTTCTTTTCCTTGAGTATCTGAAGTACCAGCTTTAAGCGCGTCTCATGCTCATCAAAACTCCTCGAGTAGACCAATATATCATCAATGAAAATCACAACAAACTGATCTAAATACTAATGAAAGACTCTGTTCATCAAATTCATAAATACAGTAGGAGCATTCGTTAGTCCAAATGGCATGATCAAAAATTCACAATGGCCATACTGAGTACGGAACGCTGTCTTAGAGATGTCCTCTGCCCTGACTTTTACCTGATGGTACCCAGAGCATAGATCAATCTTTGAATAAACTTGTGTACCCTAAAGCTAATTAAATAAATCATCTATACGGGGTAGAGGATACTGGTTCTTAACTGTTACTTTGTTTATCTCCCTATAATCTACACACATTCTCAACGTCCCGTCTTTCTTTTTCACAAATAAGACTGGAGCTCCCCACATCAATACACTAGGTTTGATAAACCCTTTATTCAATAAATCCTGTAGCTGATGTTTTAATTTTCCAAATTCTACTGGAGTAATTCAATAAGGAACCTTAGAGATCAGTGTCGTACTTGGAAGTAAATATAGCAAAATCTACCTCGTGTTTAAGAGGCAACCCAGGTAACTCCTCTGGAAAAACGTCTGCAAACTCCTTTACCACTGGTATACTGACAAGCTTCAATTTAATTTCTGTCACCTGTTTTACATAGGCCATAAACCCTTAACATCTTTCTAGGAGTAGTCTTCTCACCTGTTTGGCTGACACTAACTAAGGCGAGGAATGCACCCACGACCCACAAATATGAATTCTTGCTTTCCCAATGGTTTGAATATCACCTCTTTCAGATGACAATCGATACTAGCATAGTTAGCTGCCAACCAGTCCATACCCAGTATTACATCAAGTCTATGCATGTCTAGCACAATTAGGTCATCTGGAAATACTCTCCCGTGAATATCTACTGGATAGCCTCTAAGCACCCTACGACACCTCACCACTAACCTTTTTGGTGTAGCTATTGACAAATCAACATCTAATAACTATGTCTCGACCCCAGAAAATTTAACGTTTCCCGTAGAGAAAAAGGAATGGGTGGCACCCAAATAAAATAAAATAATAGCTTGATATGATAAAACAGTAAAGGTACCTGTCACAACATCACTTGCGGTCTCAGCGTTTCTTGGCATTAAAGCATAAACCCTCGTCGAGGCTACATTCCTCTGTTGGCGTCACAGGGCGCCTAATAACCTCCCCGGTAAGGTCTGAGAGTAAGAGCAGTACCAGGTGGTGTAGGGTAATTTCGTACCAAATGTCTCGGTCCTCTGCAATGATAGAAGATGCCTTTTCCCGCTCGAAAATCCCACAAGTGTCTCTTCCCATATGTCAGACAGATAGGGTAAATCTGCATACCCAGAACCTCACGGCCCCTCATCTCCTACCTTTGTCCCCTGCCATAATTACCTCTCCTCCACGGGCCTCGACTAGATCCCTACTGAAGACCTAAAGGCATGGACCTCTTCTTCTATCCCTACACCTCTGCACCCATCCGCTCACTGGCCTCTACCACAGCTACTCTATCTACCAACTCAACAAAGTCCTGTACATTCAAGATTGCTACCTATTTACATATTTCACGCCTCAAACCTCTTTCAAATTGTCTCACCTTCTTCGCCTCATTAAAAATGATATACAGGGCGAAGTGGGACAATTTTATGAACCTCGCCGCGTACTACTACACTGTTTGTTGTCCCTGCTTCAAATTCAGGAATTCCTCTACTTTGGTCTCTCAAGTAGTGGCCCGAAAGTATTGTTGAAAGAAAAATCTCTAAATCGATACCAAGTCATAACTATGGGTACTGTCCTTTGTTCCTCTAATAGTTTTACAGCAGTCCACCATCTCTTGACCTCTTTTGTCAGCTTATAGGTGGCAAATAAGACCCTCTGCTCCTCCATGCACTCTAGCATCGCCAATACTTTCTCAATTTCTTACATCTAGTTTTTGGCGATTACAGGATTAGCTTCTCCTGAAAATGCCGGAGGATTCATCTTGGTAAATTTCTCTATCGTACGCCCGTGACCTGTAGATGGACCTCCCTGCTCCCTGGAGCTCTGTGCAATCTTAGCTATGACCTACTTGTCTAAACCACCTCCGCTTGCACTCGAGGGCCTTGCACCCTCACTACCGCTCGCATGAGCACTACCATCCTCAAGGTCCATCCTAAAAAGACAATAAGCATGACTTAGGGACCCTATCCTTAAAATTTACGTATCTAACCACTATCTTGACATCCTTATCTTAAATCAAGATTTAGTCCTACACTTTAGAAACACAACCCAACAATAGTTTACTATGAATTTCCTGAAATCGTCACCCCAGAAAAGACATAGAAGCCACCACGAAAGTCTTGCCTCCACACTGTAGAACAAAACCTTGAATATTTTTCCTATATGCTGGTATTGTTTCTGCTGCACTTTAAAGTCTATAGAACCTAGTAACCTAGACTCTGATACCAAACTGTAACGACCTGCCTATTTTACCATATATTCATAAATTCATATTTCTTATATATATATATATATATATATATATATTTCTATATAACAACATTCTTAAAACTCTGATATCCTGCTAAGCTGGTATAGTCATGATCAACCCAGACCCATGGGTACTGGGGATATACCTGTCATACATCTCTAATACCTAAGCAGCGGAAAACATAAACTACATACATGTCATACAACAACAGGAACAATACTAGAATTCTACCGAACCTGTCATATATATACAAACATATGGCCTAACATGGCTTACTAATTTTATTTTGCTGATAACAAATAAAATTTTATTTAACATGTTTGAGTTGTGAGCATTAATCTTTAGGTAACAGGTATTTAAAGCTCAAGTTTAAGTTTAAGTAAAGCTCAAGATCAAGTAATCAAAAAGAGTACAATGAAAACATACAAACAAGTTATTCAATCAAAGCTTAGATCGAAGTGTAACAAAGCTCAAAGTTTGACAAATATCATGGAAGCTCAAAGAATGTTGAAGCTCAAGACAAGATGGACTCAAATCAAGGACATACATGAAGCCTTCAAGAATTGAAGGATTTAGAGTCTTAAGGAAGTCTTATTTGAGTACTTCAAATAAAAGTCAATATAAATGCATTGAAACTCTTAGGTTAACTACTTGGACCTAGATACTTTTCAAAATACTTTGAAAATATTTTTATAAGGCCAAAAGTTATTTCAAAAAGTTAAAATTATTTTTGGAATGAAAAGCACCAAAATAGGATTTTCCAAATTTAGTTATTTTTTTCTATATCAGCATTGATAAGCATTTGTTTCAATCAAAAATTCCTTATTTTAAAAGGTGTTCAACGTGAAAGTTGTGGCATTTTCTCTTAGCTTTAAGTTGATACTAAAAATGTCAAAATTGGACTTGTATAGAAAAAGGTATGACCAAAATACTAAAAGGTACTCGAAGTTGATAGCAGGATAGGCGCCTCACAGATTTGTATTAGGCGCTTGACTTTGCAATCTGAGGCGCCTAACCATGTTTTCCTAGGCACCTAACATAACACTGCCTCTTTAAAATAAGCTACGTTTTAACTTGACTGGCGCCTGACCCTTTTGATAGGCATCTGACCTTCGTAAAATTTGAAATTTTAACAGCCGGGAAAAGTTTCTAAAATTGGTTTCTTGGGCTCCAAATTTCATGCAAACTTGAGAAACACTCCAAGTAAACTTGGGGAACAAGGAATTCATTTTTTAAGATCTATATATATCCCCCAAAGCAAAGATTTTCATTTAACAATATATATTTTTAGCAATCAACATACTCTCAAGTGAGCACTACGTCTCTCCTCCTCCACCTGGACTAGACAACAGGGGGCGGGCCTTAATCGGACTAATGACTGGCCCCAAAAACCAACACGTGTCCTTTTTAGTGTGTTTTGTCCTCACTCACACACTTCCTAAGAAAACTTCCCAGGAGGTCACCCATCCCAAGATTGCTCCAAGCCAAGCGCGCTTAACCGTGGAGTTCTTATGAGAAAGTTCCCGAAAAGAAAAGTGCACTTTGTTGATATGGGTAGTAACATCTAATCTTTTTAAGTGAATCTCATCACACTTTCGACTAGGTGTTGTCTCTGATACCACAATGTAACGCCCTAAACCCTTAAACCCGGGTCCAATGTGTTATACCTGATAAAATCCCTGATAAATCATGATCCATAACATACGCAGTGAAAAATATAAACAAAATCTCCATATAACATAATACCAGAGTTTACTAATTTCTATCAATATCATTTATGCAGCGAACAACATAACTATAATCTTCCAACAAAATAATACCAGAGTTTTCTAACCCTATCTAAATTTCACAATATCCATCCAACACCTGCATTTCCATAAATACACAAATCTCCAAAAAAATTCAGTATTTTCACAATCATTCCTTACTCAACAGCCTTAAAATATAAAGAATAATACATAAATATTTTACATCCCAAAATTAACATAGAAATATACCCTTTTCTTTTTCTATTTCCCAATAATGTTATAGAACCTCGAGCTCTCTAAGCTCAATCTTGATGAAATCCTGAAAAAGATAAATAATCATATTCGAGTGAGACACATCTCAGTAAGGGAAGAACATACATATTAAAATAGCATGTGGCCAACATGAGATAAATAAATATCATTTTTATTTCATTTGCAAATCATCATATAACATTGAAATCGTTTTCTGAACCTAAACAATCACATGCAAATATTTAACCCATGAGATTACCCAAGGATAGGGGTGATTACCCGCCCATACAAGTAGCACCCCTCTACTCTGATACTTAGGTAACCCTAAGGTCACAATTAAAACATATCAGAGCACTCACCTTACTCAATAAGCCCTCAAGTAGTAGATTAATCTCGTACTCACACAGTTCAACAATAGTTCACCTGCAAAGGCCCTAAGGATAGAGAATTCTCCCCCCCCCCGGATACAAGTAGGTTCCCTCTGCCCTAGTGCATTATGTAGCTACTGCCACATCTGAAGCTACTAGTGCACTTGCCTTACTCAGCAAGCCCTTAGGCGAAGAGTGCGCCCTGCCTAAACATAACATGTTCTACATACATAAATACTTCTAATATCATAATACATCATTCTTTCTATCATTATTCAATTATTCACATTTTTTCATGTTCATAACTTAACATTTCTTTGTGTTTCACTTTAAGTGACTCTTTCCCATTTGTATCATTCACATTTCACATTTCATTTCATTGCATTGTCATTCCTTGTCATTTCATTTCATAACATTTTCATTCCATTCCTTTGTACTATAGCCGCTCTTTAGCCGTCATTTGTTAGTCCACATAGAAATGCTCCAAAATCTACTACAGTTAGTCCACATAGAAATGCGCTAAAATCTACTAACCCGGATTTCAGCTGTTGTACCTTTACATGGTTACATTTAACATACATAGGCAATATTTTCTATATCATATTTTATTCTCATTGTTTTACTTACTTAGCCTGCATCTCATACATTTAACATATATTTGCACAGAATCTCGTGCTACACAATTTAACAGTAAAATTCATACATATTTCTCATAAAATAAGTTAACCCAAATTTAACATTTATATGCTCAAAATACATTTCATTTCTTATTTAATTCATCAGAAAATTCTTTTCACTTCCATTCGTTCACTTTCACATATACACAACTATATTGACAATCCTAGACTCAGAAAACATAAATTTCATGGCTGGTATTTTAAACCCACATAAAAACATATATACATAAATAACACATAGTCATTTTTAATTCATGTAAAAACCTAATTCAATATATAAATTTTTCCCTTACCTAAATTCTCAAACTACACCGACAAGGACTCCGGAAAAATTCCTACGGCGCTCACCCGGACCTTGAAATTAAAAATTCTAGTTCCATGTAATTAATCCTGAATAAAATATTATTTTAATATTTCCTAAACCCATAAATTCTAAATATATCCTTAAATATAGCCAAATTATCAAATTTTCCAAATTAATTAATTCATTTCCCCAAAATACTACCCATCTAGCCTTCGCTAGGCTCCACACACCTCAAATTAACATTTAAACTTATATTTAATACTCCCACTTAATTTTCTAAATTATGACTGCAGGGCCCAAAATTACACCTGCGGCACTCACCCGATCCCTGAATAAAAAACTCTAATTTCATTTAAATTATTCATAAATAAAATACTATTTAAATATTTTTTGGGGTCATAATTTTTAATTAACAGTTATACTCGCAAATTTAACTAATTTGTCAAATTTTTCAAATCCCACTCTCGCTTTGGAGTAGGGCCTAGAAAATCCCAATTGAAAAATTACCTACGTCAAAATGACAACAACGACGACTAGGACCATGTGGTGGTACCCGATCGTCGATTTAACTGCATATTAACAACGAAATTGAGAAAATGGGAAAAAATTATCTTTCCCCAGGAGCAGTGCCTAAGTCGTTCCCATGAAAAATCTGCTCCAGTAGAAATGTCGGCAATGGAGTTAGGAGTCCAACGAGACTTTCCGTTTTTCGATCCATCACAAACTCGTCGAAAAATTGAGACAGAGAGAGAGAGAGAGAGAGAGAGAGAGACGGAGACAGAGCAGCTGTGACGTGCAGGAATTTGCAGAGAGGGGGGTGGCCAATGACTGCTTCTTCTTCTTTCTTCTTCTTCTTTCTTCTTATTTCTTCTTTTACTTTATATATATATATATATATATATATATATATATATATATATACAATAACTTACTATATATGTGTATATATATATATATATATTTTATATTCTCTTATTTCAATTAGTTTTTTTTTAAATCCAATGTAAAAATATTTAATTTAAGAACTAATTATTTAATTATTTAATTTATCTTAATTTAATTTAATTACTTTAATTTTATTATTTTTTTCTTCTTTTTCCCACATCATTCCTTTTTTTTCTTTTTTTATTTAGTTGTTATTTTATCTATTTTTTTATTATTATTTCAATCATTTTAATTTTTCGGGTCTTTACATCAATTTCATTATATTGAGATTTACATTGAAGTATATTTTGTGCTTACACTTGTACTAACTTGCTCTATCTGAGAGTGATTCTTGTACACAAATTCTTCTTCTTGTTTCTTGTTTCTTGACGGTTCAGGGCTATTGGATCATTGTAACCGAGTATGGGGTATCGCTTGGAGAGGGAGCTCCAACCTATTGAAGGAGGGATTGTAATGGTGTGTTCCGCCCGTAAAGGAACATGTTAGTGGAATCCTTAGGTTGTTGTCTAAGGTGAGGACGTAGGCTGGGTATAAGTCAAACCTCGTAAAAAACTCAATCTCACTCTATTTCCCTTACTCTTTAATTTCCAACATACTTATTAACTGTGTGGTTGATTTAAATTGCTTCATCATAAATACTACGTAGATTGGACTTTAAATAAACTAAAGATTAATTTGATTTTGGAACTTGCGGAAACCGAAAGGAAGTACGTTGGTTGATCAATATAAATTACTGAAACCATAAGGGACTACGTTGATTGGTTTACACCCAAAACCTATTGACTGAAGGTTTATTTGAAATCTAAATTTTGCAAAGAGTGTTGATGTTATCTTATTTATCATCTTGAAAGACCAATTTCATTAATACAGGGCTTAATTTCTACAAGCATTCATATTCAGAATTTGCTATTTAATCCCCAAATCTTGATAGTGCTGCAATTCATTCATTAACTCGTGTTTGGTAAATCAATTGGTTGATTTTCATTAAAAATCATTAATTTGTGTTGATATTAAATCAATTCATTAATTGAGTGTGATTTGTGGTTGGCCTATACAAGCATTGAATATCTAATTATTCTTGAGTGATTGCTAAATATAAAATAAGTTGGGAATTTATAAAAGGAATTAAAATAAAAATTTTATAAACCCAATTCAGCCCCCCTCTTGGATTACACCTTACTTTTTTAAAAAATGAATGCCCAAAAAAAAAAAAATGTTCTTTTCAAAAAGATTTCTCAAGGGAAAAACAAAGAGAGAAGGAGAGAATAAAATTTTACCCCAAAAAAAATTTTGAAATAAATGTGAATGTGGGGGAACTTTGATTAAAAAAAATATGAGAGGATTTTGAAAATAATCAAAGTTGTTAATCAAAGATATGAAGGGGGTATATATAGATTTCTAAAAAATTTGACCATTAGGGACATGCTTGGTATTTGTAAAATTGTTTAATTAAAAAATTAAACGTGATTAGCGCTGGAAAATAACCGAAACCTGAAAGGTTCAGTCGACCAATGCTAGTGCTGGTCAATTGACCCTTAATAAAAATTTAAATTTCTGAAGGGGTTTGGTTGGCTAGGTATGGTGCCGGTTAGCTGACCCTTGGTGATTTCCAAAAGATTAAGAAATGGTCTGTTGGGCCAAGGTTCGGTCGGCCGAGCCTGAAGGGCCGTTCGGCTAGGCATATTTTGTTCAGTGAGGCCAGTCAGCCGAGGGGTGAAATAGGCTGAGAATTAATGGCCGGTCAACTGGCCATCTTGAGATATATATTGGCCGGTCAGCCGATGGTTTGTTGACTGATGTAGTTACAATGTACAATGGTCAGTTGACCGGGCCTTGTTAAAAATGCAATTTTGGCCCAATTTTTTTACCCTAAAATTATTTTAAAACCTTTAGTATATTTAGGCAATTTTTAAAAAGGTTTTGTATGAAAGGTTAGGTCCCCTAAGGTCAATCTATGGTCTTGTTTGAGTTTTCATCCATATCATGCAATACTTGCATTATTACAGACCAAAAATAAATCTAAATGCATTCACAATTAGAAATATATGTCTTCTTTTTCTTCTTTACTCTTCAATCTTCCATGGAATACGCCAAGTTGATAAGCTTGAAGTTCCTCCTGGCTTCCATTTCCCTCTGTCTTATGTGTATGCCAAATTATAAACCTGTTTAAGCACTAAGTACACATAAAATGCAAGTGCTTTGTCAGCATCAAAACAAGGATCAGACTCAAAAAGTCAAAAATTGTGATCTCCACTCAAGTTTTGGAAAAATATTTTGCCGTCACTCCACAAACTTTAGTTGCTAGACTAAGAATCAGAAAGGGAGAATTTAAGTGTCCACCCCTTGGACTATCATGGATAATGGCTCAAGACCTTACCCCTGAAGAGTTCCTACATATGATCATGAATGAGGAACCCGTATACTTTAGTCATCCTCCCTTGTATAAACAACTTTCGAAGATGGAATTGGCCTCTTCAATGCTTCCGCAAACAATAATCCACTAGCTACAACTTTTGCCTTTCCAGCCATATCATCCTCCGAATGACTCCCTGCAACCTGTGAACCACCGTTAGCACCTCCCCTCAACCCTCTGATAACAGTTACCGGAGGCGGCGCAGCCATGGCTAGCGACTACTTGTTTTCCATATTGAAAACCTAAAAATAAAAAACCAAACTTTTGTGAAGATATTTGGCCATCAGAGCACTTCTTATGTCATCGCCATCACCGTGAAACTATGTCGCCATCACAAGTTGTCGTTGCAGCTTCGTCGTCACCATCGCAGGTCTACGTTGCAGCTTCATCATCGTCGTCGTAGATTCACTATCGCAGGTCGTCATCTAACATTTGGCTTTTAATGCTTAGACTAAAATTGACCATAAAGTCCAAATATTATCCCTTAAATGAAGTAAACATATTTTACCTTTCTACATTATGTGAAGGGCACCGTTAAGTTCTCAAAACTAAGATCTAAGGTGGCAACAATGGGGTTTGTTTTGGTACCCATTTCTCTCCAAGTCTTAGTGGGTTAAAACCTGGTGTTTCTTTGACTCTCCAGACTTGTTTGATTTTTAGACCTTTCCTTTTAAATGGGCAATCAAATTTGATGTGGCCCTTATTTTTACATAGGAAGCACGTGGTGTGAGCATAGGGACCAGAGGAGGTACTAGCAAAGAATTTTTTTAGGCTTTTACAAAGTACCCCATATAGAGGTCCTTTTCTTCTTGTTTTCAATTCCATTAAAATCTATGCCCTCCTGTTCTAAGATCATCTTCAGTGAGCCTATCAACTTATCAAAGTTCTCTTTGCCTCTAGTAAATGTATAGATGATCTTTGCCCGTTCCTCTATTTTATTTTCAAGGCCTAGTATTTCTGAATCTTTTATGCCTTTACAATTTGGTTGTAATCTAACAAGTTCTTTGGCCATATTGTTAATTTTACAATCAAGTTCGGAAATATACCGATCCTTCTCATTTTCAATAGAAATTTGGGATCTTAAATCTTCTAGTTCTTTTTCCACCTTTTCAATCTTGTCTTTCAACAAAGTATATCATTTATTTATCTTATCAAGAATCTTATGAGTCCTAATATATATTCCTTTTGTAATTCCTCATAATATGGCAAGCTATCATCATCACATTCATCATATAATTTACTACTAGATTTATCACAGTATATATCACAAGAATCATTACATGAATCATCAATTGAGATAGAAGGTGAAGCATGCACCTCTTTAACCTCTTCATCGATTAAAGCTAATGGCAGTGATCTTCTCCTCTTTGATCATTTGAGCTTGAAGCATCCAAAGTAGTGGCTTTCTTTTTCTCGAATTCTCCATACTTCTTATTGAGTTCTTCCTATATTTCCTTTGCATTTTGACATGCCATGATTTCCTTAAAAACTTTAGTATCTAAAGCACAATATAACATGTTTATGGCACTAGCATTGATTTGCATTAAACTAATATCATGCTCATTCATTTCATTTTCAAGTTTGGGAAACTTTACATTATGAATAATTTTCATTGGGATATAGTTCCCTTGATCAATAACTTTCCAAGACCTCCAATCAATTGTTTGAATAAAAATGATCATTTTTTGTTTCCAAGCGGTGTAATCTACATCACAAAACATTGGAGGTCTTGTAAAGGATCGACCTTCACAAAACAGGGATACACCAAAGTGAGTCATGCAATCTTTATACAAAAACGGTTAAACTTATTGCAACCGGGCTCTGATACCAATTGTGAGGAATGGTGTAATCCCAAGAGGGGGGTGAATTGGATTTTTAAAAAATTTTTCTAATTATTTTACCGATTCACTGATAATATCCCAATCAAAATTTGAAGCATGTATGTAAATCAATCACGATAATGAACAAAAAAACATGCATATGTGGAAACATAAATAGTGTAGGGAGAGAGAAATCAAACATAGCAATTTTTAACGAGATTCAGCTATCCCCACCTACATCCTCGCCTCAAGCAACCCACTTGAGGATTTCCTTTAACCACTCCCTAACAAGGTGGAGCTACCTTATACAAACTCATCAATAGGGTGGAGCCACCCTTTACACACTCCATCAATAGGGTGGAGCCCCACTTTACACACTCCATCAATAGGGTGGAGCCCCCTTTACACACTTCTTCTAGGAGGAGCCGCCTCTCTAAATGATACCCCATGCCTAGCATGGTTCACAACCGTATTCCCTCCTTACAGGCGAAGAAGCCTCTCCAAGTGATATCCCCTCACCTGGCACGGTTCACAACCCGAATCGCAAATACAAAAGATTTGAAAATAAAAATTTGCGTACAATGAAATGCTTCTCAAAATCTAATTTGTACAATTGAAAAACTAGATGCACTCTCAAATAATTTTAAATATGAAGCTCGGTAGAGCATATGTATTCCTCTCAAAAATATTTTGCAAGAAAATGAGAGTATGTGATTTTTGAGAAAATGTGTATAATAAAATGCTTCAAAGATTCAAACCCAATACAAGATTTCCCCAAAAAAATATTTTTCAGGATAAAAGTAGGAGAAGTTAGGGTTTTCTCTCAAAAATATTTTTGCAAATTAATGAGAATTTGGAAAATTATTTTCTACAAGATTGACCTTTGATAAATCAAGAATAAGAAGCTTTTCAAGCAAGATATATGAGTTGAATATATGCCCAAAGCTTTTCTTGAATATCTCAAAAATTTCTCCAAATAGGTTTTTCAAAATGAAAGTTGGAGAAGTAAGAATTTGATCTTCAAAAATGAGTATAAAGTATGACTAAGAATCAAAGAATAATCAACTATATTTTCAAAATGATTCTCTAACATTTTCCAAGTGATTAGGCAAGGTTTATATAGCCAATTTCAAAATATGGCTGTTATATGATCGTTGGGCAATACTATAGTAATTTATTTTGAATTTTATGACCATTATATGCCCAGAAATGGAAGAACCCGAGAGGACCGGTAGACCAGCCAAAGGGCGAAATCCCTTTTTGCGCGGTTCGATCTACCAGGCCTATAATCCGATCTGCCGAATCATCTTTGAATGAAGTCTGGTCGATTGGGCCCTTTATAAAAAATACGTTTTGTCCATTTTGTTCTATCCAGTCGATTGGGCTTTAACAGCCAATTGACTAACCCCTTTGTAAAATTGAGTTTTGCCCTTGTTTTGATTTCAAAAACACTTCAAACCTTTTGGTATAAGTTTATCTTTGTAAATAAAAGGTTTTCATTTAAATCTTGGGATCCTAAGGTCAATCTATGGTCAATATAGAGCTTCAATTTAAATCATATGATATGCATGCTTATTTAACACATAATAATATTACAACTGAAAAAAAACATGAAGTCTTCAAGCTCTTCTCTTCAATAAATTCATAGAATACACCAGAAGATGTGATTGATTAAGTACTTCAAGGCTTCCATTTTGCATCGGACATTTGTGCTTACAGAAATATAAACATGTTCATACACTTAGCACACAAATGAGATGTTGTGCTTTGTCATTATCAAAACGAGATAGGACTCAAAAAGTCAACATGTCACATCTAATATACTTCGGTTCTCAACATTTATTCGACATATTTCCTATAAAATAGATTTAATGAGCTCATAATCCATGTTAATTCTAATGCATAGCATTCAAAATATAATATTGATATAAAAAAAGTACTACTAGTTTAAGCACATCATTTGGCAGTGAGGATCATGAAAATATCGACAAATTGGCTCCCAATATTTATGGAAAATCTTATCGAATGGGTGTCATTTAGCTTCATCTCCCATCTTCAAGAAATGTTTGTACATGTTATGCCGATAGGTATTAAATCAAGCACATAAGTTCCCGTTCAACACTTTTTTAACATGGGGGCCAGTGAAAATGTCAATATCAAAGGACGCCTACATATAACATACATATAGAATGTTAGAGAATAAATAAATAAAGTATATTAAAATTAATACAACTTGTTGGAAAGCTTACCAATATACTCCTGTACAGATTAATGTCTACTCCTCAGTTACTTGTGTCCAAGTGTAGCATATAACTAGAGCAAATTGCCGGTATAAAATGCCCACCTCATATACCCAAACTTGACATCAATCATCCATCGGTGTCATGTAGCTGACTAGGATCTCAATATGAATACGTTGTCTGGTCATATGCAAATGCTTCCAAAGCATGGTGTTTTTCACTACGCCATGTCCTAACCTCATTTGCGACAAGGTTGATGCTAAAAATAGAATTTAAGGATTAATAATAAACATACATGTATCTAAAACAATTAATTTATTAAAAAAAATTAAACAATCATAATCTTACCCATGCTACTAGTGTGGGTAGGCAAAGCACCCTGAGTCTTCCCAATCAATGGTGACCCCTCAACAGGTGTTGCTTCTAGTTGTATTATCGCCGCATCATTGGCTTGAGTAGTAGCATCGAAGGGCACACGCCTCATATGTCTAAAACCTCTTGGTGCCATGTATGCATTATAGAGAACACTGAATAAGAAAAATGTATATTGAATGGAATTATAGTAAAGTTATTTCAGTTATTTATGCATATCAATTATATAAAATGTAATATGACAATATAAATGCGTACCTATGAACTATGGTATAATAGAATGTATGAAATGATTGCAAATCCTCAATATTTGTGTCATCGTCGCTTTCTAGTATCTCTTCCTCCTTAGTACAATAATCCACCATTATTTCATCTTATACATCACTATCACCATCGTTGATGAAATCAACATACACATTATAAATTTGAATTTGATAAGTCCCTACTTGTTCTACTGTGGCACCAACCTTATTAAATGGTATAGGATTAACTTCTTCACCATCAACATCGTTGTTATCAAGCGAGGCCATATTGGAATTAGATTAAGTTATTGCACTAACAGATGGCTCACCTTATTGGAAAGCATCCTTGATTACATTTTTCTACCCATCTTTGACTTCTTGTTGACCTCATTGGTCACACCCAGTTTTGATTATAACAAATACTCTTGGTATTGATGGTTGTATTGAATATTGCATGCAGGTTCACCTTGTGCGCGCTCCAAGACTAAAAGACATATTATGATGGCGTGCGGTGTTCGTGCCGAAAAATGAAGATCTATATGTTGTATTTTGTATTTATTTGTTTATTTCTTCAATCTGGGATGTACTTTATTATGAAATGTGCACGTGTATAGCTTGTAATAATTTGCATCATGCATGGTAGATAGGTATGCTCAAAATGACCATAGTTGGATTTTAGGTACGTAAGCAGACCTTAGGGATGGTCGACCGACGCCGGATTTTTCCAGTAGGATAGAAAGTCCTCAGGTCTCTAAACAATTGCACTAATAAGTCCCCATTATCATCGTCATATAAGGGGAATTAAAATTAGCTAAAATTGGACTCAAAATTGAAAAGGTTGAGAGGGTTCGGGCGACCGAACCTATTCCGTGTAAAGCGGCTCGGGCGACCAAACAAGTCAACATGTTGACTTGGTTTCAGGTGACCGAACCTATTTTGAATGTATCTTCCTCAGGCACTTGAAGGCTTTTCAGAGCACTTTTCAACTACTTGGGCGACCAAACGTTTACGTTCAAAATAGGCTCGAGCAACCGAACTGTCTAGTTTGGTTAACCGAACTCTGAGCCGGGCACCCGAAATGTCGAACAAAAGCTACTGACTTTTGTTCGGCCGACTGAGTCATAATTCGGGCATCCGAAGCTCTTAAAGTTGAATTTTTGGCTGTGTCTGTTCGGGCACCCGATCTTATAACCGGGCGACCAAACCTCGCGGGTTAAAAATATTTTTACTAATTTTTAAATGGGGTAAACTGAGTTAATTTTCTTAATGATCTTTTAGACAATTCTAATTATACCCATTGTGTCCCCAAACGGTCAAAAATCCTCCTTGCCAATATATATCCTCTCATTTGCAAAATTAAAGGTCGATTAGCAAGATCATTAAGCAAAAAATTCTCTCAACTCTCAAAACCCTAAAAACCCCATATTAGCCAAATACTTCTTGAAAACACTCACATACTCCTCATTCTCTTTCTCTAAGCATTGTGAGTATCTCTATAAGGCTATTGTGCTTAAATTTCTCTAGTTAATACTCTCTTTTGGTATATTGATTGATTGATTTTACTTGAGAGTATAGCCTAAAGTTCTTCCACCGATTTCATTTGATAAATCTAGTGTGGAAAGGCTTTGAGGGTTTTGGTTCTTGCATTATTGTTGCAAGTTATCCAAACCTAGATTTTGTGTGCAAAAATCTTTTCTCAAAAAGCTAGTCTTTCAAACAACTCCATTGTGCTCTACACATTGAAATATACTATTGAGTTTGTTTGATTTATCTTGCGTAGCATATTTGAAACCTTGATTTGTTTTTGTGATATTCAAATAGTGTGTTTCAAAACTTGCTTAGATATACACTCTAGATCTGGACTGAAAATATATACGCAATTGAGTGTTTAGCACATATTAGAGCACTAAGCATATTTACATATCATTCGTGCTTGCATTATTGACTGAGCTATATTGGTGCACACATCTGTTTGTGTTGAAGCGCATTTACGTGTACAAACATTTTTATACACATTGGTTGTACTCTAGGCACGGACCTGAAGAGGGAGACTAGCCCTGTGGAATAGTCCCGGATTGGCTTAGACCTAGTTAGGAAAGTTAGGTGCGTCATCCTATTAAGGCATGTTGGTTGAGGTCAATCCCTTGAATTGACCTAGTTGTATTAGGTGCCGCTCTACCCGTTTAAGTGAGCATTATAGTGGTAATCCTTGTGCTGGTGTGGCCAAGGCAAGGACGTAGGCACAGTTGGCCGAACCTCGATAACATATCGTGCGTGTTCTTTACATTTTCGCAATTTACATTTACTGCACATGTATGTTTGCCTGATGATTGCGTAGACTGACCCTAGGCTGAATTACATTATTGTTAACATTAGTAGACCTAGACAAAAAATTTTAAATACCCAATTCACCCCCCTTTTGGGGTTGCATCATAACTATCACTTCTGTTATATTATACAAACTTTTGGGCTTTATGTTTTGTGCCAATAACTCTTTCAATTTTGTGTGCTTAGGAAAAAACACTTGTTCTGCTTGCATTGCTAATACAAAATGGTCATCAAGATACCATGTCCTGTTAGCTTTGGTGTATTTCCAAGAGGGGGAGGTGTGAATTGGAAATTTAAAATTTATCTCCTAGGTTAAATGAAACACTCGTATAATATAACCTAGGGTCTTTCTATGCAATTCCAAATGCGCCAATAATATGATATGCGGAAATTTAGATCAAGCACATCATTCACACCATAACTTACATGTATAGTAAATATAAAGTGCAGAAATATAAACAAGGCACACGATATGTTATCGGGGTTCGGCCAACTGTGCCTACGTCCCCGCCTCTAACTCGCAAGCCCGAGGATTCCACTAAAGGCTCACTTAACGGGTGGAGCGGCATCGATTACAACCAGGTCAATTAGCACAAAGCTGACCTCAACCTTTACAACTAGGTCAATTAGCGGGATTGACCTCAACTTACACCTTAATAGGATGGCGCACCTAACTATTCTAACCGGGTCTAAGCTAATCCGGGATTATTTCAAAGGGCTAGTCTTGCTCTTTAGCCTCGTGTCTGGAAACATAACAGTATGTTCACAATCAATTAAATTGGTATAGTGATTATACTTTCAAGTAAAGCAGATGTGTACCCAGTTACGCGCAATCACATACACCACCAACAAGATATAATAAGTAAACTCAATGTGGTTTAATATATGTCAACTCTCAAATAAGTATTTGCTATCAATGTAATTAGTGCGTGAGAGTGCAATCACTATCATCTTTATATCACAAGATGTATTCAATCTAAGTGCTCAAATAAAGATATTAGCCAAACAACATATATATATATATATATATATATATTTCAATCAGCAGATTTTCTCAATCGTATGATGCTCAAGTAATGTATAGATTTGGTTTGCAAAAAGAGTTTAATATTTTTATTCAATGAATGATATTAATCAATGAATATTGCAACAAAGATTTTTATCACATGAACAAATATCTCTTCAAAGATTTATCAAGATGAAACATACTAGATATTTGAAAGTGATTTGAAAAGAATTTTTGCAACCAAAATCAAATACAAACTTCTCAAGATATTGCAATGACGATGCAATACTTAGAAGCTCCAACGAAGTCTTCTTAGGAAAGACTTATTGATAAAGCCCCCTAAGAACACTTGAGGATGTGCTCTCAAATAAAATAATTTCACACAAACACAATCTTGAGAGAGCAATCCTTATGGAACAACAACACTCAAATCACACTTACAAAAGATATTTTGAGTAGTAAGAATTGGTAAAAATAAGTGTTGGAGGCTAAAAATGAGTATTATGGATTTTGGGATTTCAAGGAATTTCTCCAAATCAAGATTGCTAATCCTCTGCTAATTATTCCAAATGAGGGGGTATTTATAGACTTCCCTTAAAATATAAACGTTAAGGACATGGTTGGAATAATTAGAAAATATTTAATGATATTTAATTATTTTAAACATGTTTTACTGAGTTAACCACGATAAAAAATTAGGTCCAACCCGAGAGCACTGGTCGACCAGGACAAGTTCGGTCAACCCAAGTTCTTAGGATTTGGTTGACTAGGCCAAAAATGAACTGTGAGTTCAATCGACCGGACTTATAAATTGAAAGCTTTTTTGTGAGGTTCAGTTTACGAGACAAAAATGAACTGCATGTTCGGTCGACCGAACTTGTAAGTCCAAAGGCGATTTTTCCATTTTGCGAGGTTCAATCGACCAGGGCCATTTGAACTAGACTGGCCTGTCGACCAGATCATTGGGTTCCCACACGTGGGAACTCGGTCAACTAGGTTGGTGCAATACAAAAATCACTCGGTTGATCAGGAAGTCAATAAAGTTGACTTCATGGAGGTTCGGTCGACCAGGGTCAATTGAACTATAGAAGTTCGGTCGATCGAGCTGTGGTCAACTTGTTAACCCAAACCAGGTTCGATCGACCGAGGCTAGAATGAACTACATAGGTCGGTTGATCGAAGGTGCACATTTTGTGCATTTCGGTCCTGTTTCATCCAACAAACACCATATTCAAAAGTCTAACACATACAAGTGAGTGAGTGAGTGTCCCAGGGTCATTTCTAGGTCCTTTTGAAGGCACCGAAAAATCCGGTGTCGGTCAACCGAAGGGTGTTCCCTAAGGTTCATTTTAGTCATTTTTGGTTTTGAGCTTACTAATTAGATCATACAGGTGATGTGTGTGTGATTATTAGAAACCAAGCCCTAATTACTATTACAGACCTTTTCAATAATAATGAAATGAAATACAACACATAAATATTGGGTCTTCAACTTCACTCTCTCTTTGTGTTATCATCATGATTTGCCAATTTGAGTAACTACACATAACCTCAAACATGCATTAAATACAATGAGTATTTGTCATTATTAAAATCGAGTGTGGCCTATAAGGTCAACATGTCCTATTAAAATAAAGTAGGTCTTTATGTTAACCCACTCTTCTTATTACTAACATCCACCAGTCATATTTGAACAAGTAGACAAGTCTATTGGATCCATAGTTTAGTTCAATAATGTCATTTAAGATACCAAAATAGTCAATATCCTCATCTCCTTTTGTGCCTAGCATGACAACACCACTATTTTTGGTTCTTCTATGTAGCTCAAGAGACTTTGTATGAAAACTTATGTCATTAATAATGCAACGACTATAGTGATTAACTCGTTGATCGGGGCCACATGCTAATGTGTAAAAATCTTTACTTTTCATAGGTTCTTTATTATATAATACATGACTTTCATCTAGTAAAGAAAATTTTAGATGAGTTAAAAATTATTGAAAGTTTAATTATTATCAAATTCACAGAAAAGTTGTTACTTACACGTGTCCCATAGCACTTGACAAATTCTTTCTTATGTCTTTCTTCAACATTTCTTTCATTTTTCTTTTCAAGTTCAACTTTATGTTCACTGTGTACAACAATGGAATATGTTAATGTCAATTAAGTACATATGTATATATACAATACAAAGTATGGATTAAGAAACCACTTATTCGATATATGGAACAGCTTCATTACAATTATTGAGCATGTGAAATACACCTTTGCCAGCTCCTCAATATCAATGAAATCATGTACTCGTCCACCCAATGGTCAAACATTTGCTCGAAATTTGGAGCTGATGGGTTCTTCGTCTTTGGCATTACTATTGACAACATTTGCATGTCCCTTATCACGAGCAAACCTAGTGTCAATATCATGTAGATACATTGATCAAAATGCAAGACATTCACTATCAATGTATGTCTCAATGATTGAGCCTTCTAGTCATACCTTATTGCGTGCATAGTTCTTTAAAGTAGACTAAAACATGTGCATTTTACACAAGATTATGACATCTGCAAATAAAGTGAGGAAATCATGTGGCAATTGTTGCATGATAAAAATTACCTTTTAATTGGATACATCCAACGGTATTGCACTGGTCTTGCAATTATGACCTCCCTTGGTAAATGGATAGCTAGGTGGACCAAAACATCGAAAAATGCTGGTGGAAATATTTTTTTAAACTTACATAGTATGATTACAATGTCCATGTTTTAACATTTAAGTACATTTAATTTCAATTTTTTTGAGTACAACTCCAAAAAAAAATACCCAACTCAATCAACATTGAGCAAATATAATCATTCAAGTATCCACAAAGGAAAACTGGAAAAACCCTCTAAAGAAGGACTTGAGAGTCATGAATTTTCATTCATAAAATCTTACCTTCCAACGTGCTTATGCATCGAGATATGTTAGATACATATCTATCGGAGAACTTCATTGATTTCAACCATTCAAAGAAATTTTTTTTTTCATCCTACTTTGACAATGTATAATATGCTAATGACATGAGAAGCTTGTCCCCGTCCTGAATGAGGTGCAACTCAGGTTGTATTGTCATATCCTCCATATATAGGCAAGCATTTGCATTGTCCTTTGTCTTCCCATTTATATCTAATAGTGTCCTAATCAAATTCTCTCAAATAATCTTCTCAATATGCATAATATCTAGGTCCTGGCATAGTAAAAGATCTTTGCAGTATGGCAACTCCAAAAAAAAAAAAAATGCTTCTTTTCTCCAATTTAACTTAATGTCATGCCTTTCTTTTTTCTACTGCTCAGTGCTTTCCTAAATTTGTTGAGAATTCCACTTGTGAAGTTTGTCCCACATTGAAAAATTTGAGTGGATGATGGGTGCTTATATACATGGTTGGGCCCAAGACCCAATAGGGTTAAGCTTTTGGGTCAAGTTGGTGTTCACCCATGTGTATCAAGCCCACCCATGGGCTCCTCCAGTCCTAACAAGTGATATCAGAGCCGATGGTTTGGTTCCTAGCTCTAAGTGAGCGACATTGTAAAGTCGAGATGTGAAGCTAATTCTCCTGACATGCTAATAGTTGGAGGACCAAGTGTGTGACTGAGGCCAATAAAGATCATCTAGGCAGCGGATGGATCTGAATAAGGTCAAGACGTGAGAGGTAGGATTGGTTCAGAAGCACATGGAATGCAATCTGATGCACGTAAGGCGCTAGTGGTAAGGCCAACTTGAGCAACTATTGGGAAATTGGGCTTACTCCCGTGAGGGAGGCAGTTTCCATTCAAGGGGGAGTAGTTGGAGTTCACAAGAGAGGGGGAGATTGTTGAGAATTCCACTTGTGAAATTTGTCCCACATTGACAAATTTGAGTGGATGATGGGTGCTTATATACATGGTTGGGCCCAAGACCCAATAGGCTTAAGCTTTTGGGTCAAGCTGGTGTTCACCTATGTGTATCAAGCCCACCTATGGGCTCTTCCTTTACTAACAAAATTTTACATTTTTTATCAACTTCAACTGCTCTAATATCTCTTCCCCACTTAATCATTTTGGTTCAACCATCGTTCAAATTTTCCATTAAAGTTTTTATTTTAACGAATCCTCCAAGAATATCCATGTAGTAGAAAACGAAGATGACACATAAAGCATAACTTTCATCCATGCTTTAAGAATAATGAAATAGCATCCTTATTACACATTGGGCAAGCGAAGTATCTTTTTGTGCTTCACTTAGATAAATTGTCGTAAGCAAGGAAATCATTAATTGTCCACAAAATTGCAGCATGCAACCAAAATATTTTCCCAATTTCCAAATCATATGTTTCCACTCTTTTTTCCCATAGTTTTTTCAACTTATCAATTAATTACCTTAGGTATACATCAATCTCATTACTAGGTGACGTCAGTTCAAGAATAAGCAAATACATGTAAATGAAGGATTCTTTCATTCATTTCCAAGGTGGCAAATTATATGGCGTCATCATAACTAGCCACATGTTATATGATTTGCTCATATTACTAAAAGGATAGAAACCATATGAAGCAATATTAAGTTTGATGTTGCGAGAATCACTAGGAAACCACAAATATATTTTTTCGAACTCAGCCCATGTTTATGAGTCTGTAGGATGGTTAAGTGTATTTTCCACTTGAAGACATTTCCTTTTATGCCATCTTATATCTATAGCTGCATTTTTTGGACATGTATAATCTTGAAGCCTTAGTATCAATGAAAAATATCGCATAATTTTGTGGGAGATTTTTTACCCTTCTTGTGATTAGTTTTATACCTCAGTTCACCACATTTTGGACTCTTGTTTGTATTTTCAAATTGACCATAGAAAAGTGCACAATCATACCTATAGGTATGTATTGGAGTATAACTAAGACCCAAATCATGCATGCATGGCCTCATAAAAAGACTTTGAAAGTGTTTCATCTTTAGATAATGTGGCCTTAAGTAGCCTCAAATTCATGTTAAATGCCCTCTGAGTTTGATGATGCATTGTGATTGAATGAAGCAACTTTATCAAGAACTCTAACTTTAAGAACTTTTTACAATTTGGATAATGTGGCAGCCTGCGATATGTTGTCATCCTCAATGTCCACTTTGTTCCCCAAGTCACCTAACATTTCGATTTTCAATTTTCAAGTGCAAAAGTTTGGATTGGGTGTTTTGTTTGCTTAGAGGAGAAAACCCAAATTTGCAGCTGATGGATTTGGATTCCCTTATTTGGTGGCTAGATGGGTTTGTGAGTGATTGCCTCCGCTTTTGAAAATTTAAGAAAAGTACTCATTACAAAAAGTGGGCAAGATAGAGATTTGGGTGGGGACTAAAGAAAATTAGAATGGTAAGCTTATAGAGTTGGGTTTACAAATGAATAGTAAAGGTTTTTGCAAGAGTTGCAGACGATTGTGGGTTTGGAGAAGACGAGTGTAGTTGTGGCTCAATTTGCAAACAGTCATCCTAAAGTTAGAAGGAGGTCTTATCCGGTTGTTCAGATTTCATGAACGGTGGGAGGCAATGTCGAAATTTTAGTGGTTTTGAATGGGTATCGTTCTTTAGGCTGAAGCATTGTTAGTTAGAAGAGAAGCCTTCCTTTTGGTTCATTCAAAAGAGGTCAGCAAGTGAGAAGAGTTAGTTGAGGAAAATAAATAGCAGTAGTCTCCTTCAAGTTTATTTATGGTGATCTTATTGTAGTCATATCTTCAAGATTCTAGGATACTATTGCTTAGGAAAGCAAGATTCTAGGTTCTTTAGGGAATTGATATTTTTGCTTAATTAGGTTTCTTAATTTAGTTTCCTCAACTTCCAAGAATAAGTCTATGAAGGTCGTATACATTAGTTTTGAAGGGGTTGTAATTGAGAATTAAAGTTGTTGGATATTGATCTTGTATCACCGTATGTAGGAATGCTGCTTTGCCTTGTGGTTATGTTTCGTATTTGGGGATTCCCAAAATCCTTATTAAGGTGATACAGTATAATGGAAGCTTAGGATATTTTAGTCTTGGTGAGTTTTTTTTTTTTCCATATTTCCTCAAATCCATTGTTCAAAATGAAGCAATTATTATAAAGGTTCACCATTGTCTTTTGTTTCAGAAGTTGAATTTGAAGTCGATGATAAAGTTCTGGTTAAGAGTCATTCTACAGATAAACCAAATGTATTGGGAAAATATTTGACAACTCTAGTTTAAGCCTTGGGGATCATTTAAGTTTAGGTTGGCCTATCGCATAAGGCTTCCACTCATAAAATGGTCCAAAAAAGTGGATGCGCGGAGCTTATGGCTGTTTGTGGTCTAGACTTTATATAGTTGATGTAATGAGATTTTAGTGATGTATTTCAGTGGGAAGTGGAGTCAAAGATGCACGTGCATAAAAAAAATGAAAATATCCATATTATGTGGTGGATTATATTTTATTTAACTTATGTTTTGATCTATATGCGTGTGTGTACGCAGAAATATAATATTTTGGTATAAATAGGTAATAAATCAATTTTTAGTGTCGTCTACGATCATAATTTCCTAATGTGTTCATGTATAATATAAGAATTTTTCCAGATTGGTGCCTACTTTTGTTATTATTGTGGGATAAGATTATTGTTGTGGCTTCCCTATGGAGTTCTGTGGTGGGAGTTTTTAAAGGAGAATCCAGAACATATTGACTGCTGAGAGAGAAAGGTTATGTCGATGTTAGATTTTGGGGGACTGGAAATGAGAATTAAAGTTGTTGGGTGTTGGTTTTGTATCAAGTGATATTAGAGCAGGTTATCCAATCCATCTTTCGATGTTAGCTATCAATTTTTGATAGAGTTGATTATGAGTTTTAACTCAAACTTGTTGGGTTGATGATGAATTTTATTTGGAGTTATGTTTATCAAATTTCGAGGATGAAATTTTTATGAGGGGAGAATATAACGACCCAAAAAATAAAATGCATGGAAGTGTACAAAAAAGAAATTAATTAATTAGTTAATTAAATAATAATTATTATTCATTAAATAATATAATATAGTATAATATAATATATTAATATAACATAATATAATAACATATTAATATAATATTATAATATTTTATATATATATATATATATATATATATATATATATGGGAAGGCTCAGGAAGAATCCTAAGCCATTCTTGGAGACTTCCCCCCCTCTAATTCAATCTTCTCTCACTGTCTCTCTCTTCTTTCTCTCTCACCTCTCTTTCTCTCTCTCTCTCTCTCTCTCTCTCTCTCTCTCTCTCTCTCTCTCTCTCTTAAATTCTCATCCATTTCTTAGCGGAATTGAAAAAAAAAACATCATTTTTCGGGTCCTAACTCCGCTCCTCAACGTTTTAACCGGAGAGATTTCGTCATTTGGACGTTGTAGGCACCACTCCAAGGCTAAGGTAAGGGGAATAGATTATGTCAGTTTATTTTGAAATTGAACCGATTAAACTTCAGTATTTGGATACAGAAATATTATATTGGATTTTTTGAATGAATCAAGCGTATGAAATTTATGATTTTGGATTTATTATATTCGTATTTGGGAAAAATAGAAGTGTGTAGGGTGATCATCTCCTTTTTCCTGTAATTAATATATATATTATGAATTAAATTAAAACTGTAGAGGTGATCATACCCTTATTTTTAGCAAAATATACCAAGTGTATTATGACATACTTTCTTCGGTCATTTTACTAGATTATGATATAACACTCAAATTGTATGGCATGAGAATAATTTATTATATAGCAAATTTAAACTTGTTGGAATTTTTATGGTATTATATGGCAAAAGTTGTGGTATTATACTGATTTCTAGAATTGTTGGGGATAATGCGGATATTGTGAATTTGACGATTTAATACTGATCACGTGGATGGTTGGAAAATTTTGTGAAAAACTATTGTGAATTGTGTGTTGAGAAATTGATTGTTGAGAATGATGGGGAGAGATTACTGCGAATTATGTGTTGAGAATTGAGATCATGTTATCTGTTATATTATGTAAATTTCATTATATGTTCTAAGAACCTTGATGGACTAGTGGATGCTCAGTACGGTAGCTACAAACAAGAATCAGTGCAGCCACACTGTTCAAAGAGTGTTGGTGGATGAAAAGTTGATTTGGCCAGAGAAGGGTTGTGTACCCTCCTGGAGTCCGGACCAGGAAGCGGTAGGCAAATCGAACTTACAGACGAGTTATTTTGATTTAGTCTTGGTAGGCCAACCAAGGCTAAGTCTAGTCTTCGGACCGCATAACCCATCATAGGGGTTAAATATGTCGTTAGTCCAAAATAAGAGGTTCTTTTATACATATTTGTAGATTTATGTAATTGAGGCTATTATTGAGTCAGAGTTATTAACTAAAGGAAAATAAGGTGTGAGTTACATTTTACAAATGCCATTTTTATTTAAAGTTAAATTAATGGATGTATTTTGCTTACATAAAAACTCATTTTTGCCACACACTGGTAATAATTTATTCCGTCTTACTAAGAAGCACCTCACCCCAATTTTTATCAAACATTTTAGATATCTTGAGGAGTATAGCCGAAATTAGAATAGTATAGCAAAAGTGTGGGTGAGATAGAAGAGTTATTTAGAATAGATATTAAATTAATTATGTTCTTATTGTTTTAGAATTTTAGGGTTGTTAATTTTGATATTGGAGATATCGTTGTAATAAAGACAAGCGTAGTTTAGATTAAATATTAAGTTTGTTATTTTTTGAATGTTTTAAAATTTCTAAGGATGTATTAAATTTGATTTTGGAGATATTGTGATAATGAGGTTATTTAGTACTCTTGTATAATTTATATTTGAGGTCTTCCACTGTGTAAAATGTTTGGGTCATCACAAGTGGTATCAGAGCTTAGGTTATAGATTTTGCAAATTTTATGAATGATTTTTACTAGAGTATAGGCGTAAATTATGGTGAGGATAGGAATGGGTAGGCTAGGTGTTGCAAAGTTGATCGGGTATAGGATGCATAGCGAAACAAAATACAACAAGCAAATTGTAATTTTGGATTTTTGTCTTGCATCTTGGAAGTAGAAATCCATCAACGGTTTTCTGTGATTTTCTTGAAACAATCAATGGTTTCAAAAAAGCCACGGCAAACCATCGACGTTTTTTCTCCCGAGATGCTGCACTATGTTCTTTTTCTTGTGTAAATTAGTTCCTTCAAGAAATGAGCCACCATTCACAGCACTAGAATATTTTAATTAGAATTTCGTGCATTTTGGAAGGTGCGCACATTAGAGTGCACTTCTAGTTCTCTATGGTTCCTTTAGGGTTTAGTGTGCGTAGATTTGAGAGCAACTGAAAGAATGTTGGTGGTTACCCTCAAGGTGGATGCTTAGAAGTCCCATGGGTTCTTTAATGGTGAACTTCTTGGGGAAAACTAGTTATCCTAAGGTTCTATGAAAAGTTATAGTTCTCTTGTGCATGTTGTTCTTTCATGTTTTCCTTGCACTTAAAGAAAATATTCAATCTTTCTATATTCCCATAAGTCACCCATGGGTCTTTAGATCACTTTCTAGGGAGAGTACAGAGTCAAAATTCAATTCTAGTTTACAATAAAAGTATCAAGGAAGTAAATTTAAATTTTGTTCAATCAAAAGAGGAATAGGAGATAATTTTTTCTTGTAGCCCATGAGTCAAGTATCCAATGAAATTAGAATTTCAAAGATTGGGAATCTTTTAAATTTTTTTAAGAAAACAAAACAATAATCTGGGGAAAAGAAAAAGAAAAGAATGAGATAAATGTAAATTAAATGGGGACACACACCAAATGATATGGAGAATAACTAATCCAGGTGAGTGTGAGAAAATCCTACAATAAGAAATCACATTATACTAGCACATAGAAAAACATCCAACACCCAAAGGAATACTGACATGTAAAAGAGACTGCGATGCATAAGATGTCTTAAGACTTGTTCCATGATTAGTTTGACCAGTTATCTTAGATTTGGAAGTTACAAAGTTTGCATCAACTTAACAGGATAATCTAGTATATTAAGCTGATAATCTAAGGACTAGTTTGGAAATCATCAAAACTCTATAACGTATGAAATTGGAATTCAAATAAACAAGCACACATATATAGATATGAAAGCGAAACTTCTGCAAAATAGTTCCAGATTGAAAGAAAACCTTTCAATTTTCAAGTGAAAAAGTTTGGATAGGGTGTTTTGTTTGCTTAGAGGAGAAAACCCATATTTGTAGTTGATGGATTTGGATTCCCTTATTTGGTGGCTAGATGGGTTTGTGAGTGGTAGCCTCCACTTTTGAAAATTTAGGATAAGCACTCATTACCAAAAGTGGGCGAGATAGAGATTTGGGTGGGGATTAAAGAAAATTAAAATGGTAAGCTTATAGAGTTGGGTTTACAAATGAATAATAAAGGTTCTTGCAAGAGTTGCAGACGATTGTAGGTTTGGAAAAGACGAGTGTAGTTGTGGCTTAATTTGCAAACAATCACCCCAAAGTTGGAAGGACGTCCTATCTGGTTGTTCAAATTTCATGACTAGTGGGAGGCAATGTGGAAATTTTAGTGGTTCTGAATGGGTATCTTTCTTTAGGCTTTAGCATTGTTAGCTAGAATAGAAGCCTTCCTTTTGATTCATTCAATCAACTAGTGAGAAGAGTTGGTTGAGGAAAAATAGTTGTGGTTGCCGTCAAGTTTATTTATGGTGATCTTATTGTGGTTATATCTTCAAGATTCTAAGATACTATTGCTTAGGAAAGCAAGATTCTAGGTTCTTTAGGGAATTGATATTTTTGCTTAATTGGGTTTCTTAATTTAGTTTCCTCAACTTCCAAGCATAAGTCTATGAAGGTCATATACACTAGTTTTGAACGGGTTGTAATTGAAAATTAAAGTTGTTGGATATTGATCATGTATCACTGTATGTAGGAATGTTGCTTTGCCTTGTGGATATGTTTTGTATTTGGGGATTCCCAAAATCTTTATTGAGGTGATACAATATAATGGAAGCTTAGGATATTTTAGTCTTGGTGAGTTTTTTTTTTTTTTCCATATTTCCTTAAATCTATTGTTCAAAACGAAGCAATTATTATGGAGGTTCACCATTGTCTTTTGTTTCAGAAGTTGAATTTGAAGTCATTCTGTAGATAAACCAAATGTACTGGGAAAATATTTGACAACTCTTGTTTAAGCTTTAGGGGTCACTTAAGTTGAGGTTGACCTATTGCACAAGGCTTCCACTCATAACAGGGTCCAGAAAAGTGGATGTGTGGAGCTTATGACTGTTTGTAGTCTGGACTTTATGTAATTGATGTAATGAGATTTTAGTGATGTATTTCAGAGGGAAGTGGAGTTAAAGATGCATGTGCATAAAAAATAAAATAAAATGAAAACATCCATATTATGTGGTGGATTAAATTTTATTTAACTTATGTTCAGATCTATATGCGCGTGTGTACGTAAAAATATAATATCTGGTATAAATCAGTAAAAAATTAATTTTTAGCGTTGTCTACGATCATGATTTCCTAATGTTTTCATGTGTAATACAAGAATTTTTCAAGATTGGTACCTACTTTTGTTATTATTGCGGGATAAGATTATTGTTGTGACTTCCTTGTGGAGTTTTGTGCTAAGAGTTTTTAAAGGAGAATCCAGAACATATTGACTGCTGAAAGAGAAAGGTTATATTGATGTTAGATTTTGGGGGACTGGAAATGAGAATTAAAGTTGTTGGATGTCGGTTCTGTATCAAGTGGTATTAGAGCAGGTTATCCAATCCATCTGTCAGTGTTAGTTATCAATTTTTGATAGAGTTGATTATGAGTTTTAAGTCAAAATTGTTAGGTTGACAATGAATTTTATTTGGAGTTATGTTTAGCAAATTCCGAGAACGAAATTTTTAAAAGGAGGGGAGACTGTAACGACCCCAAAAATAAAATGCATGAAAGTGTAAACAAATTAATTAATTAATATTATTAATTAAGTAATTTAATATAATATTATAATATATTAATATAATATAATATACTAACATATTAATATAATATAATATAATATTATAATATTATATATATATATATATATATATATATATATATATATATATATATATAGGAAGGTTGAGGAAGAATCCTAAGCCATTCCTGGAGACTTCGCCCCCCCTAATTCACTCTTCACTCTCATCGTCTCTCTGTACTTTCTCTCTTACCTCTCTCTCTCTCTCTCTCTCTCTCTCTCTCTCTCTCTCTCTCTCTCTCTCTCTTAAATTCTCTTACATTTATTAGCGAAATTGAAAAACAAAAATCATTTTCGGGTCCTAGCTCTGTTCCTTAACGTTTCAATCGAAGAGATTTCGTCATTTAGACGTTGTAGGCACCACTCCAAGGTTAAGGTAAGGGGAATAGATTATGTCAGTTTATTTTGAAATTGAACCGATTAAACTTGAATATTTGGTTACAGAAATATTATATTGAATTTTCTGAATGAATCAAGCGTGTGAAATTTATGATTTTAGGTTTATTATATACATATTTGGGAAAAATAGAAGTTTGTAGGGTGATCATCTCCTTTTTTCCCGTAATATATATATATATAGAGTTAAATTAAAACTATAGAGATGACCATACACTTATTTTTAGTAAAATATACCAAGTGTATTATGACATACTTTCTTCAGTTAGTTTACTAGATTACGATATAGCACTCAAATTGTGTGGCAAGAGAATAATTTATTATATTGCATATTTAAACCTGTTAAAATTTTTATGATATTATATTGCAAAAGTTGTGGTATTATACTGGTTTCTGGAATTGTTGGAGTAACGCGGATATTGTGAATTTGACAGTTTAATACCAATCATGTGAATGGTTGGAAAATTTTATGAAAAACTATTGTGAATTGTGTGTTGAGAAATTAATTGTTGAGAATGATGAGAAGAGATTACTGTGAATTATGTGTTAAGAATTGAGATCATGCTATTTGTTATATTATGTAAATTTCATTATATGTTTTAAGAACCTTGATGGACCAGTGGATGCTCGGTACCATAACTACAGACGAGAATCAGTGCAGCCACACTGTTCTAAGAGTTTTGGTGGATAAAAAGTCAATTTTTTCAGAGAAGAGTTGTGTACCTTCCTGGAGTCTGGACTAGGAAACGGTAGGCGAAACTGACTTACAGACGAGTTATTTTGATTTAGTCTTGGTAAGCCAACCAAGGCTAAGTCTAGTCTTCAGACCGCATAACCCATCATAGGAGTTAAACATGTCGTTAGTCTAAAATGAGAGGTTCTTTTATACATATTTGTAGATTTATGTAATTGGGGATATTATTGAACCGAAGTTCTTAACTGAAATAAAATAAGTATTTTTTTTTTTTTTACTATATAGGTGTGAGTTACATTTTACAAATTTCATTTTTATTTAAAGTTAAATAAATGGATATATTTTGCTTATATAAAAACTCAATTTTGCCACACACTGATAATAATATATTATGTCTTACTGAGAAGTGTCTCACTCCAATTTTTATCAAATATTTCATATATCTTGAGGAGCATAACCGAAATCAGAGTAGCGCAGCGGAAGCGTGGGTGGGATAGAAGAGTTATTCATAATAGATATTAAATTAATTATGTTTTTGTTGTTTTAGAATTTTAGGGTTGTTAATTTTGATATTGGAGATATCGTTGTAACAAAGATAAGCGTAGTTTATATTAAATATTAAGTTTGTTATTTTTTTATGTTTTAGAATTTCTAAAGATGTATAAAATTTGATTTTGGAGATATTGTAATAATGAGGTTATTTAGTACTCTGATATAATTTGTGTTTGAGGTCTTGTGTTGTGTAAAATTTTTGGGTCATCACATACACATTCCTAAATTGTCAATGCATTAGACAATTCTAGAATGGTTAAAATACAAACTTCACTAATCCTAAATAAAACAAATAATTAACATATTTAATTGATTATTAATTTAGATAGTATGATTAATAATCAATTCAATATTAATTGATTTGCCTCATATTTATGATGAGACATATGAATGTATAGTAACGATTTTTCAACAGGTCTAAGTTTCAATGAACAGTTGCATATAATTAATGAAGACAACCAAATCAAGATTCAGAAGAGAATAAAGCAAAAATTACATTCATTACTCAATGAGGCACATTTTGTTGTAAAGTAATGCTTTTTAGGTCAAAGAATGCTAGTGCTAGATATCATAGAGTCATGATTACATTATCCCATGACATGATGCACAAGGAAGTTGAAGTGTATGTTTATAACATGACTGCGAAGTCAAAAATTGATGAAAAACACACACAAGTGCTGGAAAAATCATTTGAAAGATTAAAAAAATACAAGCTAAGATTAAACCTAACTAAATCTACTTGTGTAACAACTTCTAGCAAGTTGTTGGAATTTGTAGTAATTCAAAGGGGATTGAAGTAGATCAAGTTAAAATCTTAGTCATAAAGAAGTTGGAACCTCCATCCATTGAAAAACAAATACGGAGATTTCTAGAAAAATTGAATCACATTGCTCAATTCATAGCTTAGTTAGGTGTGGGATTAGTCACGGACCGTAAAACGGACGTGAACACCCGGCGTAATCCAAAAAAAAAAAAGAAGTTCAATCAATGTGATTCAAGATATTCGCCAATGGAAAAAACATGTTGTGCTTTAGCTTGAGCTACTCACTAGTTAAGATAGTATATGTTGTACCATACAACTCACTTGATCTCCCGAAAGGACCAATTGAAATATATATTAGAAAAGCCAACATTGTCAAGAAGAGCTCGATGGAGCATGTTATTATCTGAGTATGACATTATATACAAGTCAGTTAAAGTGATCAACGGGCAAGTGGCAGTTGACCACTTGAAGATGTCTTAGCTATGGAATTTGAAGAGAACAATTCGAAGATGTACTTTGATGTAGCAGTAGATACATATGGATGAGGAGTTGGAATAATTTTGGTATCACCTCAAGGGGAACAATTTCCTATTTTAACAACCCTAACTTTTCCCTATATTAACAATGTTACTGAATATGAGGCTTGCATAGCTGAATTGAAAGCAGCACAAGAAATGGGAATCGGAGATCTTGAAGTATATGAGGATTCAACTCTTATCATAAGTGGGGGAATCAAAAACCAAAGATCGGAAATTGATATTCTATTAATATTTCATGGATAAACTTGTCCAATAGTTTAAATTCATATCTTTCGAACACCTATCGAGATTAGAAAATAGATTTGTAGATGCCATGTTTCTACGGATGATATGCCATTTATGCAACCTCGTATCATAATAGAATTAGTGCTTGTCCAAATAATTGATTTAATAAATTAAATCCATTATTGCTTACATCATTTAATTAAAGCGCTGATATGTTTATTATGGACATTTTCTTTAGGCTTTGCTTCATTTTAAATACTAATCTCTCTCTTGTATGCTACTTAGATCTGTATTTAAAAACTTTCTCTGATAAAATTTGTTGTGAATCCTCTTCCTGAAAATCGTTAAAAAAAAAAAAAAAGAGTTTTGCTCCCGGGATAAGATTTTTTAAGAATGTTTGATGGCATATGATTGATTTTAGCCAGTTTTCACTTTGTTGTTCGCATTACAGATTACCAAACGGATTGTATCCAGCGAGTATATATGCATTCACATATTAGTTTTTTTTAAAATAATTATAGGTCATATTTCAACTGTATTGGATCATGTATTTAGGCCTCTTCATAATCTAGCCTCTTTCCTACTCTCAAGAGGCATGCTTTTGAGTGTACATAGAACAGCGTATAACCTGATAGAACATGAGCATCTAGGCTTGAATCAAATCTTAATAGAAATGCCAGTGTTGTTAGTCAGAATGGTATGTTTCAAATACACTCTGTTAAGAATGCATCGTCTTTAGTTTGCTTTTTTTTTTTTTGTTTCATTTGCTTCATGTAAACTTATAATGGAACCCAGACATGGCTGCTTAGAAAACTGGAATAGTCAAAACCTCGTGGGAACTTTTATGTTGAATTAATTCAATCATATCCTATACTTTCTGAATGCAACAAAAGTGTAACATGTCAAAACCCCAGATTGGTGTAACTTAGAGAAAGATGGAATCTGTTGAATGCATACTGCTTTTTGGACTATTGCTTTGTCCCTAAGCCCTGCCCCTGCTCCTGCTCCGGCTTTCGACCAAGCTAGCAATACGGTCACCTGTAAATTTATCCATGTATACTGATGTGCATTTATCCATTGATCTCACACCTTTCGCTATCTGGGTTACTATATTCATATGCTTCCATTACTTGATGGGAATACTTTGAGCTCTACCTTTTTAAGTCTCTTAAAAATCAAACGTTGGGCTGGTCAAATTCAGCGATCCATCCATTTTATGGCAATCTGCCTATTGCAGTTGCCAGAAGAAAAAATATGGAAAAAAATGAAAACAAATTCATTCATGAGGTAAAACTCATGCTTCAAAATAGATGATAAAGCACACTGTACTGTTTTGTCATCATTCACTAGCACCACGGCACACAATTCCACTCCCATTGAGATCCAAAATATACATTGCACTACTACATTACAAATGCTTTAGTTTTATACACTTTGTTGGGAATGTGGCTCATATTTAGAATAGATCACATGCACCGAAAAAAGTTACGTGAAACAAGGGATAATGGTATGAGAGAAGTCTATAGGAGGAAGGCAAACTGTCGACGGATTGGGCCCAAATTGTCGACGGTTTCAAGCAGAATGCGCAGAAGGTATTTTTCTCAACACCAAACCGTTGACGGTTACAATTGGCGCAGATATCGCAAATTCAAATCGGGGCTTATAGATTGTGCTAATCGGAGGATTTTCCTCGGGAGGATTGCTACAGATGTAGTTTAGATATACTAGAACACTTCTGTACGCATTGAGTCCATACTTAAAAAATATTGTAACCCAAAGATTATAGCTTTGACATTAATCATAGTAAAAACCGAAATGCTGCTCCTGTGGACGTAGGCTATTGCCCAACCACATAAATCTTGTGCGTTCTAGTTGTGTTTTCATTCTTCTTATTATTGTTTGCTTGCTTCTTGGGTATATTTCATCATCAAGTGATTGCATTGATGGTTGTTGATTGATTCGTGTGTGATTGTGTGCTTCCATTACGCGTATCCGGTGAACAAAACAACAACAAATGGTATCAAAGCTATTGATTCAACAATGGCTGGGGTCTCTTCGACTAAGTTTGATGTGAACAAGTTTGATGGAACCGCTAATTTCGAGCTTTGGCAACGAAGAGTGAAAGACTTGCTAGTGCAACAAGGGATGGCGAAGACTTTGTACGGAAAGAAGTCTGCGACATGAATGAAGCGTTGGAAGAAGCTTAAAGCAAAGGTGGTTTCCACGATCCGACTGGCCGATGATGCTATGTACAATGTCATGAATAAGGAATCGCCGGCTGCGATTTGGTTGAAACTCGAAATCCGATACATGTCCAAGTCACTTACGAACAAGCTGTATCTTAAGCAAAAGCTTCACTGGCTTAAGATGGTGGAGGGTTCAGACCTTGATCAGCACATAAACACTTTCAATCGGATTATTAGTGATCTAAAGGGCGTCGATGTGAAGCTCGAGGAAAAGGATAAGACATTGATGCTACTAAATTCCTTACCGACGTCTCCTAGATACAAAAACCTGGTTATGATGCTAACTTGGGGTAAAGAAAATCTGGAGTTGAAGGACATCATGAGTGCGTTGTTGGGGTTCCACCAAAGGAAGAAGGCCAGCGATGAGGGCTCAAATGCTCAAGAGCTCACGGTGAAGGGGAATCAAGATCGTGGGAGGAGCGATTTTCGAGGTGGATCATGTGGCCATATGGCTCAGTCCAAGTCCAAGAAGAAGGACATGTGGTGTTTTAAGTGTGGGAAAAGAGGGCACCTAAAACCCAAATGTTCGGAGAGGAGGAAGGGGGTGATGGTGATATGCTCTCGGTTTCATCGGGGTAAGATTAGTTCTCGCTGATTCTTAGATTTTGGACTCTACATGTTCATATCATATGACGTCCAATAAGGACTGGTTTACTACGTATAGATTGGTTAGTTCTTGTTCCACTATGATGGGGAACGATGTTGTGTGCAAAGTGATCGGGATAGAGAATATCAGAATCAGGATGTACGACGGTGTAGTGCGGACGTTGTGTGATGTGAGGCACATACCAGAGTTAAGGAAGAATATGGTTTCGTTAGGCACCTTGGATTGTAACGATTTCAATTACAAGTCCGAAGGTGGGGTAATGAATGTAAGCAAGGGATATCTGACCGTGATGAAAGGGAAGAGAGTGTCGGGTAATATTTACACACTGCTAGGTACCACAGTTATAGATGGAATTGTAGTTGTAGAGTCTGAGTCTGATAGTACTTTTATGTGGTGTATACATCTAGGGCATATAGTAGAGTATGGGATACAAGAACTTCACAAGAGAAATCTTTTGAAGGGGGTAAAATCATGTAAGCTCAAATTCTGCAAGTACTGCATGCTTGCGAAGTAGAACCGAGTTCAGTTCATGACGACCATGTAGAAGACGAAAGGAGTATTGGACTACATTCATTCTGATGTCTGGGGACCGGTGAGAGTGGCATCACGAGGAGGACATGTGTATTTCATGAGTTTTATAAATGACTACTCACGGAAGGTCTGGGTTTACTTCATGCGTCACAAGTCGGAAACGTTTGCCAGGTTCAAAGTGTGGAAAGGTGAAGTGGAAAACCAGACCGAGAGAAAGATCACATTCCTCAAGATAGACAATGGGTCTAAGTATACAAACTCGAGATTCAGAGAGTTATGCGAGCAGCAAGGCATAAAGAGGCATTTTACCGTACGCATGACACTGCAACAAAATGGTGTGGCTGAGAGGATGAACCAAACCCTGATTGAAAAAGCTCGGTGCCTCAGGTTGCAGGCAAGGCTCACTATGAATTTCTAGGCCAAGGCGGTTAATATGGTGTGTTTCTTGGTAAACTGATCGCCTAGGGCATCATAGAATGGGAAAGTTGTTGAGGAGGTATGGATAGGAGAAAAAGGTAGACGGCTCTAGTGTACAAGTATTTGGGTGTCCAGCCTATGCGCACATCCCGAGTGAGGAGAGATCTAAGCTTGAGGCGAAGTCTAGACGATGCATATTTCTGGGATATCAAAAAGTCGTGAAAGGGTTCAAGCTATGGGATCTAGTGGCAAACAAGGTGGTGATAAGTAGGAATGTAGTTTTCGATGAGAAAACTATGTTACGGCGTACTCAGGATGAAATAGAAAAACAGATGCTAAAAAATTGTAGCAGCAATGAGTATACGATTTAAGTGGAGTTAGAAACTCAAGGTAGGCGTGCAAGGAGTCCTAGCCTGAGAGATCAGCTAGTGGTGCAAGTGGAGTCAAAAACTTAGGGTGGAGATGACATAGGGAGTTGTAGCTTAGATGACCAACAGTTGCGTCGGAGCATAGCTGTTGACAAACCCAGACGCGTCGTTAGGCCACCCCCCCAGGTATGGTTTTGACGATCTGGTGTCTTATGTGCTTGTCACTAGCAGCAGGGACCCTACTATCTATTAAGAGGCGATGCATAGCTAGGAGAAGGGTAGCTGGATAGGTGTCATGGTGGAGAAGATGAAATCATTGCATAAGAACCAAACGTGGGACTTAGTGGAGCTTCCAACTGGTAAGCGAGCAATTGGATGGAAATGAGTATACAGGAAAATGAATAGTTTCAGAAAGGGAAAGAGAGAAGTACAAGGCTTGCTTGGTTGCGAAGGGGTACTCACAGAGGAAGGGAGTAAATTGTGATAAAATCTTCTCCCCTGTGGTCATGCACACTTTTGTTAGGGTAGTATTGGGACTAGTGTTGCAACATGATCAGCATCTGGAGCAAATGGACGTAAAGACGATGTTCCTCCATATTAACCTAAAGGAGCTAATTTACATGACATAGTCAGAAGGGTTTAGCCAACCTAGATAGGAGCACTTAGTCTGCAAACTGAATAAGTCACTGTATGGGCTAAACTGCAAACTGAACAAGTCACTGTATGGGCTAAAGCAGTCTCTGAGGCAATGGTATAAGAGGTTTGATACCTATATGACCCAGATTGGCTACAGGACATGTGAGTACAATTTATATGTCTATGTGAGGAAACCTTTGGATGAATCTCTCATTTTTCTGTTGCTATAAGTTGACGATATGCTGATTGCTACTAAAGACATGACCGAGGTCAATCAATTGAAGTCTTTTGTTGGGAAAAGAGTTTGACATGAAAGATTTGGGTGCAGTCAAGAGAATACTTGGCATGAAGATTCGCAGAGACAGAGCTGTAGGGAGACCATGGTTATCTCAACGCGGCCATGTGGAGAAGGTGTTGGAGAGATTTAGCATGACTAATGCTAAGCCAGTGAGCATGCCTTTGGCAACTCATTTCAGGCTGTTTACTGCCCATTGCCCAAGGATGGACGACAAGATCCGAGATATGTCAAGGGTCCCCTATGCTAGCGCAATGGGGTGTCTGATGTATTCCATGGTGTGTATGAGTTCGGACTTGGCACATGTTGTCAATGTGGTGAGCAAGTTCTTCTCGAATTCGAGTTGACAGCAATGAGATGTTGTGAAGTTGATTCTCAGGTACTTGAGTACAACCGGATATGGCATAAAGTTCAGTGCACAACAGAGTGATCCGTTGGTGGTGGGGTACGTGGATGTTGATTATGCAGGAGATTTGGATGAAATGAGGTCTACCACGAGGTATGTATTTACTCTGGTTGTAGGACCTATTTGTTGGAGGTCTATGGTGCAGTCGTCCGTGACATTGTCTACTACTAAGTCAGGGTACATAGCAATGGCTGAGATTGCCAAGGAAGCATTGTGGCTTACGAGGTTGGTCAGAGAGCTGGGTGTCTTGTAAGGTGGAGTTTTGTTGTAGTGTGATAGTTAGAGTGGCATCTCCTTGGTGAAGAATCAGGTGTACCATGCGAGGACGAAGCACATTGATTTGTAGTATCACAGGGTTAGGGAACTAATTGCTTCAAGGGAACTTTTCTTTGAGAAGTTTCATACGTCTGACAATGCAGCTGATATGTTGATGAAGCATCACGATGGACAAGTTCAAGCATTGCTTGGACTTGATCAAAGTCTCCAAGTGCTAGACGGGAGACAAACCCAATCAACAGGCTTAGGTGAAGCAGGGGTTATGCTTTCAAATTTCCAAGGCGATAAATATTCGCCAAGGTGGAGATTGTTGGGGATGTGGCTCATATCCAGAGCAGATCACATGCACCAGAGAAAGCTACGTGAAGCGAGGGACAATGGCATGAGAGAAGTCTGTAGGAGGAAGGAAAATAGCCGATGGATTGGGCCCTTATCGTCGATAGTTTTAGGCAAAATGCAAAAGGTATTTTTCTCAGCACCAAACCGTCGACGGTTTCAGTCAGCGCATATTACATAAATTCAAATTGGGAGCTTGTAGATTGGGCTAATCGAAGGATTTTCCTTAGAGGAATCGCTATAGATGTAGTTTAAATATATTAGAACACTTCCGTACGCATTGGGTTCATATCAAACAATATTGTAACTCAAGATTATAACTTTGACATTGATCATAGTGAAAACTGAAGTTCTACTCCCGTGGACAAAGGCTATTGCCGAACCACATAAATCTTGTACTCTCTAATTGTGTTTTTATTCTTATTATTGTTTGCTTGCCTTTTAAGTATATTTCATCATTGAGTGATTATATTAGTGGTTGTTGATTGATTCATGTCTGATTGTGTGTTTTCACTGTGCATATCCTGACAACAAAACGACAACACATTCCTCTTTCCCTCTCTTCCCACAGCATTTCATTTTAATATATTTGCAAGACTCCTTTTAGGTACTGTGAAATTGAGCTTCAAAAGTGTTCATAATTAATTAATACTATTTTGGGTTATGTGCTAGGCACTACTATATGGGATTTGACAAATCTACCCTGTCCTATGTTCGATCAATTGAAATTGGACATGACAGAATGGCACGTCGACGGTTTATCTAACTTCCTCACTAACTCTCCTTGTTTGGTCACACTTTCTCTGGACATGTACTCGGCCAGTTACATAAAACTCCGCGTATGTTTAGTTTGATCATGTTTTTCTGTTGCGCATCCACTTGACCTACAAAATCCTTCTTTGTTTCTTTGCGTTTTTTTTGTAAAGGGCGAGAAAAAGGCAAGTGGATATGCTCAAATAAATTTGATACACAGCTACTGGAACTCCAAGGGTGATTCTGTCCATTGTGTGACGCACCATCTTAAAACAAGTATGATATTTGGTTTCAGAGCAGTCTTACGTGATTAAGTTGTTGGAGTTCCTGCTTAAAAGTGCCGTAATGGTGATGTCTACCGAGAAATGCCATGGCAGAAGAATCATCTCAGCACAGATCAACTGCTGGAAATTTCCCAGAAGCTGTTAACTTTCCCTAGAGCCTCAAACAGGGTTGTAATTCATATTTCTTGAGGTTTGATATTAATGTATGTGACCATTATTGCATTGCATTGCTACATCCTCTCTGCTGTGCAGTAAACAAGCTTACTCGTTTGAAATCTGCTCTATTCTCCCTGAAAATGAATTACTATTGCATTATGCAGCTAGCTGCCCTTGCACATTGAAATTAATGGATCTTTGTTAACGTACTTGCCTTTCTTTTGGGTTGATATCTTGTCTCGACTCCAGACAACTAAAAAATGAACTGCTTGGCAAGCATATTTTAACAGTGTATAGTAGTATCGAGGGAAAAAATGATTACCATGAAAAAGGACATCTGCTTATCTCCCCTGTAGTTGTATCCAAATAAAACCGGAAATGGCATCTAACAAGATGGAAAATCGTAAAGCGAGAAAAGCCATTCAATTCATTATGCCTAGGCTAACAATCTCTTCATCACAAATTCTTCTTGATAAAAGAAAATAATGAGAATTTGTTACAAAATTGAATCAACAATAAACTCAAAATATAGAAACATAAACTGTAATTACCAATAAAAATATTCCACTGGCTAAAAGCTAGAGAAAACCTTCCATTCCGCATGAGCTTCTCTCATCTTGGGCAGGTCCTGATGTCAAATTATTTGTTTTAGTCTCGTGAATTCTATGGAAACTCCTTGCCAACCAACACAAAGATTGTAAATGTAAGGGCAAATCTTGAAGAGCATGGGGAAACATTAAATGCTGCAATTTTAAGAGTAGCCGCAAGGGATTATCTTCACTGAATTCCCTGGAAACCACACCTGAGAATGAACATTCCCTGAAAATATTTTCCCTCATCAGGTCATATGCATTGTGAAACTAGCAAATAGCTCATTGCATTAAAGAGGTCTTTCACAGCAAATTCAAATTCAAGGTATATTATCTTTTACTCATGTACAGTTTCCTACATTTTTTGAGAATTTCTTAGGTAAGCCTATGTTAAGAGATAAACCTTCCAGAGGACGGATCGACTCCTGCCATCAATATCATGGTATTTATGGGGAAAAGGGCTACCTCTTGTCATGGTGATCAGTACTCAACACAAAACCTTGTGTGAGAGAACAGTTAATGCACTTGTGCAAATAAAATAAAATAAAATAAAAATAAAAATTGAGCAAATAGAGACATCAGATGACTTTGAAAAATATTGGCTAGGGTAAAGTTTAAAGACCTGTGGAAAACCCAAGTCATTTTAGGAATTGACAAATATTTGTATCATTGAAAGAAGGCCTTCTTATAGGAAGAAATGGACAAGATATGATACATCTCTTCAGAACCTCCACACATATGGCTCATAACGTTTAACACCAAAAAGGGCAAGAGAATATATATATATATATATAAAATAAATCCACTTGGTTTCAGACTCGGTACAACCCAAGATCATCATTCCCTTTGGTTTGCACAATCAAAAATTTTTTTTGAAGGTTTACAAGAAGATCAAAAAATACGGAATTGTATCAAGAATTATGTACAATAAAATACGAGAATATATATATACCAAAACTATCAATTTGAAGAAGCATGGCCTCCCATGCATGCCAAATAAATAGTAAATGAGAAGTGAAAAGTACACGAATGCTTAGCCAAATCTCTGTACCATTTTAATATAAAGAGGTGAGAGACTTACTTTTAGTTTATTGAATTCAAATTATGATATGCAATTTGCAAGAGCTTTCAAGAGCTATCCTCACGATCATCCATCTCCTCAAGAATAACATATTTTGCAACAGATCCCCCCATGTCATCTTCACTAACATGAGCCTTTTGTAGTTTTTCATATCTGAAAAATAAAAGGGCGGGATCATAGTTCCATAGGAAAATATATATATATATACACATACATTCAAAATTCTGAAAGGCAACAAAGTTGAACGATAAAAAAATTGAAGATCACATATAAAAATTTGCTACATCACAACGATTCAAGAAAACAGCCTATAGCTGACAAATTTAGGGGTTGTTTGGTATCATTTATGTTTTATGTTTCTTGTTTTCATTGCTGTGCAGTGAAGAAACATATGATAAAAAATATGTCTTTGTTGCTAACTTTCAGTTTCTATTGTCGATTTTCAGTTAGTGCCAGAAACTAAAAGTCAAATTTTATAATTTTTAGTTGTTCTAGCAATCTATTGCAATTGATATCCATAATTCACTTTTGTAGATTAATAATTGTGACACAATTTTTGAATAAAAATAAAATAAAACTGGCATTTGAATTTAAAATAAATTTTAAAAAATACCCATAAAATTTCTTAAAACATTGAAAAAATAATAAAAATTATTCAAAAACTAATTTCACCAAATTTCAACCTTCATTAATAGGATTGTTCTTGGAGCATTAAAAAATAGGTATAAAATATAATAATGAAGTTAAATGATTATATATTATTTTCATTTTTTATTATAGTACTTTATAATTTAGATTCTTTTTAATCTTCATTATTCTAATCATATTATTATTATTTTTTAAAAAATTATTTGATCCATGGGCAAAAAAGAACATGCATTTAACTAAATTTTCAATTTGTTTCAGTTTTGCGAATATTAACCAAAGTTGTCATTTATCTATTTTTAGGTTTTTTTTTTTTTCTTTTTCTTTTTCTTTTTCATAAATTTGACAGGGACACTAAACATCCCCTTAGTTTTCATATGGTATCTAAAAATTCTACAACTTGACAAAGGATTGAGCCTATAATGTACTAATATCAATTCCTTCTATTATAGAGAACAATGTGCTCTCCATAGAGAAAAATGTGGAAATTCTTTCATTATAGAAATAAAAATAATGCATTATAATTGTACTCCTGAACAAGGAAGATGAAACTTATGACAAAAAGGACAAAATTCAGAGAGGAGAAAGGATAACAGTAAGGATTTAGAATTCAGTCTGCTCATTAATTTGGTCCCGCTCACAACTGAAATGAAATCCTTTCATGAAGTCAAGAATTTCACAGCTATCATAATCATAACTTGCCTGATGTTTAGAGCTTGCAGTTCTAAAGTCGATTTAGAATTGTGTGGATTTAGATAAAATGCAACAGACCTCGTATTTGGATGTATGGATATAGACAAAATGCAATACAAAATTGCAGAGTTTCGTCTACATGTACGTATTGCGGTCCAGCACAGGAAAAAGAGGTGTCTGCCACCTTAAACTATACAGATTTGAAATGTGATAAAGAAATTCAATTATATAGGCAGCAGTTCCATGGTCCAAACAGGGATACAAGCCATCTGACACAACAGGAAACGACAAAAATAGTTAAGGCATTATCACATGCTTAGGAACAAATTGAAGACAGGCCTTGAAACTTCGGAGAATTTTGAGCCAGTCATTAACATAAACTGCAAGCATAGGTTCTGGAGGTCCAGTTTTCCACCATCAGACGCAAAAGATTAATGACAAGTCCCCACAAAGACAACATGAAAATTAAAAACAATTTTTCCTTCACAAATCTGATGGAGTTATGTCTTCATCAAGCAACAGAGACAATGGATTCCATAACAAGAATACTAATCTTTTTGAAAATCTCTCTGATTACTTACTTGTACCAATTGAATAAACTGACACCAATCATGATTGTGAAGAGACCAACCCCTTTCAACCAGGTAAATTTATCATGGAAGTATAAGACTGCAACCTGAACATGGAAAGAAGAACATCACTAATGATCATCAGTTTAAATAAAATTAAGAGCTAACAAAGAACTCAGGACAATTATGGAGGATGGACTAGGCTCTCTGAACAAAAATTAGTCTAGAACTAAACATGACCAGTCCCCAAATGAAAACATGGGCATGGCTACATATTTGATGTCCATGACTTTATCATCAATGCGCAGTCCTGTTCAAAAGTGTTCATGAGCATGCCGAGGAATCATAAATAGTAATACAATGCTAAGTTATATATAAAAATCACTGACTTGCACAGCACTTGCATATTCACCCACAATCCCCCCAGTTTTCAACTCAAATAAAACATGTCAGACCCCATGGGTGATCAAAATACAATTTGAGAAAACCATGTGAAACATAAAAAATTAGCTGACAAATTGCTGATACAAGTTTTTTTTTTATCCTTCTTTTTTGCTTCAAAAAATTGAAGAGGAAGTATAAAAAGGATCCACTTAAATTTTTAACATTTGATAGACAAGGAAGGAGAAATGCTTTGGGTGCACCATAATATACAAGAAGCAAGGGAAAGGATGAGGGGAAAGGAAAAGTATTAAAACCCAAGGGAATCCCAATATATAATAGCAAAAAATTCCCTCCTGTTGAACTTTTCCCACAGGCCCACAAAGATAGCTTCTGCAAAAAAAAGGACAATTTTAAACTTTGAACATCAAAACTGCTATCTCAAAATCACCAAATATAGAACAAGATACCCAGATCCAAACACAATTCTGGAGCTTATTTCTGCCCCCCACCCGAAAAAAATTAAATAATAATAATAATAATAAAACCACCAGCCACCAAACACATCTTTTGCAAATTGTAGCATCACCTAAAGCACTCCAACAAAAATAAAAATAAAAATTGCAAGGGTTCAAAGCAGTTCTAAAATGAATAAACAAGTGGCTTACCAATTCCGCCGCCTCTTTACACAACAATACATCTATTTTGGAATATATCAAATTATGTCAACTAATTGACCTGGAATTATGCACTTGTTCAGTGCCATAAGTGAAGAATATAACCTTGGACGAAGCCAAAGGGGTCCAAATTCTTCTAACCAGAAAGCTTTCCATGGCTATAACAACTTACCATCAGCCATTTCCTCAAAGAAAAAATAAACCAAGAATTTAGATTTGTACTTTTCTTTTGGAAAACCATATCACCGCATCCCAAATCCATATTGCTCCCTTCCGATGAATGTAGTACTTCACCCAAGTATCTTTCTTTGCTCAAGTTCATAAAGATAGGGAAAATCTCCAAAAAAGAGAAATTACCACCTGTCGTTCATAAACATCTCTGACCAATCACCAACTTCAAACAAATCCCTTCACATAATTGCTCAATATAGAAGTCATTCTAACTAACATTTGTATAATATTGAAAATTTAAAACAGAAGTTCAAGATATTTCTGCTAATGCTCAACAAAGTTACTGATATATGAAATTTAAATAAGTACTAGAAATTTGGCTTTTTAGACTTGAACTCATTGGCATAAATTAAAATTAAACTTGACTTGTAAGAAAATGGTAGGGATACTAATGTGAGGTTTAGATCTTCTTTTGAGTCCTTGGAGATGCGTATTGATAAGACCCTAGTGTTTTATTGTGGAAAAATTGGGGAAATTGAAAGGATGGAATATAGAAAGAGAAATAAGTTGATCACTTCAAGGAAATCTACCACCAAATCAGCCAAAAGCTCTGAATTATATTATTACTTGAATGAAAAATCCCCATACAGTTACGCGCACACACACATACACACATATAGGGTAGGGAATCCTACTTCTAGTAGGATATATCCCAATCCAAATACTTGATGCACTCCAATAATTAATCCAAAAAATAACAAGGAAAATAACAAAAAATAAACATAACATTAAATAGAAATCCCAATTGATTTGAGAATCCTAACATAAATTGAAATCCTAATTGGTTTGGGAATCCTAACATAAATAGAAATTCTAATTGATTAGGGAATCCTAACATTCCTGCCTCATTCAAATAGAAATCCTAAATGGTGTGGGAATTCTGAAATCCTAATTGATTTGGGCATCTTAACATTCCTGCCTCATTCAAATCAGCCTGGTCCTAAAGGCCGAGTAGCAATAAACTTTGAGAATCACTCCTCTAAGGACTGATAAATTTCTCTAGTTACTTCTTCATCTTGTAAGCAAGACTAGTGAACTAAAACTTCTATAATGTCTCAAGTTCTATGTTTGAACACTCAGTGAGCCAAAATTTCTTGTGGTTGCACTTGAACGTCACTAATAGTTGTAATATTAGGCAAGTGTTGTTGCACAGTTACTTGCTCCCCCAACTTCTTGAAGCAACAGACATGAAAAACTAGATGTACCTTACAACCTAATGGTAAGTCAAGACAATAAGCAACAGGACCTATACATTATAGGATCTTATAAGGCCCATAGAATCGAGGAAACAACTTCATTGAAAAACAAACAGTCACTGATACGTGTCTATATGGTTGTAGCTTGAAAATTCCTCTTTTCACCATGATGCTTATCAGCATGATATTTCATACAAGCATGAGCTACAACAAGATTTCCTTTAAGGAGTTGAAGCACCTTGTCTCGATCATATAACTCCTCAACAACTTGATCAATCTCGAGGATCGAGCTAAATATCTAGCAAGGATAGGAGAAGCTCGACCATAAACGGCATCGAATGGAGTCAACTTGCTGGAGGAATGATAAGTGATATTGTACCACCATTCTCCCCATGGAAGCCATTGCACCCAATCCTTTGATTTGTCACTAGCAAAGCAATGAATATAAGTCTCCAAGAACCCATTATTAACTTCAATTTGCCCATTTGATTGTCGATGATATGTAGTTCTCATACTCAATTATGTTCCTTTCAAACAAACATTAGTAGGGACATTACCTAGCAATATAGGAATGCAGTGATCATGTGTTCACTGAGCTCCACAAGCAAGTAAGAAACTTCTAAAAAATAGAGATTCTAGCTCTTCATCCTAGCTAGATTGATGTTGTAGCTACATTGGTGCTCAAAGTTGTACCAAGCAACCATGCTGCAACTTTTTCAGAAGCTTCTATAGGATGGTTTGAAACCATAATGACATAACTACAATGTTTGCCTTTAAGAGTTGCTCTCTAGCCGTTCACAGAGAACTTTATAATCAATTTAGAAAAATTCCAACCTATATCACCCAAAGTTCATCACCATTCAATGCCCAAAAACATTTCATAATCTTTTAGTGGTAACAAAAAGAAATCAACATACAACTCATGATTTTGCATGGTAAGCTTAACCTTCTGACGCTTGCTCGAAAACATGACAAAGTCTTTCCATCCGCAACCTTTACATCAAACTTTTTACGTTGCTCCATAGGATAGGCTAGCTGCCCAACAATTTCAATATCCATGAAATAATTGGTGCTACTTGTATCAATTAAAACACCGACAAGTTGGCATTTTAGGAAGCCAATAATTTTCATGGTTTGAGGATTAGCATACCCAACTAAAGCATGAACTAAAGAAGTGATAGATTCATCATTATCATCAGATCCCATACCTTTCAAATTTGAATTAGCACAGTCATCCTCAACCTCTTTTGGCTCCTCCACTGGTTCAATTATCAAGAGTCGTCTCTATTTGCAACATTGCCCCCTATGCCACTTCTCATCATAATGCCAGCACAAACCCTTTGTCATTTTCTCCTTATGTTTGTCTCGAGTCAATTGTTTGGTAGGAGGATTGCAAGGAGCAGGAGGTTTGATAGTGCTACTGGCAATTAGCTTGCTAATGGACTTTCTAGAGCGACAACACTCTTCTTCCAATTTCTCTTCTAACCATGCGAAGGAAATTGCAATCGTCATAGTCTGTGGCCAACATACTTTGACCTCACACCAAATGTTACATATAAGATCTTCAACAAATGTACCAATGAGTTGGATTTCATTTCAATCTTTAGTTCTGTTTGATACACACTCAAATCATGTTTGCCATGCCAAGACAATGCTAGTTTATCATATTTTGGCAAGCTCTCCATCAATATTTTCATCTAGTGGGCCCAAATCGGACAAGTAATCTAGAAGCAAATTCTCACCATGAAGGCATTCAACAAAAAGCTTCAAACCAATCATACCATTGAATAGCATCATCATCCAAACTAATAGCAACAATGCCAACTTTAGATATTTTTGGAGTGCAGTCAAGCAAAGTATTTTTCAGCCCAAGAAACCAAACTAGTAGTGTCATCGCTGTCCCACAGAGGGAATTCCACCTTTATCACGCTCTCCTTAGAAACCTCCTTTGTGCACATATGGCTGCTCCCTACACGATTAATTGACATAGAGGCATCATCTTCTTTCTCTTTATGGGAAGATGCACCAAGTAGTTTATAGAAGGATGCCTAGATCTCTTCAAATTAAGGCTTAAACATGTTTCTAAGTTCAGCCTTTGGCCTAGCTTCCATTTGAGACTTCTAATTTTTATGATGTCATTGTGTACAAGTGAAGATAAAACATTCTAAGATCTTGCTTTTGTCGATGATTTAACAACACCCAAAAGAATGGCAACACTGATAGCAAATGAAAAGACCCTAGGTTTTATTGTAAAGAAGTGGGGAAACTAAAGGGATGGAAAAAAAGAGAGAGAGAGAGAGGGAGGGAGAAAATGGGGTTGATCACTTCGAGGGGATTCGCCTCCAAATTAGCCAAAGGGTCTAGATTATATTACTACTTGAATGAACAATCCCCATAAGGTTACACACACACACACACACAAATAGGGTAGGGAATCAGACTCCTAGTAGGAGTATAAATCCCCAACCAACTCCTTAATGGACTCCAATAAGTATTCCTAAAATAACAAGGAAAATAAGGAAAAGTCAACATATCATTAAATAGAAATCCTAATTGATTTGGAATTGTAACATGAATAGAAATTCTAATTGGTTTGAGAATTCTAACATGTATCTCAGCTTTATCCACATTTTATTTCCAATACCAAATTTGGGGTGCCTAATGGGCTTCACATTTATTGAAGGGAAGACCCATGGGTACGAGATTCGGCATCTTTTTGTGTCATTTTATCATTTATATCAACTTTCTTCATTACATAACAGGGTGGATTCATCTTTTTTTTTAATTTCTAATAAAGAGAATTTTTTTTGAGATTTCCATTTCCTCGGCTCTGAATGATAGAGTGGTGGAACTTGCACCTTTGTTGACGTTGTTGGAGGGTTGTTATCCTTCCAATAGGGTCTTTGGGAGGAAGTCGATGTTGGAGTCTTCCAGGGATCACTCTTTCAAATTTTTCCTTTAGTTTTTTTATCCAAGAAAAATTGTGTTTTTTCACCTATCATAGAATTTGGAAAGCCATTTTCTCAATTAAGGCTTTTATTTGGTTGGTTGTTATCAATAGAGTTAATTAACAATCTGTTGCAGAGGAGTCCTCCTAAGGCTTTATCCTGATGTATGTGTTCTTTGTGTTCATAGTTCTGAATCTACCTCCTATTTTTTTCCTTTTTTTGCATTGTTCCTTCTCCTGATGATTTGGAATAGACACTTTGGTCTTATTAGGGAAAGTTGGGTTTGTCCAAAGTTGAAGGAGGACATATTGTCCATTTTTTTTTCATGGTTCCAAAGAAGCAAAGAGAGATCAGCTCTTTGGAGACGTGGGTTGTAAGCCGTGTTGTGGGGTGTTTGGATGGAAATGAACCATCGTATCTTAAAGGGGAAAAAGACTTCTTGTTCTTTGGTTGGGGATAAGTTTGAACATTTGGCTTCATTATGGGCTGTTGGCTGCTGGCTGTTTCAAGGGAATGCCCTTTGGGGATGTTCAGAGTGATTGGTTTTTTGTTTTCTACTAATTTTTGTTTTTTTAATTTTGTTCCTTTGTTCTTTATAGGAGGATTTCTTATTCTCCTGTCTTGTACATTTTTTCTTTATTAATAATGTTCTTCTTTTTTAATAAAAAAGGTAATAGAACTAATATTTTTGATAATACATGAAATTGCATTAAGAAAGGAGAAGAGCTTACCACCTAAAGGAGGACAAGAAATCTTCACGAAAAAAATATGAAAAAAAAAAATTATCCATCCAGAAAGGAAGAAACATATACAATAAATCTCCAAGTAAATCAGACGAATTAGAAACATAGCCATATTGTTCCCCAAACACATCCAGAGGCAAACCACCATCATGATCAAACTGATGATTGGTTCATTGCTATCAATATCTGACACATGACCCCATTTATTCTTCTCCTAGCCTCTGCTATCCCTCCCATTTGTATCCTCCTTCTGACCATTCAGAGATTCCAAAATACACAAGCCTCTGTCAGCATTTATTCTTTAAAATGTATTTTGTTCTCCCATAACAATCACCTCGCTTGGATTCTAAAGCTTTTTCTGATACCATATTTGTTTTCCCAGCTCATCAAGAAACATGAACCTAATTACCACTGTCATTTTTGTAAGTCCTTTGCTTACCAATAACCTTATCACCCACGTCATCCCATTTACCCTGAATACCCTCCACTCACCCTTCCTGGGTCTTAGTCAAGCCCACCCGATCACAATTTGCCAAGGGATGCCTGCTGATCTTGTCAGTACAGCAGCCCTCTCCCACTGAAGACACAGAAGTGTCAGCCAGTCTCCTGTACTCACCCAAATCATTGTAATGTTGAGCTTGAATCTGCCCAGCATCATGCACCTTGTCCTCAACCATAACCTGTAAGAAGAATGTACTTGGCTTCTTCTTATCCAGCTCGAAACAAGCCTATTTGGACTGCAATATTGTATACTTCCAAAGTGGATTCTTGACCCCTGCACTACACCCTCCTTCTCCAAACTATGCTTCCTCTTAAGTAAGAATTTTGGGCCTGATTCAGACGCTCATTAGGTTCTAAAGCAGATTGGGTTCAGCACTTCCAAACCCCACCATAGGCCTCAGCCATATTAGCTTCCACATTTACTCTCTCTTTAATCCCTCTAGATTGAACCTCAACAGTTCCCAACTGAGCTTGCTCTTTGGTCTGCTCCAAATTAAAAATAAGTCCAGAACAACCATTAGCCATCTTACCCAGTAAAGGGGCCAGGCCCAGATGGACTCATTTTCAATCTGGCCTACCTAATGAGAAGCACTATCTGCCTCCACTCTGCAGCAATTGTCTTTCTCTGCTAACCCTTGTAGATTCCCATTATCCTCTGCTGGCACATGCCTCATTTCTTCATCACACTTCAAACAAAAATGAACAATTTTGGACATCAGACTTTCTTCCACGAACAATCTCTTCCCTGCAATCAGAATCAGTGTCCTTCACCAAATAAGAATCTCCCTTGTCCATTACTTCCACCAAAGATCAAAGTTCTTCTGCCAAGTTCTTTTGCGAAGTTCTTCCATCCACCACCATGATACCCTCCTGGAATGAAAACTGAGAGAATCTCTTGCCATTCCACCCCAATCTAGTTCCAAAAGCTTACTGGTATTCATCAATAATTGACCCTTGCAAATTTAATTTTATGAGTGAACCTCCTAGTCTCATTGAATATCCGAGAAGCTCACTCCATTGAAATGCCCCATAACCAGCACACCAAAGTGATGCCAGGTAATGAATCTTTTCCCAAACCAACAAAAAATTCAACTTCTTCACCAAAAAGATATGTGCATTATGTTCCAATCATAACCCCCACACCAGGTGCATTTCCATAATGCAGCCCTGTCCTCTCTCCTTCCAAACCCACAAATGAACTAGCCAAAAAGCCCTCCAAGTCTGGGCAAACCCAACTCTCTCCCAATAAACCAAATAATTATTCCACCCTCTCCAAGAAAAATCATAATGCAAAAAAATACAAGATGCTGTTGTTATTGGCATTGATTCAACTGAGCACCACCAACCAGATAAAAGCCTCGACTCTTGGGGGGACTTTGGCTTTCTAAATAGTATTACAAGAAGGAAAAGAAGAATTAGAAGGATCATGAACTCACAAAATGATTTACATGAATACGCCCCCAAAGGATCCGAGAAACAAAAACGAGAATCCAATCCCAAAGAAACACGACAACTATTCAACAAAATTAATGAGGAAAGGTCATCCCTCTCCCTATCATTAAGAGATCTCCGAAAAATGAAGCCAAAGGACTACCCAAATCAACAAGAAAATAAGAAATAATGCTATTCCACCCTGAGCTCAAATGGAAGAGATGAGTAAAAGAGGAGGATAAAACAACATTTCCAACCAAATACCTTTCCAAAAACAAATATGATAATCCCTTCCCACCAAAAATTTAGTATGGGGAATGAAGAGGAGATAAATCTGAGAGATAATCTCCACAGGCTCTTATCCAAATCCCAAATTAGTATCCCACCCATTCTCATTCAGCTCAAACTTTCTTTTAACAACTCTATGCCAAAGGGAAGAATCCTCTAAGGAAACCACCAAAGCCATTTAGCTGAGAGAGTGATACTTTTAGACACCAAATTTCCAAGACAACCCACCCTCCAATTTTGACCTACACACAACATCCCAGCTCACCAAGTGGTCCCTATGACCCCTGACCCCGAAGCATAAGAAATCTCTCATAAAGTTCTCAATCTTACTATGCAAAAAAGCTTGGATAAAATTGATTCTACCCCCAAGAGAGAAAAGAGCCCCTTCCAACCATCATGACACTTGGGTATCCTTTCCACTGCTGGATTCCAAAAATTTGCAGAGATGGGTCCCCCCCCCCCCCCCCCCCACAAAACCCCAAAGGGACACCTAGATATGACAAAGGTCAATCCAAAAAACCACACACCATAACAAAGGACCAGTCCCTAGCTTGCGCACATTAATAGTAACTAAACCACTCTTCCCCATGTTAATCTTAAGTCTAGAAACCCTCACAAAAATATGGAGAAGACCCAAAATGCTCCTAAAAGGACAATATCATCTAAAAGGAAATGGTGTCATCAACAAATTGAAAGTGTGAAACCACTATACCCTCTCTCCCCACCGCTAACCTTTCACCAATCCCCTGTCCACTACCCTATCACCATCCTACTCAAAACATTAATCAGTGGAACAAACAAAAAAAATGGGGAGTGGGTCACCTTGTCTAATACCTCTCGAAGCACTAAACAAGGATTTAGGTTTGCCATTCACTATAACCGAAAATAACACATTGAATGTGCAACCCCTCATCCACCGAGGTCGCCTCTTGCCAAACCCCTTCCTCACAAAATTTTTTTATGCAAAAAAATCCAGCTAACTTCACCATTGGATTTCTCAAAATCCAATTTAAAAATGAAACCCTGCTTCTCTCTCCTCCAAATATCCTCAATCACTTCATTTGCTACCAAAATAGCATACACTATCCCCCGCAAACGCACTTTGAGGCTTAGAAATGGTCTGATCAGCACTACACTCAACCTATTAACTAATACTTTTGTGATAATCATATACACACTTAAAATTTGAAACTAGACTAACAGGTTTGTATTCTGCAATCTTGGTTTCCTAGATGAGTACAATATCAGGGGAGTGCCCAGTCATAACCTATCTAATTAGACTCTTCTCCCAAATATATGTAAGCCTCTCATGTTCCAGCCAATAATCTTCAGAATTTAACTCATTTATCACCCTTCCCAACACCCTTAATACCCCTTATAATTAACAGAAGAAGCAAATTTTTTTAATTCTTTCTCAACCTTCTTTTTTCTCTCATATGTTCTAGAACTCAAACCTAACCTCACTTCATTACCTGCGAGATTTACTAATCTCAAACCTAGCTAGGAGTTTCACAGGTCTCCATAGTGAATGCTTTTAAATAACAGTCGCGACCATTATGAATGCCATTACATAACATTTTTTTGGGTGCTCAATACTGCCACCATGAAATCGGTTGGAAGAAAAATCACACCTGTAGCGGCTGTTGCGGACCACGACCATTATGTTAAGGTTGCTACGGCCATTACATAACCTCTGTAGGACCGTTACAGCAATAAATAAATAAATTACTTTTTCTTCTCACTTTTGTTTTTGCTCCTCTTTTTCTCAATATACGATGGGAGAGATGGGGAAAAAGATTATAATGAAGATGATAATGATACAAAATTTACATTTTTTAAGTACTCACAAGAGATGCATTAATAACAATTTGATAATACTAATTTTCTAAGAAAATATTTTATTTTGATAATATTAGTATGTTCTATAATTTTCAACTTCAACCTTCTTTTCTTTTCTAGTTATTGTATATTTGTCTTACTCGTATGTCTTATGTGTTTAATAGATTAATAGAGTGTATAACATATTTTTTTTATTAACTAATTTATCACACATAAGAATAATGAAAAAAATATGAATACAAACACTCACATAATTTTTCTATCAATGGTGGTTTAAAACAAATGTAAATTTCTTGCCCTTATCAAACAACTTAGTTGAACTAAAGGATCCAATATACACAAACTCTTTCTAAGAACAATTAAAAGCTTAAAACATGTAAAATACACTTATATGCATAAGGTTGTGAGTGCTTGAAAAAAATTCAGGTCGTTACACTTGCTTCCTGTTATGTAACATCCACTACTCCTGCTTCCCAATACACCCATTACCATAATGTTATGCTACCCACAACTTAAAACTATGCCATAGTCTCTCTCACCTCCCCCAAGATCAACAGAGAGCCATCTCCTTGGGAAGGATCCTCCCTTTGGCATAGAACAATAGAGGAAAGAATGGGACCGTACAAGAAAGGGAAGAATACCTTTTCTAGATTTAAAAGCACTTGGATTTATATGTGAAGCGTATTTCAACAAGTTATGTAGGTCACTACATATCTAATTTCCGTAGATGAAAAGGATCAATATGAACATTTCACCTTGGATATGTCACACCACCAATCTTCACCCAAATCAGTTTACAAGCTAACCTAAGTTAATATTAAGTTGGCATCTACTCTATTATATTTAACTGTTAACATTGGATTCTGATGAAGGACTGCTTGTGGATAATTCTACGTGATCATAATTCATTTGGAGATTTAAAAATTAAGGAATTTCTTTATTAGCAAATCTAGATATTTTAGAAGTTTAGTTAATTTAGGTGATTATTTGTATTAGTACTAATGTTGGGCATATAACCGTATAAGTACTTTTTTTTTGTATTTTGTAAGACAATTATGTCATTTGAATGCAGAAGTGCTCTCTCTCATGCAGCCTCCCCCATTTTCTCTTCCTCCTCCTTTCTCCTCTTTCCTTCTCCTTCCACACTTCTCTTTCTGTGTTTATTTTCTGCCCTGTTTCTGATCTTCCCATTCAACCTGCAGCAGTCTCTTTTCTTCTTCCTTCTTCTATTCCACTTTCTATCTCTCTCCCTTAATTCTCTCTTTCTGTTTCTTTTACTGTCCTACATTAATTTGGTATCAGATAAAGCTTCGATTCATCCACAATCTTCTTCTGTTATCATCTGTACCTTGTCCAATGAACAATCATCCAAAATTCAAAGCCACAGCCGAGACCAAAGTGCAGCCACTGCAATTTCCTTCCATTGCTGCCAACATTGTACTAAAGCCACAGAATACCAACCATTTACACAACAATCAAGGAAAATTGGAGGCTCAAAGCACCATACATCAACGTGCAACTTTCTCCAAAAATTTCAACTGTGCCTGTTGAAATTCAAGCACTAACTCCCAGGCATCATTTCACTGCATACCCATCTCCATTGAAGACAGACACCACACAATGGCCTTCGCCTGAGGTTTCATTGTCATCCTCCACCAGAGAAGCCCCATGTGGCACCTGAGATTTTCCAGCCACTGACACGTTCAAAATCTGGAGTTATTTTGACACACTACCACCACCAGTAGAGTCAACATCTGGGATGTAAATCCAGCAGGAAGTCCACCACTGGAAGGTCATTTGCTGGCAACGCACACACCTCACACACTGGCGCACACATGTGAAAAATTGCCAGCACTTTCTGCAATTTTCAGAACCGTGAGAAGATTCTAGAAAAAATATTAGAATATTTTGCAATATTTTACTTTGATTTGGGATATTTGACCTATAGCATAGGGTCTTGGACTGACAATGCAAATTTCAGCTTTTTGGAGATTGAATTAATTATGCCATCATTCAGATTGATACTCAGCTGTGTTATTTTGAGATTTACTGCAATATATTGGTTTCCCTTAACGAGATTTTGGGAATGATTTGAAGAAATTCAACTGTAAATGTTTAATTTATATTTTTGGAAGAAAATTCAGTGCTGTCATCCCACAGATTCAGGTTTAATTCTGAAACTCGGCAGAATATCATCCACAAATTCAGAAATAATGCTTAGAAATTGAAGTTAAATTGGGGCCAGCATTTTTAATACTCAACAAGATATGAATTTGGGAAATGTTACATGGGCTTCCAGGCCTTGCCTTCAGGATATTGCTCGTCTCAGTGGTAACCCTTTTCTAAGAAATTTTTCATGGATTGGCTGTTTCATCTTGATATTTATTTTGAATACAAGGAGACAACCGAAAGAAGAACAAGATTTGCATCTAATAATCTAGTGGGCTATGTGGCTGCATGATGGGATAGAATAAAATGCTGCCGTAGACAACTAGGTAAAACTCAAATCTTCAGTTTTAGAATTAAAAGTCTGTAATTTTCCCAACTGTTATCATGAGATCATCTTCCATCTCAAGAGAAAAAATAATTCTTATTTGGGACAATATGAGTTTCCAGTTTCAAAAAGCTTATCAAAGATGAAACAAGAATTGTTGTTCTTATGGGCTATGCATATGATCACACAAAAGATGAAATTGCAAGTGAACCTGAATTCATTGTTTGTAATGATAATCAATGTAGAAATGAAAGCTTCATTAATTGTGTGAACAATAGACCACATGATGCCATCCTTGAAGAGCAAGCAATTGCAATGGAATAAAATGTTAAAACTGAAGAAGAGTTTGAGAAGCAGGCAGCAAAAATCAATGTTAAAATTACGAACTCAATTCAAAGCAAGAGCTTTTAGAGGATGAAATTGTTGAATCTTGTGCTAAGTTTGAGATACATGGACCCAAAGCCTCCATCTTCCAAAGCGTAATTCTCCACCTATGGACGTTGGGATTAGGGCTCTTGAGAAGAATTTCAGTAATTTATTGATATTGGCATGTCTATTGAAAATGGACAATGTGAAATTACTAGTTGACTGGCTCAAGGATATATTCTCCCTGTGCTTGTCACGCCATCGTAAAACTCAAAGTCGAGTTTTCTCTGACAAGGGGTGTTTAATGGAGAATCACTTGCAGATAATTCTAGGCAGTCACATTTTGTTTGAAGATTAAAAAATTTGGGATTTTCATTTAAATTAATAAATCTGGATATTTTATAAGTTTAGTTAATTTAGGGTTATTTTATCTATTTTAAGTACTTTGGGGTTATTCTATAAATTATTTGTTTAGTTGCAATTTTGGGTGTATATGCACTTTGTTTGTATGAGACAATTAATTAAATTCATATGCTTAGGTAATAATGGAATTATATGTTTACCTAGTTTATTTAACACAATTATAAAAACTAAGAAAATGTCATATGAATGGAGGAAAAACACTTTAATACCTATATACAAAAATAAATGAAAAATTCAAAATTTTAATAACTATCGTGGAATTAAACTTATGAGTCATACGATGAAATTGTGGGAAAAGGTAGTTGAACAAAAATTAAGGCTAGAAGCAAAGGTCTCAAAAAATCAATTTGGTTTTATGCCTAGGAGATCTACCACAGAAGCTATATATCTTTTAAGAAGATTAATGGAAAAGTTTAGGGAAAAGAAAAGAGACTTGCATATGGTATTTATTGACTTAGAGAAAGCATATGATAGGGTACCTAAGAAAATTCTATGGTGGGTTTTAGAAAAAAAAAAAGGTGTATGTAGTGGGTATACTGATGTCATTAAGGATATGTACGATGAAGTTATGACTAGTGTAAGGACTATAGATGGAGAAACTAGAGAATTTTCAATCACCATAGGTGTACATCGAGGATCTGCTTTGAACCTTTATCTTTTTGCTTTAGTGATGGACAAACTGACTAAGAACATTCAAAATGAGGTTCCATGGTGTATTTTGTTTATAGATGATATCGTATTGATTGATGAAACTAGGGGCGAAGTAGAGGTTAAGTCAAAATTATGGAGAAGCTTTGGAATCTAGAGGCTTCAGGATAAGTAAAAATAAGACAGAATATACAACAGCAGCGAAATCAAGCCTTAAGTCCGACTAGGTGGGGTCAGCTATATGAATCATTTCCGCCAATTTATGTGATCATGGAGCATTTCTTTTGACAAATTTAGGGCTATTAAATCCTTATTAACTATCTCATTCCAAGTTATTTTAGGTCTACCCCTACCCCTTCTACCAACCCCCGCAGTAACTAACTCGCTCTTCCTCACTGGCGCACTATGTGGCCTACGTTGCAAGTGCCCAAACCATCTGAGTTGTCCCTCCCTTATCTTATCTTCTATAGGAGCTACACCTAACTTATCACGAATATGTTCATTCCTCTATTTATCTTTCAGTGTTATATCACTCATCCATCTAAGCATTCTCATCTCGGCAACTTTTACATTTCAGATATTCTATTTCTTCGTTGCCCAACATTCTAATCCATATTGCATAACTGGTCTTATAACTGTCCTATAAAACTTCCCTATTAATTTTAAGAGTATTCTACGATTACAAAGCACACTTGAAACACTTCTCCATTTTATCCAACCTGCTTTAACTTTATGCATCACATCATCTTCAATTTCTCCTTCAGCTTGCATAATAGATCCAAGGTATCGAAATCTACAAGTTTCTTTTGTTCTCCCTTTTCTTCCTCTTTCTATTTCTCTCCCATAATTCTCTCTTTCTGTTTCTCAAATCACCCTACATCAAATTCTCCAAGTCTTTCAATTTGTTAATGTGAACAGGCACCACATGATTATTAATATAATATGGAAAAATTGAAAGAAATGCTAGTAATTTCATTGTGTGTCTATTTCTAAACAAAGCCCTTCATAAATTACTCATTGTCATATTTCAATCCTCTAGTTTACTCCTTCAAAACAACTAGCCAACTTGAACGTGAACCACATGACTACTAATGTAATATGGAAAAATTGAACAAAAGGCTAGTAATTTCATAGCATGTCTACCTCTACGCAATGCCCTTTTGAATTACTCATTGCATATTTCATTTTTCTGGTTTACTCCAAAACCATAGTATCAAATAATGACTGCTACATAGCATAATGGTCATTACGTAATGGAAAATAAGGCCTTCGATACCATTACAAACCACTAATGCGGTGCGCAAAAAATTCACGGCTGTAACGGCCCATAATGGGTGTTACACTTATGTTACGGCCCGTAACAGTTCTTACACTACATTATGGCTGCTGACTCCTTATCTCCTCGAATCTAGTTCATTTTTGTGGTTCTCTTCAAGTTTTGCTGCTTCTTCCCCTCTCATCTCCTTCATCCAGCTTAGATCTACTGATCTGAAACTTTGAAACCCCCAAAATCAGCTCCAATTTGTTGTTTGTAGCTGTGCTCCACAGGTCGGCTGAGTCAGCTCTTCAATCTATGGAGATTTTCACAATTTCTTGGCAAAATTGCTGTTATTTGGGAAAGTTTAGGATATATTCTACAAGGAAATCGTGAAATAGAAGAAATTTGGGGATTTGGAGGCTTGCAGCTCAAACTCACTCCATTTGGTAGGTTCAGCCACTTTTGGGACTTAGGTATGCCTTCTTCCAAACTTCAGTCTTCCATCTTCTTCTTCTTCTTCTTCTTTTAATTTAAAGCAGCAGAGGCTACTCCAGCACTACTACAGTGCTACACTGCTAGTAGGCTACTAAATTATTAATTTATACTTATTACTAATTGCTTTTATTTTATTTTATGTATGTAAAATTGTAAATAATTAATTATACAAGTAAAATTTATTAATTAATATAAAAAAAAATACTAAAATAGTATAAAGTATAGAATCTATGGCACATAGATTTACAAATAATATATAAGTAAAAAATTATTAAATAATATAAAAATTTCTGCAAATTATAAATCTACATATTTATTTTTTTAAATACCTTGACAATTATTAATTTAATATTCGATCTACAATTTATAATATATTCTAAGTTCTACACAATTAGTCAAGTGACTCAAGTACACTACCTTTTAAATAATTAAATTGTAAGATCTACAATTCTATATTTATTTTGCTAAATTGTAAATTGTAAATTGTAATATAAATAATTGTAAATCAACTAAAATTTTTAATAGTTAGCAACTTAAAGTCTTAAATTTAATCCATCATTATCTTATATTGTTATGTAATTAGCTGATTATGTACCATTTTATTCTTAATTTCTTGTATAAGGACCATAACTCTTTATTTTTACTTGTGTAGAAATCTTCTAATCAAGCATCAAGATGCCGCTTGATAAAAAAGGAAGTGAAGAGCTACTCCAGTGGAAGGTAGTAGACATGTTGTCTGATGAAATTATGTGGAAAGACAATTAAAGGAGGAATTACACGATTGAAACAACACCTAGCACATAAAAAAGGTTAGGTGTCTTCGTGTCTCAATGTAACCACGCAGGTTAGAGAAGAAATGATGAAACATCTACAACAATATGCAGAGAAGAAGAAAGATAAACAAAAAAGGCAAGAGGAACTAGAAGCTCAAATTAGATGATATTTTGAAAATTTGAGTGATGAAGAAGATTCAGAAGAGGAAAGAATGACATTTGCTCAACAAGAAAGCATACAAGCACAAGAAGAATGGGAAGAGAGACAAAAATTTAGCGCAAGAATTGGTGAAAGTGGCAATTATTATGAATAGGGTGGTGGCTCTAGAAGTGCCAGTGCCGGTGGTTTTGGTGGAGCTCGGTCACTAAGAGTTCATGAAGTTGGAGGTAGTGGACAATAGTGGATTTGCCTTGATGCCCCTGAAGTTAGATTAAGGGTGATGTATCCTACTTTAGAAAGAAGTAGGAGTGCCAAGCAACTAAAAATAAATAACACAATTCTAAAGGGTTTAAGGAGTAAATTAGGAAAAGCAGTGGGAAAATTCCTAATTTATAATCAAATTCCAGCGAATGTAGCTGATTCTCCATTTATGTAACCGAAGCTTAATGTTGCTATAGAGGTTGGAATGGAGGTGAAGAGCCCATCACCCTATGAGGTCTCTGAAATATATTTGTAGCAAGAGTATCAAGAAATGAAAAATTATATATCTTCTTTTGTTGGCATTTGGAAGGAGAGAGATGTAACCATTATGTGTGATAGTTGGGACCCACAAGAAAACACATAATAAACCTTTTAGTTTATCGCAAATAGAGGCACTATTTTCCACAAGTCAGTTGATGCCTCTAATGTGCCAAGTCGAATAGCTGAATGTTATTTCAAGTAATTTTCTTATTTTGATCGACTTAAGTAACTTGATGACTTGTATATTTTTCAACTAAGTAGTATTAAATCTACAATTTCATTTTGAATTAATGGATGAGGTGGTTGAAGAAATTGGAGACGAAAATGTTGTCCAAGTAGTGACTGACAATAAAGCTACAATGAAGGCAGGCGGGGAATTATTAATGCAAACGAGGTCCAATCTCTACTGGATAGCATGTGTAGCTCATTGTATAGATCTTATTTTGAGACATTGTTAAGAAAAGTATGCGATGAAAGTCTTAGAAGATGCAAAAATAATAACCACTTTTATTTAAAACCACATATGGACAGTGAATTTCATGAAGAAATTCACAAATAAGAGAGAATTGCTTCGTCCTGCCATCACTCGATTTGCCACCAACTTTATTGCCTTAGAGACCATTGTTAGGCATAAACAAGCATTGAGGGAAATGTTCATATCTCATGCTTGGAAAAACTCAAGGTTTGGGATGGCAAAATCAGGCCCAGCATATAATATGAAGAAGATTATCTTAGGGAGAGTTTTGACGAAAGGCCTCTGATATAATTAAAGTATAGGAACCCTTAGTGAAAGTTTTTAAATTAGTTGATAGTGATGAAAAACCAACCATGGGATTCGTATACAAGGCAATTGATAGGGCAAAGTTGGTCATTCAGAAAGAATGTCAATTCTACAAAGATTATTGGAAAATTATTGATAACTGGTAGAGTTTTCAATTGCACCAAGACTTGCACGCAGCTGGTAAGTGTAATAAAATACAATTTCTTAATATTTAAACTTTTAAATTATGCATAATTGCATTAAAACAACATTATTGATTAATACGTTTGTAAATTTAATTTTAGGATTTTTTTTAACCCCTAACTCCTTTATGGTGCCTCACCGACTCACCCTCTCCTGAAGTTGCTAGAGAAGTCATGGATGGAGTTAAAAAAAGTGAAAACCAAGCTAGTATCTAATATAGATACTCAAATTTGGGCTATTAATCAAGTAAGGATCCGTTCTATTGAATAATGAATTATTTTAATATTTTGTAATACTTTCTATAATACATATCTAATTAATAATTATACTTCACAATCCTTCTTTTTTAGTTGTTGCTAACTTGCTATATTGGGATAGGTAGGAGACATTTCGAACCCCGTTGGCTCAAAAGGCACTAAAACAAACAAATCTTGGTAAATGCAGCTAAATAATGGATGAATATATTTGTTTTGTCATTTTTTTGTTCAAATTTGACTTTTCAAAAATAGACTATATTGACATATGTTTTTCTTCAATTATTTATGCAGTCAAATGGTGGATTCATTATGGCATGTGTGCTCCTAAGCTCCAAAGAATAGCAATCAGAGTTCTTAACCAGGTCACATCAGCTTGGAACTATGAGCGTAATTGGAGCACCTTCAGCATCATCCATACAAGAACAAGGAATAAACTAAAGTACATGAGACTACAAAAACTTGCTTTCATGCATTACAACATGAGATTAAAGTTAAAACATACAATGAGAAGAAGCCAACAGAAAATCGAAGAGAGTTTCAACCCTATCAATTTGGACTATATTTGCCCAAAAGGATGACCCTTAGGAGAGAGAGATACTTTTACTCGACAGTCAAGACAACTCAAATTGGTTACATGAAGAAGTTGGTGGTACTGTAGAAAGAGGTGATCAACCACCAATAAACATGCATGATTCAAGTTCAAGTCTTGAACGTACACAAAGTGATGATAATCTTGGTTTGAGCCCCCCAAAGTGATGATGGTGGTAGTGGTACTAGGACTGGGGCTGGGGGTGATGGTGGTGGTATCGGTGGCAATGCAGAATATGATTATGCGCATGACACAAGGACATCATTTGTAGGGAATACATATCCTCCTAGTCGTTATGGACAACATGATATATCCAAAAAATATGACTGGGGTATTCCGGACGAGTACCAATCTTCACAACCCAAGAGGAGTGCTACTAGTTGTGGCCCTAGTGGGAGTCATGGTGCACAACCTAGAATAAGTCAACGACACCGAGATCGTGATTTTGCTGAAGATTCATATGGTGTGGTTCGTAATTTTGGAGACTTTGCTTTAGATGATTCATCATCACAATCATATGAATCTCACAATAGCAGTTATCATACAGCATATCCACCACCTCAACACTATGATCCATATTATGCGCCTCATCCTAGTGGGTCAAGGTCTAGTGAGTCTTCTTCTATACACTACCCAGAGCTAACTCCAGCCCCAACTTATGGATATTATTCAAGATATGGTCAAGGAGGAGATTATGCACCTCCTATATCAGTTGGATTTTCACCACCAGTAGATTTTTAGGAGTAAGAACAAAATAATGTGAACATGTGTATATTCGGCTATGTATTTCCACAAGGGCGGGGATATGATTCCCAATCCCAATCTCACGATAGAGATGCAGATTATGAAGACCCTCCACGCCATTCTTTTGGTGGTGACATGTGATATATTGTAATATTGTATTAATGTATTCAACTATTGATACCAATCGTTTTTCCAATTCATGTATGCGTATATTGAGTATTGACTCATTTTTAGTAATTTTATGTCTCTAATTAATTGATTCTTCATTTTAATAACATTTCTACATTTTCTACCCATTAAAGTAGTGCAAACTAATATATATATATATATATATATAACTTTTTTTGTATACGGCACACTAAAATTAATATAAAAATCATAATGCCTATTAAAAAGCATTTGTAGGTTGAATACAAGCAGTCAAAATTCATTAAAAATCATGTATTAATAGGTATCATGCTTATTCTTCAATTTTGGCATGGTTGTGCATGCGTGAAACAAATTCACAACTGTTATGCCGCTTCCCATTACATAACACCCACGTCTCCGACATCCCACAACACTCGCAACTGTTATGCGATGTTACCCGCAACCGTGATTTAAAACCATGTCCAAAACACCTAGCAAGCTCTGACAGATATTCACAGATTTTTTTCAAAACAGAGACTAAAAGAACTATCAAAATAATCTATTAAATAGAGAGCATAAGACACATTGACTATGATAGATATAAAAAAAAAACAGAAGAAGCCACAATTCATTAAGTATTAAATGCTAGACTCAACCATAGTTCATTGATGGTTCATACCAAAATAGTGACAGCCTCCTTGACAACTCCAGCAATTGTCACAGTCACTGCACTAGTTACCGAGACAAGAATGAATTCTGTTAACACCTGCAGCAAGAGGCACAGCTTATCCCTTGTGGGCAGGAACTCAGATCAAAGGAGACGCGGCTTACTAGAGCATGAACATAAGAAAATATGAAATATTTGTTTTCAATATCACCCCCCCCCCCCCCCAGCGCCCAAAACATCCAACCCAAAAGACACTCTAACACCACCAACTAAAAGGAAACAAATATGTGTATATAAGCATGCAACAGTGTAAAGCTATTTATGATTAAATATATCGACTTTTTTTTTTTTTTTTTTGCAGGATCTACATTTTGACAATCCCACTCTTCGATACAAAAACTATTCTAGCCATGACCACCATTCAATGTCTAAAAAGGCTCAATCGAGGCTCGCCTCAAGATGAGGCATGACTAAAACATCTCGAGGCTCAATCTAAAAATCCAGCCCATTACACACTCTTATGCATTTGTACAAAAGGCATGCCCTTTATGCCATTGAAGTTCAAGCTTATGCAATTTGGGTGTGTGAATCTCAAGTTAGATTTGGCTAGAAAATTTAACCACACCTTTATATGAAAAATGTCGTAGCATGAGTTAATCTGTAAAACTGTTGAACCTCAACCTTTCCAAAATAATTGACAGTTGCACCTTATATCTTGAAAATAATTTGAACTTTATAATGTTATACCTATCATTTGGTATGATTTACTAAATGAATTCAAGTTAGTATTTGGCGAACAAGTATTTTACAAATTATATGTGATTTTTTTTCACATTTTAGTTGTAATTCTTTCAAATTTTTTTTCCTTTTTATAAATATATGTAATTTATTCATATATTTTTGTCCAGAAGTAAAATTCTCTAAAGGGCTACACCTCAAAACCTTCCTTATGCCCCCCCTGTTAAGGGTTTGCCTTATGCCTTCACCTTTAAAACATTTTGGCTACAAAGAATTAAGTTGGTCAAATGTTGTTAGCTATTTTATCTAATGGATTAAAATTTAATTTAAACACTAATTGGAAGCAGCATCTGGATGAGATGACAACATGATACATTTGGATCATAAAAATCTGAACCACACAAAAAAATTATTGAGAGGTGCAACTGTAGCAAATCTCTATTATTAATTAGCGGAATCGTTTGCGGTTTTCAATCAGTTTTTTTTTTTTCTTAAGACTGAAACAAATTTTTATAACTTCCAGTTATCTTCTTAACTTCCCATTATCCCCTAAAAATAATAAATTTAAAGAAGTGAAAACATTTAAACAAGTCTTTATAACTTCCCATTATCTTCTTCTCTCTATTGCTTCCCAAAAAAATAGTAAATCTAAAAATGTGTGGCACACACGTAATGTGGCCCACAACTAATACAACACACACTCATGCACACGCGCACACACACAGAATGCCTTTTTATAGAAATGCTTACCATAAAGAAGGCAAGAGTTCCACCAAAAAACATCAGCAAGCAACTCCGAGCAACATGCCACGAGTTATTGAAGTACTCGTTCATTTTTAATTCGCGCCATGGATCCAGCATAAGAGAGAGGAAAGCAGTTGCAATGGCCATGACTGGAGTCACATAGCTCATCAACACAAGAGGATTTTTCAAGCCTGAAAACAGCCGCATAGAAGCATCTCAGGCTAGATTAGCAGTAAATCAATGTATAATTGATCCTAAATATCTCAAAAAATGTAAAATAGACTGATCTTTGCATGGTTTTCAAACCTGGAATGATCAACAACCTGGTAAAACTACTGGGCCTGTTGGACCAGTCGGACCAACAGGTCAAACCAATAATGCCATCAGGACAATATTTACATATATATAATACAGCACTAGTAGATATAATATTACAAATATGTGGTCATAATCACCTATTAGCTAGTTATACTAAAAAATAATTACCAGCAACAATTTATATAAAAAAAATTTATAAATGTCAAATATTTAAAAATAATTTTGAATTTTTAAAAAAGGCAGATAGAGGTGAGTTCAGTTTAATTGAAAATTAATTTAAGTTGGAGCCCATGGGCACTAAACATTCAGACATGTCTTAATCCTATCTAGCAAATACAACATCAAACTGCAGTTTGTTGGGTGGTAACTCATTTCTATTTGCTTATTTGAGGTCCTGGGATCAATTCCATTTGGCTGCAATTTGCCTACACAGTATTCGCATTTTTGTGCAGGAGCAGATTAACCCACCACTAACCCCAGTCCAGACCTGTTTGGGTCAGTTTAGGCTGATTCTGACCGGATTGGTCTGTTTCAAATCCAACTTCTAGCTTGTACTTGGATCAGTCTGATTATGGTTCCAGTAGGACCTGATTGGATCAGCAGTCTATTCTAGGTCTTGAAACCATGGGTTTCGGAGTCAAAAGAATCATATGCAGGGCCAAGGTCAAAGAGAATGGACATCTGCATGAAACAAAACTAAGATAATTCTGAGCCTGATCTGTCATTGATTGGAACCACTTACAGTAAGGGCTGAAATTGAAAAAAAAACTGAATTTGATAAGCACTGATGATAAATGCTGAACTGGATTAGTTTTGCAAGTCCTAAGTACCGTTTGGCTAAGCCAGCAATAATTACTAAATATAAGTGAAGTACTTCTAAAATTAACATTAGCTACTCAGATTTATAATAAGTAGGGAATTTTCCAAATAATTCTACACATATTTCATATTTTAACAAATTGTGGCATTAAAATAAATAAATTAAAATTACAAGATAACAATTAAGTGAAAATTATTATAAATTTAGTTATAGTAACATATTATTAATTTGATTAAAAATATATTAATTATATTGAAATTTAAAAAAAAAATTACAATCCAATCAATATATTTGAAGTATACATTTTTTTTTAAAAACATAATTCTTAATAATACTCATATTTTAAAACTACTATAAACTATATTATAAAAATATGAATTAATTTGAAATTTATTAATATAATTTATAACCCTTATTATTTAATATATATACTTTTCAAAAAAATTGAACTATGTAATTTACTAAAAACACGAGTTTGCTATCGTGTGGTAAAGTAGCACTACAAAATGCCAGCCATCTGTGGTTGCTTATAAAAACCCACTCAAAATAATAAATTTTTTTTTTTTTTACCTACATTATATAATAACCACTTTTTTGTTTAGATGCTAAAGAGCACTAGTTGACAAACACTTATTTTGACAAACATTTATTTTAAGACTGCAGGTCTGTGGAAGAGTGACAAATTCGCAGTCTTATGGTGTATATGGCTGGAGAGTAATGCACAGATTTTTTTCTGTGAAGAAGTTAAACTGCTCACTAGTGTGGGAAAATATTCAGTACATGGCATCTTTATGGTGCATCAGGTACGGAATTTCTGGGGAAGTTAGTTTTCGGGATTTAAACAGGGCTTAGAGGAACTCGCTGGTTTGATTTTTGTTGTCTTAGTTTTTTTCTTTTTCCTGGTTTGAACCAGATTTTCTACAAGAGAAAATATCTTATTCTCCCTCCTTTTAAATTCTTTTCCTATTAATGAAATTTCTATTTCTATATATATAGTGATAAGCGCTTCATACACTTTATTAAGGGAAAAAGACAACTGACCTTCTGAGGTTTGCCAAAAAGTCACAGACCTCCCCTAAGGTTTTAAAAATCCCATAGACCTCCCTTGACATTTGATTTTTCGGACACTCACCCCTCAAAAGGCTTGGCTCTTTGCCGAATATAAGGGTAAGTTTTGTGCCTTTTTTTCAAACCTCGACGGAGGTCTCTTGAATTTTGAAACCTCGAGGGAAGTCTGTGTCTTTTTGCCAAACCTCAGGTGAGGTCACTGTCTTTTACCCTTTTTTAAAAGTGCAGTGAAATGGAGGCTAAGCCAGTTAAAGACTTACACATACCTTGAGTACGGTATCCTATCCTAGGATTGGTGTAATGAACCATCTTGCCATTACTAAACAAGACTGTCTCATACTAATCAAAGGAACTAAATATTCCAAGTGATGATATCTTCTAGCTTTCATCTTTCTGCATATAGGAACCACTATTGATCCATTTGCAACAGCAGCAAACTGACAGCAATAAAACTAGATTAAAATTAGCCTTGGTACTAATCGCAACTGACAGTCAATGTTTTATTTAGGATTCGACTAATCTCATGTTCCAACCATAAAGGTGAATTCCACACAATGGAACTAGGTTGACCACTCCCAAGTTTATGGTTGATTGATTTCCACAGTAGTTGCAAAATTTTTATCTTTATAATTTTTTTTATAAGAAAAATAATTTTATTAATGAATGAGAGTGAAGAAATACATGAGTTGGAGAATGAGGTGCACACAATTTCAGGAAAAAAAAAAGAAGAAGAAGAAAAAAAAGACACCACTAAGAACAGTTAAAAAAGGGCAGCCCTTCAATCCCTAAGCAAATTTGATAAAAAAAAAAATCCTTCAAAATGGCCTTGAAGCTAACGCCTGTAGGGAGGTCAAAAAGCCAAATCTATCCCATGACTTGTAGGAAGGTTTTATATTTCTTGAAAAATCCTAGCAATCCTTTCAATCCACAAGGTCCCAAAAGTAGCATGTAAAGCACAATTGCGCAAAATTCTACATTCCTTACTTCTTCCAAACTCCCAACACTAGACCAACATGAGGTCATTTGGTCATGGGGGTCTCCCATGCCTCACCAAAAAGGGAAAGAAAGTGTTACTCAAAGCTGCCTAGCCACTCACCAACATAGAAAATATGCTTATTCGTATCCTAGACTCAAAACATATCACGCAAATAGCTGAACTGATGGCCTTATTGGGTTTGATCACCTACAATAAGTCATTGGTATTAATCTATTGAGAACCACGGTCCAAGAAAATCGCTTGATCTTGGAAGGGATCTAAACCATCCAAGTAACATCCTCTAGAGGGAAAGGATAAGAGTTCGAAGATTTCAATAAGTGGAGGGAAAAAGATTTAGACAAGAAAAAATCAGAACAATCCCCAAGCCAAATGCAAAAATCACACCATAAATGAGGGGCAAAGGAATCCAAAAATACCAACAAATTGATCAACTCATGCTATGCTACCTCAATTTGCACCTATAATGATGAGTTTATACTTACTTTTTATAATCTTGTGCCAAAGGGAGTCTGCTTCTAAGGAAAATATTCATACCATTTCCTCACTAAAGAGATGTTCTAAGACACCAAATTCCTAAGCCCCAAACCCCTTCTGATTTAGGTACCCTAACCACATCCGAACTAATAATATGATCCCTTTTACAATCATACCTGCTATACCGCAAAAGTCAAATCATAATAGGGATTCTGAAGCAACAGCAACAGCAACAACAAAACCAAGCCTTAAGCCCACTAGGCAACGTCGGCTAACATGAATCCTTTCCTACCAATTTATACAATCATAGGCAATTTCTTCTGAAACTCAAGGGCTATTAAATCCTTACTATCTCATTCCAAGTTATGATAGGTCTACCCCTATCCCTTCTGTTGCTACTAATAGTAATTATCTCAATCCTCCTCATTGGTGCACTATTTGTTCTATGTTGCAAGCACCCAAACCATCCAAGTCATCCCTCCCTTGTCTTATCTTCTACCAATGCTATGCCTAATCTACTGCGAATATTTTCATTCTTTAATTTATCTTTTAGCGTTACACCACTCTTCCACCTTAGCATTCTCATTGCAGCAACTTTTATTTTTTGGATAAGTTGTTTCTTGGTTGCTCAACATTCTGATCCATGTAGCACCACAACTAGTCTTATAGCCATCCTATAGAACTTTCCTTTTAATTTTAAGGTTATTCTATGACCACACATAACATGCCCGAAGCACTTCTTTATTTTACCCACCCTACTTTAACTCAATGTAACATCATCTTTGATGTCACCTTCAACTTGCATAATAGATCCAAGATATCAAAAACTAGTTGTGTTATTAATTCCTTGACCATCAAGTTTAGCATTTCTCCAATATTCCTTCTACATCTGAAATTTCATTTCATATATTCTTTCTTATTTCTACTTATCCTAAAACCTCTAGATCGAATGCTTCTCTCCTTATTTCTAACTTAGATTCCATTCCACCTCTAGTTTCATCAATCAAGGCAATATTATCTACAAACAACATATGCCATAGAACCTCATTTTGCATATTCCTAATAATTTCATTCATCACTAGAGCAAAAAGAAAAGGGCTCAAAGCAAATCCTCAACAGGCAGTATCATCCTCATTTCTTTCTTTCCCTAGCATACCAAATTCAAATGTGTCTCTCTTCCCTCCTTTTGTATGTAATCTATCATAAAAATTATTATATGCTCTATGTTTAGCTTCACTAATGTCCTTTTCGGCATCTTTTCTTGCCTCTTTGCACTTTTCTTGCCATGCTTTATACCTAATTCATTTTGTCTTTACGACTTTATAAATGTTGAACCCACCATCAACTTTCTTTCCTAGCTGAGAAATTCTCTCTAGATTCACCTAAAATCACTTTTGCTATCTTTTTAATAGAGGTAGGTATCCTACCCCATCGAGTGTTTACATCTTCTCTATCCCCTACTGTCGAATCACCCTCTTTCATCATTTTATCAATAAAATTTATTATATTTTCTTTCTTTAGGCTACACCACTTAGTTCTCTTCAATTGATTTATGTTGTCCTTTCTCTTCCATTTTTAATATATATAATCTACCACTAGAACACTATGTTCTTTTGTAGTTAAACTTTCACCTATATAACTTTACAATCCTTACATGCTAAATGATCTATCCTCCCAATTAAGGAAAAATCTATTTGATTTTCATTTTGTCCGCTTTTGAAGGTTAGTAAGTGTTCTTCTCTCTTCTTAGAGCATTAATTCATTGTCATAATATCATATGAACCGGCAAAGTCTAAGATCATATCTCCAAACTCATTTTTATCTCCATATCCATGTCCTCCATGTATCCTCTTATAACCTTTATTATCCTTTCTAGTGTGTCCATTCAGATAAGCTCTTCTGTATATTTTCTCAATCCTTGATATCCCTTATATAATACTATCTACATCTTCCCAAAATTGTCTTTTAAGTTTTGAAGCTTATTTGAGGAGCATAAGCACTAATTAAATTTTTATTATCCCTTAACTTAAGATCATCTTAATTTTGGTGATTCCATTTTTCAGTACACTTGGATGGTATAAGTCCAATGCATTGCTCGTAGGGGGCAGCCCAAAGCATAATCTATAAGGATTCATATCATAGAAATCTGACAAGTTTTATGCTGGCTTTTAGATACCTCACGCAGCCCTCCTCCTGTAATTGGGCTTTTGGGATTGGCTGTGTGTGAAAAGATTTTGGTAGGAATCTAAAAAGGGAGAAAAAATGGGAATACTCAAAACCTCCTAAGGATACTAAGCCCACTTCCAAGTCCCAACCCTCGAATCACCAACTCTAACTCCAAAAAATCAAAGATCTAGAATTGCACCCTAAACGATGACGCGAATAAAACAAAGACCAAGACAAAACAATGCACCCAACTAAGGACATAAAATCCCCTAGCTCACGTTATCCCCCTTAATACTAGTTACACTACTCGTAGACGTGACGATCTTCAAGCCTGGAGTATTCCCAAAGGTTTTTTTTCCGAAACAAAAAACTTTTTGAAATTTCTCAGCATCATCCTATAGAAAAAATCAAATTAAAGATGGGACGCTTCAACCTCATCCCAGAAGCACTAACGTCTCCATTGGCTGCCATTACACAATCCATACATGCTTTGTAGAAGACTAGCAACCTTTTATCCAACTCTTGCAAACCGACCCAAAGACTTTCTCCAACACCCCAATCCAAAAATGTCACATCCAATTGTAGGCTTTCTCAAAGTCCAATTTAAAGACAAAAATGTTTTCATCTCTCCTCTTTACATTAACCATTGCATTAGCTACCAACACACATCTAGAATAAATATATCCTTCTATGGAAGCAGCTTGCACAAGTCACACTAAATCATCAAAAGCTCCCATAGCCTCAACACATTGGTTGAAACCTTATAAGGAGTGGTTACAAACTAATATGCAGGAAGTCTTTCACCCTACAGGATCATTCTTTGGAATTAGACCAATACAATTCATGCTGCGCCCAACCACTCGTTAGTATAAAACTAATGAAGAACTGCCATGCATGTCATCCCCAATCACATTCCAATTCTAACCAACGAGTTTGCCCCTCTTCAACAGGACTCCAATCAAGCCCCCTCAATCATAACATCCTCGGAGTACTTGTTACTATAACCACCTCTCGTATTTGCTTATGATGATCACTCACCATGAAACCAAAATCCAACTTTAGTTATTAAATAACTCTTCCTCCTCCTATTATCCATGTAATGAAAAAACCTAGAATAACAATCCCCCTCAAACCCATTTAAGCTCAACTTCTCTATTCAACTAATATCCTCCATGATTGGAGCCTCCTTCAAGTCATCACGCAGATGAATCTTCCTAACCCTATTGTCTTCTTCCAAAAACGCACACTATTCCAACCTGTCCAATCCTTCCACCTCTAAAAGGATTCCATTCTTCCCATCTCTTATGTCCCCAAAAGTCTCTTTATTCTATATTTTCAACTTGTTTTTCACAAATTTCAACTTTTTCATAAATTTGAAAAACCTTCGCCTTGAACATGACACTTTTACACCAATTCTCTAATCCTAAAAGAATGATGGTCAGCGACACTCTCAAATCTAAAGGACTGCAGCCCAACATAAATAGATTAGAATCTAATACCACAGGATAATGGTCTAAAAAACAGGCCTAGCCAAAAACCTCCTAAAAAGTGTTGACAATGTTCAAAAACAGTTCCTTTCTCTTTTTTTTCTCTTTTTTTTTTCTTTTTTTGATAAACAAAGAATTTTACTATAAGGGAGAAGAATGAACAGCAGAGAGAGAGAGAGAGCGAGAGAGAGAGAGGAAAAAATAAAGAACGAACAGGGAGAATAAGTAATCCTCCCTTCACACCAATAGCAAGTTACAAAGAAAATACAGTCAACTCATAAAGCAGAGCCAACCAATACCACTGCAGGTCTTCCAAAGAAATGTGATGAAAAAAGCCATTATCCAACATGCACGGCGAAGCAAGGAAAACCAATCTACTCCAACGCAAGTTATTAGCAGTAGCCACACCTTTGAAAATTTTAGCATTCCTCTCCAACTAGACGCACCAAATAATAGCCATAACAGTGCATTGCCAATTTGCTACAAGGCATTCCTATCCTTTACCTTGCCAAAAACCCTAAAAGTGAAAGTACAAAAGCCTTCAAAGTGGAGGAAAAAACCCACTTGCCACCAAATATACCAAATAATTTATTCCAAACAACCCAAGTGAAAGGGCAGTGAAGAAATAGATGTGAACAAGTCTCTCCACTCCTAAAACGAAGGACACAAACAAGTGGCAGAGCTTATTAGGCCTTCTTTCTAAGGCAAATCTTGGTGTTGATTCTTTCAAGTATCACAGTCCAAATAAAAACTTTTATTTAAGAGGGAAAGGGAGCTTTAGCTTTCCAAATCAAAGGATACAAAGCAAAAGGATCCTCAGTAGATTAACAAGTCAAGTATATATGAACAACTGGATTTATCTTCCAGCAATGTCCTCATATATGGGTCCCCCCTCAGCTTGTCTGTCAATTGCCCTCAATTCCTCAAGAATACCTTTTTTTTTTTTTTGCTGGATCTAACATCTCCAAAAATCTCCATATTCCATATTTTCAACTTCTCTTCAATAGCTTAGTCTTTTCATCACCCAAAAACCTTCCCAACCTTCGACACTGTACACCTAACCAAACTGAAAATCAGGTTGAGAAAGCCACATGTTTTCAAATCTAAATGGAGTAGCCCCAATTAAGAGGATTAGACTCAAGAATAAGAGGCAATGGTCAGAAATAACTCTAGAGAGTACTTCTTGAATAAAGGTAGGAAATGCATCTTCCCAATCAGTGGTAAACTCCTAGTAGCTGCTGATCTAATGCTATCAGCAAACCATATAAATTGAGCATTCAAAAGTGGGATATCCTACAATAATACTCCCTAATAAAAGTACTGAAGCCCCTTATTACGCTTGAGCCAATTTTGGAGCCTCCTAAATTTTCTCATTAGAAGATCTAATGACAATCACCCCCACCCCAAACATTTTATTTATTTTTTTTGAGAGGTGGGGGTGAGGGGGTAGTGAGGAGAACACAGAACGCATGGCATAAACCGCAGTCAATTTACCTCTCAACCGAGGGTTATTCCATCCATGAACCGAAATAAACCACCACTGGCCCTCAGGCCTCACCTATGACATATAAAAGGAGAGAGAGAGAGAGAGAGAGAGAGAGAGAGAAAGAGAACATCCAATTTGCTAGAGAATTCGGCATCCCAAATTATCATGATACCCCCCGAGTAAAAGCTAACCACACCCAATCTTTGAATCTACATTCCCAGACAGTCCTAACAAGAAAACCATCCAGCAGCTCTAATTTAGACTCTTGAAACACAGAGCAACCTCAAGTACAATATACTTAATCTTATGTCATTTACCAAGGCAACCCAAACTCCTAAAATTCCAGCTCAAGACCATAATTCTACCACCTTACTGCACCTAACCCTCTTACCCTTCCCAGGAGGTTATCAGCCACCAAAGCTTCCTCATCAAAAAGATTTTGAACCTATAGAAAAACATGAAAAAATATTACCAGACTGATAAATAAATTTTAACGAAAAAAAAAAAAGATCCCTGGTAGAAGTCCCTACCTCCTTCAAAAATGCCTCTTTGCTTCGAGGTTACAACGTGAAACTTATTAAGATAATACTCTGGTTCTCCAACAGCCTCTATATTTTCCACATCCTCCAACTGAGAAGAAGGGAGGCCCACATCCTCATATTCCCGAATCAGTTCTAGTAGCAGATTGTTATCTTCTTCCTACTGATCTTCCACTTCAGTGTCCAGACAGAGATAGATCCATCGGTTGAGTTTTTTATTCCACCTTGTGGCAGCTTCTTTGCCAGCTAGAATCTGTGTTTTCCATACCAGACTCCTTGCCTGTATCCTTGCTGGATGTTGCATTAGCTTACAAAATATTCTCCGCAACCCCAGCCTTCCTTGCATAAGCTTCACAGTTTGCACTCACTGTAACCAATTTCCATCACTTTTGGTATAATGAATCGAAGGAATAGCAACACATTTCCCTTTCTTCTAGCAGGGCCCTCTGTGAATCTTCCAAGCTGGTTGAAATGTTTCCAGGGGCCATTTTTGCACAATTGTCCTGACTACTTGATTTCACTTGAACGTCTGACATCCCTTCCATAGCTATTCTCTCGTCTACCACAAATGCTGTAAACCCAGGCCCCCATCAGTCAAAAATAATAATAAGTCCCTCAGACAATTCTGGCTTTTTAGCTGTTTTGGGCTTTTCTTTTTCCACGCAAGCTAAGACGGCCCATTTTCCTTTCCTCAGGCCTATCGAAAATAAAGTCTTCAGAATAAGGCCTCTTGGCCCAAAATGAGTAATATAAAATTTATTCTCAAGTTAGATTACCTTCATCACGTAACTCGATCCATTATCCTTACAAGAATAGTTTTTAAAATTTAAACCAGATTTGGGCCTGGATACTGCCCACGAATCACTCCCTCCCAAATTCACGCTTTCCAAATTTCAGTGATTTGCCTTGCCGATATTTCCAGCCGGTGGCCCTGGAATTAATCCATCTCTGATCACCAGAACCTCCATTCTTTACCATCTCTGCATAACTAGTCTCATTTGGAAGCCCATTATACACAAGACTCTTGTCCTCAGTCCTCACACTTCACTATATCTTTAGATCCACAACCTTTACAAGAAAAATCTAGAGCCTTCTGTGTATTTTGTTGTATTTTAGCATCATTACCTTTCAGAAATCTGCAGAAAATACATCAGCCAGAAACCTCCTTCCCCGCCAGAATCCTCAGTTAAAATCTTCCCCTAGAGTACAAGAGCTTCTTGATAACTATCATACGTCCGAACTTATTGGACACAAAAGCATATGATCAAGGATCCTCCTAGGCTTCTCATCATTTTTTCTTGAGGGTAGTTAGATTTTTAAGACCAAAACTCACAAAATTGTTGTTGAATCCATTTCATTTCATTTAAAAGAAATAAGTAACGGGATTCTCTGTTCTTTCTAACCATTCAAAACAATATCTATCAATGCAGAAAGAAGCCTGCCTGTCCCTCCATCCAAGTAAATTGACCATTAAATAAACAAATACAAATAAGACCAAAATCACAAATGAAAACAAAAAAAATAAAATCAATGTTCCTCACACTAGAGGTCAAATGAGTTCCCCCTAGTTTTTCACTGGAAGTTTGAATAATATTGAAGCCAAACATCACTTTGGACAACAAAGACCAGATAGCCTGGTTACATCATCTAGGAAGGATCCTCTTGAAGAACATTGAGTGGCCCCATAAACAGACATGATCCATCACACCTTAAACCCCTTACCTTTGACAAGACAGAAAAAGAAAAAGACCAATGAATATAATCTCCAATATTAGCAGTCCTACTGTCACAAAAAAAGCACAACAACCAACCCCACTCCACCCCGCCCCACCTCCATGCACCTAAAGAGGAAAGGAAGCCCAATATTTGAATCTAGATACCCAAACACTTCCAAATATAAAAGCTTCTATTTCTGTCAATTTAGAATCTTGACGAAGCAAAACATCAGAAATATCCCCAAGCACTAATTCCTTGATCAACCTCCTCTTTCTCTACCCCTAAACCCCAGCATATTTCAAGAAAGAATCCTCATTTAATCACACTAATAGGACCCAATCTCCTACCACCACCTTTCTCTAAATTAACAAAAGCTAGTCTAACAAACTCCCAAATTAACTTCTTAGCCATCTTCTTATCTACAATAGACTCCTTACCTAACAGGATAATTGCCCCACACGAACTAACCAATCTTAGACCTGATTCATCAACCAAAGTTTGAGCAACCTTGTAGTCACACCAATCTTCTAGCAGTTTGAAAATTTCTCTCAGCTACAAACCCCGTTGGCCCAAAGGTCAACCTAAAGTTGTTATTGGTTAACACTGGAATAGGATTCATAGGAAGAATACCTGCAGAAGCAACAATGATTTAATGTTAGAACACCAGCTGATCATTTCCCGAGTTCTAGGTCAAACTTGAAAGATAAAAATCTATATACCATGGGAAGATCCAAAGAAAGAAATCATCCATCTAGAGACAGAATTTTGTGATATGAAAAATACCTTCCACTTTGCTACTCTTTTCACAACTAGAGATGCAGAAATTTGGTTACTTCCCTCTGTGATCCAAATAATACCTTCTATTTTGCCACTTTTTTTAGAGCAGAACCAGATTTACCAGAAAAATATCACCTAAAGCTACGCCATACACATTTGTAACTTGTAAGAAACACAGCAAGTGTTTCTTTCCCAAACCCTTTCATTTCCATTGGAGGGCTTGTTGGTCAACAACTCATTTTCCGTCAAGCACTAGTCTCCACCCTTCAAAGTCAAAAGAAGATAATAAATCATCATCCTCGTATCAAAATTCAGGAGAGCCCACAAATACATTTGAACTCAGAATGACCTCCTTTCCTTTCATTTTCGCATCAATCCTCCAACATCATTATCACTGTCACCTGATTGCAAACTTCTGTCAGCCAATGAGGAGTTTGTCAAATTTCCTCCTCCCCATATTTTTGTTGTTGTTGACATGAACCTGAACATAATCCTTCTTTGCTTCAGATGACTCCATCAAACCAGAAAAATGCATGTTCTGGAATCCTGTTCAGTGATGAGAAACATTCATAGCAATTAATTTTCAATTGAAACAGTCAAATTCTGTCAACCAATAAGCAGCAAGCTGCTGCGATTGTTCAAATGCCCTCATCCCCATATTTTTTGTTGCTGCCGTGAACCTGGACAGAATCCTTCTTTGCATCAGGTGACACTGTCAAACCAGAAGAAATGTGTGCTATAGAATCCTCTCCAGTGACAAGAAACATCCATACCCATTAATTTTCAATTGAAACGGTAATAGAGGATTAGGAGGCCTCAGCATTCTCAACTAAGGAATGGCTGTCTTTGCGTATATGAACATTATCATCTGCATTTCTACACATCAACTTTCAACAATTGTTAAATCTATAGAATGGGCCTTCTGGTACGTCCATTCTGTAATTATCAGAGATCTACTCTTTGGCACTAAAGAAAACAGTTTCTTGTTTATCACTGTTCTAGACTCCCCCATGATCCATTTGGTTGATGAACAGAAATCTAATATAAGGAAAGCGACAACAAAAAAAAGGCATTTTCCAGTCAGTCATTCCAAGCAAGTTGGAAATCTTAGCTTTGAAACAGTTGTGCCCAACACCATTCCATTGGTAAAGGAATCCTTTCAACTACAACAGATTCTGATGATGTTTTAACATTAAATTCTGGGTTATACCTGCCTCTAAAACCACTAATCAAGCTTGATTATTGCAAGGTTTAAATTGCTTCCACAGTTCCACCATGTGAAACATGGCAGCTGTCTGTTTCTTGCAAAAACACCACTCATATCTCTCCCATACTATGGTCTCCCCATTATGTGCTGAACATTTCCTATTTCCTAATAGGCATAAGATGGTACACATAATGGGACACTCCAGAACCTAGAACACAGAAATTTAGTTACTTTCTTCTTATTTGATTGTTGTGCTTGTGCTCCCTCATGGGGAAATCCATCTATTTTACCAAATCAAAAATAATTATTATGCATCTTTTAATTAACAGCCAGATTAACAAATAATACTAAAAAGTTACAAACCCAGCAGAATTCAAACCAATTCCTAGGTTTACTAACAACCATACTATAAAATGCTGTATCACAAATCAATTCCAAGTGAGGTAAGAACATATGACTAATCTGTGCAAAAACTCTCTTGCATATATATGTTCAAGGCTATGTGGATCTAAGGCTTTAAATACTTTATGAAATTGGCATATTGATCAAAAAACAATATACTACTTACCATAGGCTTCTCTCTTCATGTCAATTTTCACATCAGCAAGCACCAACAAGATGAGAGATTGAGTTTCAAGCCAACAAAGATAAAGTAATTAGGCATAATAATACAATGAAAGAGGGAATAATATGTAGCAGGTACACATTTCTAAACTAATTGGAAAGAAAGCAAGGCACAACAGTTGTTGGTTTGCGATATCAATTAAGATTTCAAAATGTACCCAACTTTTTATCTTGAGACAAATAGTTCAAAAAGTATACCTGCTACTATTTCCCCAATAAAATTTAATTTAACTACTGGATCAAATAGTTCAAAATTTGGGAATCACAACAGAAACACATACCTGCAGAAGAATCTGAGTCATAGACCAGCGAAACCCAGACATGACAGCCGCAAGCATAACAAAAATGAAACCCCAAAAGTCAAATTCAGTCTCCTTGGCAACTTCCATAAAGACAAATTCAAGTTAGGATTTGAAAAGACAGAAAATTAAACACTGAAAACATAAGAAATGCTTAAGAAGTAAATTAACATATTTCAAAGCAAATGTTAGACACTCTTGACGTTCCTGCTGCCATAAAAACATGGGCCAAGCCAGTCTTCACGGGGAAAGCAAGGTAAACCGCTATAAAAACATGGGACAAGCAAGCCTTCAGTGGGGAAAGCAAGGTAAAATCACACTAATATATTTGATTACAATTTAAATTTAACCAAAACAAATCAAACAACATATTTCTTTTGATAGAAATAGAAATTTGTTAGAAGAGACTATGTTATTTTAATAATTAGGTTGTGAGAGTCAGGTTTTTTTTGTCCTTTTGAGTTTTTTTTTAATCATTAATATACAAGAGGGCAGACCTGCAGCTATATATATATATGCTCCAGGACACTGCCACTGGGATTTCTTTTCTTCTTCCCTTATTCTCTTCTCCATCTCTAACCCTACATGCTGTATTTTCTTCATTGAATCTGTTAAGGCTTGATATACATTATTGGCCCACAACCTAACAGCTTAAGGTTTTAGGTAAAGTGGTAATCTTAGATTGTATCACAGCCAGATTGCTAGGAGGTCCTGGGTTCTAGCCTTGTTGCCTGGATTTATTGTTTGTTAAGGTCTTATTCCCTATAATGTGTGTTTTTCATTCGTTGTTTATCTGTCCTCATGCTGTCGAGCTGCATGTGCAGAGGAGTGTTAAGGCTTGATATACATTGTTGGCCCACAACCTAAGAGCTTAAGCTTTTAGATAAAGTGGCAATCTAACAGAATCTTCAATATTTCAAATGTACAACAGAATTCATTAAGAGAAGAAGCAGTATAAGCTAAAAGAGGACCTCAAGATTAGAAGAGAAAAGCAGAAAAGGAAACCCTTCTCATGATAATTTTATGGACCACCTTAAACTACTTAAATCTTTTTGACACTTCCTTTTTCACTTTCCACAATCAAACCAAATCCCCTGCCCTGCAGGACCAGATCACCATATACTCTTATAAAGAAGCCTTCTTTTTAATAACCTTATCTGGAGATATGGGAATTGGTAAGATGTTGTCCCATTTGAGCCTGCTCTTGGCCCCTTCACCTTGTCATTAATGATTTCCAGTAAGTTTTCTTTCTCCCTAAACAAAGGCACCCCTTCCAAATCAACAGATGGAGTATCTGCCACATGAGAGACATCATCTGAGGGGGGCTGAATCTGAATAACCATATTGGGCCCATACTTCATCCAAAGATAATCTGCCATCACACTCAAAAGAACTATAAAACTCACTCCCCTCATCTGATACATCACCCCTAGTTCTCAATTTCCTCTAAATGTCCGACCTTACACCCATTGACCCCAACAGCACTTATTGAATCAGATGGACTGTCCACAAGTATGAAACTCCATTCTCTATTGTGCATCAACATTCTTTTTGTTTGTAATTCTCGGTAGAGCCTTACCTCTTCAAGAATTTTGTGCAGCTCAAAACCGGTTGCATTGCATCACTCTCTGTGAGGAAGCTGACTTAACAGGACCATCTGAAAAGGTCTGTTTATAAGTGCCTTTTCCAACTTTAACTTCAAGTTTTTCCTTCTGGTCACAACCTGATTTGCAGTGTTTCAAATCTCAGATGATTTTGGTTTTCCTATCTTCTTACCATCCTGGTGTGTGCCAAAGAAGAAGCATTCAGTATATCAAGAGTGGCAGCAACCGTAACTTGAGACCCCTGTGCAGAAGGAAGTCTCAGAGAATCTTCAACATTCAGAACTAGATTCTTCCTCTATCAACATTCTGACCCGAGTGGGAACAACCACTAACATCACCAGCAGGAGCATCTCTCTCCATTCCCATTGACCATCAATTAAAGAATCTCTATCTCATAGTTGCCATCTGTTAAAGGTTAATACGCATTGTTTACCCACACAATGTAACAGCTTAAGCTTTTATGCAAAATGGATGTTTAACATGGTATAGGAGCTATGGTCACAACGAGGTCCTGGGTTCTAGTTTTGTTGCTGGCATTTATTGTGTAATGGTTAAAACAACCTTATTCCCTGTAGTTGCTGCTACTTATTATTTGTTTTATCTCTCCATGTGCAGGGGTGTTAAAGCTTGATATACATTGTCAACCTACCAGCTTAAGATTTTAGGTTAAGCAGTTTCTTAACACCATCATTTTGAGCAGTGCACGCCACTGAATTTAAGCTGCCTTGTGTAGGTCTCAAAACACAATGGGTATGTCAGGATAAATTCCTGTTCTGGGATGTACAAATTTGGAAGATAAACCTGTTGAGCAGGGCCCCTTTTTGTAGGCCTGCAACAGATTCTCTTGATTCTTAGAAAATGATCGGACCTACAGAAATTTAAAACATTATTTAAGCCCCGAGTAGCTAGCCCATTAAAGCCTCATTCTATAGCTCAAAAAAGTAATTAGTTTAAGTTAAAAACAGTTTTAATCTTGGATCAATTCAATTCAACCTGTGGATTTGAACTCAAAAGCCCATAAGAATCATTCCCACCCTCAATACAGAGAAAACCATAGACAATGCCCAGAGAGCGCCAACCAGCTCCCGAGGCTTCACTGTCGTACCACAGTCCCCAGATACATCACAACGAGAAGCTGAAACTTTGCCGCCCACTAAATCCTTGAGCAAATCCTTAGATGTCCTCCGCTGATCCCTATGATGATCATCTGGAACAAAATTTGCATATCTTTTTTCCTTCAGGCCAATTACCACTTCAAGCAAGCTCTCCCTGATCCTCACAAACTTATGGTTCTCCACCATAAGCACATATATTACTTCGAACAAAACCCGCGTTTTTCACCCTTTTCAAAAACAGATTGGAGGACCCTTTGACCTGAATGGCTTTGAAAGGATCTACCTCCCAATTTCCAATGAGGCAGACCACGAACAAGATAGGACAGTGAAGGTGAGAAAATGAGAGAGAATGTGAGCATGAGAGAAATATGTAAACTAGAAATTTTTCCCATTATGTTCTTACTCATTACAAAATCAAACAAAAAGTAAAATTAATCTGAAATTAAAATTGAAATAATGGGAAAAAATTTATAATCGGTAACAGCACTGCCAGTAGAATTCAAAAATCATCTCAAACATATTGAACTTAAATAGGACATTTCCTACCCATATGATTTAAGAGGCTCCCTGTTGATAAGATAACAGATAATACAGGACTGCAACAGCCACACTTTTCTCCTTTTCTCTTTTCTGTTCTCAAATGGAAAAGAAAAACGAAATGAAACGGACAACGTCCTTGACATACCATCTTTTGAAAACAGTTTTTTGGGTAATTTGCTTCAAAAAATAAAATAAATAAAATAAAAAGAAAAAACTCAAGAATGGGATCAGCTAACAACTAAGATGACCCAAACAGACCTTTTCATACTTTTCTTTTTCCATTGTCAGCAATGAGTAAGATTTCCAAAATCATGCTTTGAAAACCCACACAAAATGGGCCCATAGCCAACCATCATTCTGTTTGATTTATCCATGGCATACAAGTGATTCGTGTTGAATTGGGTAAAATGGAAGACCTATCACAGCAATAGGTCTTTCCCTCTATTTATAACATATGTCAACTACAAACCATTAACCATAATACCCTTACTAACACACACTTACCAATGTAACACTAGCACACACTAATTATGCTAAATGACTAAAATAACCATTAACACTCCCGCTCAAGCTGGAGCATATATATCATATGCTTCTAGCTTGTTACAAATGACTTTAACACAAGCATCCCCCAAGGCTTTAGTGAATAAATCAGCAAGCTGCAAATCAGACTTTAGAAGAGTGGTTGTATTCAACTTCTATACAAATCTCTTCAGAACAAAGTGACAATCAACTTCAATGTGTTTTGTTCACTCATGAAAGACCGGGTTGGAGGCAATACGAATAGTAGCGGCTATCACAAATCAACTTCATAGATTGGGCATACAGAAAACCCAATTCTTCCAACATGTTCGTCAACCAAACAAGTTCACATGTAGTATAAGTCACGGCCTTATACTCTGACTTAACACTTGACCTAAACACCACGGTTTGTTTCTTACTCTCCTAAGAAACCAAATTACCATCAATAAAGAAAAAGTCTTATCTAAAAACCACAAGAACATACTTCTTTTATGACAAGACAATTTCCATTGATATCTCAATGCTTCAATACCCAAGAAGTACTTCAATGATCCTAAATCTTTGGTCTAAAACTTAGGCTATAGAAATTGCTTTAGGCCTTTGATAACTTGATCATTACCACCAATAATCACAATATCATCCACATACATAGTAAGTAGAATACTACCGAATGGAGTATGATGATAAAATATGGAGTGATCTATTGCACATTGTTGAAGGCCAAAACACTAAATTGACCAAACCATGCTTTGGGAAGACTATTTCATACCATATAATGATTTCTGGAGCCAACACACTAAGCTAGATTCCTCTTGAGCAACCCATCTAGGTGGTTGCTCCATAAAGAACTCCTCCTAAAGATCACCATGTAGGAAAGCATTCTTCACATCTAATTGATGCAAAGGCCAGCAACTAGTGGTGGCTAGGCAAGAAACAAACTGAGGCAAGTTTGGCAATTGAGGAGAATGTGTTTGAATAATCCAAACCAAACACTTGAGTATATACCGTGGCAACAAGGCAAGCCTTCAACTGAACCACAGAACCATCTGGATTAACCTTCACAATATACACTCAATGATAGCCAACCATAGGAAAATTAGGCAGAAGAGATCCCAACTCCCAAGTATCATTATCGTGCAGAGCATACACCTCTTCATTAATTGTAGCCCTCCACCCAAAATGGGGCAGGGCTTCAGAAATAGATTTTGGAAGAACAACAAAAGATAGAATACTAACAAACATAAATATGAGGGTGACAAGAAATCATAACAAATAAAATTTGAGATTGGATGTTAGGTAGAAGTGTGTTTATCTTTTGGAACAGCAATAGGAGGATCAACATCTTGGAAATTGGACCATCTCACAAGGGAACAGGAAGCATAGAAGTGGAAGTTGGAGAAGGCTCTCCTCCTTTGAGTCGTCGTGTGTACACCAGCAAATTCAGACAATTCAAGAAACAAGAAGGACTCAAACTGGATGAAGATGTAGGAGGACTAAGCAGAGATAATGCGTTAGCATTTGGAATGCTAGGCAGAGGAAGAAACTCATCAAGGTCAAGAGAACTCAAGAATCAAAATATTATGTTGTAGACTCAAAATAGGTGACATAATCAACATAAAGTAATGCTCTAACATCAATATCCCTTTTGAGTACAGGAATAACACAAAACAATACATTTGATAGCACGAGAATCCGATTTAACCATTCCTGGACTTAACGGAAGGACAAAGGACACACAATCGAATATACACAGAGGGAACAATGGAGCCTTAGGGAAGAAAACTAAATATGAGGTTTTACCACCAAAGACAAAGGATAGCACATTATTGAAGAGAGAGCAAGCAGTGACCATGGCATCATCCAAAAAGCTTTGGGGACATCCATTTGATATAATAGGGGTCGAGTGACTTCGAGAATAAGTTTGTTTGTCACTCTACAACTCCATTTTGCTGTAGAGCGTGAGCACAAGATGACTGATATCACATTGAATCCTTGCTTGAGAATAGCAAAAGATATTAAACAACCAAAACGATCTTTCATTAAATACAAGCAAGTCATTCAAGAACAATCACTGACAAATGTAACAAATTACCATAACCCCAAGTTTGACTCGACATGACTAGGACCCCAAATAGTGGAATAGCCTAACATGAAAGGGCTAACTGTCCATCTATTAACTTGGAAGCAAAGGGAACATGATGGTACTTTCCTAATTGACAAGACTCACACTCTCAAGAGTAGACATAGAACTCAAAGTAGAAACTAGTTGTTTTAACTTGTGCAATGATGGATGACCAAGGCAGCAATGGATTTGATGTGGTGCAGCAACGACACTATAGACAATAAGAGGAGGGAGTAATTCAAAGTAATAAAGTCCACTAGCTTCATGTCCTATGCCATTCGTCTTCCTTGGAGAATCGGGAAAGAAGGTTACAAAACAATTTAGTGACTTTGTACTTTTACTAACAGACATGAAATTGAAGCGAAATTTAGAAATGTACAAAACATAAGAAAAAGAGATGGAGAAAATAAGGCTTATCGTTCCTATCCCCTTAACTTTAGTTATGGACCCATGGGTAACTTGATGTAGACTTTTAGAGTAATGGACGGCAAAAAAGAAGTTGGTGATAGTTACCATCATAGTCTTAAATTTCCACAAAATTGTTGAAATTTTCTTCAACATTTCTTATTTCTGTCACCCCCAAAATCGAAATGGCAGTCGATTTCCATTTTGCATAATTTCCGTCAAAATCTCAACGAATCACCCGAAATTTATCAAAATCTCGAAATTTTAGCCAAACTTGTCGCAATTTTAACCATATGATGAAATTTTGTCTGAATTCAAATGTGAAATTTAGGAGTGAAGTGAAATTTCTATCTTAATTTATTTTATCGAAACAAAAGACTATTACAAGTGCTTTTGAAATTATATGAAAATTAAACATAGTAACATTTTATTTAACCATTCATGTCTAAATTATCATTATTTGTATAATAAATAATATTTAAATGATTTATGAATTTCATTTGTATTAACTGAATATGTTTCATGTACATTATCTTACAAATATGTTTGATACACATACTATTTTACAGCTTTTCCACCTCACACAAAACATAGATGTAGTTAATTTGTAATATATTAGTCCTAAAACTTATATTATTATGTTTGTTAACCATTTCTAAAGTTTCACAAAGAATTCCATGTTTTACTACTAATTTCCGTTATTTTTTTCAAATCGAAATTGAAAAATCCGTTGAAATATCCACACTTTTGGAGCTTCGAAATTTGAGTCAAAATCGAAATTTAAGACATTGGTTGCCATACATTATATATATATAGCCATAGTAGTGCGCCATAGAGCTTTCCTATCCTTTCCCTTGCCAAAACCCCTAAAACTAATGTTATAAAAGTCCTCCAATGTGAATGGAAAAACCCAATTTTCACTAAAAAATACCAAATGCCTTACTCCAAATAGCAAGTGAAAGGGCAATGAAGAAATAGGTGTGCACAAGTCTCCTCTCCTTGTACAAAGGACACAAATGTTACGAGATAGGGCCTTATTAGGTCTCCTCTTTTGAAGTATATCATTGTACTTCTTTCAAGTATTGCAGTCCAAATAAAAGCTTTTACTTTTGAGGGAAGTTTAGCTTTCCAAATCAAGGGATACAAAGCAAAAGGATCCTCAGTAGAATCACAAGATAAGTAGGTGAAAAAATATTTACAAGAGAATTCCCCAAAGGATCTAAACTCCAAACCCTTTTATCACTCCCCAATTGAACATGAAAAGAACAATCTCATTAATCTCTCTCTCATTAAGATTTCGCCTAAAATGGAAGTTACAAGAATGCCCACCTTCTTGGAAAAGAAGAAAAGCAAAAATTGGGGTGTCATGAAAATTGGATAACCAAAAAAAGACTAGGAAAAGTACCAGCCAAAGATGCCCTACCACGCAAAGGATCCTCCAAAAGTGAATATACTCCCCAATACCCATTGTATAATGGACTTTAGGAAGGAAATAATCATAAATTTGGCATACAAACTTCCAAGGACTCGAATAAGCAATGTTAATTCCCACGTTAGCATCCCACCCATTTTTGTAGTATTCCAAATTTACACAAATTACCTAATGCCAAAGAGAATTAGGTTCTAAAGGAAGTGCTATAACCATTTCCCCACCGAAGAGACATCAAGAAGTTACTGAGACCCAAGCCTCCCTCCCTTTTAGGCCTACAAACAGTCCCCCAACCTACCAAATGATCCCTACTACCCTCTACCCCAATCAACCATAAGAAACTTCTCATTAATTTCTCAAGCTTTTGTGCCAATCTCATAAGAATTCTAAAAAGAGAAAGGGAATACAAAGGGATGGAAGACACTCAAGCATAGATAAGGATGACACAACCCCCCAAAGTGAAGAACGCTCCTTTCCACCCGTCCAATCTCCTAGCCAATTTCTCAAAAATGTGGTCCCAAAAGGAGCTCGCATTGGGATTCCCACCAAGGGGTACACATAAATAAGTCATAGGCCAAGTCAAAAAACAACACAACCAGCAAGCCTAGAAAAAGGATCCACATTAATATCCAGACCCACCAAACTGCTCTTAGAGATATTAATTTTTCAGCAAATTAGAGAAGCAGCTCATGTCATCTGATAGGAAGAGAATAGTATCATCTAGAACTAAATATGTGAAATGATGCAATTCTCATAATCTAGCTTAATCCCCTTCACCAACCAAGACCCACACTATACTACTCAAGGCCATATGGTTAATAGCAGCGGAGCTCATAGCCCAAGGACTAGTGGAAGAGATACTAGATGACATGATGACATCTAAGCAAAAAATGCAATGTGATGAGATGCTTGTTGGAATGCTCAATACTATAAGAAACTTGAATATTCCTCTAAGATTGTTATAGTACATTATTCACCCGAACAAGTGATTGATGAAGGAAACACACTTTTAAGATTTGGGGACTCCATCCCAGCACACACAACCTGAATATAGCAGCAATTCAAAATTATACAGCGAAGAGCATGCTTTTGGAATTCACAAACTCCGTCCCAACACACAACCTTGGACAACCGGAGCAAATCATGAGCACAGGACAAAAAAACCACAAGCACAGAAAATACCACTGTTTCAGGCCCCAGTGAACTCAATAAACATTGACAAACAGCTTCAGGATATATCAAACAATCATTCCCCAGATGCCACAAACGAGCAACTAGAAAGGTGAGGTCTTTGGACAAATAGACATCGCCAAAAATTTTGATAATATGTTTATTGAGGAATTAGAACACTGCAGGAGGAATTCAAGCCAGAAACATGCCTCAAATAACCTTCACGCACCAGCGCATGGGGTCAGCCATGCCAGTCTTCAACTGGCATGTGAGAGCATGAAGGCAGAGCTCTAGTCATGGGATTTTAGTGGGGGGTAGATCGGGAATATCTATGGGTGGCTATGGTGTGTGTTTTGCAAATCTATAGCAGTTTTTGTGTACCTGAACTGGCAGAGTCTTCCAGGAAATTTCCAGAGACTAGTGGCTTTCAATAGCTGCTGATTGCTTTTCAGGCCTATGCTGGGGTGGGGAATTCTCCTATAATGGTAGACATGCCTTGGTTTAGACGGTGGCTATGGTGGCAATTAGAGTTAGTGATGTAGACAAGAAGTAAGAACTAAGGAAGATCCTTGCTGGAAAATAATTAAGAAGAATAGGGTTAAGGAATTGTGGGGTTAAGTTAGTAATTTATCATGTGTTTAGTATTAATTAGTATAGGATTAAGTGTATTTGGGGGTTGTTTGTAATATTTGTGAAATATTTGTGTAAAGTAGGGGCACGTTTGTAATGTAATGTAATGTAGCTTTAGGGATTTATGTGTAATTTAAGTAAAGAGGCTTTCTTATAAATAGTGTGTGAAAGCCATGATGTAGCCAGTTGTTGATGAATTTGAATTGAATTGAATTGAACGTGAGTTCCCCCCCTGGTATCTCTTCTCTCCTCCCTTCCCCTTCCTTCATCTGTTCTAATTTCTCCATGGCAGCAGAACCTTGATGCTGCCCCGGCATCAGTTAGGTCTCAAAATCATGCTCTGAGACCATGTTGGACAACTGGGTAAATTGGAAGACCTAATCACAGTTATAGGTCTCTCCCTCTATTTATATATACATCAAGTACATGCCTATCATCATAATAGCCTCACTAACACATGCTTACCAACATAACACTAACACATACTAATAATGCTAATGACCAAAATAAACATTAAAAGTTTTATTAGTACCTTCAACAAAGAAGACGACAACTACTACAACAATTGACCCAAGCCTTAAGTCCCCCACATAAGGTCAACTTCTTTTCCCATTTTGCGCAACCAATAGCAATATCCTCTTAAATGTGGAATGCTGTCAAATTTAATCACCGTCTTAGCTCTAAATCTATCCCTTCCCATTGTACTACTACTAACAACTGACCACCCCTCCCCATCCAATTGCCCTTCCCTTATAATTATCTTCTATTGATGTTATGCCTAACTTATCAAAGACGGGCTCATTGCCAACTTATTTTTAGAGTTATACCAATCATCCATCCTAGCATTCTCATTTATACAACTTTACTTTTTGGAAATGTTACTTCTCGGTTGCTCAACAATTTTTATCCATGTAGTATGGTTGGTGTTATAGTTGTCCTGTTGCTTTTAATTCTAATGGCATTCTACAACAACAACAACAACAAACCAAGTCTTAAGTCTCACAAGGTGGGGTTGCTACCATAATCCTTTTTGCCAATTTACATGATCATGGGCTGTTAAAACCTTACTTTGTCATTCCAAGCTATTTTAGGTCAGTTAAGATTTTCAGTAAAACGAAAAGACCCAACACAATGACAGGTCTCTCCCTCTATTAATAATATATAACAAATACATTCTAACCAAAATACTCTTACTAACTTTGACTTATTAACATAACACCAACAATGACTAAAAAAACATTAAAAATCCCCCTCAAGCTGGAGCATAGATAGCATATGCTCCTAGCTTGTTACAAATAAATTTAACATGAGCACCACCCAAAGCTTTGGCAAACAAATTAACAACCTGCATATCGAACTTCACATAAGCGGTGATAATTAGCCTCTGCACAACTTTCTCCTGAACAAAATGGTAATTAACTTTGCTGTGTTTTGTTCGCTCATGGAAGATTGGGTTAGAAGCAATATGAAGAGCAGCGTGATTATCAAATATCAACTCCATAGACCGCAAATGTGGAAAACCCAATTCTTCTAACATCTTTTCCAAACAAGCTCACATGTAGTGTGAGCCATGGCCTTATACTCTAACTCAGCACTTGACCTAGCCACTATAGTTTGTTTCTTACTCACCCAAGAAACCAATTTACCACCAACAAAGATATAGTACCCAAGTGTAGATCTTTTGTCTAAAGGTGATCTGGCCCAATCTGCATCAGTATATCCCTAAATTTAAGTGTAACCTAATCTTGATATAAGAGACCTCTCTGAAGTGCACCTTTGAGATATCTCAAGATGTGACTTACAACGTCCCAATGACTTGTCCTCAAAGATTCTAGAAATTGACTCACAACACTTGATGCAAAAGATATGTTCGGCCTACTGTCTATTAGATAATTCAACTTTCCCACAAGTCTCCGGCATCATCTTGAAGTTATGCAACAAATCACTCATATCTTGCGCTAAATTATTGATCCATGGGTGAATCAATCAATTTGGATCCCAACAACCCAATCTCATCCAAAATCAAGAGTATTTCTTTTTTAACAAAACAATTACCATACAAGATCTGGATACTTCTATACCCAAAAAGTATTTCAATGGTCCCAAATCTTTGGTATGAAATTTACTATGTAGAAAATGTTTTAGGCACTGAATACCTTGATCATCATCATTGTAATTACAATAACATCCACGTAATAAGAAGAATCTTACCCAATGACGTATGACAATAAAACACAGAGTAATCCACTGCATACCGTCTAGGCCAAACTTTAGTACTACGGCACTAAATCAATCGAACCATGTTGTAGGAGACTATTTTAAACCATATAATTCCTTCTCGAGTCGACTAACTAAGCCTAACTCCCCTTTCTTGAGTCGACATATTAAGTCTAACTCTCCTAGAGCAACAAACCCAAGTGTTTGCTCCATATAGACCTCCTCCTCAAGATCACCATGCAAGAAGGCATTCTTCACATCTAATTGACGCAGAAGCCAGTGACAAGTGGTAGCCAAGGTGATGAACAAACGTACTAATGTAGGTTTGGAAACCAGGGAAAAGGTGTCTGAATAATCCAAACCATACACTTGAGTACACCCCTCAACAACAAGACGTGCCTTCAAACGAGCCAAAGAACCATTAGGGTTAACTTTCATAGTATATAACAACAACCAACCACAAATTTTTTAGTAGAAAGGGATATTCATTCCCAAGAATCATTTTCCTATGAGGCACTTATCTCTTCAACCATTGGATTGCTCCACCTAGAGTGAGCTAAGGCGTCAAAAACATATTTAGGAAGGGCAATAGATGATAAACTAGTAACAAATCAATAATAGGAGGGTGATAATAAGTCATAGCAAACAAAAGTGGAGATAGGATGTTGCGTACATGTGCGTTTACCTTTCTGGACAATAATGGGAGGATCAACATTGTGGGAAATATGATCATCAAAAAAGGAAACGAAAGATACGGTAGTAAAAGCTAGAGAGGACTCTCTTCCTTGGAGATGCCATCGCAAATACACCTACAAATTAGGACCATCGAGACGATGAGAAGAACTCAAACTACATGGAAACATAGGTGGATGACTGGCTAAGGGACAACAAACTAGAACCTAGTATATTAGGGACAAAGAAAGAGACTCATTGAGATCAAAAGCACTCAAGGACTAAGAGTAGTATGTTGTAGATTCAAAGAAGGTAACATCAGCAAGAACAAAAAAAAAGTGATGTAGAGTAAGACTATAACAACGATACACCTTTTGAGTGCACGAGTAACCCAAAAAGACACATTTTATAGCACTAGGCTCCAACTTATCCACCCCAGGAGTTAGCTGATGAACAAAGGCGTGACACTTAAATATATGAGGAGGTAGAGAAAATAAAGGTGAATTAGGAAAGAGAACGACGTAGGGAATTTTACCACTAAGAACAGAGGATGGCATTTTGTTGACAAGATAGCAAGCCATAAGCACAGCATAAGTCCAAAACACTTTAGGTACATGCATTTGATAAAGTAAGGTGCAAGTGATTTCAAGGATATGTCTACTTCTCCTCTCAACAACCCCATTATTTTTAGGAGTGTGAGCACAAGATGACAAATGAACAATAAAAAATTGAGACATAAGTAGTGAATTGAGTACTGAAGTACTCTTTGGCAAAATCACTTTGAAGTACTCGAAATGGCAAACCAAATTGAGTTTTTATTTCAAAAAAAAAAAAAGGCACAAAATATATGAAATAATTTAGATCAATCATTTATTAAATATAGCCAAGTCATCCTTGAATAAAAATCCACGAAAATTACAAATTATCAAAAACCCAACTTGCACGCAACTCGACTAGCACCCCAAACATCAAAATGGGCTAACATGAAAGGGCTTGCCCGTTTATTGACCTAAGAAGCAAAAGGGGCACGATGATGCTTTCCCAACTAACAAGACTGATAGTCAAGACTAAACATAGGACTTAAATCAAGAACTAGACATTTCAACTTTTCAAACGAAGGATGACCAATGCAACAATGGATTTGGAGAGGTGTGGCAACAACAGTGCAGGCGATCGAACAAGATAGTGGCTCAAAGTGATAAAATCCACCAGCTTCACACCCTCCACCAATCGTCTCCCTCACCTTCAAATCTTGAATGACCACAAAATTAAGGAAGAATGTTACTGAACAATTCATGGATTTGGTAATGTTGCTAACTAATATAAGATTGAAAGGAAACTTGGGAACATACAAAACTAAAGGAAGAGAAATAGATAAGTGGGATTTATAGTCCCAATTCCCATAATAGCAATGGTGGACCTGTCAACAAGAATAACATGAGGTAAGTTTTCAAAATATTGGAGAGTAGAGAAGAAATTAGTGTTAACATACATAATTTAGGATGTAAATAGCTTTGTATAAATCCCTATAGTATGAACGACGGCCACGATTGGTGAATGACTGCTAGTAGTGTGAATGACTGCTAGCAGTGTGAATGACGGCCACGGTTGGTGAATGACGGCCACCTACCATGGTAGGTGAGCCACCACCACCTACCATGAGATCTTGCCACAAGCCAGAAGCTATAAATCGAGGACCCCCACCGAAGCTAAACTACAGATCTCAACTGCAAGTTGTGTCCTCGGTTTTTCCATATTTTATTCTCTGTGTACATGTTAAATAGGGACCCAAGTATGTAAAGAATATACAATTAAATATACAATTGATTCATTCAAACCAAAATTAACATGGTATCAGAGCCCCTCTTCTAAGTTCGTTGTTCTCGGTTTCAGCAAGTTCCATCTTGCTTTTCGTGGGAGTCGGTCTTCTCTGTGGTGTCCACGTTGGTGGTTTAATTGAGTTTTGTTGGGGGTTGCCAGAGTTTTTTTTTTCTTTTAGTTGCACATGCTGTTCTTGATTGCAGGCTACTCATCTCGGTGTTTTTCTCTTTTCTTGGTGGCTGGGCATCTTTGTGGATGTCAGCAGTTTTTGGAGTGGTCAGTAGCTTCAACTTGGCGTAATCGACGAAGGTGCTGTGTTTCTTCCTCTGCCGTGTCATTTTTCATACACAGGGCAAGCTTGCTATTTATTTGGTTGACTGCTTGGGCTTATTTTCTTTTTCTTTGTGCCTTTCATCATGTCTATTGAAAAGACTATTTTTAGATTTAATGGAAAGAATTTCCCTACACGGGAATTCCAATTTAAAATGTTCTTGAAAGCGAACAGTTCTGCTCTCAAGTTCCCGTTGATGAAAAGGAATTTGCACAATGGGAGATCAAGGATGCTAAGGTAATCTCTTGGCTGTTGGGGACAATTGAGTCCCATCTTGTGACCAATCTTCACTGTTTTACTACGGCTCGGACTATGTGGGATTATCTGCACTCTATTTGCCAACAAGATCACGATGCTCGAAAGTTCCAATTGGAGTTGGAAATTAGTAATTACAGCCAAGGTATTTACCTATTGAACAATTTTATTCTGGTTTTATTAATCTTTGGAGCGAATATTCTGCTATTGTTCATGCTAAGGTTCCCCCTGCGACACTCGTTGCTCTTCAAGTGGTTCATGCTGAGGGTCAACGCGATCAGTTTTTGACGAAACTTCGACCTGAATTTGAGCCTGTTTGCGATAATTTATTGAACCATAATCTGGTTCCTTCTTTGGATATTTGTTTGGGAGATTTATCGCGTGAAGAACAGCAGTTATCCACTTAGATGGGTATGACTTCTAAGAAGGTATTTTGTTAGGCTGTGAATGTAGCATATGCAGCACAAGGGAGAGGGAGGAACAAGTTACAGTGTTACAGCTGCAAGGAGTTTGGTCATATTGCTCATAATTGTCCGAAGAAAGTTTGCAAATACTGCAAGAAAGTAGGCCATTTCATCAAAGACTGTCGGGTGCAGTCTCAACATCGCCAATCTCAAGATTTCCAGGCTGTAGTTCGGTCCTCTTCTTCTTCTTATATGCCACCCACCGTCAGCTCTAATTCGTTTGTTCTCACACCAGCAATGGTCCAACAGATGATTGTGTCTGCTTTTACGGCCTTAGGCCTACATGGTAACACTACTAAGTCAACTTCTTGGATTGTTGATTCGGGCGCTTCTACTCATATGACTAGTAACATGACAGGTCTCCATGATGTTCGTAAGTATCAGGGCACGCAAAATATTCAGATTGCTAATGGCAGTGCTCTTCCAATTACTGTTGTTGGTAATTTGGGCTCTTCATTGCGCGATGTTTTTGTCTCACCTGGATTGTCTACCAATTTGCTTTCTGTTGGTCAAATGGTAGATAATAACTATGACATTTATTTTTCTCATGATGGTTGTCTTGTGCAGGATCAGGTGTCAGGGAAAGTGCTCGCGAAGGGGCCTAAAGTAGGACGTTTATTTCCTTTACAATTTTCGGTTCTTAATGCTATTTCTCTTGCTTGTACAGCTACTGCCAATAATAATGAAGTTTGGCATAAGAAATTGGGTCATCCTAATTCTGTTGTCCTGGCTCATCTTATGAAACAAGGTTTCTTGGGCAACAAAGATTCCTTTTCTTCTTCTCCTGTATCTTTTGACTATGCTACTTGTCGTCTTGGTAAAAGTTAAACTTTACCCTTCCCTACACATGGTAGTCGTGCTTCTAATTGCTTTGAGATTGTGCATTCTGATGTTTGGGGTATGAGTCATGTTATTTCTCATGCTCAATACAGATATTTTGTGACATTTATTGATGATTACAGTCGTTTCACATGGGTCTATTTTCTTTGTTCTAAAGTTGATGTGTTCTCAACCTTCCAAACTTTTGTTGCCTATGTAGAAACCCAATTTTCTACCTGTATTAAGATCTTACGCTCAGATTCTGGGGACAAATACATGTCTCATCTTTTTTTATCTTTTCTCCAACAGAAGGGTATTCTCTCTCAGCGTTTGTGTCCTTCCACCCCTCAACAGAATGGCGTTGCCAAGCGTAAGAATCGTCACCTTTTTAAATGTTGTTCGTACATTGTTGATTGATTCTTATGTACCTCCTAAGTTCTGGGTAGAAGCTTTATCTACCGCTGTCTATTTGATCAATCGTTTGCCTACTATCACTTTAAATTATGATTCTCCCTATTTTCGATTATTTGGCATATCTCCGGAGTATCAAACACTTCATACTTTTGGGTGTGTTTGTTTTGTTCATCTTCCACCTATGGAGCGTCACAAGCTTGCTACCCAGTCTATCATGTGTGCCTCTATGGGAAATAGTCCTACTCAAAAAGGATTTGTTTCTTATGATGCTCATGCTAATAAATTCCAAATCTCCCGAAATGTGATTTTCTCCGAAAATCAATTTTTCTTTTGGTCTCAATCTCAGGTTATTTCTGATACTTCTTTTACTTGTCTTCCTGCTTTTGATGATGTGTCTTCTTCTATTGAGCGACTTAAACCAGGTGTGGTATATCATCGACGTCCTCCTCCTTCTTCAATGCCCCTTCCAACCACTGCTCCGTCATTTGGTTCTGTGGTTCCTCGGCGCTCCACTCGGGTTACACACCCACCGGATAGGTACGGTTTTTCTCATACCTCGCTTACTGCAACTCTTGACACTATTTTTGTTCCTCACTCATATGTCCAGGCAGCCACTCAAGCACGTTGGCAACAAGTCATGCAAGAAGAAATCCAAGCTCACACTTGGGACCTTGTGACTTGTCCCTCTGGTGTCAAACCTATTGCTTGTAAATGGGTGTACTGAGTCAAGTTTCAATCTGATGGGTCACTGGACAGATATAAGGCCCGTCTCGTGGCTCTTGGGAACCGACAGGAGTATGGTATTGATTATGAAGATACCTTTGCACCTATTGCCAAAATGACTACTGTGCAGACTATCTTAGCACTTGTTGTGTCACAAGGGTGGTCTCTCCGACAGATGGATGTGAAGAATGCTTTTCTACATGGGGATTTGAAGGAAGAAATCTATGTCTCCACCTCCTGGCATGTTGGCTACACTTTCCTCAAAGGTTTGTCAGCTACGCCGATCATTGTATGGACTGAAACAAGTTCCGCATGCATGGTTCAATAAATTTCGCTCTACTCTACTTGATTTTCAGAAGTCAGTTTGATTCCTCCCTTTTTCTTCGCAAAACTTCTAAAGGAATTGTATTGCTTCTAATATATGTTGATGACATTGTAATTACTGGCTCTGATATTGCGTTAATTCATCAATTACAACAGCATCTCAAGGCCTCTTTTCACATGAAAGATCTGGGTCCCCTGCAGTACTTTCTTGGCCTTGAGGTGCAGCTTGCTCCAACTGGTATGTTGTTACACCAGCTCAAATACACGCAGGAAGTGATTTCATTGTCTGGTCTCCAATCAAGTAACTCTGTTCTTACTCCCTTCGAGGTAAATCTTAAGCTTCGTCAGGAAGCATGCGAGCTTCTATCAGATCCATCCTTGTATCAGCTACTTGTTGGGAGTTTGAACTACTTAACCATTACTCGTCCTGATATTTCTTTTGCCATGCAACAAGTCAATCAATTTATGCAAGCTCCCCGACATCTTCATTTAGCCGCTGTCCGCCGCATTATCCGATATCTAAAGGGCACCTCTACACGCAAGTTGTTATTTCCTAAGGAATCTTCCTTACAATTGGTGGGGTATAGTGATGCTAATTAGGCCAGATGTGTGGATACTCATTGCTGTGTTACTAGTTGGTGCATGTTCTTAGGCAATGCACTCATTTCCTGGAAGAGTAAGAAGCAAGACAACGTTTCCAAGTCCTCCACTGAGCCAGAGTATCGTGCTATGTCTTCCGCATGCTCTGAGATCACATGGCTTCGTGGGTTATTGGGTGAACTTGGGTTTCTCAACTTCATCCCACTCCTTTTCATGCTGATAATGCCAATGCTATTCAAATAGCCGCTAATCCTATTTTCCATGAGCGTACGAAACATATCGAAGTAGATTGCCACTCCATACGTGAATCCTTTGACAAACGAGTGATTACTCTTCCTCACATTTCCACCGAACATCAAACTGCAGACATATTCACTAAAGCTCTATCTCAGCACTGGCATCAGTTCTTGGTTGACAAATTGATCCTTCTTGATCTACCAACATCAATTTGAGGGGGGGATGTTAACAGAGATAATTTAGGATGTAAATAGCTCTGTAGAAATCCCTACAGTATGAATGACGGCCACGGTTGGTGAATGACAGCCACCTACCATGGTAGGTGAGCCACCGCTCACCCATTGGCAAATGATGGCAACTCTACACTACCAAGTATCTGGGACCAGACCACCTCAAACTCGAGTTTCAACCCCGCTAGAACCTGAAGAGCTGTCATTTGCTCCTGCATCTCACAAACATCAATAGTTATAGGTTGCACGATGTTAAGCTCCTCATAAATATGCTTCATCTCGAAAATACTATGTAACACTCCTATCTCCTTGTTGCAACTAAAAATACTCTAGAGATAAATCATACATACATGTAATGTCACTAGAGTACAGAAGCTTGGCATAATCTCGAATCTCCTTGCATGAAATACTCTAGGGATAAATCATACATGTAATGTCACTAGACTACAGAAACTTGTTCTATCCTCTCATCAACCGGCCCAGATTGGGACAAGTGGCCAAATTTTCCTAATCCTATTAAATAAATCTTAATAGCCTCGTACCACTAAACATAATTCTTTCCATTCAAAGTTTCAATTGTTATCTATGGAAACAATTAAGGAAATGTGATTTTGGGATTCATAGGCTCCATCCTAACACTCACAAACTAGACCACTATCAAACAAGAGGAACATACAAACTACTAGGAACAACTAAGAACAAAATGAACCATCAAAACAACCACAAACCAGTCACAAAAACTAATTAAACACTGTCATAGCCTCACAAAATCAACGTATGAAGATTGCTTTTGCTCCAGAAGACTCACCAATGGCTTTTACTAATATCAAAACAACAACTAATAGATTGCCAAAAGTGCATGGTCAAAAAAGATTGGATCTTTGATCAAAACGCATACCCAACAGCTTGATATTATGACCGAAGGAATCAAAACAAGATGGAGAAAAAATATATCAAAAGGTGGCCAGAAACTGTCTCACACGTCGACCACAGGGTCAGGACTGTCGGCACATGGGGACACATGGTGTGGTTTCTAGTGATGAGATTTTGTAAGGTTACACTTCAGAAGGTTCTATTTTTTGCTATGTGGTGAGTTTTGTAAAATATGGAAGGATTTTGGTGGTTCTGAGAAGGGCAAGGACAACAAGGTATTTTCTGGCGATGGTTGAGGTCGGTTTGGTGGTAAGGTTTATGTTCATTCTTGCTTTGATACCATGTCGAGATTTTTGGTAAATTGAATGGACCTAACACAATGATAGGTCTCTCCCTCTATTTATAATACACATCAAATACATTCTAATGACCATAATACACTCACTAACTCTTATTAACATGATTTTAAATAACGGAAATTGAAGTCCCCGAAACCAATATAGGCCGATTTTGCAAAGCAAAAAAAATTCACAGTTGTAACGGTAGTTACCCAACTTTACGATTCGTAACGGTTCATTGCGGACTGTTACATTGGCCAACAAATTGCCAGTCGAAGGACGATTCCTGAATCCCTAAATCCATGCTTTCCGCTGCTTTCCCCCTCTCCCAACCATCCATCCTTGGTAGATCTGCCATTCAATCTAACATTCAAAGAGGAAAATAAAAATCGAACCTTGAACTTTCGTTGGACGAAACTAAATAAGAAGGCTTCACTTCGAAGCCTGAGAGTGAGATCAGATCTACTCATCTACCCCCTCAAGCAATCGCATTCACAACCTTGCAGAAGTTGCAAACTTGCAGCAGCTTCGCGAGTCACCAACGACAGCCCTGCAGCACCTCCGCTGCCTCCGCGAGTCACTGATAGCCCTTCAACAACTCCCTCTGCCAGTCGTCACCACTCGCCAGCGGCCAACCTTCGATTTCAGCTTCGGAGTTTGGAGTCATTGGCCATTCGTGCTTCGACCCCTTCGAGGCTCCTCTCTCAGTCTCAGCTCAGCACTCCACTCTCAACTTCCCCACTCTCCAGTGCACGTATGAGATTAAGTTAAAGAGTCAAGACCCACTGGCCACTTAAACCTTTCACTATATTTTTCTTTTAAAAAATTATATGTTGTTGTAATTGTAACTTGTATCCTATATGTTAAATTGAATTAAAAAAAAAAGTAATTTAATAGAGTAAAAAATTAGAAATCAATACTAATCATATGTAAAATAATTTTTTCTTAATTTATGAATATTTTAATTGTCTTATTTTTTTTAAAAGTAATTATGAAAATCTAGTTCCATCACATATTTCTTTTTTCTTAATATTTTTAAGTTTTAAAACATCATTTTGACCTTAAATTTGAAATTAGGTAAAAAACAAATCTTTACATGATCTATTTTTTGCTTTTAGTTATCAAATAAAGTAAAAATTGATAACTTAATAGACAAAATTTTAAATAAATAGTTAATAAATTAATAATTCTGATTTTTACTACTAGAAAATCTAGAAAAAAATTATTTTAATCCATATACTGAGAAAATGCTTAAAAAGTTAAATAGTCAATTTGTATTGTACGGATCTCTATTAGTGATGTATATGAAAGTAGAGCAAAAGTCTTTTTCACCTTTAAAATTGCAATGTTAATTTCTTATAGCTATAAATGAAAATAAAATCAAGTTATATAAAATAATGAAAATATCCTTTTAAAGATAAAGATATTTTTTTGTAATTATTTACGCACTTTAAAGATATGTATTTTTTGAAATCCTTTCAACAAGAGAACACATCCCTTAAATATATGCATAAACACTCTTATTTTACTAATAAATAAAATATCTAATATTTTTAAAAAAATTATTTGAATATTTTAAATAAACATTACTTATTATTTTTAATCAAATATTATATTTTATTTTTACGTAATAAGTATTTAAAATTAGGACTATTTAGTACTTACTATTTAATATTTACTAAATTACTAATTATATTATGCCTGTCATTTTTTTTATAAAGGCTATAACTTTGTATTTTCTCTGTGTTTTGTGTAAAGATCATCAAATCAAGTCTTATCAAGATGCCACGTGAGAAAGGAAATGAGAACTTACCTAGTGAGGATATTGGATGGCATTTTAGTACTGTGGCGGACGGTAGCAGACATGTTATTATGTGTAAGTTGCGTGGGAATATAATTAAAGGAGGCATTACACACTTGAAACAACACTTGGCACATAAAAAGGGTCAAGTAGATGGATGCTCAAATGTGACCACCCAAGTAAGAGAACAAATGATGAAACATCTACAACAGTATGCTGAGAAGAAAAGAGATAAACAAAAAAGGCAAGATGAAGCAAAAGCCCAAATTAGAGAAGATTTTGAGAATCTGAGCGATGAAGAAGACTTGGAAGAAGAAAGTATGAGATTTGCTCGACAAAAAAACATACGATCACAGCAACAATGGGAACAGAAACAAAGATTTCGAGCAAGAACAACTGGAAGGGGTAATATTTATGACGAGAGAGGTGGCTCTGGCAATGGTGCTACCAATGGTTTCAGTAGAGCAAGAGCTCGATTTTATAGTGGTTGATAAGCTGGAGGTAGTGGACGACAATGGATCAACCCCGATGCCCCTGAAGCTAAACTAAAGGCAATGGATCCTATTTTAGAAAGAAGCAAGAGTGCAAAACAACCAAAAATCAATACTGAGTTCCTGAAAGGTTTAAGAAGTAAATTAGGAAAAACAGTTAGAAAAATCCTAATTTATAATCAGATTCCAGCGAATGTAGCTGACTTAGCATTTATGCAACCTATGCTTGATATTGCTGCAGAGGTTGGAAAGGGGGTGAAGGGTCCATCACCCTATGAGGTATTTGAAATTTATTTGGAGCAAGATTATCGAGAAATAAAAAATTATATATCTTCTTTTGCTGGAATTTGGAAGGAGAGAGGTGTAACCCTTATGTATGAAGGTTGGTCAGGACCAACTAGAAAACACATAATAAATATTTTAGTTTATTGAGATAGAGGCACCGTGTTTCATAGGTTAGTTGATGCCTCTGATGTGTCAAGCAGAACAGCTGAATATTATTTTAGGTAATATTCTAATTTTAATTGTATATGCAAATAGTATTATGAACTTGTATGTTTTTAATTAAGTAATAGTAATTATTGAATCTATAATTTCATTTCAGATTAATGGATGAGGTAGTTGAAAAAATTGGAGAGGAGAATGTTATCCAAGTAGTGACTAATAATGAAGCTGCAATGAAGGCAAGAGGAAAATTATTAATGCTGAAGAGGCTCAATCTCTATTGGACAGCATGTGCAGCTCATTACATAGACATTATTCTTGAAGATATTGGTAAAAAAAGTAACATGAAGAAGGTCTTAGAAGATGCAAGAATAATGACCTCCTTTATTTACAACCACACGTGGACAGTGAATTTCATGAAGAAATTCACAAATAATAAAGAGTTACTTCGCCCTGCCATCACTTGATTTGCCATCAACTTCATTGCTTTGGAGACTATTGTTAGGCATAAACAAGCATTAAGGGAAATGTTTACAGCTGATGCTTGGAAAAACTCAAGGTTTGGGATGGCAAAATCAGGCCCAGCATATGATTCGAAGAAGATTATCTTAGGCTAAGAGTTTCGGCAAAAGGTCTCCGATCTAATTAAAGTGCAGGAACTCTTAGTGAAAGTTCTTAAATTGGTTGATGGTGATGAAAAACCAACCATGGGTCTCATATATGAGGCAATTGATAGGGCGAAGTTGGTCATTCAAAAAGATTGTCGGTTCTACAAAGACTATTGGAAAATTATTGACAACCGGTAGAGTTTTCAATTGCACCAAGATTTGAACGCGGCTGGTACGTGTAAATCAAATACAATTTCTTATTATTTTAATTTTTAAATTATGCATAGTTGCATTAAAAAACTATTGATTAATTTGTTTCTAAATTTAATTTTACGATATTTTTTGAACCCACAATTTCTTTATGGTGCCCCATCCTCTCCTGAAGTTGCTAGAGAAGTCATGGATGGGGTTAAAAAAGTGATAACCAAGATGGTACCCGATATAGATATTCAAATTCGGGCTATTAATCAAGTAAGTATTGGTTCCATTAAATTGAATAATGAATTGTTTTAGTATTTTATAATACTTTCTAGAATAATTATTAATACATCTAATTAATTAATTGTATTTTACAATCATCCTTTTTTAGTTGTTGTTATATCAAAATAAGCAGGAGACATTTGGAACCCCGTTGGCTCAAAGAGCAATGAAACAAACAAATCCTGGTAAATATAGCAAAATAATGGATGCATGGCTCTATTTTCTCTCTTTATGTTCAAATTTGACTTTTGAAAAATACACTATACTGACATAAAACTCTCTTTAATTATTCATGCTGCCAAATGGTGGATTCATTATAGTTTGTGTGCTCATGAGCTCCAAAGAATAGCAATCAGAGTACTTAGCCAGACCACATCAACTTCGAAATGTGAGCATAATTGGAGCACCTTTAGCCTCATCCATACGAAAACAAGAAATAGGTTAAAGTACATGATACTACAAAAACTTGTTTTCGTACATTACAGAATGAGGTTAAAGTTAAGACGTACAATGAGAAGAAGCCAACAGAAAATTGAAGATGGTTTCAATCTTATCAATTTGGACTACATTTTCGAAGAAGATATCCTTTGAGTCAATGGTTAGAGTAGAGAAAGATACCACTACTTGACGATCATGACAACTCAAATTGGTTAAATAAAGAAGTTGGTGGTACTGCAGAAGGAGGTGATCAACCACCAATAAACGTGCATGATGATTCAAGTTCAAGCGCTGAACATACACAAAGTGATGACAATCTTGGTTTGAGCCCACCAAATGATGATGGTGGTGATAGTGGTGCTGGAGCTGGGGTTGGGGGGGTGGTAACGGTGGTGGTGGTGGCAACGGTGTAGATTATGATTATGGATATGACACAGGGACATCATTTGTAAGGGATATATATCCTTCTAATCGTTATGGACTACATGATAGACCTGAAAATAATGACTTGGGTATTCCTCCAGGGAACCAATCTTCACAACCCAGGAGAAAGAGTGCTAGTGGTAACCCTAGTGATTCTGCTGAAGATTCATATGGAATGGTTCGTAGTTTTGGCGACTTTGGTTTAGATAGTTCATCATCACAATCATATGGATCTCATCCAGCATATCCACATTATGCATCTTGTGACTCACGTTTTTATCCTAGTGGATCAGGAATCTCAGGATCTAGTGAGTCTTCTTCTACACACTATCCAGAGCCAACTCCAGCCCCAACTTATGGATATTATTCAAGATATGGTCAAGGAGGAGATTATGCACCTCCTATATCAATTGAATCTTCTTCACCACTAGTACATTTTCAGAAGCAACAACAAAATGACGTAAACATGGGTTTCTTCAGCTATGTATTTCCACAAGGGTGGAGAGATAATTCTTAATCCCAATCTCAAGATAGAGATGCAAATTATGAAGACCCTCCACGTCATTCATTTTGGTGGTGACATGGGCTATGTTATAAATTTGTAAAATTGTATTCATGTATTCAACTATTGATATTTGATATCAATCATTTTTCAAATTCATGTATGTGTATATTAAGTATTGACTCATTTTTAGTAAATTTATGTCTTTAATTAATTGATTATTCATTTTAATTACATTTCCACATTTTTTACCCATTAAAGTAATGCAAACTATAAAAAAATATGCCTTTTTTGTAAACAGTGCACTAAAATTAATATAAAAAGTATATTACTATTAAAAAGCATTTGTAAGTTGAATAAAAGCCATCAAAATTCATTAAAAATCATGCATTAATGGATTTCATACTTATTTTTCAATTTTGGCATGGTTGTGCATGCGTGAAAAAAATTCACAACCGTTACGCCCGCTTCCTGTTATCTAACACCCGCATCTCCCACGACACTGGCGACTGTTACGCGATGTTACCCGCGACCGCGATTTCGAACCATGCTTATTAACATAACACCAACACACTAATAATACTAAAATGACTAAAATAACCATTAACAAGGTCTACCCCTATCCCTTTTGCCACCAACAGTAACTAGCTCATTCCTCCTCACTTGTGCACTTTTTGGCCTACGTCACAAATGCCCAAACCATATGAGCCCCTCCCTATCTTATCTTCTACAGGTGTGACTCGGTAACTTACCGTAACCAAGTTTATTCCTAATTTATCTTTTAATGTTATACCACTCATCCACCTTAGCATTCTCATTTTAGCAATCTTTACTTTTTGGAAATGTTGTATCTCAGTTGCCCATTATTTTGATCCATATAACATTAGTTGTTCGTATAGTCATCTTATAAAGCTTTCCTTTTAATTTTAAAGGTATTCTACAATGACACAACACATACAAAGCACTTCTCCTTTTTACCCAACCAACTTTAACTATATATATATATATATATATATATATATATATATATATATATATATATATATATATACACATTACATCTTATTCAATTTCTCCTTCAGCTTGCTTAATAGATCCAAGGTATCGAAATCTACAAGTGCTATTAATTTATTGACCATTAAGTTAATATTTTCTCCAACATTCCTCCTACCAAAATTCTGTCTAATTTTTGTTTATCCTAAAACCTCTAGATTCTAAAACTTCTCTTCGTAAGTTTAACTTAGACTTTACTCCATCATTAGTTTCATCAATCAAGATATATCATCTACAAACAACATAAACCATGGAACCTCATTTTGGATACTCCTAGTAATTTCATCTATCTCTAGTGCAAAAATGATAAGGGCACAAACAAGATCCTCAATGTACACCTATTGTGATTGGAAATTCTCTGGACTCTCCACCTTAAGTTCTAATGCTACTTGTTGCACTACCATACATATCCATAATGACTTCCTACACACTCCTTTTTTACCTAAAACCCACAATATAACTTCCTTGCATACCCTATCATAGGCTTGCTCTAAGTCAATAAAATTCATATGCAAGTCACTTTTGTTTTTCCAAAACTTTTCCATTAATCTTCATAAAAGATAGATAGCTTTCATAGTCAATCTCTTAGGCATAAAACCAAATTGATTTTCTGGACTGTCGTTTCTAACCATAATCTTTGTTTAGTTACCCTTACCCACAATTTCATTGTATGACTCATAAGTTAAATTCCACAATAGTTCTTAAAATTATGAACGTCTCCTTTATTTTTGTATATAGGTCTTGTTATTACCCTTTTTCCTCCGTTCGTGTGGTATTTTTGTATTTTTTATAATCGTATTAAATCAATTAGTTAACCATATAATTTCATTATCACCTATGCAGTTCCAAATTTCAATTGGAATGCCTTCCAATCCTATACCTTTTCCATTTTTAATCTTTGTAAATGCAAAACAGCAATATGAGGGTGACAAGAAATCATTACAAACAAAATTAGAGATTGGATGTTCGATACAAGTGCGCTTACATTTTCAAACAGCAATAGGAGGATCAACATCTAGAAAAAAGACCATTTGACAAAGGAACAAGAGGTGTAGAAGCGGAAGTTGGAGGACGCTCTCCTCCTTTGGGTCGATGAATGTACACATGCAAATTGGAACAGTCCAAGCAACAAGGACTCAAATTGGATAAAGTTGTAGGAGGACTAGGCAAAGAGAGTAGGTTAGGATTTGGAACACTAGGCAAAAGAAGGGACTCATCAAGATCAACAATACTTAAGGCCTCAAAATAGTATGGCGTAGACTCAAAAAAGGTAACACAATAGAGAAAAATAATTAATGTGAAGTAGGGATGTAAAATTAATATCTCCTTTGAGGACAAGAATAGCTCAAAAATATATATTTGATAGCACAAGGATCCAACTTATCCATTCCTAGACTTAACTAATGGACAAAGGAGAGACAGTTGAATATATGAGGAGGCAATTAGAACGAAGAAGCCTTAATGAAGATAACTGAATGTGAGATTTTACCACCAAGGACAGAAGATGGCATTTTATAATGAGAGAGAAATCAATAAGCATGGTGTCACGGTCTTGGGCCCAGCTTCGGTGAGGTATTGTCCGATTTGGCCCACTAGCCTCACAAATTTATAAAAAACGCCTCACATAATTGGAGCCCAAACCATCCTTATAAGCCCAAGATCTCCCTAGTACAAATCAGATGTGGGGACCGTGACAGACTCTCCCATCCAATCTCTGACGTCCTCGTTAGAGCAGGTAACACTTCTGTGTAGGATTTACCTACATGATAGTACCCCCAAGGTAGCTCTGATACCAAACGTAACGGTCTTGGGCCCAACTCTGGTGAGGTATTGTCCACTTTGACACACTGGCCTCATAAATTTGTCCTATAAAAGGTCCCCCACATAATTGGAGCCCAAACCATCCTTATAAGCCAAGATCTCCCTAATACACATCCGATGTGGGACTGTGACACATGACATCACTCCAAAAAACTTTTTTTTTTTTGGGTTTTTTTTTCTACAATCAAGACATCAATGTGATAGAGGCCTCGAGGAAAGTGATGAGAGAGAGGCCTATGGAGAGGTTAAAGGAGCAAAAGTGTATGAGAGGCCCATTTGGCTTAGTCTTGCAAGGCATTAAGAGAGATTGGACTCCTAATGGATGCAAAAGGTCCAAAAAAAACTCTCAAAAGTTCCCTAAGAATATGAGCCCATGTCAAGGTCCACCCCAAAGATCTACAAAGCTATTAAAAATTTTGGGCCTATAGGAGTTTGGCCCAGACATTAAAAATCAAATCATTGGAGGTGAAGGCCCCTAGCTGCATAATCCGATTCCCATTCCATAAGGTGTGCAAATGAGCATCTGTCACCACTCATATTCTCCAAATGCTTGTCCAAAAATCCCCTATTCATACTGTTAGCCTTCTCACTTCTTATATAGTGATGTTTATGGAGTAGTCGTAGTGAGGGCATGAGTTAATCATCTTGGTTGGAACATGCTTAGGATCAAATTGAAAGGTCGCACAATTGAAGGTGATTTAAACTAAACCTACAAAAGGGGCTAGTTTTCGATGGCTTCTTGTTGGCATCCAAAAAAATACTACAATTAAGCTCTTTAGTACCTACAAAGTGTTTGAGCCATCCTTTCTAGTTGTAGCCCTCTAGGAGGCAAACGATTCTCCCAAGTTAACCTTTATAAGAAATATGAATCTGCTAAAGGCATTCCTCTTGAGCTATAGCATTAGGATTTTGTCCCCTTTCTTGTTCCTCCCTATGCATTGTGGGGCTTTGTCGGAGTCCAAGAAATCATTCCAAGACTAGAGAAACCATGCAAGTTCATTGGTTTCTAGGAGACTACAGATAATGCGGTCTTTCCTATATTTCTATGACTCTAAAAGAGGTCCACATTCCTTTTGTAGAGAATAGGATTTAAGGGGTTTTTGTCTACGATCACAAGAAGTTTGATCATCACCATGCATGAGGTTAGGGATAACGAGTCTTATCATATTGATAATGAGATTGTTATACATTTGAGTTATAAAATATTATTGTTGTTAATAATATCAAGAAAATTAACATTAAACCAATATATGTATTGCATACACATACAAAGAAAACTAACATAGGGTATAAAAAGAAAATGAAATTGCAAACAGTGCTAAATGCTAATAAAGATACAGAGCGTGCTAGAACACTAGTAATTTGATTAATGCAACCTTACCTTCTTTTGCCAAAGTACCTTCCCTACGTAAATTTCACTTAAAATATACTTACTAGAAATTACAATAAATTTAGATAGAAACAAATGAACAGAAATTAACCAATTGGCAAGGACAAGCTCTGTACCTGTTAATAAAATGCCAACTGAGATAATTAAGATGATTCCTAGAAGTTTAATACTGGGAGACTCCAACCTTCAAAATAAAAATTTGATGTTAAAATCTAGAAAAGACGGTTGAAATGCAAAAGAACTTAAAAAACATGGTCATCAAAAAGCAAACAGCACCAATGCTTGATTATTAAATCATATTTTTAACAATCTAACAAATCATTAGTATTTTGTGTTCTTGGATAATGGAGTAATTGAAAATTTACCTAACATCTCTCTCTCTCTCTCTCTCTCTCTCTCTCTCTCTCTCTCTCTGGTCACTGGCCATGAAAAGATGTCTCTCCTTGCCATTAAATGTGACTTGTTGCATGCTCAAGAACTCAAAAAGATATGATCCCCAAAATTATAGAAACAAGGGACATCTTATTTCTTTAGTGTTGGGTCCTTTGTAGATGACTATTTTGAGTTTGTTAAGATATTATATAAAATACAAGACCTAATCACAATGATAGGTCTCTCCATCTATTTATAACATATGTCATGTACATATCAATGACCATAATACCCTTATTGACTCTCACTTATAAACATAACACTAGCACATACTAATAATAATGACCAAAATACTCATCAACATTCCCCCCTCAAGTTGGAGCATAGATATCATATGCTCCTAGCTTGTTACAAATGAATTTGACATGAGCACCCCTTAAGCTTTAGAGAACAAATCAGCAAGATGCAAACTAGACTTCACATAAGAGGTTTTAATGAGCTTCTATACAAGTTCTTCCTTAACAAAGTGGCAATCAACTTCAATTTACTTTGTCCACTCATGGAATAATGAGTTGGAGGCAATCTCAAGAGCATCTTGAATATCACACATCAACTCAATAGACCAATAATGTGGAAAGCCCAATTTCTTCCAACATGTTCTTCAACCAAACAAGTTCACATACAGTGTGAGTCATGGTAATATTATATAACTCAGCACTTGACATGGCTACCACAGCTTGTTTATTACACTTCTAGGAAACCAAATTACTCCCCCAAGAAAGATACATTATCTGGTTGTGGATTCTTTTCCAGAAGATGCCCAATTTGCATTTGTTCATCCCTAAATATAAAAGTGACCCTAATCTAAATATAAGGGACCTCTCCAAGGTGCACCTTTGACATTTATCAAAATGTGAATTGTTGTATCCTAGAGGTTTATTCCTGGAGTCTAAAAACTAACTCGTAACAATTGTTGTGAAATATATTTTTTATTGAGCGACTTTTTTAGATAATTAAACGTTGCAGTAAGTCTTTGGTATCGTTTTAGGTTAGGCAACAAATCACACATATATGGCAGTAACTTCTTGTTCCATGGCTTTATCAACAAGTTTAGATCCCAACAGTCTAGTCTCATCCTAAAGATCAAGAATGCACCTCCTCTGTGACTACAGTTCCCATATGTTATCTGGATACTTCTACACCCAAGAAGTACTTCAATAGTCTCAATTCTTTGGTCTGAAACTCAGACTGTAGAAAATGTTTTGGGCCCTAGATAACTTGACTATCATCACCAATTATGGCAATATCATCTACAAACACAACAAGAAAAATTCTACTTGGAGTATGATGGTAAAACATAGTGATATACTGCACACAGTCAAAGGCTAAACTCAAGTACTACAACTTTGAATTGACCAAACCATGCTCTAGGAGACTGTTTCAAACCATATAATGATTTTTTGAGCCAACACATCAACCCAGGTGGTTGCTCCATATAGACCTCTTCCCAAAGATCACTATAGGAAGGCATTCTTCACATCCAATTGGTGCAAAGGCCAGCGACAAGTGGTAGCAAAGGAGATGAACAGGCGTATAGAGGCAAGTTTGGCAGCCAAGGAGAACACGTATGAATAATTCAAATTGTAGACCTATTTATATCCCTTAGCAACAAGGCGTACCTTCAAACAAGCCACAAAACCATCAAGTTTGACTTTCAAAGTATAACCCGGTGACAACCAACCACAAATTTAGCATTCCTGTAATGTATTTATCTCTTCAACCAATGCATTCCTCCATCCAAAGTAGGCTAAGGCTTCATAACATATTTAGGAAGACCAACAGAAGATAGGCTAGTAACAAAACAATAATAGGAGGGTGACAAGGAGTCATAGCAAAGAAAGTTGGAGATTGGATGATGTGTGCATGTGCACTTACCTCTTCAGATGGGAAGATCAACATCATGGGAAATGGGATCATCAAACAAGGAAATCAAAAGTGTAGCAATAGAAGTTGGAGGAAACTCTCTTCCCTTGAGCCGCAATCATGAGTACACCTGCAAATTAGGGCAATCGAGGCAACAAGAAGAACACAAACTACATGGAGACACTGGTGGATGACTGAGTGATGTAGGACAAGAAGTAAGGCTTTAGGAAGATCCTTGTTGGAGAATACTTAAGAATTGGATCGATGATTGTTTGGTTTAGTTAGTAGTATATTATGTGTTAGTATTAATTAGCATATGATTTGTGTATTTGGGGGTTGTTTGTAATATAATTTGTAATGTAGCATTTTGTTGTAGTTTCATGTATATTAGGGGTATATGTGTAAATTCATGTCTTAAGAGGCATTCTTATAAACAGTGTGTGAAAACCATGTAGACAGTTAGTTTTGAATTTGAATTGTGGTGAACATGAGTACCCCCCTTGTATCTCCTCCCTTCCCCTTTCTCTCTTCAATTTCTTCTAAATTCTCCCATGGCTGCAGATCCTTGATGCTGCCCCTGCATCATTTGGTATCAAAGCCCAATATCAATCTCGGTTCTTCCACTTCAATACCCCATTTTCCTCGCTCTTCTCCTCTTCTCTTCTTCTTCCTCTTCTCTTCTTCTCTTCTCATCTTTCTCTGGTTCCTCTGTTCTTTCCCTATTCCTCTGCTGCCCAGCGGCACTGTTTCCTCTTTCCTCTTCTATGTTCTATTCTCTTTCTAGTCTCTGTCCTACACTGCTGCAACCCCTTTTCTTCTATTTTAATCTTTCTTCTTCTTCTTCTCTCAGTTCTCTGAATTTCTACTCCTCTTAATTTCTTCTCCTCCCTTCTCTTAATCTCTTCTTCCTTCTATGCTTCTCCCTCACTCCTCTAATTTCTTCTTCTCTGATATGAATTTTCAATTCTACCAAAAAACAAAAAGAGAAAAAAGTTCTAAAATTTTTCCTAAAATTCCATCCATGTCCCCATTTGTTTGAACAACACTTTCCAAACACCATTGTGCAACACTACCCATCCCATTAAAATCAGAACCCCTCAATAGATTCCCCCTGGAATTTTCATCACCATCTAACCACGTGTGTGGCCCCATGAGCCACCACTAGGCTACCCAGCCACCGACCCCTTCAAAATCAAGCCTTGCCAGAGTCATTTTGACAGACTGCCGCCACCACTGTATTCCTCAACCCCTGACTACCTTCGCCTGGAAAAAAACCGCCAGAGGACCCTTGCCAGCAATGCATGCACCCCACACACGGGCGATCATGAGTGATATTCTTCTAGACTTTTCTCCTACTTCCAGAATCACGAGAAATTGGTTCCAGCCACTACAAAATTGGTGTTTTATCTTGAGATTTTGTTTTGCAGCTTGATATTTTGGTCCCAGACTTGATATTTTTCAAGTTTGATAATTTCCTACAAGAAGTGAGAAATTATTGCTGCCAGCAGTAAAAGCCAAGTTCTATCGTTGCATTTTATGAATTTTCAAGGTGAATTTGTTTAATCAGCACGACACTCAATATCTAAGGTGAATTGAAGATAGTTCTGAAAACAGAGAGTCAAACTTACGATTTTACATGTATAGAACGAGAATTGTGGCCAAATTGTGTTAAAAGACTTTTGGTGACACAAAGTTGCAGTGGGTATATGTTTATATCCAAAAATATGGAGACAAATTATTGGAAAAAGGAAAGCCATTTATCATAGCTTGGGCACAATTTCAATCTTTTCCACACCTTTCTCAAGTGTGGAGGAAATGTTTGCAAATTCATCATTGGTGCACAATGCCCTATGAATTTGGTTTCAACAAATGGAGTCACTCTTATTCAACATCATCCAGAACATCACCTAGAGCCTCATGAGATGTCTTGGATTGATTAACACTACCTTACACATTTATGAAAGATGTTTGGTACCTATTCGAATGGTTGCTTACTTAGATAATGTTTGGTGTGATATCATCTCTATGAAGACAAGCCATGTACTCCTTCGTTCTCCTTGGTTGGACAATTTGATTGTGACTCAAGGACATGAGAACATATCTCCCACTATAATGGGAGGAAAATCATTTTGAAGTCCGCTCTACCAATCAACCAAGACAAAGAATCAGCCACAATTACTAAACTACAAGCAAGGAAATAAATATGTTAGAAGACATCCAAAGTCTCTCAAACATTCCACATTGTAGAGTTTGTCATCCTTGATGAATTCATCGCTACCAACTCTCAATTCAAGTCTATGATGCTGCCAAAGGATCGCGGTTTCTTGTACCACTCAAGCAATGACTTTCAAAGAGTCCAAGTTTGGATCTTACTTCTAATCCTCTAGCATTTCAAAATTTGAAGCTGACTTTTTTTCTTACTGGGGGAGAATTGATGTAGGACAAGACGCAAGACCTTGGGCAGATCCTTGTTGGAGAATACTTGAGAAGAATTGGATCGATGATTGTTGGGTTTAGTTAGTAGTTTATTACATGTATAGTATTAATTAGCATATTATTATGCGTATTTGAGGTTTTTTGTAATATTTGTGTAATTTAGGGGTTTGTTTCATGTATGTTCGGGGTATATGTCCAATTTCATGTCCTAGAAGTTTTCTTATAAAAAGTGTGTGAAAGCCTTGTCATAGACAGCTAATGTTGAATTTGAATTGAAGTGAACGTGAGTTTCCCGCAAGTATCACCTTACTCCTCTCTTCCGCTTCCTTCCTCTTTTCAATTTTTCTAAATTTTCCCATTTAGGGCTGTAATCGGTTAATAACGGTTCGGTTTTGGGCCAAACCGAAAACTAAACCAAATCAAACCAAACTGAACCAAACTTATTATCCCTTGGAGAATCGAACATTGGGCAGTTCAATTCTGACTTTTTTAGTTTTTAACCGATTTTTTCCTAAATTTCCATTGCACAAAACCAAAATTGTTCCCACCAAAGCTTCTCTGAAGAAGAAGAAGAAGAGCGACCTAACATATCCATCATGGGGGTCAACTAATGAACAAAGGATACACACTCAAATATACGATGAGGTAAAAAGAATAAGGCACATTCGGGAGGAGAATAGACTATTACCACCAAGAACAAAGGATGGCGATATGACATCCTAGTGATAAAATAGCACGTAGTGAGTACAACCTCACTCGAAAACACTTTAGGAACATGCATTTGATAAAGTAAGGTACAAGTGATGGATGACTAATTTCCTCTTTGCAACCCCATTTTGTGCGGAGTGTGGATACATGATTGTTAATGAACAATACCAAACTGAGGCATAAAAGTAGTGAATTAGGTATACTAAAGTACTCTTTAGCATTATTAGTCCTAAGTTTCCACACAAGCAAACCAAATTGAGATTTATTTCAAAACAAAAGGCACAAAGATATAACTCAAAACAACCTTTTATTAAATAGAGCCAATTCATCATCGAATAATCATCAACAAAAGTTACAAAGTATCAAAACCCAAACTTGGACACACCCCAACTAGGACCTCAAATATTAGAATGGACTAACACAAAAGGGGCTTCTGCCCGTATATTGACTCAGAAAGCAAAAGGAACACAATAAATGCTTTCCCAACCGACAAGATTTACACGCTCAAGACTAGACCATAGGACTCAAAGAAGGAACTAGTTGTTTTAACTTTTCCAACAAAGAATGACCTAGGCTATAAAGGATTTGGAGAGGTGTGACAGCAGCAATGCAAGCAATAGAAGGAGATAGTGACTCAAAGTGGTGAAGTCCACCAGCTTCACATCCTCCACCGATCATCTTCCTCATTTTCGAATCCCATATGATCACACAATCAAGGAAAGAATGTCATGAACAATTCATGGATATGGTAATCTAGCTAATTGAAATAAGATTGAAAGGGAACTTGGGAATATACAAAATTAAAGGATGAGAAAAAAAGGAAGTGGGATTTACAATCTCTCTACCCTTAACAGAGGTGGACACATCAACAAGGGTAACATAAGATAAGATTTTTGAATATTGAAGAGTAAAGAAGAAATAAGGTAAACTTGTATATGATCAACAACAATTGAATCTATAATCCAAGGACTTGGACAAGAAGTATCGGATGACAAGCAAAGGGTCACCTTTCAGAGCAATAGAAGCAATAGGAAGGGAAGCTTGCTAGGTCGCTTGATTTTTATTTTTATTTTTTTTTTCCCAGATAATATGCTAGCATGCTTTATATACCTAGAATTTGGAATACTCTTCCTTTGACATTGATACAATGCAAGCTCGAGAGTGTGGAATCTATAGTGCTACATTGGTGATGGGACGCAACTAACCACGAAGATCCCAACATTTCTCAATAGTAACCTCTTCATCCACAATGAGTGCACCTACGAGAAGGGCATATACCTTATCCATTCCTTCCACCACGCCACTTTAAACCACCTCGAGTACTTCATCGATTCCTTGGTTGAAAACCAAAATCACCCTATGTAATGAAAGCAGTCCTCTCATAACCAGGGGTTCAAACACTATATGCAAGGGTAGGGGAATATGCGCCAGAGGAAGCACGAAGTATAATAAACATCAGCAAAGAGTGGCAACTCTGCACCAGCAAGTACCTAGGACTGAACCGTCATAAAGGTTTCAAACCCACTAGAACCTAAAGAACTGTCATATACTACCTTTTCTGCTGCATCTGGCAAAAACTAGAGTAATGGATTGCACGATGTTAAGCTCCTCATGGATACACTTCATCTCTGCAAAGTACTTTGTAACGCTCCTATCTCCCTATAGTAACCACTTCATCTCTGCAAAGTACTCTGTAACGCTCCTATCTCCCTATAGTAACTGAAAGTATTCCAAGGACAGAGTGATCATTTCAATACAAGAGCTTGACATAATCCCAAAAATATCCTTTCATACATCCAAATGCAAGGAGTTCCATCAAGTTCCACAAGAGGGAACAATCAATGCAACATCTTGAATCCACACTTCTTTATTTTTCTCATTAGAGGGCCTAGATTGGAACAAGTGTTCGGATTTACCTAATCATGTCAAACAGACCTTAACAGCCAGACCATTAAACATAATTCTTCTATCCAACTTTTCAGTTATTATCTGTGGTAGATGAAGGAAATATACTTCTAGGATTTATGGACTCCATCCCAACACTCACAAACTAGACCAATGACAAACAAGGTGAATGACCAGAATAACCAGAACAACCACAAACAAGGTGAACCATTGAAACAACCATGAACAAGTCACCAAAACCCAAATAAAACCAACATACAAACACTAACCTGCTCTAAGAGACTCACTGATGACCTTTAATAATAATGAATAACTAACGAATTGCCATGAGTGGACAATCAAAAAAGGTTGGATCTTTGAACAAAAAACCAAACTAACTACTCGATATTCTATGCAAGAAATCAAAGCATTCTGGAAGAAAATTGCAGCAAAACCAGAATGCGCACCAGCACGCCAGATCAGAGCTGCTGTGCATGGGGACTCCTCAGCCCTCTGCTGATAGTATTTCACAGACCCATAGAACAGAGAGTTCTCTGACTATCTATGTGGTTGTTGTCTTTGAAACGTGGAAGGATTCTGATGGTTCTGAGAAGGACAATGACAGCCAGGTTGTTTTCCTGCAACTGCTGAGTTTTCTGGCAATCCCTGGACTGGTTTCTAGGCTATAGAGGTGCGGTTGATCCTCCTATAATGGCAGCTTTGCATAGGATGATCAGACTTAGAGTTTGGTTTAGCAGCAAGGTTTAGGTTGAATCTTGCTTTGATACTCTATCAAGATATTAGGTAAAGCGGAAGACCTAATCACAACGATATGTCTCTCTCCCTTTATTTGTAATATGTCAAGTACATATCAATGACCATAATATTCTAACTAACTCTCACTGATTAACATAATACTGGGACATAGTAATATACTAATGACCAAAATACCCATTAATAGAGTCCGTAGCAATTTACGGTCCCTCCTCGTGTTGATCCTCAGTGTTCCTACCCTTATCCTCTAAATAACACTTCCACTCCTCTTTTGATTGTACTAGTTACTGGAACTTAGAAACAATAGAAGGTCTAAGAACATTGGAAACCAGGTGCAGGCATCACCATCACCATGCCTTGCCCTGCCACCCTCTGCCATCTTGACTTTAGGCCCTAAAGATCCATCCCACCTTGAGGATCTCATTGCTCAATGAAATGGTACCAAGACTTGCATTCTGTAGTCCTTAGCTGCTCATTCTATGGCTAATTATATTTTCAGTTCTTCATGTTCTTGTTACTATGCATTCTTTTGTCATGTCTATTTCCCTTTTTTTTTATGATTACAAAACAAGAGATCTCATTGATAAGAGAAGAACTTACACAAAGGAGAAAAAGATGTCTAACTTCAAATTTCTGGAATAACCCAAAAAAAAAATAAACTAATAAAACAAAAACACTGGTGAAAGCCAAAATCAGAGCAAAAGATTCCTTCATTCTCGTTGGACCTCCGAAAAACTAACTCCCTTAAAGCAACCAAAGCCAACACACCATAAAGAGGCCAAGTAAAGAACCTTCTCCCAAACCAGCTGCCAATTCAATTTTCCCCTGGAAAAAATCAATGCATTACGCTCCAAACATGATCCCCACAACACTGCAAAAATGCTGTATTTACAAAGTGCAGCCCTCTTGTTCCTTCTTTCAAACCTCTGAAAAGAAATAGACAACAATTCCTCGACTGACACCAGGCAAACCCAAGATTTTCCCATCACACCAAATAATTTATTCGAAATTCTCCAAGCAGTGTAAAAACATAGGAGGTGCTGTTTCAGAATTCAAATAACAAAGCACACAGACATCAGGAGATAAGGCCTTCAACAGTCTCCTGACCTGCAACAGGTTGTCAGTATTGATTTTATATTAAGCATAAGCAACCAAATGAAAGCCTCAATTTTTGGGATGCTTTGGCCTTCCAAATCAATGAAAATAAGGTAAAACAAGAATTGGAATGGGTCAAAAACTCACAAAATGGTTTACAAGAATACACCCCCGCATGATTCAAAGCCCAAAACCAAGTATCCCTAACTGAAGAAAGATGACAATTGTTCAATAAAGACAACAAGGAGGAAAATTCATACAGCTCTCTATCATCAAGAGATTTTTTTAAATGAAAGCTCCAAAAAACCAGACCAAGTCAACTACAAAGAAGGATATCATACTATTCTGCCTTGAGCTCAAACAAACGAGGCAAGGAAAAGATTGGCTAAAATATCATTCCCGAACTATGGATCTTTCCAAAAGCGAATCCGAGAACCCACCCCCACCACATATTTAATGTAAGGAGTACACTAAGGGATAAATCTGAGAACACCAATTTTCCAAGAATCAACCCTCTGTCCGATTTAGATGTACAAACACCATCCCACCTTAATAAATAATCCCTAAAATCCCCGACTCAAGACGACTCCAGACCTGGATAAGGGTGACTCTAGACCGAAAGGAAAAAAGTGCTCCCTTCCAACCATCGAGCCTCTTGACCACTCTCCACTACCGGACTCAACTCCGCATATCTAGGATTGCCCCCCGAATGGACCCCTAAATAAGTCAAAGGCCACTTTAAAAGACGACACCCCAAAATAGAAGACCGCTCCCTTACTTGTTCAATGGGAACATTAATATTTGATAAACCATTTTTCCCCATATTTATCTTAAGTTCTGATACCCTCTCAAAGACTTTGAAGATATCCAGAATACAGCTGAAAAAAGGGTTATGATCCTCTAAAAATAAAAATAGTATCATCCGCAAACTAAAGATGAGAGACCACCACTAAATCTTTCCCCACTTCCAACCCCTTCACCAACTCCCTATCTACAGCTCTATCCACCATTCTACTCAACACACCAATTACTAGAACAAACAGAGGGGGATAAAGTGGATCACCTTGTCTAACACCACTTGAAGCCTAAACCAAGGCTTAGGTTCTCCATTAACTACTACCTCAAACCACACATTAGACCAACAACCCCCTAACCACCTGAGCCAACGCTCACCAAAACCCTTTCTCACCAAAATCTTATCCAAAAAACTCCAATAGATTCTACCATAGGCCTTCCCAAAATCCAATTTAAAAATGGAACCCCTCTTAGTCCTCCTATGCATATGCTCCACAACCTCATTAGCCACCAAAAGCATCAACTATTTGTCTAACCCCGCAAAAACACTCTGAGCTACAGAAATTGTCCTATCAAGCATCGCACTCAACCTATTAGCTAGAACTTAGGTGATAATCTTATAAACACTAGAAACTAGGCTAATAGTTTTGAAGTCCTCTACCCTAATGGATCTAAATTTCTTGGGCACAAGGATAATAAAAGTGGAATTAATGCTCTTGCTCAGGATCATGTTCCCATAAAATATAACAAAAACTTTATGCAAGCCAATCCTTAATAATATCCTAGAAGTCTTGAAAGAAAGCCAAATTAAAACCATCTAGACCTGGAGCCTTATCCCTCTCCATCTTGAAAACTAACCCCCTTCACCTCCTCCTCGTCAAAAGGTCTATCTATCCACAGCATTTGAACAAAGCCACCTCCTTAGAATAAAGATTTTCAAAAAATTCATAGATCTCGAAAGCAATCCTACTAGGATCATTAATAACTCTCCCTCCCCCCACCTCCAACTCCCAAAACATATTTTTCCTCATCTTCCCATTAGCAAGCCTAAGGAAGAAGCTAGTATTTCAATCACCTTCTCTGACCCAGCTCCTCGATTCCTTAAAAATCACCTCTACCAGTTCATTCTTTAGAGAGATTCTTCTTGCCTCCTCACTCTTCGAGAGATTAGTCTCCTCTTCCTTTCTGTCCATAGATTCCAACTCACCTAGGATGCTAGATTTTATAACTCTAGCATCACCAAACACCTCCTTATTCCAAGTTTTCAGCTTCTCCTTCAGACATTTCAACTTCCTTGTAAACCTAAAACCTTCCCAGTCCCTCCCTATATTCTCTTCCCAAGACCATCTCACTACTGGCTTAAAAGAAGCATGATCCAACCACAGATTCTCTAGTTAAAGGTAGCATTGCTCAAATAGGGAAATGATCAGAAGTAGGTCTCGAAAGAATAGTTTGGGAGAGGTTAGAGAACTCGTCCTCCCAATCACTACAAAACAAGAATCTACCCAGTCTACTAGACACCACCCTAGCCCCCTCCCCGCGACAAACCAAGTAAAGGTAAATGAAGATCTCTCAAGCCACACTCCACAATAAACAGGTCAAATTGTTGCATAGTAGCAGTAAATCTGCCCCTCCCTTTTCGTCTCCCTCAAAAACTTTACCACATTAAAATCACCACCCACTACCCACCTAAAACCAAAAGACATAATAAAGCTCATCCAAAAAACACTCCTAAGAGTTGGTCAAGGAGGAGCATACACCGAGGAAACCCACCATTGACCCTTCCTTTTTCATTTCAACAAGAACAAAAAGGAAAAAGAAGCCCACTAATAGTTGTTGGTCCCTTCCTTACGTCCTGATTCCCGTACCAAAGCAATTCCTGAAGAGGAGTTCCCTGTGTCAGTGTTGTTCAAAGTTTCCCTCTCTTTCCATTCAGTCTAAGTAAGGAGCTGTTCAACTCTATTCCTTCAATGGATAAAAGTTGTAGGTGCAAAAGCAATTGTCCACTTTAGAAATAGACTGAGAGACGCACATGATAAGAACATTGTCCTAAACAACCTCAAGATGGTAAGAAATCCCATTCCCTACGCTAACCACCCCAAATCCTCCCAATAATCCCTCGATCAATCATCTCCATTTTTGTTTCCTAAGTCATGACAATATCCACGGAGTACTTGGACAAAAAATTCTTGATTAGACTCCTCTTCCTAAACCCCCCCCCCCCCCAAACCTCTCACATTCCAACTAATAATCTTCATATCTCGACACACTTACCACCCTTCCCAAGCCCTTGCCACCCCCATAGTTAATTGAAGAAACCAAATTTCTTAATTCTTTCTGAACTTCCTTTTTCTTTCTATCATAGGTCCTAGGGCTCAAACCCAACCTCACCTCCTTACCTAAGGGATCAATTAGTTTTAAGCCTAAATCTTCTAAGAGTTTATGTGAGTCTTTAAAGTCTCTCTCACCTTCCTTGTAGCTAAATCCATAGCCCTCTCCTCTACAAGAAACCTCCCTTTGGCATACAATATTAGAAACATGAATAGATTAAGTGGGAAGGGTAAGAATACTATTACTAGTTTTAGAGGAACCATATCTCCCAAAGAAACATCTAGCTTTTCATATCCCCCCAACACCCATGGAAAGAGCATTAGAATTATCAATATGAAGGAAATCAAGCTGAACATAAGATGCAGTGCTACTTTCATCCTTTTTACGGTGTATGAAAATGTTAATTCAGTATTAATGAAAAATGAAAACACACCTTCAACTTGCGAAATGAGACTAGTACGTTGGAAACTAAACTAGTTGAAACTCCCAAGGATCCCAACCTGAAGTTGTGTTGGGAGTTGGTCCAAATTTTGAAGACATTGTCAACATAGGTAGTCAGTCAGCAAGCTGATCTATTTGGCTGTCACTGGACCTGGCATATCCTTTGTTATGGCGGTGGTGAGTAGGTTATAGAAAATCCCAAGCAAATAAACGAGAACACTGTAGGATTCTTTGGTATCTCAAGAGCTCTCCTAGCAGAGGTTTGGCAAGTAAGTGTAAAAGTAGCTATGATACTGTGGGATACTCTAATGCAGATTGGCTGTGTCTATTGAAGATAGAAGGTCCACTACTTAATATGGCACATTTGTGGGTGGTGATCCTGTTTGCATAACAACAAACAAACTATTGTAGCAAGATTCAGTGTTGCAGCACAATACTAAGCTAAAGGCTATGGCACATACCTTCTGGTGTAGTTGAAGTCTCTCATATGTTTTATGACAATCAGACTGCCATTTATATTGCTAGTAATCCAATGTTTCATAAGAGGACAATGCACATTGAAGTTATCATTTCGTGAGGGGCGTTGTAAAGAAGGATGTGACTTGTCAATACTCCAATTGTGAAATCTGGTCATAAGTAAAGAAATATTGTGACGCAGGCTTTATTTAAACCCCACCTTGTCTAATTGTTGTAAGTTGTAACCATAACCTCTAGCCTGAAGGGGAGTGTTAGAGAGGAGTAGGCTATTCAGCATTTAGTTGGTGCATGCAGTCTGCTTTTTACTATTAATATAAATTGATCTAGCTGGGAGAGCAAACATGCGACTCACAGATCTGGCCGACAACAACCCCCCCCCCCCCCCCCAAAGCTTTTTCTCCTATCTTCTCCTTCACCTTCTCTAACCCTAAGCTCTATTTTCCATTAACCATTCAGATTATTTCAGATGTGCATTGCAAGTCTTGTTTAACGAATATTTTTTTTTTAATAGAAAAGGAAGAGATTTCATTGATAAGAGGAGAATTTACAAAAAGGAGAAAAGGACTTCTCCCATCAAATTCTGGGAAAAAAACAGAAAAAACAAACTAATAAAACAAAAACTCAAAAAATAAAATAAACATAAAATTCAGAGCAAAAGATTCCTCCAGTCTAGCTGAATATCTGAAAAACTGACTCACTTAAAACAACCCGAACACAACACACCATAAAGAAGCCAGGTAATGAATCGTCTATTCTAACAAATATTAAATACAGTAATATCGACTTTTATGAGTTAAAGTCTATATTCACTAGAAAGCTTGCAGAGATCACGGAGAACTATATAAAAGTGAAGCAACACCAAATGTTAAAGAGAAAGGAGGCTGTTGACAAAATTACATTGTCTATACACTTGAAGCTACAACTCCTTACCCAAACAGAGACTAGGCCACCTATCTAAAAGTTGAATAGAAAGCTCCACCCCCTTCAAAAGCTCAATTGTACCTTCTCTTTTCCAAAAGGAACAAGAAAATAGCAACATGAGTCAAGAGCCAATATTTTCCTCATCTTTAATCCTAAAATGCCCTTTCCAAGTGAAAGCCCCTCAATCACAGAGTTGGAATACTCCCACAAATGCTCGTCACTACTAAGTGGTCTCCCAAAACATCTAGCAGCCAGCCAGCTAAGCATTTAGTACAACAATATCATTGTCAAATGCAAGGCTTTACTATAGCAGCTTGGAATGGTTGCAACAATTGTTTTCTAACAATTTATGGCTTTCTTGTTTGTATAATAGATTATGTCTCTTTTATCAGGTAACAGACAATTGTCCATAACTGAAATTTTGAAGTTAGAAAATTCTGCAATAGGTTTTGCAAAATTATGCTGTCCAAATTTTGGTTGATACCCTCATTTTCATTTTTATTTTCTTTTGGATAGAAAAGAATCAACATTAAGAAGGAAGTATATACAAGAAGGATAAGAGATCCTCCAAGCTGAAGCATAACACAAAAAGATAACAAAAATAAAAACGAAACAGGTCCAAATCAAACTAGCAGAGCAGACAAATCACACTCAATATCCAAAAAAATTCACACTGCCAAAGCATCGCCACAAAAACAAAAAAAAAAAAAAAACACAATGAAATTATTAAAAAAAAAAATAACCAATCTCAAGTGAAATTACATCTGAAGCAAGATATCAAAAAATACAAAGCCAAAGCCCCACAAAAGAGCAAAAGCTGCACATCACCATAAATTCCTAGCTTCTGTATGCTTTCCAAACCCTCTTAGCATCAATCAAAAAGACTCCTCCAGAGTGCTAGGAGACACCCAACATCCTGCAAATAGACCAAAATGCATGTTCCACAACAGCCAAGCCATGGAACAATGGAGAAATAAATGGACACGTGTCTCACGACTAGCATAACACATCACACACACCAGGAGACAAAGCCTGATAAGGGAATTTCAATTATAACACCTTAACCTTAACCTTAACCTAGAAGGAACTTTAGCTTTTCATAAAAAATTAGCAAAGGGTAAAAAATGTAAAGATTTGACTCAAATGGATATAGAAAGAGATACAAGAGAAAACTCCAGAAGCATCCAAATTCTAAATTCTAACATCCCTACAATATGAACTCGAAAATGAATCCAACAAAGAGATAAAAGAAGAAAACTCCACACTTACTGAAGTCTCAAGAAACAGTATCATCAACAACAATCAACAAAGACGAAATAAGAGCCTCGTGCTTAGAAGAAAGATTTTTTTTGGGGGGGGGGGGGGGGGTGAGAGAGCAAGAGAAGAACCATCCTCCCAGTCAGTGCAGTCACTGATCTTTCCAAAAACAAACAAACACTACAACCATTCCCCACTTTAAACTCAGCACAAGAAGGGAAAGGGAGAAATACCTGTGAAATGAATTTGCATGGGCTTTCATGAGTCGCCCACACTCTAATATTAGGATCCAAACCACTTTCTTTGCAAGCCAAATTTACTCTTAATCACTTTGCCAAAGAGAATCCATTTCCAAGGGAATATGCCGCAGCCACTTGCCACTAGGGCAACACTTTTGCCAAGCTACCAAGACCCAAGCCTAACTCACTCTTAGACCTTCTTCTTTTGGATGAATTTGTTTTTGGTTAATGCTTGTAATATAAAAATAACATGATGTAATGATCAAGTTTGTGGTGGTAGAGGTCCTGGGATGGAGGGAAACAATGGTGGTGGTCCTGACTGATTTTCCATTTTCCATTATAAGACTCCAATATACTCTCCCCAAATTGAAAAAACATGCAAGTACAGGGAATCAGTTTATCTCTCCAAGAGCAAAATAGTGCACACAGCCACAGTATCATCACATCCTTCTGCCTTCAAAAGCTTCAGAACCAATCAACAAATAGACCTCCAAAGAATAAGGATAAATCAAAAGAATAGTTTGTTCCATAAGCACAAACATCAAGAAGAGAGTTGTATATGGTCATCAAACTTGCCTCAGATTGTCCATGTTAACTCTATTAAGAATGGTCATCCACACAAAAGCTTCCACCTTTGAAAGAATTTCAGCTTTCTGACACTTTACTAGCAAGAGGAAAGAAATGAGAAGACCAGTTTAGATGAGAATAAAAAGATGTACAAGAAAAAACACTTGAACAAAATGACATATCGTAACATCCCCACAAGGAGAATAATGATGAATCCATCCTCTAGTGAGGAAACTCCTGTCTCCCTGTTAAGATTACCACAAAACTAAAAATTCCAAGAAACAGCAGTAGTATCAATAAAGAGGAAAGAAGAAATATATGCCTCACAACACAAAGTAAGAAGAAATGTAGAAGGAAAGGCAACTTAGATACATAATCCCAAGGAAAAAATCCTTCTAAGAGCAAACCGTAGAACCATGTCCCACTTTATGCATGATATGGGGAAGGAAGAAAGGAGTTACCTGCAAATGGATTTACATGGGCTTTCATGTGGAATTCTAGCCGCAATATTAGCATCTCAACCATTCTCTTCCAGACCATGTTCACTTTTAATAACCCTATGCCAAAGGGAATCAGTGTCCAAAAACCAATGCCATAACCACATAACCACCAGAGCAATATTTTTAGACACCAAATTACTGAGACTGAAGCCCCCTTCTTAGACCTCTGAATAATCTCCCAACTCTCAAGTTCGCCTCTCCTCTCACCCACCCCTAACCAAAGAAAATCTCTCATATTCCTCTCTAGTCCATTAGCAATACCCACCAGAATTTTAAATGAGGATAAAAATACAAGGGAATGGAAGAAAGATACCTGAATTAACTTAATGCAACCTCCCAAAGGAAAGAGCACACCCATCAAGCCATTTAGACAACTCAGGGCATCAGATACCAAGACCTCTTAGAATGAGGATTCCTGCCTAAGAGTACTCCTAAATAACTCAAATACCACCGCAAGATCCGACAACCCACAAGAGCGGCATGCCTAGAGGTCACTCCTGGACTCAGATTAATAACAGCCAGACCACATGCTTAAATTAATCTAAAGCCCTTGAAACTAACTCAAAAACCTGTAAGATACTGAGAAAATTACAAAAAGACATCCTGAGATCAGACAAGAAAAGAATAGCATCCTCAGAATATTGCAGATGGGACAATCACTCTATCCCTACCTACAGGCTACCGCAATACACTGAATAGAACCCCTACAGGGATGACCACCAATCATCGTACTTAACATTTCAGCAAAATAAAGAAAGAGGGAGATAAAAGATATCCTTGCCTCACACCTAAACGCTGAAAACCAAGTCATTTTTCTATCGATAATATGATTGCTTTTTGCACATTGAGGGGATATTTCTTCATTGAAATTAATTCTTGTGTCCATGTTAGTACTTTGTATTTGATGCTGATGTTTGCTTTCTTTATTTCTTTCCTTTATTTATTTATTTATTTATTTTCAGAGTGGCTCGAAGACACAGTTATCCTAACCTGCTAGTCCTGCTCAACTCTAGATTTATCCCAATCCCATCGGCTCAAGGGGATTAGACAACTAGGGCCAGTTCAAGATTTTTAATAGATGGGAGGTCAGGCCAGTTTCCAGGGAAAAAAAAGGTCAATACTGGCCAACCTAATCCATAAACACCTCTAGCTAAAAACTTCCAACTAACTCGATCATAAGCCTTTTTAAAATCCAATTTGAATACAATATCGCTTCCTTCACACCTTCTCAAATCCTCCACCACCTCATTAGCCACTAAAATGGCATCCACATTCTGCCTTCCCCCCACAAATCACTTTGAGCTTGAGAAATTATATCTCCTATTACAAAACTCATCCAGTCATCTTACTTGCAAGCATGGTCTTAAATTTCCACGAAATTTCCATCGAAATTTCCGATTTCCGTCACCCTCGAAATCGAAATGGCAGTCGATTTCTGTCTTGCATAATTTCCATCGAAATCTCAACGAATCATCTGAAATTTATCGAAATCTTGAAATTTTAGCAAAACTTGTCAAAATTTTAACTATACAATGAAATTTCGTCAAAATTCAAATGAGAAATTTAGGACTGAAGTGAAATTTCTATCATGATTTATTTTATCAAAACAAAAAATTATTACAAGTGCTTTTGAAATTATATGAAAAAATAAACTTACAGTAACATTTTATTTAACCATTCATGCCTAAATTATCATTATTTGTATAATAAATAATATTTAAATGATTTATTAATTTTATTTGTATTAATTAAATATGTTTAATGTATATTATCTTACAAATATGTTTGAAACACATACTATTTTACAACTTTCCACCTCGAACAAAACATAGATGTATTTAATTTGTAATATATTAGTCCAAAAACTTATATTATTATGTTTGTTAACCATTTCTAAAGTTTCACTAAGAATTCCATGTTTTACTACTAATTTCCGTTAATTTCTGTACTTTTTGAGCTTCGAAATTTGAGTCAAAATTGAAATGTAAGACCTTGCTCGCAAGTACCTTCACAATAATCTTAAATATACTAGTAACCAAACTAATAGGCCAAAAATCAGCAACATTAATAGATCTGCTTTTTTTGGGAACCAAAGTAATGAAAGTAGAGTTCATACTCTTACCCAAACTTCATTAAAGAATAAATACTTAAAAATCTTCATTGAATCTACTCTAATCATATCCTAGCAATCCGAAATTAAATCCACATATTATAACAATTAGAAGTCAGGGCCTTATCCCTATCCATTCAAACACAAGCTTCCTAACCTTACTTTCCTCAAAAGGCTTCTCCAACCAAGATTTCGGATCCGCTAAAATGGGACTCCATGCCAGTCTCTCTATCATTAACATAGTCCATCCTCCTCAGAGAAAAGATTAGCAAAGAAATCAGTTAGCTCCCTAGCTATCACAACAGAATCAAAAGTAACCTCTCCCTCCCTTATCACCAGCTCCCTAATAACACTCCTATTGTCATTACAAAAAGAATAAAAACTTGGTGTTACAATCAGCCTCCCTATTTTGTCTTTTGTCCTCCAACTATTGACCTCCCAAAAAATTACCTCCTCTATTCATTTATTAAACCCACTCTCTTAAACTCCTCATCCTCTAATAAATCCCTCTTCTCCTCTTTCCAGTCCAACAGCTCCAAGTCTCCAAAAAGGCTGTTTTTATCTTTTCTATTTTCTTTTTTAATTCTAATATCTCCCAACATTACAATATTCCCCTTGTTCACCATTTCCTTCAATTTCTTAAACTTTCTCATAAACCTAGAGCCCTCCCAACCCTTATGACTCTCCTCAAACCAGCTATTCTTACCAAATGGAGAAAAGACTTATGATCCAACCACATATTTTCAAACCTAAAAAGCATAGGACCCTAATTAGTCTCTCTAGAGTGACAAAATAGGAAAATGATCAGGCACAAGCCTAGACAAAACCATTTGAGAAGTGTTTGGAAATTCATAATAAAAACCTATCTAAACAACTCAGCACCACTCTCTTCCCACCCACAAACCAAGAAAATAAAGCATTATCCATTTCAAAGCCTCCTAGTCCACACTCCATAATGAAATTAACAAAAATTAATCATGCCAGAAGAAAATTTACCCTCCTTTGTTCCCCCTCAAAAACCTCACCACATTAAAATCCCCTCCAAGTAGTCATCCAAAGCGAAACCCAAAAACAGCATATAGATCATCCCAAAAAAGAAAAAAAAAAAAAAAAAACCAACAACAACAACGTAAACGCTGGTCTAGAAGGACCAGAAGTAACACACCACTGACCTCTACCTCTAATATCTAATGACATGGATACAGAAAAGGACCCCATTAAACTATCAATATCACCATTAACAGGGGATCTTGCAAGTTGCAACTTGTATATATTTAAGCTTCATGCACACAAGATGCTGACTGTTCTACCGAGCCTTAATCAATCTCAGCCTTCCTCCTTGTCTCGAGGATTTCATCAAAATATTGATGGAGCTGAACACAAGTAGTGAACTTCGCTCTCCTCTACAATAAATGTACATGAATGCCTTGCCCACTGCCAATCCTTGCTAACAAAATCATATCTTTGCTGCACATGATTCCAAGAAATTTCAGTGCATTTAAAAATAAGAAATAAAAAAAAAGGAACTGATGTTTGAGTTTCTTTGTTGCAGTTTTGGGAGAATAAGAGAGATCGCCTGGTTAGTTGTGAGACTGACAGGTGATCTAAATTGAAAGGAGGTCTGCACCTTAGCAATGTGTTTTCTAAAAACATCTCTCTCAGAAAATTACCGTGGAGGTTCTCCTTAGAAATTAATTGACAAGGTAATAAAAAGTAAGTATGGGGCTTATTAGAAAGGGTGGGAGACTAGAGGAAATGGCATTGCTTCTCATGCAAGCCCCTGGAAATTTATTTTCCTGGTTGCTTGTTTGTTTTTATCCTCTCACCCATTTCAAAGTGGCTAGTGGCAATAGGGTTCAGTTTTGGGAGGATGTTTTAGGTTGGTGAGAGTTCATTGAAGTTGATGGTCTCCCTATTTTAAGATTTCCACTTTTCACAACGCACCTATCAGCTCTTTATTTGAAGGGGTGTTCTCTTTTCTGGGATTTCCACTTTTTTGGGATCTCAATGAAAGAGAGGATGATGGGCACTCCACCCTGCTTAAGCAGCTTAATGTTTTGGGGCTTTTGTTCCTTCTAATAGAAGAAATAAGTGAGTTTGGAAGGGGGATTCGTCAAGTCTTTTTCCAATTAAATTTTTTTTCCTTCACTTCCTTAGAAGTTAGAAGTCCATCCTCCAATTTTTTTTCCCAATCATTTTCCGTGGAGCCACATCATTTGGAAGGCTAAGGTTCCTTTTAACATCAACCCTCATTTCTATGTCACTCAACACACTTAACATGCACGACCTATTTCAATGCAGAAAACCCTATAAGGCCCAAGTCCTCATGTTTGCTCCATGTGTCATGAGTCTAATGAAACAAATGCACACCTCTTCCGTAGATATCTTTGGTACGCTCTCTTCTTGTATTTTGATGAAGCTTGGGCAGCTCCACAGGTCGTGGGAGATTTCCTACACATAAGCTTTTGGAGTTTTGGCTAACCAATAAGAGTAGGACTTTATGGAGATGCGCAATTTTGGCAACTTTGTAGATCCTCGTAACTCGTAAGGAATTCGAGAATCTTCACGAACAGCACAACTTCTACTACCTTGTTATGGGATAGAGTTGTGTTTCTTGCCAACAAACATACAAACAAAAGTAACTTGTCAATTAAAAACTCCCACTTTATAGAAAGAAAAGCCTCTGACAAGAAAACTTACAGCACAGTCATTAAAAACAATGTCAATGTCAATGACGGAAACAAAAATACAGCAGATTCACCCAGTAATAAATTCTGCATCAAATTCATTACATTATTACCTCATGACAGCTAGAATCTAGGTAACTGATTTGTGTAGCGAGAAGAACATGCAGTGGAGCAAGAGAACAAGGGCGCAAAAACGCCTATTTCCAGAACACAGTATATTGAGAGTGCCTATTTTCTATAGTATTTTAAGTATTACGTTCACAAAATTCAATATGTTTTATGAAAGTTACCAATCCTGGCCATATCTCTTGTACAAATATAATGATGCAGATCACATTCATGATTAATTATATGCAATTCACATTCTAATATTAATCATGCACAATACTTATTGCAAATTCTTTGAGTTTAAAGCTTACAATCCAAGCTCTACAAGAATTAAATTGCAATCCATAAATCATAATTTGTGAATTTCCTGCACCTGCCACCACAATTTACTATAAAGCCCTATATTACTTTCACAAATTAAAATATGCATACTAAAACATCAAGCTTAGGATAATAATATGCACTCCCTACAACAATAATTTTCTTTCTATGTGACAAGGAACCATTCAAAAAAAATCATATTATATTAAATTGTAGGTTATGAACTTTCTGTGCTTAAGTCTATAATCTATGAATTCATGCATCAATAGCACGTCCAATCCCTTACAAATAAGTTCAGTAAAGCTAGAACTATGAAGACTTATCAAAAGTTTGCTCTTTCTCTTGATTAGCACGAAATAATCTCTTTCTAGGAAGAAATGCAAGTGTAACATGAAGAAGGATGAAAGTACAGAGCCCATAAGTAAAAATGCTATAAAACATATGCTGTAGACAAAATAAGAAATCTCTACTATTAGAAAGAAGATTCTCCTTTCATGACCTGGTTTTAAAACTACCCACAATTGCTCCAAGAACACCCCTATAACCACCCATAACTACCCAAAATGCCCTTTAGGTCTTATTCATTTTCTCTACAATTATTTCCTCAAAATAAATAAAAAATTTTAGAGAAAGCGTGTGCCCACGGCTAGTAGAAAAGAAAGACAAAAGAAAGCACAGCCACTGCACAAGGCACCCAAGCCACATCGGAGGGTCTAGGAAGAGCATGATGCTCAGAGTCTCACATCACATTTGGTTTTGAACCTGACCACCAGGTTTAGGAGTAGCACACTTAGCATTCAGCCAAGCTCACCCTCAAATTGTTATCAAATCAAGCCATGATGTTATATCAAATTCAGGGAGAAAAATGTAAGAATCCCAAAAAAAATGAACTCAATGACAACAACATGCAACACAATCACTCCATAGTATAGCAACAAACCATATACTACAAATACCAAAAAATAACAAAATGCAAACAAAATGAAATTGAACATTTCTAAACAAATCCTAATTCTTTAATATTTCAAAAATACGGGGTGGCACATCCATCCATTTTTGTTTCAATAACAAAATATAGAAACTGTCAAATAATATACTTATATAAAGAACTAGTTAAGACCTAGTGAAGTTGGAAATCAATCTCAAATGACAAGAAATTTCACCTGAATGCAAAGGCAAATAGAAGGAGAAATATAGGAGAAGCAGATTTACACTGCATCCAAGATTTGTGGGGAGAAAAAAAAAAGTTAGAATAGCGTGCAATCAAATAAAAAATCAAAATAAATTGCAGACTGGAGAAAGGAAGTTCATTCTGGGGGACTACATAATCCCAATGTAAGGTGCAGCAAGAAGGAGGAGACCCACCATAGTTGCAAATGTAACAGAGATGAAAACTAGGGATGCATTGCTCAGATTAACATCCAAGGCTGTTCCAAGAGCCGTTGGTACAACTGTGAAAGGCAAAGTCCATCTGTAGCATTAGTTGTTAGCAAAGTTAATAAACCAAGTTACATAGAAATGCACAGATTAAAGCAAAAAACGAATAACATTTAGAGAACAATGAAAGCTGAGCCAACAAGAGATGACAAGACAAATCAATGTAGATCAAAAAACATTGCACTTAAATCTAATTGAGAAATGAAGCATTCAGACAAGGATATACATTTCAAATAAAAAAATTTGTTATTCTTGTACAATATCTCTGTTTCTAAGTATACAAAACATGCAGTCCAAAACATTTATCTACTGACACTAAATCACTGATGTAGGAATAGGACAAATCATTCTCCCTACAATTACCACGTGAAACCTGTCTATCAATCCATATTTCAATGTGAATTTAAATTCACAACACTACAGTTCTGATTAGGACTTTCAGTTTCCACCTAACCTTAGCCTATCAAATGAGATGCAACATTATCAATCTTCTACAAAATGTGACAAGATTTCCTGCTTGTGCATGAGTATCCTATTTGTTTCTGTTAGGACATGACATACATTGTTCGCCCGTAATATAATAACTAAGCTATTAGGTCAAATGATGAATTAACATGGTATCCAAGGCATGCTTGTTAGGAGGTCTTGGATTCAATTTTTTTATTTTATTTATTTGTTTGGTTTTTGGGCACTCAACTAATATACCGGGATAATGAACCTGCCCATTTACAATTCATTGGGTTCAATTCTTATTAGCTGCAATTAACTTCTATTTGCTTCTAACATACTAAGTCAGACATTTTCTAATTCACAAGATTTGTACCTAAGATCTCCCATTTTCTCACCTTTCCATTTGATCATTTTATGAGTGCATCGGGTGTGTTGTGTGATCGTAGAGTAAACTTAAAATTAAAAGGAAAATTCTATAAGACAACTATAAGGTCAACTATGCTTTATGGTTCAAAATGTTGAGCAACTAACAAAAACATGCACAAAAAATAAAAGTTTCCAAAATGCGAATATTAAGGTGGATGAGTGGTGTAATATTAAAAGATAAATTGAGGAATGAGCATATATGCAATAATATAAGGAGGTGCAGCTTAGATGGTTTGGGCTTTTGAAATGTAGGCATAGTAGCGCACTTGTGAGGAGGATTTAATTATTGTTTCTAGTATGAAAAGGGATAGGGGTAGGCCTAAAATAACTTGGAATGAGATAGTGAAGAAGGACTTAATAACTCTTAATCTAGTGCAAATGCTCTCGATCGGGTGAATTGGCAGAAAATGATTCATGTAGCCGACGACACCTAGTGGAACTTTAAGGCCTGTTGTTGCTGTTGTTGTTGTTGTTTGCCCCTTTCATCACTTGGCCTATGCCTCAAGGAGCAAGAATGGATTTAGGGAATTATCCAGCGCACATTGCCTTCGCCACAAACAACAAGTGGCCACCCTCACTTTGCCCACGAGGATTGTGAGTTGATTGTTGCGAGACAATGATCAAACAGTCGGGAGAGGTCGATTAGTTGATGGAGAAGCGAACAAAAGGCAAGTGAGGATTTTTTTCCCCTTCAAGTGACCGAAACAAAATTAAGGAATGGAATGCACCAATCAACCATTGTTAAGAGTGTGTGTTCTTAGACGCCACTAATTTGGAGTTCACAGCCAGAAGATTGGGCAGCCATGGATTTTCTACAAGATGATTGAGCAGCCATGAGATCAAAGGGTATGGAAACTTCCTTTTTATGGGGTTATGATATATTGTGATTCTTTCCCTCAAGTTGTGCACATACCATCAAGAAATTTGTTGCTCTTAAATTTACTTCATAATAAACTCCCTTTTCATCACTGCACTTATCCCATTTTTCAATTGTCACTGCATTAATCCCACAATATATGAATTTAGAAATCATCAATCATGAGAGAGAGAGAGAGATAGAGAGAGCCCAATGGAAGGGAAGCAACTTAGCAGACAAGCATGGTAAGGGTGGCGCAACCAATGTCTAGTGGAGAAGAGAGTAGCTTCTACATCGGTGATCCACCAAAACTATGTTTCCAACGTAGACAAGGAGGAAAGCAGGAAGAGAACCCAGTTTGTAGATCCTCATCCTCTTTTCAAGCTCCATCCACTTTTCAATTTTGGCGATGTAGTCTCTAACACGCCAACATTGAAGATTGGACCATGACACTGGTGTTGAAGTAGCAGGTGTGGCAGTGGGCGAAGGGTGGTGGATTCAAGTCATGCTTGGGGTCCAATGAGAATGATTTGATCAGGTGCACTTCTTGTTTCTATGTGCCAATTTGATCCATCTTATTAAATTTTTATAAAAAATTTTATATATATATATATATATATATAAACAGAAAGAAGAATTGAACTGCCTCAAAAAAGGTATAGCATACTTCATTAGAATAAAAAAGGGGTAAAGAGGATGTGGGTGGTGGTGGAGTTGAAGTCTGGATGCAGTTGGAAGCTTTGAACTGTCTTTAATTCTTCATTAAATTGAGAAGAAGGGAGAGAGGAGTGTGGAGGAGAGGAGAGTGGGTCTAGGTCTCCATTACTATTTCGATATTTGCGGAAGTTGTCAAAGCTCCGAAATTGGGAGTTCCCAAAGATGGTAATTTTTTTGCACAATCAAGGTGGGACCCTAGTTGCCCTACACACAAAACACAACATAAACATTTCTAACAGAGGCCCAATATAGTCCTAGACAGAAAAAGGAACACTGTGACGTTCATGCACCCAAAAAAAACAAAAAAAATTTGTGACCACAATTAATTCTAGTGAACACAAGTGCATTTAACCCTTTTTGATAGCAAAAGAAATCTATTAAGAAAGAGGAGAAATTGTAAACCTAAGAAAGCACAAAAGATCCACAACGCAAGAAGGCTAGATAGTAAACAATACTTAGAGGATATTTGTTAGTGAGTAAATTGGAGTAGATATTTGCTTGTTAGTTAGTTGGACTACCAGGACATATAAAGGAAGAATATAAAGGACAGGATTGTATTTGAACAAGCCAAAAAATCAATTTGAGAAATCAAACCTATGAACTATGAATGTCAAGGCAATGGCATTTCATCTAGCGATAGATGTATGGGGATGCTAGAGGAGGCAAGCCCCCCCCCCCCCTCCCCAAAAAGCTCCCCACAATTTTCTCTTTTGAATCTGACAATTGAGCCTAGTCCTCTCTCTCTCTCTCTCTCTCTCTCTCTCTCTCTCTCTCTATATATATATATATATATTACATACCTTTTCCAAAAAACAAAAAAGAAAAAATCACTTAGAATATACAATAAAGATATGACTACTATTATTACATGTTATATTTTATACCAAATATATATATGTATATATATATACATTTTTAAATAGAAAATGTCATATATGCACCTTAATTTCTTATGACGGAGTTTAAAAATTGACTCTCTCTCTCTCTCTCCAAAAAAAGAAAAAATCACTTAGAATATACAATAAAGATAAGACTACTATTATTATATGTTATATTTTATACCAAATCTATATTTTTTATTTTTATTTTCTAAAATAGAAAATGGCACATATGCACCTTAATTTCTTATGACAGAGTTTAAAAATTGACATCTATTAATTTCATATTTTAAATTTTTCTTACATAACAAAACAACAACAAGCCTTAAGTCCCACTAGGTGGGGTCGGCTATATGAATCCTTTTCCACCAATTCACCCGATTCAGAGCATTTTCCTCTTGATTCAGGCTATTAATTCCTTCCTCACTACCTTATTCCAAGTAATTTTAGGCCTACCCCTACCCCTTTTTATACTAGAAACCATAACTAACTCACTCCTCCTCACAGGTGCTCTACCAGGTCTACGTTTTAAATGTCCAAACCATCTAAATCGCCCCTCCACCCCTCATCTTGTTTTCAACCGGTGCTATGCCTAAATTTTTGAGTATATGTTCATTTCTTACTCTATTTTTTAATGTTAAACCACTAATCTACCTTTGCATACGCATCTCAGCAACTTTCATTCTTGTATATGCTGTTTCTTAGTTGCCCATCATTATAAACCATAAAGCATAGTTGGCCTTATAGCCATCTTATAAAACTTTCCTTTTAATTTTAAGGGTATTCTACGATCACAAAATACACCTAACACACTCCTCCATTTTACCCAACCTGTCTTAACTTATGTACCACATCTTCAATTTCCCCTTCACATTGCATAATAGATCCAAGATATATAAATCTATCAGTGCTATTAATCTCTTGATTATCCAATTTAATCTTCTCTCTGTTACTACTCCTTACAAAACTGAAATTACATTTCCATTATTCAATCTTATTCCTACGTATCCTAAACCCTTTAGACTCTAATGTGGCTCTCCAAAGTTCTAGCTTAGATTCCACTCCGCTCCTACTATCATCAATCAACACAATATCATCTACAAACAACATATACCAAGGGATCTCATCTTGGATATTCATAGTAATTTCATCAATTACAAAAGTAAAACGATAAGGACTCAAAGTAGAACCTTGATGAACACCTATTGAGATTGGGAACTCTCTAGACTCTCCTCCTATAGTCCTGACGCTAGTCACTACTCTATCATACATACCCTTAATGAACTCCGTATATCTACAACAAACTCCCTTCTTTTCTAATACCCACCAAAGCACTTCCCTAGGTACTCTATCATAAGCTTTATCTAGATCAATAAAAACCATATGCAAGTCCTTCTTCTTTTCTCTAAACTTTTCCATGAAACTTCTTAAAAGATAAATAGCTTCTATTGTTGATCTCCTAGACATAAAACCAAATTAATTTTCTGAAATCTTCATTTCTAATCTTATTCTATGTTCAATTACCCTTTCCCATAATTTCACCGTATTACCCATAATCTTAATTCTACGATAGTTATTACAGTTTTGAATGTCGCCTTTGTTTTTATACAGAGGTACTAATGTATTTTTCTTCCATTATTCAGGCATTTTCTTGGTTTTTATAATATTATTGAATAGATTAGTTAACCAAATAATTCCTTCATCCCCTAAACATTTCCAAACTTCAATTAGCATTTTATCCGGTCCTATAGATTTCCCGCTTTTCATCTTTTTTAATGTCATCTTAACTTCAAGGAGTCTAATTTTACGAATAAATCTCCTATTTTTAATCTTCTCTTCTTTTGTCACTTCCAAGTTCAATCTTTCATTTTGGTTTTCATTATACAACTTATCAAAGTATCTCCACCATCTTTCTTTTATGCCTTCTTCTCTAATTAAGACATTATCATTCTCGTCCTTTATACATTTTACAAAACCTAAATCTTTACATTTTCTTTCTCTAGCTCTAGCAAGTCTATAAATATTTTTTTCTCCTTCTCTTGTATCTAGCTTAGTATATAAAGTATCATAAGCTCTATGTTTAGCTTCACTAATAGTCTTTTTTACATTTTTTCTCGCTTCTTTATATTTTTCAAGATTTTATGGTCAAATCTTATACCAATTTCTTTTTGTCTTAACTGCTTTTTGGACTTCTTGATCCCACCACCAACTTTCTTTACTATCCAAATATCTTCCTTTAGACTCACCTAAAACCTCTTTTGCTATCCTTACAATAGAATTCACCATTTTATTCCAAGCATTATTCACATCAACCTTATCCCCTATTGTCCAATCACACTCTTTGTTCATTTTATCTTTGAAATATTACTATAATATCTCCCTTCAAGTTCCACCATCTAGTCCTCTTGTGTTGACTTAATGTACTCCTTCTCTTCCATTCTTTAATATGTATATCTAATCCTACGAGCCAAACTTTCACTTGAGATAACATTACAATCCTTACAAGATAGACGGTCCCTATTCTTAGTTAAAAAGAAATCTATTTGGCTTCTATTGTACCCACTCTTGAAAGCTATTAAGTGTTCTTATTTATAAAGCAAGTATTAAATATAACCAAATCGTAAGACATGGCAAAATCTAAGATTGTATCATTGGACTCATTTTTATCTCCATATCCATGGCCTCCATGTATCCTGTCATACCCTATATTATCCTTCCCAATATGGCCATTCAAATCAGCTCCTATGAATGTCTTTTCAGACATCGGGATCCCTTGTAAAATACTATCCATATCTTTCCAAAATTGTCCTTTTAGATTTTCTGCTAAGCCTATTTGGGAAGCATATGCACTAATGATGTTCACTATCTCTAAGCCTAAAACTAACTTGATTGTAATGATCCTATCCCCTATTCTTTTAACATCTACTACATTATCTTTTAGGTCTCTAACTACAATAACACCCACCCCATGTTTATGTTTCTCTTTGCCAGTGTACCAAAGTTTAAATCTTGATTTTTCAATTTCCCTGGCTCTCTCCTACCATTTCGTCTCTTGAAGACAGACTAAATTAATTTTCCTTCTAAACATTATTTCCACTATTTCCATACTTATTCCCGTAAGAGTCCCTATATTCCAAGTTGCTAATCTTATATTAGTTTCTTGTACTAACTTATTAACCCTTTCCCTTTTATACTAACCCGGTATATTCCCTTGATCTAGGGGATTTTGGTAAGAATTCATGATAAAAAGATCTGACAAAGTTTTACATTGGTTGTTAGCTACCTAACACAACCCTGCTCCTTTACCCGGGCTTGGGACCGGTCGTATGTATAAAGACTTTGTGTTACACACACGAAGTACACGTTTGCATTTGTTTTTTCGTTTTAGCAAGCTTATTTCACAAAGACAATTTTCTAAGTTACACTCTACAACTAGTAGAAACTACTCACACAATACAATGCATTAAAAAAAAAAAATTTAAGCATACAATTTTGAGTGTGCATCCAAGCTAGAGTAAAATCCACGCAATAGTACATTTTTTTTTCTTACATAGAGAAAAAAAAAATAGGTTATACTATTTTAGTATGAACATATTAAAAGTACTAAAAGTAAAGCTAAAAGCAAATATACAATGTAAAATTTATTGTCTAATGATATAAAAATCTAAATCAAAAGGGTTAAAAGTTAAGAAATGCTAATCCCAATATATAGAATAGGTACACATATTGATATAACAATCAATAATTCTTAAAATAAAAATCATAGAGAATAAAGAGAGACAAAAATATTCATCCTAAAAATATGTCAATTTCTTCCCAAGTATTTCACTGAAAAGGAAAGTTTTGAGACATTAGTTATAGCATTATTATCTTGATATTTGTCAGCACCTAGAATTTTAAAAGTGTTTAACCATTTTTAATTATGTTAAGAGTTGGTGAAAACAAGAAAATTGATAATCTTGATTCAACTTATTTTTACTCTCTTTGTTTATAAAATTATAATAAAGTGTGTTTTTTTTAAGTTATGAACCTTGTTAAAATAGACTTGCAATAAGATGAAAGGTAACTATATTGTGAATTACTTAATTATATACATTAAGAAAGAAATTACAATTGATGACTTTTGTGGTATGAAAGAAGTAGTGAACACAATTATAGGATCATTACTCAAGTTAGATTATTAGTTTATGACTAACCTTTTGAATTTCTTTTATTTTTATTTTATTTTTTGTATATGCCATGCTCATAGTGATTTTGTTTGGATCTTTTTTACTGTAGTTGGCATGTCTTTTCATGATTCTAATTACTGAAATCTCTCTTTTTTAACTCTTGCATGTTAATAGAGCATATAATTTAGTTGAAAATCAATGGATGTCATAATAATTACATTCATGTTCAAAAAATCCCAATAATTTTTTTATGTGTATACTTTGGCCCCCTGCCACTGATTTCATTTAGAAGGAAAGGCTTTGCAATGCCACCAAATGCATGGAAACTAGTAGCAATCAAGGAGGCACAACTTGGGAAGAATACGTACAAGCACTGGGAGCTTGATTTGGAAGATAAGCAAATGAAGATCCCTTGGCTGAAATCCAGAATATCAGGCAACAAATTACATAGTATCTTGATGCTTCTGATTTGTCATTTAATAAGGTGAATACAACTGTACAACTGAGGAATATGCTTCGTGGGTGGATGAAAAGAGGAGTTACAAATGCCAATTCGCCTGTTCAATCCAAAGAGTTTGCAGGTCGCTCAAGCTTATCCCCAAAAATTTCTAAATTACAAGAAGCTATTCTGATTGCTTTAAGCTCATCCCTAAAAATTTCAATCCTTACAACCATCAGCTCAAGAATAAGTCTTGTCACCAGAAACCCATCAATGGTAATACTTAGCAAATCTTTGTATCCCACCACTTCCATTATATGCACCCAGTAAAAGACCTCAAACTAACTTCAAAACACGTAATACCATATCTGTGGAATTTGGAGGAAAGAAGAGCCAATGTTTCTGGTGTGATGAAAAATATACACCTGGGCAGAAATGTAGGAGGAAAATTTGTTGATAAGTGAGTTAGAAAATGCCATAGACGAGGGGTTGAAAGGGTATTGAGTTAGTCTGCTCCACTGCCCCTGGACAGAATTTTTTGGAATCTGGCCACTGCTCGTTCAGGACAGCACTGGGTCACTGCTGAATCTGTGGGAAAGAAAATCTGGGCTTGGAAGGGTATTTCTGTGAATAGAGAGAGGAAGAAAGCTTTGTCTTTGATTCCTCTTACCATTCTCTGGGCTGCATGGAGAGAAAGAAATGCTAGAGCTTTTGAAGGAACATTTACTTCCCCCACAATCCTGAAGGATGGATGGCTTGCTACACTTTCAAGCTGGTTTGGTGGCAGTACATGCTGGACACTTATTTAATTTTTGATCTCTTGGACGCCTTGTCACACTGTTGATCCATCTTTTTGTTCTCTCTCTTTTCTTGATTGTACATGTGTGTCACCCGTGGTGCACTCCTAGTAAAATTTCTCCTTGCTGACATAAAATAAATAAAGATATGCCTGATAGCGGGGTTACAAAACCTGGGACAAGTCCCTTTTCTTCTCCAGCTGTTTAAGTCGAGAAAAAAGACAATGCTCAAAGAATGTGTATTGATTACAGTGGACACAATAAGCAGATTATTACAGGCAAATTTTCAATTTCAGTATTCAAAGAACTACTTGATGAATTACATGAGGCCACTGTGTTTTCCAAGCTGGATTTGAGATCTGCTTATCATCAAATCACAATGGATACTCCATATATTAACAAAACAGCATGGTCATTTTTTATTTTTTATTTTTTTGGATAGAGCTCATGATGGCCATTATGAATTCTTAGTCATGCACTTTGGGTTAGCTAATGCCCCTTATGAATGACCTCTTTAAGCAGTACTTGAGGCACACTTTGTTTAAGTGTTTTTTTAATGATATTTTAGTTTCTAGCAAGAATATGAAAGAGCATTTGGTGCAATTGGTTAAGACAAGTAAATGCTGTTTTGCAGGGGCCAAAAATTGAATATTTAGGTCTTTAAGTATCTGCTAATGGGGGTTCAATTTATCTGAAGAAGATTGAAGCTATCTTGAAGTGACCAATACCAAAAAAATATTGAGCAACTGAGAGGTTTTGATGGCTTGACTAACTATTAGAAGATTTATAAAGCATTATGGGCAAACATGCAGACCAGTCAATGAATTGCTTCAAGAATTCTTTTACTTGGATACTTGGAGCAACGAGGCAATCAATTTTTTGATCAATTGATGACTATCATGACAACACCACCTGTACTAGCTCTACCTGATTTCTCAAAGGAATTTCCAGTTGAAACTAATGCTTCCAGAGAAGGAATTGGAGCTGTACTTATGCAACAAGGTCATTCCATTGCTTATATCAACAAAATTGTATCCCCCAAACATCATTTGCTATCCATTTAAGAAAAAGAAGTGTTCGCAATTCCTTATGCCATAGATAAATGGAGCCACTATCTCATGAGTAGGCATTTTGAAATTAATACTGATCCCCAAAGCCTGAAATTTTTGCTAAGGCAAAGAATTAATAATCCCAGTCAACATTCTTGGCAATCCAGATTTATGGGATATGATTATGAAATAACTCCTACAAAAGAGCCAAGGAGAACACAGCTGCAGATGCTCTTTCCAGAATTCAGTCTCAAGATCAGGCAGAATAGGCTATTTCAACAATTTCTACCGATTTGTTTACTCAGGTTCAGCATAAGTGGCAGTAGGACTCCCATTTTCAATTCGTAGTACAAGTACATTCAAACATTCAAACTAAATACACCTCGAAGTCTGGACAGCTTAGGAGGAAGGGGAGAATAGTGGTTAGGAATGACAAAATGTTGCAGCAACAAATAATGCCAATGTATTATAGCAATGCATGTGACGGGCATTCAGGAATTGAAGCTATAACTAAGAGGATTTCATCCTTGGAAAGGCCTTCAAAAATGTGAGACAGTCTGTGAGGGAATGTCAATCTGTCAAAAGGTGAAAAGATGAAAATGTGGCTACACCTGTGCTGCTACAGCCATTTCCTATCCTCAGTCAGTTCTTACAGATATTAGTGTGGAATTCCTCACTGGTCTACGGTCTGCCAAGTTCACAGGATAAGGAGGTTATTTCCTTGGTAATAGACAGGCTTACGAAAAATGTTCATTTTATTGCTCTTTCACATCCATACACAGCTCAATCATATGGCCCAAACTTACACGGGTGAGGTAAAGTTGTACAAACGACATGGCTTTTCTCAATCATAGCTAGTGAAAGAGATCCTATTGTTCTCAGTAAATTCTGGCAGGATCCACTTAACCTGCAAGGAGTGTCTTTACATTTATCTTCAGCACATCACCCCAAATGGATTAACAACCAAGGATTTTAATAGAAGTGTGGAAACTTATATAAGATGTATGACATGGAAAGAGCCTACCAAAATGGGCTAAATGGCTTCCTTTAACTGAATGGTGATATAACACCACTTTCCATACAGCTGCTAAGGTACTCCCTTGAAGCTTTGTATGGATATCCACCTTCTCTTCACATACCTGCTTTTCCGGAGCAGTGGATAGACAGTTATAGGACAAGGAATAAATGATGAAATTGCAGCAATGTCATCTCAGAAGAGCACAGCACATGACAAGACAAAACGCTGATGAGTGGAGAAGTCAGAGAATTTTGAAAATGTTGACGATTGAGCCTTACTAGAGTAACAGCCTTACAAGCAATATACAATGGTGAGTTGGTGACTAGGACTTCTCAGATATTAACTCCATAGAATTGGTCATGTAGCTCACAGATTAGCTCTACCAACTTCTGCACAAATGCATTCAACATTTCATGCTTCCCAGTTGAAGTTTTATGGCCAGATTACTACTACAGCACAGCACAAAACAGCCCAGCAAACTGTTACTCTGCCACCTACAATGATAGGTCCTCAATCTTCTCTGAAACCTGAAGCTGTATTGTCCATAAGAATATTGAAGTTGTATGACCAGATTAATACTACAGCACAGCCCAGCAACATTGTTACTTTGCCACGTACAATGATAGGTCCTCAAACTTCACTGAAACCTGAAGCTCTATTATCCAGAAGGATGGAAAAAAGAGGCAATCTGGCTACTCAGGTCTCATTTCAATGGGCTGGCCTTCATCCACAAGAAGCTACTAGGGAATTCCTCACAGATTTTAAAGCTCATTTCCCTATATTTTTCCTTGAGGGCAGTGATTTTTCTTTAAAGGGGAGGAAATTGATGCAGTCACTTCTGCTGGAGCAAGTTAGAGACTTAATTAACGTAACTAACTGCAGTTAAGGGATATTTGCTAGTTAGTTAGTTAGTTGGACTGCATATTTGCTTGTTATTTAGTTGGACATAAAAAGGAAGAACATAAAATATAGAATTGTATTCGAATGAGCCAAGAAATCAATATTGGAAATCAAATCCTATTACTATTCTTATCTTTCTCAACATTTTTCCAAAGAATTACATTCTTTTAACAGCAATGGTACCAGACTGGATCATAACATATTATTATGCATCAACAGAAGTAAACTGTCCATCAGCTCACCAGTACTAGATCTTTTTCAATTTTAAATGTTACCCAGAGGTTGGTTCAAAGGAAAATTCACCATATCTCAAACTAAAATACAACAAAAAGTGCAAAACACTCCCTACAATATTTTTTCCTAGGAACACAACGTAAGAGCTACAAGCACTGTATCCAATTACTATGACCATACAATAACCACAACTATCAAGATTAAAAACTACTTGCCAAAGGAATGCTTCCATTTGTTCTATTCATCAAGAGACTCAAGCCAACTAGGTTGATTATGTTCCCAATGTTACCTAAATAAGCATCTCAGCAGTAATGGCAAACTGAAAAGTGCCTTAAGTTTGAATAAATTGTCTATCCAACCGCATTGATGTTTCATTATTTCGACAATTTAAAAGTGATTTCGGATGCACAATAGATATTCTACCAATCAATAACAAAAAAAAATATGGAAATCTCAAAACTAAAAAATTTGGAAATCAAGAAAAATAAACACCAGCTTGGTAGGCAATAATGTACAGAATTGAACTAACTATGTTGCCAATATTGATAGGGAACTGCCAAAGAAAAGGACGTGAAACTGATAACAATACCTCTAAAAAAGTAATCCCTCCATGACATAGTCACACCAGGCTGAAATCTTTGAGACCAAAACCATGTGATGGCCTTTGAAAGAACAGCTTGCATTGAAAAGTGGACGGTATTCATTAATAAAGGGGCTGGGAACTTTCCCATATCATCTCCCAGTAGAGTTTTATTGTACCTACTCAAACCAAAAGAAATGAAAAATTAGAAGCCACAGTTCAGTAGCAACCAGCTAAAATCTCTGGAATGAAAACTTATGTGTGCGTTTGGACATCCCAAAGAAACTAAATAGCTCTGTTGGTCTTGTTTATACCCTTTCCTAATTTTTACAAATTCAATAACATTATTGAGGCCACTGCGCAGAGTTTTGAAATGTCATAAATTCAAGAAATCCTAAACCACAATGGTAGCAACAATTCTCATTACCAGCCCCATTTTCAATCACGGATTTTGAACATTTTTCCAGGACGTATGACACAAATGACGAATTCAACTTCTTAGAGACGCCCAAAGTTCTCGCTTGATTAATAATCAATGATGCATAAACTTACAGCGTCAAGAATGTGCTGAAAGTGTACCAAACCAGTATGAAAAACAACGTCTTCAACACACTGGCAACGCAAAGAGGACTCCTACAATTCGTTGGCGAATCTACGCGATCAGGAAAAGAATTCGAACCACCACCATCGTCAACACCCGAAAGCTTCACCTCCCGTTCGGGCCCATCCTCAATATCAAAAGGCACGTACTTCTCACTCCCACTGCCCTCAACGCGATTAGAGACACCATCCTCATTCATATCCACACGATTACCCCCATTCACGTGCACGCCCCTCATCTTACACTCACCATCTTCGTACCTCTCCATATCCAAAGACCCAAATTTCAAAACCCCCTGTTGAAGCAAAGGCAATTCGAAGTCAGAGTCATCTACGCTCGCATCAGCGTTTTCCGAAACACGATCCGAACAGACTATTCCATCTTCGACGCACCAGCGCGAGAATGAAGGTTCCCTTCGGAGACCCGAGCCGGAATGAGCAGTAGTACTAGAGCCCGTGAACTCAACCTTGTCTGCTTGTGCCTCAAAATCACTCTCTACCATCTCCTTCCAGGGCCTATTTGGAAGCCATGGATGCAATAATGCGATCCAACCCAAAACGCCCAACAAGAACGACGACAAGAAGAAGAAGAAGAAGAAGAAGAAATCAAATCAAATCAAATCAAATCAGGGAAGAGTAAAGCGAGGTGAATTGATTTGAAGAAAGGGATCTTAATGGGTATTGCAGGGAAAGAGAGTTGAGATCTGATTCTGATCCGGGGTTGGTGCGTTCGGTGTTTCTGTTCATGAGGAATGGTTGTTGTGGTGGAATTGTCAAGGGCGCTGATGCAAGGAGGGAAAGACCCCGCCGTGGGTAAAACTTCAAACCAGGAGGAAAGAGCAGGAGACTTCTTAGATTTTGAGGTGGGCGTGGGCCCCTCGCGCCGTTGCTTTGTCTAATGGAATGTACGATGCGCTTTTACTTTCGACTTTTTGTATGAAGTTACGCAAATGTCCTTCCTTTGCTTTCATCCTTTCATTTCTTGGAGACCGTCGCAGCCCCCTCCACTCTTTTTTGTTTAAAGAAAAAACATTATTAAAAATTTGACGGAGAAAAGTTTTTTTAAGGAATCAGGAAAGAGAACAATAAGTCCCTCAACAAAAGAAAATAAACAAATAAAAAACTGCAAATGTGGTTGCTATTATTTTATTCTCCATTTTTATTTATGCATTATAAGGAAAAATATTATGAAAATGTGTTTTTTATATTTTTAAAATTTTTTATTTTTTTGTCCATTTTCGGCTATTTACAAAAAATAATAATAATAATTTTAAATTATTTTGATAACTTGTCATAATATTCTATTATCCGTAAATACTTTTTTTGGTTAAATCATTCATGTTATACATACTTTTTTAGTTAAAATAAAAATAAATAATCATACAAATTTAAAATATAGTTAAAATAAAAATATCCATGAATTTTAAAAAATAATAATAAATGTTATTTACAAAATATTTTACTATTTTTTTGATTGTCATGTTTTTCGTAAAGTGAATTTTCAAATACAATAATCAAGTGAAATAATTTAAATTTTATTGTAATATTTTAAATTTGTATTATTTTGTAATTTTAGTATTGTAAACATATTTTTTAGTTGTTAATTAAGAGATATTTTCCCTTCTTTGCCATTATGAAGAACATAATGAACTTTCAATGGATCATATGTAGTACCCCAAATTATTTGCTCTAATACCAACTATATGAAGAGCGGAGCTGGGACCCAGGAATGATGTACGTTTTTCAATTTGATCGAGAAATGAAAAAGAAATTGAGAGTGAGAGAAAGAAAGAGTGTAGAGAGAGAAACTAAGAGGGAAAGAGACGGTTCTGAGGGGGGTTTAAGTTTCCTGATGGATCAGGAAACATCATGATCCATCATATATTATATTATATTATTTAATTAATAATTCTTATTAATTAATTAAATTTTTATTTTATTTATTTATTTATTTATCATTATTATTTAAGATTATTCCACTAATCTTATATATATATATTTGGAGTCGTTACATTCTCCCCTCCTTATAAAAATTTCGTCCTTGAAATTTGTTACATAACTAGGAGCGAAAATTTTATTTTTTATCATTATTATTTAAGATTATTCCACTAATCTTATATATATATATATATATATATATATATATATATATATTTGGAGTCGTTAAATTCACCCCGCCATATAAAAATTTAGGACACAAAATTTGTTACAAAACTGGGAGCGAAAATTTTATTTTTTATCATTATTATTTAAGATTATTCCACTTATATATATATATATATATATATATATATATATTTGGAGTCGTTACATTCTCTCCTCCTTATAAAATTTTCGTTCTCGAAATTTGCTACATAACCAGGAACGAAAATTAATTTTATTTAAATGGGCTCTACAATTTTGTAGATGATTAAGAGTACTTGTGAATCAAGATGGTTTAAAGCAAAGCGGAAGATCAGAAGGTGATATATTATAACCCTAAATAAAATCTATTATTAACGCATAACATTAGAATAGGTTTAAAAAAATATCATAACGTACCCATTCCCACCCTTATCCTAATTCATGTCTATACTTTGGTAAGAATCATTCATAAAGTGATGAGAATTGACAAGCACCACTAAAGGATCCATTGCAAGTTCCAGATGGGTCAATCACAAGGTCAAGAGCTAAGAAGATCAAGGAAGTGATGTAAGGATTGGTGCAATCCATTACAACGGGTGACGACATAGCCTAGTGTTTAGTGTAGACTTTTTATTTCAATAAGCATAGGCATGTGGGCCTATTTTATGTTTATTAGTTATAGGTGTTTAGGGTTACGTTATTTGAATTTGAATTTAAATTTGAATTTGAATTTGAATTTGAATTTAAATTTGATTTTGATTTTGATTTTGAATTTGAATTTAAATTTAATTGGAGGGGTTTATAAATAGACTTGTAGCCACATTCTACAAAAGGACATTTAATAAAAAATGTAAGGTTTTGTTTCTTCAAAGAACTTATGAACTTATCAAGAATTTCTTTCTTGTGGCGTTCAAATTTTATACCTTTGGTTCGTCATTTAATTACAATCTTTGGGTCAAGGTTTGTTACTTTATACCTACGGTTCGCGTTTCATTTAGAAACGCTGGGTTGGGGTTTTCTATCAAAAACCTGATTTTTAGGTTTCTTGGGCAAACATTCCAACATTGTTTCTGGGTCTCAATGCGTGTCGATTGAGGTTCACATCATTTGGTATCAGAACTTAGGTTTTAAAATCAGGTTTACTATCCTTTTCTCTTTTGTTATCAAAAAAAAAAAAGGAGGGGGGGGGAATAGAAAGAAGAAAAAAAGAGAAAAGGCAGTATTTTGCATTAAAAAAAAAACAAAAAAGAAAAAGAGGAGGCAACAACTTATTATTCTTATATGTGTTTGAATATATCCTTGGCCGAGTTGGTTATTTTGTTCCGTTGAATTTCTTTTTATTTCGTTTGCGCCATTATTGTTTTCTTGACTTTTTTTTGTCTTTCCTTCGTTGTTTCGTGTCTTGATTTAGTTGTTTTCATTGATTTAGTTGCGTTTGATTTGTTTGGGATTAGTTCATTAAAGAACTAAAAGAGAAATCCTGAGTGGTAAGAGGCACGAGTATGTGAGCATATCAGAGGGAAAAAGCCAAAAAAAATTTTTTTTATCAAAAACACGAACGTTGAGTGTCATTGTTTGGAGGGTAAACATGTAAGGGAGTGAGTGAGGAATTTTTTTTTTTTCTCTTTAATATCCTTTTTGCAGGTTTGAAATTATAAGTAGAAAGGTGGTTGGCGCTAAAACTTCCAGCAAAGGTAACGAGAATGAGAACCCTCCACAAGACTCATTCTTCACCTTGCAAGCCATTCAATAGTAGTTTGAAAGACTCAATACGGTTTTTGGGGAGTTTAGAGATAGTTGGATAAACAAGACGCTGCAATTGATGGACTGAGAAAAGGGCAATCCAATGAAAGGCGGCGAAGGCCACATACTCCTCCGATTGCTGAATTTGAACATGATATAGGTAGCAATGAAGCAAGTGATGATGAACATGACGGTATAGGCAGATTTGCTTATCGAGGTGCTAGGCAAGAGCAACAACCTCGATGGGAGCTAAGGGGTCGAGATAACATCGATAGAAACATTGTAAGCATCAAAATGAAGATTCCTCCTTTTCAAGGGAAAAATAACCCGGATGTATACCTTGAATGGGAGAGGAAGGTTGAGCTCATTTTTGAGTGTCATAACTACTCCGAAGAAAAGAAGGTGAAATTGGCATCTGTGGAGTTCACTGACTACGCACTGGTATGGTGGGATCAAATTCTTCTTAGTAGGCGTAGAAACATGGAAAGACCTATCCAGACGTGGGCTGAAATGAAGGCGGTGATGAGGAAGCTATTTGTACCAAACCACTACTACCAAAACTTACACCAACGTCTTCAAAGCCTTACCCAAGGTACCAAAAGTGTGGAGGACTACCACATGGAGATGGAGATAGCTATGATTCGGGAAAATATTGAGGAAGATAGAGAAACTACGATGGCACGATTCATATGTGGGTTGAACTGGGAAATTGCTAACATAGTGGAGCTGCAGCACTATGTGGAGTTAGAGGACATGGTGCATATGGCAATGAAAGTAGAGAGACAACTCAAACACAAGGGTGGAAATAAGCATGCTACAACAACTTCGGCTTCCCATTCCACATGGAAACCGAATTGGGGGAAATCAAAAGAAGAAATAGTTGTTTCCAAATCCAAGGAAGAGAAGGAGAAAGGCAAAGACAAAGTGGGCAACCATGAAAAAGGTATAACTTCTTCTCAATCTAGTAGGTACAGAAATACCAAGTGTTTTAGGTGTTTGGGGATTGGCCATATTGCATCACAATGCCCAAACAAAAGAGCAACGATTATGAGAGATGATGGTACTATTGAGACTGATGATGAAAAGAGCAATCATGAGTCCATGCCTTCACTAGAAGATTCTAGAGATGTTGAGTATGCTGCCCATGGTAAGGCATTAGTAACTAGGAGAGCTTTAAACATGCATGTCGTGAAAGATGAAAATGAGGAGCAGCGTGAGAATATATTTCATACTCGATGTTACATCAATGATAAGGTGTGTAGCATGATTATCGATGGAGGGAGCTGCACTAACGTAGCTAGTACCACATTAGTAGAGAAGTTGGGGTTGCAATGCATAAAACATCCTAGGCCTTACAAACTTCAATGGTTGAATGAGTGTGGGGGGAGGTTAGGGTGAATAAGCAAGTGTTGATTGTATTTTCAATTGGAAAATATTCTGATGAAATTCTATGTGATGTGGTCCCTATGCATGCTAGTCACATCTTATTGGGCAGGCCATGGCAATATGATCGATGTGTCACTCACGATGGGTTCAAGAATAGGTATTCTTTTCTAAAAGATGGGAGGAGTGTGACCCTTGTACCATTGACTCCTAAGCAAGTGTATGAAGATCAAAAGAGATTGAAAAGAGCAAATGATGAGAAAAACAAAAAAGAGGCTGAGAATAAAACAAAATGAGAGGTAGAGAGCATTGAAATTAGAAAAAAAAAAATGGTAAAAATGAGAGAAAAACAACAAGAGAGGAAAAAGTGAGTTTGTATGCAAAAGAAAAAGAGTGTATGAAAGCTTTTTATGCACAAAGACCTCTAGTTGTACTCATGTACAAGGAGGCATATTTGAGCACTAACGAACTCACCTCTTCCTTGCCTAGTGCTGTTGTTTCTTTGCTGTAGGAATACAAGGATGTCTTTCCTGTGGACGTGCCCAATGGTTTGCCACCAATTAGAGGAATTGAGCATCAGATTGACTTCATCCCCGGGGCTACGATTCCCAACCGTCCAGCCTATAGGAGCAGCCCTGAGGAGACTAAGGAACTTCAAAGACAAGTTGAGGAGCTGCTTGCCAAGGGGCATGTGAGGGAGAGCATGAGTCCGTGTGCGGTACCCGTGCTACTGGTACCAAAGAAAGATGGATCATGGAGGATGTGCGTCGACTGTAGAGCCATCAATAAAATCACTGTAAAGTATCGTCATCCTATCCCTAGACTAGATGACATGTTAGATGAACTGCATGGCTCTTGCATCTTTTCTAAAATTGATTTAAAAAGTGGCTACCATCAAATAAGAATGAAACCGGGTGATGAATGGAAAACTGCATTTAAGACAAAGTACGGTTTGTATGAATGGATGGTTATGCCCTTTGGTCTGACCAATGCACCTAGTACTTTCATGCGCTTGATGAATCATGTGTTGCGTGCATTTATAGGCAGATTTGTTGTTGTCTACTTTGACGACATCCTAGTGTATAGCAAGAATCTTGATGATCACTTGGATCATTTGAAAGGTGTACTAGATGTTCTTAAAAAAGAAAATTTGTTTGCTAACCTAAAGAAATGTGATTTCTGCATGGAAAAGGTTATTTTATTGGGTTATATGGTGGGTGCTAAAGGCATAGAAGTGGATGAGGAAAAAGTGAAAGCAATAAAAAATTGGCCAACACCTAAATCTGTGACTGAAGTACGTAGTTTTCATGGGTTGGCTAGTTTTTATAGGCGATTTGTGAGTGATTTTAGCACCATTGCTACACCTTTAACTGAAGTAATAAAAAAGAACATGGGGTTTAAATGGGGTACTGCACAAGAACATTCCTTTAAAATGCTTAAAGATAGGTTGTGTTCTGCTCCATTGTTGCTTTTACCTGATTTCACTAAAACTTTTGAGATTGAATGTGATGCCTCTAGGATTGGAAAATAGAAAGAAGAAAAAAAATAGAGAGAAAGAAAGAAAAAAAAAAAAGTGATACTGAAGCAACAGATACATTCACCGTACTTATCAAAGTTTTTTTTTTTGTCATCTTCCTTTAATTCATTGTTTCTATAACATTTTCTTGTCATCGTTATTGGTTTAATACTACATGGATTCGAGGACGAATCCTTTTGAAGAGAGGGGGAATGATGAGAATTGACAGGCACCACTAAAGGATCTATTGCAAGTTCCAGATGAACCAATCATAAGGTCAAGAGCTAAGAAGATCAAGGAAGCGATGTAAGGATTGGTGCAATCCATTACAACGGGTAACAGCATAGCCTAGTGTTTAGTGTAGACTTTTTATTTCAATAAGTATAGGCATGTGGGCCTATTTTATGTTTATTAGTTATATGTGTTTAGGGTTACGTTATTTGAATTTGAATTTGAATTAAATTAAAATTAAAATTAAAATTTGAATTTGAATTTAAATTTGAATTTGAATTTGAAATTGAATTTGAATTTAGAATTTGATTTTGATTTTGAATTTGAATTTAAAGTTAATTGGAGGGGTTTATAAATAGACTTGTAGCCACATTCTACAAAAGAAGGACATTGAATAAAAAATGTGAGGTTTTGTTTCTTCAGAGAACTTGTGAACTTATCAAGGATTTCTTTCTTGTGGCGTTCAAATTTTATACCTTTAGTTCGTGATTTAATTATAATCTTTGGGTCAAGGTTTGTTACTTTATACCTACGGTTCGCGTTTCATTTATAAACGTTGGGTCGGGGTTTTCTATCAAAAACCTAATTTTTTAGGTTTTTTGGGCAAACATTCCAACATTGTTTGCCGGATCTCAATGCATGTCAATTGAGATTCGCATCATAAAGTCTACATAATTTATATCCTGGTGCTCTAATACCAACTGTAGTACCCCGAATTATTTGCTCTGATACCAACTATAGTAACTCAAATTTTAAATAGTGAAAGACCTCAAATTCATTATACTAGAGTACTAAATAATCTCATTATAACAACAATATCTCCAATATCAAATTTAATACATCCTTAGAAATTCTAAGATATAAAAAAATAACAAATTTAAAATTTAGTCTAAACTGTTTTTTCGTATCCCACCTACGCTTCCGCTACGCTACTCTAATTTCGGTTATGCTCCTCAAGGTGTCTGAAATGTTTAACAATAATTGGGGTAAGACACCTCTCAGTAAGTAAGGACTAGATTATTATCAGTGTGTAGCTGACATGAGCTTTACAATATAATAATACATTTAATAAATTTTACCTTAATAAAACTGCATTTGAATAATTGTAAATCAATTATATAAAATTAAACATACTTTCCTTCAAAACATAATATAAGCCTACTAAATAGCTCTGATTACATAAATATAAAAATATGTATAAAAGCTTAGGCCTAATGAAAAGAAAGTGGACCTAAGGACAATTAGCTGCTACTTTTTTGGATACGCTGAAAGGTCAAGGGGTTATAAATTTTATGATTCCTCGACAAAGACCTTCTTTAAGACAGGAAACACCAGGTTTCTTGAGGAAGTTGAGTTTGGGGGGGGGGGGGGGGGAGATAAGGTTAGGGATATTGTTTTTGAGGAGGAATTTATTTCTCTTCCTAGTATTGCTATTGAACCTGTTCAAGAAAGAAAACAAGACAATATCATTGTGCTCCCACACAAAATGAGGATATTCCTCCAAAAGAGCAAACTCAACAACCTCAAGAAGTGATGCCTTTAAGGAGATCCACTAGAGAAAGGAGAAGTGCGATTTCAGATGATTATATTGTCTTTCTCCAAGAACATGAGTTTGACATAGGTGTGGTGGAAGATGATCCAATCAACTTCAATCAAGTCAAACAAAGTTCTAATTCTCAAAAGTCGATTGATGCCATGAATGATGAGATGAATTCCACGAAAACAAATGACGTTTGGTGTAGAGACCTGAACCTTCATAGACTGGGTTCGTCGACGAAGGATCACATTCGTCAACGAATTCCTTCAAAGACTCATCGACGAAATTCAGGGCCTCGTCGACGAATTTTGTGGTGGATTCGTTGACGAAAAGTCCACCTCGTCGACGAATTGGACAGGGTCAAAGGTCCTATAAATATCATGTTTGGTTGCTTAGGGGCTAAGATTTCACCAAAAAGCTCTATCTCTCTCTCTCTAAGCTACGAATCTCTCTCTCTCTCTCTCTAGGATTCTTCGCCGTTCATCATCTGTTTCCAAAAACGGAGGGTACTGCGTGGATTAGAAGAGGAAACTCTACACTTTTAGTGGAGCGGATCGTCGTTTCAGAGAGTTTCGGGTTTTCTCAAAAATCGAGGTAGGAATCTAATCCTAGTTTTGATTAGCTATTTGGATAGCAGTAGAAAAGATAGTAAGATTATGTTCTGTGGTTTAGGTTTTCGGGATCTCGAGTTGTCGATTTGGATCATTTCCGGACGTAGTTTTGTTTTGAGCTTAAGGTAAAGGGAACTTGACTACAACAATTATTTTGGAAAAACTAAACAGCTAAAAAGCTAGTTTACGTTATTATGTATGATTTAACTGCTTATTTGTGAAATTCTACCTAGTAGAAATGCCGGTTTGATGATTTTATGATTTTTGGTAAAAACGAGGATTTCGATGTGTAATCTCCAAATTTTACAAACATTGTTTATTTGTGTTTATATTATAGTAGGAGAGGCTCAAATCCTTTATTTATTATTTGTGTTTATATTATAGTAGGAGAGGCTCAAATCCTTTATTTATTCAGTTAAACTATGTATATTGAATTTCTATCATTTAACGGGTTTTTGTATCAAACTTGTGTGATATATGTTGATATGGGAATGAATGGATTTTCTATACTATTGATATAGAATATGGGAACGAAGTTCCAAATTTTTTATACTAAGAATGTGATAAACAGAGGCTGGTGATACACCGAGACGCATCAGTAAACAAAGAGGGGTAAACTGAGTGGAAAGATGCCGGTTTGAACCCAATGCTATTATGTGAATTTGTGAAAAATACTGGAATTGCACAAGTTATCATATTTGTATAAATTGAATTTATAATACATGGAACCACAGCTTGAGAGTCCCGGGAGGGTTGAAAAATACTTTCTTTGTAGGGTGAAATAAAACCACTGTTATATGATACGGCGCGATATCATAGCTAGATGTACACGTGCAACCACACATATTAAACAATGTGGGTACCAAGATGGTCGGCTAGCAAGGTGAAACCATTGGCTGATATTGGGCCAATGGAGGCAGTCGGATCGTATCTAGAAATCAAGAAAATATAGTCTGCAAATTAAGGAAATCCATTTATGGGCTCAAGCAGGCTTCCCGTCAATGGTATCACAAGTTTCATCAAGTAATCATCTCGTATGATTTTAAGGCAGATTCGGTTGATGATTGTGTATACCATAAGATCAGTGGGAGTAAGGTTATATTCCTGGTTTTGTATGTTGATGACATATTGCTGGTGAGTAGTGATATAGGCTTATTGCATGAAACCAAGAGAATTTTGACCAAAAATTTAAAGACGAATGATCTTGGGGATGCCTCTTTTGTATTAGGAATTCAAATACACTAAGACCACTCTCGAGGTATACTTGGGTTGTCACAAAAAAGCTATATCGAGAGGGTACTTGCTAGATTTGGAATGAAAGACTGTCACCCAAGGGATATACCCATAGCTAAGGGAGAAAGGTTTAGTTTTAGTCAATGCCCCAAGACTGAGGTTGAAAAGAAGGAAATGTAGAAGATTCCTTATGCACCTGTTGTAAGGAGTCTTATGTATGCTCAGGTATGTACACATCCGGATTTGGCGTACATAGTTGGAATTTTAGGAAAATATTTGAGTAACCTAAGATTGGATCATTGGAAGGCAGCTAAAAGGGCTATGAGGTATCTTCAAAGAACAAAAGCCTACATGCTCACCTACAGGAAATCAGATAAACTTGAAATCATTGGGTATTCTAATTATGATTTTACTAGATGCCAAGATAGCAAGAGATCCACTTCAGGCTATATCTATCTGCTGGTTGGAGGTGCTATTTCCTGGAAGAGTGTTAATTAGACACTCATAGCGTCTTCGACCATGGTAGCAGAATTTATAGCATACTATGAGGCATCTAATCAAGGAATTTGGTTGCATAATTTTGTCACGGGGCTGCATATCTTGGACGGGGTTGAAAAACCGCTCAAGATCTATCGTGACAATAAGTTTGTGGTGTTGTATTCAAACAACAATTGAAGCTCCACCAAGTCAAAGCATATTGACATCAAGTTTCTGGTGGTTAAGGAAAGGGTTCAGAGTTGTCAAGTGTCGATAGAACATATTGGGACAAACTCCACAGTTGTAGATCCACTCACCAAGGGTTTACCGCCTAAGGTGTTTCATGAGCACACTGCTCATATGGGAGTCATCTTGTTTGACAATGTTGCGGTTTAGTGGGAGTTTTTATTTGTTTTTATATTCATTCTTGCAGACACTTGTTTCGTATTATTTTCTGCAGAAATAAAGTAGTAAAGGAATGCCTTTTTTATGTACTTGTGACTTTTAATGTTATCTTCCTTTTGGAAGAGTTAAGGACTAAGGACTAAAGAACTAAGGTTGATCTCATAAGGAATAAGGTAGGACCGGTTGGGATATGCTTGTTAAGGTTAAGGGGCATGCATATTATCATGCTACACATCCATACTCGATCTATGCCGTTGAGTATATTTCTACGGTGACCATTGATGGGTTTAGTTGCGAATATGAGTGTAACGAATGCCGCTTTGTTCCCATGCTAGTATATGAGATGAACAAGATTGAATTAAGGAAATGTTATAAGGATAATAGCCATATTGTGCACACTTAAGGTTTGGATAAATAATTTTTTTTTATATTTATGTGTCGCCTAAGTGGGAGATTGTTAGGAAATTTTAATTTCCTATTGTGGGCTCACATATTTAAGAACAATTATTTTACTAGGCTATTTTAACATCGATTGGGTATGAACTTTGCAATGTGTAGAAGCCCAATACTAAGTTAATTTAGGACTGATGAGCTTCTAAAATTAACCTAGTATATAAAGAAATCATAATGGGGTTGTGGTCCTCAAGTCAAATCATAAATAGTTTTCACGCTCTTTCTTTCCCTATCTAAAGAGAAGAACACAAGTGAGGCACTCAAGGATTTGATTGTGGAAGATCAAACTCTCCGCTAAAGGCTATAAACAATCAAATCAAACACATCTGTGGATCCAGGTATTTATTCCGCATTTAGTATGGATCCAGGTATTTATTTCGCGTTTAGTTTTCTTAATTGAATAACATGATGATCTTGGATTATTTGATTTATGAATTAAAGTTAAGTCCAACACCATATGGTTGCAACTATTAAAAAGAATAATGCTTCACTACCCTATGCTCACATTATGTCCAAAGCACTTGAGGCTTTTTGTGTGAATCTTAGTAATACTAGGCCTACTTCCATTAAGACCAAAGTGTAAAATGAGTTAGGTTGGGTTAGAAGAGAAGAACCACCCAAATCTAGGTGTATAGTCTCTTTGTCCATTCCTACCTCTTCTATCTTCAATGGATTGGACATTTTGAAGACCTGTCTTTTATAAAGAAGGTGGATGCACTGGCTAACAAAATTGGACATCTGGAAGAACTGTCAACTCAAAATATTACAACTATGGAAAAGATTCTAAAACAGAATGTTGAAATATTAGTTTTGGTCCAACCTCAACCTATCTTCCACAATAATCATCTTGAGTAATTCACTTATTTTTGGTCTAGAAAACATTTCTTTTGGTTGTTTGATTTCTATGGTTTGTTTTCACACATTTTTTTTTTTTTGGTTGTTATGTTTTTGGCCTTCATGTTTCTTTTTTATCATCTCAAAAAGCGATGAGATGTGATTATGCTTATGCTACTACTACTGCTATGTCACTATGTTGTTATGTGCTACTCTAATTATAGTTGATATACTGATATGTGATTGTGCTATTATTGTATACCTGAGTATGTTTTCGCTATTTTTTAAAAAATATTCTCCAACTATATTATTATGATACTATGAATGGTAAATGCCTTAATATGGTGATGCAAATTGGAAGTGAGAGTTGCACAAATATTGTGGCATAGTTTGAGGCGTAGCATATTGCACAAAAGGTTTTGTAATGAAAAAGGAGGAGAATGTCAAAGTTAAACTTTGATGATTGACAAAACTTATATGTTTGATGTTGATTAGATGAATTTTGTGTTAATGACTACCATTGTAGATGTAAGAACATATACATTTATAGATGTAACAATATTTACAAATGCAATGACAAATGTATTTACAGATGCAATGGCATACATTTATAAATGCAATGATAGATGCATTTACAAATTATGTGACCAATGTCTATTTTAAACACTTGATTATAGTAAATTAACTTTACTCTATTTAGGTTGATTTGATTATATTTCCTATTTTATACTATTATTACAATCTTGATCATATTTCTAATTTAAACTAATGACAAGAGATTTAATGATCACTTCATATCTTGGGAATTCATTAAGCACAAGCATTGCATCTCTTGTCGATTAGGCATTTATTGCAAAAAAAAAAAAAGGCTATTGCTCAAAGGAGGCATTGTGTTCTCTATATATTGAACTCAAATGACTTGAAGGAAAAAAATTGAAATACACATCTTGAAAGAGATTTTACTACTATCCTATTTGATATGAATTTCTTGTATTTCTAATCCAATTGTATTTATTTCTATATCTTCCTAATAGGTTGAGACTCTATGAAATCTCTAAGCTCACTGATTTTGAAATTTAGAACGCATTTATAAGAGCTAAAAAGGACTTTGGAGACCCTTTTGTTCTCTTTCTTGTTTCTTTTTATTAGGTATGTGGGGATTATGTTGTTCTGGGTGCTATGGAATTTGTTGTTGGTTAAGGAGTCCAGCAAAGTGGAACTGAGATTGTTTCATTTTGGTAATTTGGGAGCTTCCTCATGGGGATTGTGTTGCCTTGAGTGTGGCGACACTATGTTTTGGCTAGGTTACCAAGGAAATTTAATGTGAGATAGGATGGTTGTCCTGAATATGAGATACTAGGTGTATTTTATATTAGATCATGGTAGAAATACTCAAATGAGTTTGTTTGATGAGTGGATGTAGGATTGGTAACTGAGCCACTATAAATGTTGTGTGCTTCTCCCAATTGTGGTTTGATTATATTTTATGATTGTTGTGTGGATGCATTTAAATTTGAGCTAATTCTTTAACAACATTGATTGTGTTAAATTACTCACTGATATTGCTTTTATGAAGAAATTTTTTAACTAATCATAAGTTTTAATAAGCCATCCAATTCACCCCTCTTTTGGGTGCCTATGGGATGAACAAATATGTTTAACTTGTATGGGTGGTTGGAGATTCAAATGACAGGATAAGTTGGAGATAACACCAAAATACTTGTAATTAGGATTAAGGGTTGAGTATTTGCTTATAAAGAAATGATCCATCTACACAAAGATACCAATTTTGTCAGTCAATTGACATGACCATGTGCAAATTTATCCTACTATCATATTCTCCATTTCTAATTTTCTATATATCCTTTTCCCCCCTTTTTCTCTCTTCTCTCTCTCTCTCTCTCTCTCTCTCTCTCTCTCTCTCTCTCTCTCTCTCTCTCTCTCTCTCTCTCTCATTCATTCTTTCTTTCACCTTTTCTTATTCTAATTCGAGCATGGCCACCTTCCTCTTTCTTCTCCCCCCTCCTATGATTTCTATCCTTATTAACAATCCATATTAACTATTTTCCTATCTCTAAGGTGCATAACTAAGATCCCAATTATCCTTACACGCTATATGTCCAATACCCATTCACACTTTTTTCAGAAGTTGTTTATTTTTTATAAACAATTGATGAAGACTCTTAGGATTATTTTTCTTGAATGGTATATTTATTATTGTTGGAATGAGTGCCAATAAAACCATATTTCAGGATTAGTTCAAAAAATGGGTTTTCATTCTTTATTAGCAAGCAATATATTTCTTATGGGTGATCAAGGAAGACTATAACATTCTAATTACATAAAGGTGGCATAGGTAGGCAACAAGATTAAGGCCAAAGTGGAGCATTATTATTTTCATTAGTTAACTCCAACATCACCAAATACATCTATGTGTGCAAATTTCCTAAGGACAATTTAAGGAATTTATGTATAATTGAATGTCCCCAATTGGACTTTGGGAGTATGGTTTTAAACCACGAACTGATTGGGCAGTTTGACTGCCTAGTTTAGTCATGGTCTAATATTAAATCCTTTAAAAGTATATGTGTGTGTGTGTGTTTTTTTTCTTTTTTTATTAAGTAAAACATAATATCACCCTTCAAGTGTCACCCCAGGGAGTATAAATAGAATTCTTCATAAAGAATATTGAATTCATTTATCATTATTAACTTAAATATTTATTTTACTTTATTTTGTTTTCACTCTTTTAAGAAATGATTAAAACATAGATAAATAAATACATGTCATCTAGGTGTTGGACTTTGATCAAAGTAGTCATATTTAAATATATAACATAGTAAAATGCAACTGTGATTACTAAACTACATAGAATAAAATTTGTAGGTAACTAAACTTTAATCTTGTGCAATGAGGTCACTCAACTTATGAAATGTAGCAATGTCCCATTTTCCATCAAAGAAAAACTTGCCTCCATTAAAATATATCACACGACAACTTTGAGATCCATGTGACAATCCACTAATAATATTTATCTTTCTTTTTATTGTTTTTAATTGCTTTTCTTTTATCAATAATCCCCTTCCCATCTTTGTCATTACCTCTCCTACCCTATGCCCAACACTTTTTAGTTCTACCCATAGAAGCCCAGCTACCTGGAATGCATTTGCAATTCTTTTACCGGTGCTATCAAACATTTTTGTGAATTCACCATTGGAGATTTAGCCGACCTACATTAGTGTTGTAGAATCATCAGTGTCATGTATGAGTAGTGCGAAGCTAGGGTTTTCATTTTTTAATTTTATTATTATTATTATTATTATTATTATTATTATTATTATTATTATTATTATTATTATTATCATTTGCAATTTTGGGACAAATGTACGTTCTAATAAAGATATAATTCTGGCTATTAGAATAACATTTGAATTATAACTTCTTGAATAATTTTATGTATATTAATAGATTTTAGTGCTTTGAACATGGTTGGAGAAGAGATTGGCATGCATATGATGGTTCCAAATGCTTGTACAAGATGAAGGACCTAAGGAGAATAATTGACAGAGTAGTTCACTAGAAGAAATCCATTGGATCATGACATATGTAGAGGGGTTGGGGATGAGATGGTAGGGCTTTTGCTTGTCTTGGCAGTGTGAGAGAGAGAGAGAGAGAGAGAGAGAGAGAGAGAGAGAGAGAGAGAGAGAGTTGAAGAAAGGGCAGTACTTGACGGGTAGTAGCATGCTTGGGAAGGAAGAAAAGAAAGAATTTTTTTTTCAAATGCAAATGATTGTGTATACCCTTCATCTCTTTTTTAGAGTTGCCACATGAGTCTCAAAACTGTCTTGTAATCAAATTTAATGAACGCATGTTTTCCTTGGACTCAAAATGGGACATTGTAATACTTTGTAAAATTATGTGACCTTGTTACACAAAATTAAAATTTAATAACCTTAATGATTTTATTCAATAGTTTAGTGATAACAAGTGCATTTGAATTGTTAGGTACTTTATCAAAGTAGCAAGAAAAAAAAAGGAATATAGATGCTCTTATATATTATTGACTCCTTAAGAACCTCCTCTCACAAGCCCTAAACTTTATATGGTTGTACTTATGACCTTGGACATAATGTACCTCACTTTCTATTTGTGGACAAATAATCTCACCCTTGTGATTCAAGGATGGAGAACTTATGTAATAGTATAAGAAGATTGATAGCGTGGTTTTTTTTTTCACTCAGCTCCCTCTAGGATTCCTCCATAGGTGTAAGTTCCAAATTGTATTATTAGAAAACTTGTAAGGCTTATTTATATGGTTTCTCATCATAAAGGACTTATGCCTATGGGAAGTGTGATCCTCAAATTAAGCTTTGCCCATTTAGAATTAGAATACCATAATCAATTAAAATATTGTTAACTAATTAATTAATTAATCAAAAAGAAGAAGCAAGATAGATGAAGTAAATTTTTATTGAATTTGATAAAGTAACTATATATGATGATTGGATTAGAATGCTTGCAAAATTTTATTGACTCAAAAATAAAGATTGCACACATCCACATATGTACGCATTAGTTAAGTCTTAAGGGTTAAGTTCGTACAAATTGACAATGAGGAAGGAGTTTGATGTTTTGGAGGACAAAGATTCGTTTTCATTTTTTTTTGTGTAGAGGTAATGCTGGATGACTTCATTGTCTGTAGAGCAAAAATAGTAGGCCAGAGGTAGCATGTAATAATCCCAAAAATATAAATACATGAATATATATATATACATACATATAATGATGATAGGGATATATAGGAGGTTCGCAAAAATTGTCAACCCCCTTGCAAATTTCAATTTGATAACTTTTTCCCCCTCCCACCAATTCAAATCCAATTTGATTATCCCTGCCTTTTTATTAAATGATGACTAGCTAAACCCCTCCCCACTTGCATGCAATCTTATATACATCCCCACTTGGCCTTCTGCATGCAATCCCATGTACTCCCTTTGCAAAATTACAAATTTACCCCCCCAATTTGCCTATAAATAGGGATGTTCCTAACCTTCATTTATATAAAAATTTTCAAGAGGAAGTGAAGGAAAAGTGAGAGAAAGATTTAGTGGTAGAAGGAGAATTTTTATACACTTAAAATTCTCACTCTCTCACTCTTTCAAATCTCATTTTAAAAGATAAAAATTTATCTTTGATTGTTTTAGAGGAATAGATCAGTATAAGTGAGTTGGATTATGTCAGTTTATATAAAATATACCTGCGTTAAATTAAAGTAAGTGGATTTGATGATATATGTAATGACCCCAAATTATTACCATTTCTTCTGTATATATATTATGTAACAATATAATATTACGTTGATACCCACAATAATATTCACTATAACGTCTCGAACCCAAAGTGGTACTGAGGATACCTGTTCATAAATTATACCATCTATGCAGTGGAAAACATAAAATACTTAAACCTTATTTACAATACCAGAGTTTCAATATTTCCCAAAAATATACATGTACATCTCCTAAAATCCACAAAAAGAAACTCTCAGGGATTACTTAAAATCCACTACCTAACTCATCACTTACCCTAATTCTAGGATGGTACTAACAACTCCTCTACCTGGGAGCTTATCCTGCTCGCCTATCTGGATCACCTGAAATGTTTAAATTCTAGGGTGGGACACCTCTTAGTAAGATGGGATAAATTATTACCAATGTGTGGCAAACGAGTTTTTCATGAATAATATACTATTAATTAAACTGTAATCGAGGTAGCAATTTGATTATAAATACATATCATAATTCATACCTTTGCCATTAAAAATTCGAACTTTCTATTTAATCTTACTTTTAGCTGTAATGCATAGATCCTGATTTTCTGAAAAATCTGCTTTTACTAATATATACAACTGTAAAACTTCCTTGGATGGATAATTGTAATTATGAATTTACCCTGCATAATCGGGTTGTGCGGTCCGTGAGTTAGACTTAACCATGGCTAGCCTACCAGGTTAAGTCAAACTATAATATGTCTATAGTATGATTGGCTCGCTCAACCTGGTCCAGATAGCCAAGGAGCTCCTCTACTCTCCTATGAGGCACAATTGACTGTCAACACCACACTCTATTTGAGATATGTGATTGCACTATTTATACTGTATTAGCTACGATACCATGCCCTGTGTTCTGTTCTAGTCCATCAGGGTTTTGATACTGTATAATATTATGCTGTATACATATATATATATATATATTACTGTTTTACCATGATTCTGTATAAACTATAATACCATGATTGTATAAGGATTGTAAATCATGGTTCTATAAATGCTGTAACATTATGGTTTTGTAAAAGCTGTAAAATCATGGTTCTGAAAAAGCTATATAGAATTTTGTATTAAACTTCTATACTATACCTGATATTTCTCATGCAACACAATTTAAATGAAACTCTTATATTATAATCTGTATGGGTAAAACTTTATTTACCTGCTATATGAAAAATAATACATATCATTTGTAAAACTTTATTGTAACCCAAATTTCTGAATTTTCACAAATGTATAACACATGTAAAATCCAAATTCCATACTCTAAATTTGTTTCCTGTAATATTCAGAAAATCATGTACTGATACCCCATAATTAAATTCTGTACTTTAATTGGTAAAATTTCTGAAACTAACTAGCATAACTTATCCCCTTACCTGATTTCTTGATAGGCCTGCTAAAAACCATAAATCCACGTCCACGACATTCAGAGTTCCGAACCCTGAAATCACATTTTCTCGAGTTCAATCAATTCAACCCCAGAATAATAATCTCATTCACATTTCCAAAGCCCAAATGCTCCAAATAACGAATTAAACCCTAAAATATCTTACTTACCCTAGTTTTGGAGTGGTGCCTAGGAACCCTAACTCAATAATCTGCTTCGATTAACTTGTAGAGAATTATCCCTAGAACCTCGTGGTGGTTCCTGATCGTTGAATCGGGTTAAAATGGAGCCGAAATTGAAGAGAGAAGGTGTTAAGGCCGAAACCTAGAGAGAGAAAGTGAGGAGAGAAGTTTTTATTTGCTTAAAAGTGATTTTAAGCCTATATATATAGACAGTTGTCCCCGTGTACTCATCGATGAGAGAAGCGGGTTCGTTGACGATCCTTAAATACTTTGAAATTTCCTGGCTCTTGGGATATCCTCGTCGACTAGTCCCTACTGCTTTGCTCTGCAAATTTTCTTTTCCTTCTTTTTCTTTTCTTTCTTTTTCCTTTTCCACTTTTTCTTATAAATTAAATTTTTTGTGTCTCTACATTCTCCCTTAAAAAAAATTTCTTCATCAAAATTTGCTATTTATCACATTTTCTAACCTTAAGGAAAAATATCGCAATTTTATTAATTACCCTCACTTATGGAGGAGGAATACCGTGGTTACAAGGGAGGGTTCTGGGAGATTATAACCATTCATATAAAAAGAAAACTCTTCCAAAATCATTTATAACCTAAATCCAAAAACACTAACTATGCTACCCTACCCCATACAAGTCAAAATACATACACTGTCATTTACTTTTCCTCTTACAAGCTCAGCTCTGAGCTCCACTGAATAGATGTGGATATCTTTGCTGCATCTATTCTTCTAATTCCCACAAAACTTCCTCAACTACATGATTGCGCCATAACACTTTTATTAGTGAAATCCTCTTTGTGTGTAGCTCATGTTCCTTATAATCTAAAATCTGCACTAGCACTTCTTCATAAGATAGTGCATCACCAAGCTCCAGTACCTCATAACTAATCACATGGGAGGGATTTGGGTCGTATTTTCTCAACATGGATACATGGAACACGTCATGAATCCTGGATAGAACCGGAGGTAAAGCTAACCTATAGGCAACCAGACCCACTCTCCCAAGTGTCTCGAATGGTCCAATGTACCTAGGGCTCAGCTTACCCTTCCTCCCGAACCTCATCACCCTTTTCATTGGTGCAACTTTCAAAAATACATGATCTCCTGCACCAAATTCTAACTCTCGCCAGCGAGTATCTGCATAACTTTTCTGCCAACTCCGAGCTGCTCTGATTTCGTCTTTGATAAGTCCACCGATATCATGAGTTTGTTGAGCTAGCTCTGGCCCCAAAATCTATCTTTCCCCAATTTCCTCCCAATATAATGGTGATTGGAACCTCTTGCCAGATAACGCTTTATATGGTGCCATCCCAATGCTAGCCTAGTAGCTGTTATTATAAGTAAACTCGACTAGTGGCATAAACTGTACCCAACTACCCCCAAAGTTTAGCACACAAGCTCGCAGCATATCCTCCAGTGTCTGTATCGTCCTCTGCATCTAACCATATGTTTAAGGATGAAATGTTGTGCTAAATGTTAACTGAGAACCCATGGCTCTTTGAAAGCTCCTCTAAAATACGATGTGAACCATGGGTCTCTCATGTAGTCTAACTATCTCATGTATGTACAACTTAGTCAGTCTGCTCAAGGAGTAGTTAATTTTGATGGGAAGGAAATGGGTAGTCTTCATTAATCGGTCCATGACCACCCAGATGACATCCTGTCCATGCAATGCTGTAGCCCTGTAACAAAATCCATAGAAATATTTTCCCACTTCCACTCAGGAATGTGGGGTGACTGCAATTGTCCCGCTAGTCTCTGGTGCTCAACCTTTACTTGCTGGCAAGTCAATTACTACTCTACATACTCAGTTATCTTTTTCTTCATATTGCTCCACCAAAAGGACTCCCAAAGATCCTTGTACATTTTCGTACTTCTTAGGTGTACTGTATACAAGGATCAATGCGCCTCCTCTAAAATAGTTCTTTTAATTTCAGCATCTGTAGGTATGCATAGATTGGTACAAAACCTCAGAGCACCGTCATCAAAAACATTAAAATCAACCCCCTGTTCACTATGTACTCTATCTCTGATCTTTACTAATTTTGCGTATTACATCCGAGCAGTTTTAATTTTCTCCAGTAGCATCGGTTGAAGTATTAGATTGACAATAATTGTATGGTGATTACCCTCTACAAGTTCCACCCCAAGCCTTTCCAAATCCATTTTGATTTAAGGCTGCATCACCATTGCTAACATAGAGGCTCTCCTCGATTTCTAACTCGAGGCATCAGCTACCATATTTGCTTTCCTTGGGTGGTAACTGATGGTATAGTCGTAATCTTTAATTAACTTCAGCCATCTCCTCTGCCTTATATTCAACTCTTTCTGTGTGATGAAATATTTCAAACTTTTATGATCTGTAAATATCTCATATTTCCTACCATACAGATAATGCCTCTAGATCTTTAAGGCGTACACCACTGCAGCCAACTCTAAATCATGCGTCTGGTAGTTCTTTTGATATTCCTTGAGTTGTTGAGACTCATATGCCACGACTTTTCTTTGCTACATCAATACACAGCCAAGTCTTCTCCGAGATGCGTCACTGTAGATCACAAAATCTCCATCTCTTGATGGGATGGTCAAAACTGGTAGGGTGACAAGTCATTGCTTCAGCTCCAGAAAGCTCTGCTCACCTTCATTGGTCCACTCAAACTTCACATTTTTCCTTGTGAACCATGTTAGAGGACCTGGTAATCCAGAAAAACCCTCTACAAACCGCCGATAGTATCCCGCCAAGTCCAAGAAACTTCTAATATCCTGAATATTCCTCGATCTCACCCAATTCACTATCACTTCTATCTTGCTTGGATCTACCGAAATACCGTCCCAGTAGATCACATGTTCAAGGAAGGTAACCTCCATCAGCTAGAATTCATATTTCTTAAACTTAGCGAACAATTTATTTTCTCTCAACACCTGTAGTACCATCCTCAAATGATCTTCATACTCCCTAGAACTCTTTGAGTGGACCAAAATATCATCAATGAAAACCATAACAAATTGGTCCAAGTACTGGTGGAAGACCTTGTTCATCAGGTCCATAAATGCCGCTAGTGCATTGGTCAATCTGAACGGCATAACCAAGAACTCATAATGGTCATTCCTAGTTTGGAAAGCGGTCTTCGCAACATCTTCTACTTTAATTTTTACTTGATGATATCCTAACCGAAGATCAATCTTAGAGTAGACTCAGGTTCCTTGGAGCTGATCAAACAATCATCAATACGGGGAAGTAGATTCTTATTCTTAACTGTTACTTTATTGATCTCTTTGTAGTCAATACATATCCTCATCGTCCCATCTTTTTTCTCCACAAACAGAACTGGCGCTCCCTAAGGCAACCTACTAGGCCTGATAAATCCCTTATCTAATAATTCCTACAACTGATCTTTTAACTCACTCAACTTTGCTGGAGCCATTCTATAGGGAGCTTTAGAAATTGGTGCCATCCTTAAAAGAAAATCAATGGCATTCAATCTTATGATCAGGAGGTAAACCCAGTAATTCCTCTAGAAAGACATCTGAAAATTTCTTCACCACTAGAATATCGGTAAGTTTCAATTCTTTCTCTAGAACTACCTTTACACAAGCTATATACCCCTGACATTCGTCTAGGAGTAGCCTCTTCACTTGAATGGTTGACACTAGCTGTGGTGAGGAACACACGTGCGACCCCACAAATTTGAACTCCTGCTTTCTAGGAGGTTTGAAAACCACTTCTTTTTGGAGACAATCGATACTGGCGTAATTAGCGGCTATCTAGTCTATACCCAAAATCATGTCAAATCCCTACATATCTAATACCACAAGATCAATTGGTAATATTCTTCCCTGAATATCTACTGGATAACCCTTAAGCACCCTTCTACACCTCACTACTGATCTGGTCGGTGTGGCCACTGATAATTCAATGTCTAGCAATTGAGTTTCTACCCTACATAGCTTGATATACCCTAGTGACACAAAAGAGTGTGTGGTCCCTAAATCAAATAAAACAACATCTTTATAGAACAAAATAGTAATAATACCTATCACGACGTCGCCTGTTGTCTCAGCATCTCATAGCATCAAAGCATAGACCCGCGCCGGGGCGATATTCCTCTGCTGATTCCCTTGGGGCGCTTGATTATTTCCCTGAAACAGTCTAGGAGCTAGTGCATTGTTCAATGTCCCATGACATGCCTGCGCCATGTGTCTAGGTCTCCCACACCTATAACAAATATTCTCTCCTACATGACATTCTCCCATATGCCTCTTGCCACATCTAGGGTAGATAGGACAAGTCTGCTCGCTCTGATACCCACGGTTCCCCATCACTTGCCTCTGACCTCTGCCATACCGGTCTCTTTTCCATGGGTACCGGCTGGTGCTTGCCTGAAACTCAGGAGGCATGGGCCTCTTTCTTTGGTTCTGTATCCTAGCACCCCTTTGCCTGCTTGCCTCTGCTATAACAACCCTGTCCACCAATTCTGAGAAATCCTACTCCTTTAGAACTGCCACCTATTCATAGATTTCTTGCCTTAAGCCTCTATCAAACTTCCTTGCCTTCTTAGCCTCATTTGGGACAATGTATGGGGCAAAGTGCGACAACTCAATAACCTTTGTCGTGTACTGCTGGACTGTCAGATGCCCCTGCGTAAAATTCAAAAATTCCTTCACTTTGGCTTCTCTGATGGTGGTGGGGAAACATTGATTGAAAAACAACTCCTTAAACCAGCTCCAGGTCATGGCTACTAGTACATGCCTCTATTCCTCAAGCAGTTTCACAGCTGTCCGCCACCTCTCAGCCTCACCCATCAACCTGTACGTGGCATAGAGGACCCACTGTTTATCAATGCAGTGTAGCACCATCAGTATTTTCTCAATTTCCTATATCCAGTTTTTAGCAACCGCGGGTCGGCTCCCCCTGAGAATGCCGGAGGGTTCATACCAGTAAACTACTGGATCATACAATGTTGATTAACTAGTGGGTAGCCCTATTCTTTGGTATTCCATGCGATTTTTGCCATAACTTGCTGTGCTACGCCACACAACACCTGGTCCGAGTGACTGCCTCCCATACTAGAAGGCCCTGCACCGCCACCCCCACCAATATGTGCATCGCTATTTCCAGGGTCCATCCTTCAATTAAGACGAGAATAATTTGAAAATCCGAACTTCATAGTACAACTATTACATTCATCTAACTAAGAATCATCAATCCACTTGTTTAAGGTTCTGTCTTACCATTTAGAAACAAAAACCGATGATAATTTACCATAACTTGCTTGAAATCATCATCCCAGGAAAGTCACAGAAACTACCCTAAAGTTCGCGCCTCCAAACTGTGAGACAAAACCCTAAATTTTCATATTAATCCCTCACATTGACTCTACCAAAATCCTAGTCCATCCTCTTCCTACCCTCATCAAAATCCATTCCTATACTTTGTTATTGTTTTCCGCTGTGCACTAAAGTCTATAGAACCTAACAACCTAGGCTCTAATACCAAACTTGTAACGACCCCAAATTATTACCATTTTTTGTATATATATTCTGCAATAGTATAATATTAATCTCATGCCCATAAAAATATTCATTATAATGTCCCGCACCCAAAGTGGTACCGAGGATAACTGTTCATAAATTATACCATCTATGTAGCAGAAAACATAAAATACTCAAACCTTATTTACAATACTAGAGTTTTAGTATTTCCCAAAAATATACGTGTACATCTCCCAAAATTCACAAAAAGAAACTCTCAGGGATTACACAAAATCCACTGCCTAGCTCATCACTTACCCTGATTTTAGGATGGTACTAACAACGCCTCTACCTGTGAGCTTGTCTTGCTCACCTATCTGGATCACCTGAAATGTTTGAATTTTGGGGTGGGACATCTCTCAATAAGATGGGATAAATTATTACCAGTGTGTGGCAAATGAGTTTTTCATGAATAATATGCTATTAATTAAACTGTAACTGAGGTAGCAATTTGATTATAAATACATATAATAATTCATACCTTTGCCATTAAAAATTCAAACTTTCTATTTAATCTAACTTTTAGCTGTAATGCATAGATCCCGTTTTTATGAAAATCTCCCGTTTTTCTGAAAATTTGCTCATACATTATATATATATATATATATATATATATATATATATATATAAAACTGTAAAAATTCCCTGGATGGATAACTGTAATCATGAATTAACCCCGCATAATCGGGTTGTGCGGCCCGTGGGTTGGACTTAACCATGACTGCCCTACCAGGTTAAGTCAAACTATAATATGTCTGTAGTACGATTGGCTCGCTCAACCTAGTCTGGACTGCCAAGGAGCTCCTCTACTCTCCTCTGAGCCACAATCGACTGTCAACACCACACTCTATCTGAGATGTGTGGTTGCACTATCTATACTATATTAGCTACAACACTGTGCTCTGTGTTCTTTTCTGGTCCATCAGGGTTCTGATATTGTATAATATTATGTTGTATATATATTACTGTTTTACCATAATTCTGTATAAATTGTAATACCATGATTCTATAATGACTGTAATATCATGGTTCTATAAATGCTCTAACATCATGGTTCTGTAAAAGCTATAAAATCATGGTTCTGAAAAAGCTATATAGAATTCTGTATTAAACCTTTGTATAATACCTGATATTTCTCATGCCACACAATTTAAATAAAACTCTTATACTATAATCTGTATGGGTAAAACTGTATTTTCCTGCTATATGAAATTAATTCATATCGTTTGTAAAACTTTCTCGTAACAAAAATTTCTGAATTTTCACAAATATATAACACATGTAAAATCCAAATTCCATACTCTAAATTTGTTTCCTGTAATATTCAGAAAGTCATGTACTAATACCCCATAATTAAATACTACACTTTAACTGGTAAAATTTCTGAAACTAAGTAGCATAACTTATCCCCTTACCTGATTTCTTGATAGACCTGCTAAAAACCCTAAATCCACATCCACGACGTTTAGAGCTCCGAACCCTGAAATCACATTTTCTCCAGTTCAATCAATTCAACCCCAGAATAATAATCTCATTCACATTTCCAAAGCCCAAATACTCCAAATAACGAATTAAACCCTAAAATATCTTACTTACCCTAGTTTTGGAGTGGTGCCTAGGAACTCTAACTCAATAATTTGCTTCGATTAACTTGTGAGAATTGTCCCTGGAACCTCGTGGTGGTTCCTGATCATCAAATCAGGTTAAAATGAAGCCGAAATCGAAGAGAGAAGGTGTTAGGGCCAAAACCTAGAGAGAGAAAGTGAGGAGAGAAATTTTTATTTGCTTAAAAGTGATTTTAAGCCTATATATATAGACAACTGTCCATGTGTACTCGTCGACGAGAGAAGCGGGTTCGTCGACGATCCTTAAATACTCTGAAATTGCCTGGCTCTCGGGATCTCCTTGTCGATGAGCGTAAGGCTCTCGTCAATGAGTCCATGCAGCTTTGCCCCGCCAGTTTTCTTTTCCTTCTTTTTCTTTTCTTTATTTTCCCTTTTCCTTATTTAAATTTTTCGGGTCTATACAATATAAGCTTTTATAAATATACCTGCGCTTATTTTGATAAAAAATATAATAATTCTGTCGGCTAATTTACAACATTATAATATCTTATTAAAAATAAATAATTATTAGCACGCAGATCGTGTGACATGAACTTATTTTATTACATATTTTATAAATGAGGAATGATGGGGTTTGTAGGATGTTATTTTTATTACATGTTTTATAATGAGTAATAATGAGATTTTTATAATACTATTTTATTACATGTTTTATAATGAGTAATGATGAGAATTTTATGATGCTATTTTTATTACGTGAATTATATTAATGTGTTTCAAAAACCCTTTTGGGCCAAAGATTATAAAATTAAAAATACTTGGTATCATTGCTTACAGTTTACAGTTTGCAAGTTGCACCAACATTGGTTTACAGAGTGATTTTATAGAGGAGTGGGTTTCTCCTGAGTGCACACCTAATTTCAGAGCAAGACTTAATAGGGAAATCTCACTTACAGTTAAAGTTACAGTTTGATTTAGTTTGGCAGGCTAGTCAAGTAAGTCCAATCTTTGGACCGCATAATCTAGTAATGGGGATAAACATGACTTATAGTTAATAGGCCTAAGGAATTTTTTTACAGAATAAGTAAATATATATATAAACATGACCTATAGTTAACAGGCCTAAGGAAATTTTTTACAAAATAAGTATATATATATATATGAGAACAGGGCCTACAGTTAAAAGACCTAAGAAATATTTTTGCAAAGCAAGTAATAGAGAAAGTGTATATATTATATCTATATACATATATATAAGTATTATAGTTATAGTTTACATTTAATAGTTACAATATGCAATTATAAATCTTATAGCTATATTTTGATGGAAAATAATATGCAGAAATTTATAAATGGTTGTTTCAGTTTTTCAAATGCAGTTTTGATGCTATAGTAATATATGTTAATTGTTGCAAAATTTTGATACTGTAAAGCTCATCTTAACTACACACTGATATAATGTTTCTTACTCACTGAGCGTTGTCTCACCCAATTATTTCTCCTACCTTACAAATAGCTTTGAGGAGCATACTGGGACTTAGACCAAGAAAGCACATGGGCGGTATTAGAAAGAGATAGCAATTTTAAATAAATACTAGTATATCGCTAGTTAGAATTGTCTTAGGTTTTATGTTTTGGAAATTTTAAAATATTTTTAATTCTAATGTTTAAAGAAACACCTATAAATACAATTATTTTGCACTCCAGTATAAAAGTAGTTGAGGTTTTTTTTACTTCTGCTATTATTGTTTATTACGTCACCTGTGAAATATTTATAGAAAGTCGCACCACAGACCCTATTAGGTCCGAGGAGCAACAATATGGTATCAGAGCCCAGGTTATAGGTTTTGTAGCCTTTAGCGAATAATTTTTACTAGAGTATAGGTATGAATCATGATGAGGGTAGGATTGGGTAGGTTAGGATATTTTAAGCCTATTATTTTGTTACACTATAATAATAGATTTATGATACAAAATAAACTTTGGTCATTTTCTTCAGAATGGATCCCAAAGGTAGCAACATAAATATTGAAGGAAATGAGAATAATATGTGGACTTTCAATGAAGAAGGCATCAATGCTACTGTGCTACTACATGAGATAGAACAACAAGTCATGGTGGAGATTTTGCACCATTAAGGGGAGAGAATTGTCCACCCACTGACGGCGGTTCTATTGTTGAATAGTTTAATCGCATGAACCCTCCGACCATTAAGGGAAAAGCTGGTCCAATTATTGCAAATATTGGATTCAAGAATTGGGAGAATTGCTACAATTCCTTCATTGCACGGATGAACAAAAGGTGTTATATTCTACTTTTAAAATTGCCGGTGAAGCTAAACGTTGGTGGAACTCAAGGAAATTTCTCTTGGAACAAAAACCAGGTTCAACAATCCTTATGTGGGAATGCTTTAAGAAGATTTTATTTGAATGATATTTCCCGACACCCACTAAAGATGCAAAAGCCAAAGAATTTACAAACTTAATATGAGGAAATATAACCGTCCAACAATATGCGACAAAATTTATTGAGCTATCCCCGATTTGTATTATATTTAATTCCTGATGAATCAAAGAAGGATTGAAAGTTCAAAGAAGGCTTGAGCCCAAGGATATATGAACATGTTGTGGTATTCCAAGTTAAGGACTTCTCCAAATTAGTAGACAAAGCAACCATTGTTAAGAAAAGTCTATAAAGGAGTGCGGAGATATACGACCGCAGAAAGAGGCCCATCCCTCAAGGATTTCACTCTAGTAGAAATCAAGGCCCTTGAAGAAGAACAATAATAATTTGGGCTAGAGGCAAACAATGGGGAATCAGACTTATCAAAACAATCGACAAGGCACCCCTTGTCCAAAATGCAATAAAATGCACTGGGGTGAATGTCATACTGGATTAAATATTTGCTATCAATGTGGTAAAGTTGATCACTATGCACGAGACTATCGTGCGCTGTAGAATAATGCCTCTTAGTCAATATAGGGGAAACAACCTGCCACCTAAAGGCAATAATCAACATAATACCACTCAGGCATGTGTCTATACTCTCACTCCAAGAGATGCAAAAAATGCTAATGATGTGGTGACAAGTAATATTTTCATATTCTATAAGAAAGCAGTGGTATTATTGGATTATTGAGCCACACATTCCTTTATATCTATGGCTTATGTTAAAATGTGTGAGGTTGGAACCCAACCATTAAATACTAAGTTATCTGTAGTTACACCAACAGGAACCTTGATAGTATGTAGAAAGATACTTAAGGGTTATCCAATTTGTATTAAGGAAAGAGTGCTACGTAATAATTTAGTAGTATTCAATATGCATGAGTTTGATGTAATTCTAGGGATGACTGGTTGGCTTCCAGCTATGCTAGTATAGAATGTTACAATAAAGAGGTAGCGTTCAGACCTCTTGGAGAGCAAGAGTATAAATTCATTGGATCCCATGTGCGCTTTTCTCGCTAATATTGTCGACCGTTCAGGCAAATAGGTTACTTTTGGATGGATGTTAGGGGTACCTCGCATGTGTGAGGGGAGGCACCAAAGGAAGAATTAAAGCTTGAGGATATCCCAATATTAAGGGAATTCTCGGATGTATTTTTTGAGGACTTAATTGGGTTGCCCCCCGATCACAAAATTGAGTTCGCCATCGACCAACTTTGAGGAGTTGTTGGACAAAGGTTTCATTAGACCTAGTGTGTCATCATGGGAGCACCGATACTATTTGTTAAAAAGAAAGACGGGTCGATGAGAATGTGTATTGATTATTGGAAGATAAACAAGGTAACAATTAACAACTAGTACCCACTACCCCACATAGATGATTTGTTTAATCAACTCCAAGGAACACAAGTTTTTTCTAAGATTGATGTTCGATCAGGGTGCCATCAATTGAAAATCAAGCTAGAGGATGTTTCAAAGACTGCATTTAGAATTAGATATGACCATTATGAATTTTCAGTCATGCCATTTGGGTTGACTAATGCCCTTGCTACATTTATGGACCTTATGAAAAGGGTCTTCCATGAATGTCTAGATCAATTCATTGTGATCTTTATTGATGCTATCTTGATTTATTCAAAGAGTCCAATGGAACATGAGAACCAATTGAAGCTAATACTTTAGGTTCTAAGAGAAAAGAAGCTCTATGCCCAACTTAAAAAGTGTGAGCTTTGACTAGAGAAAGTTGCATTCTTAGGATACGTGGTATCCAAAGATGGAATTTTTTTAGATCTAAGTAAGATAAAGGTCATAGTAAATTGGGTGAGGCCTAAAAATATTCACGAGGGTAGGAGTTTCTTAGGTCATGTTGGATATTATCGCCGATTTGTAAAAGGATTTTCCAAAATATCTGTCCTATTGACGATGTTGACAAGAAAGAATGTTAAATTTGAGTGGACTGATGAATGTGCATGAAGCTTTCAAGAATTAAAGCAATGGCTCATCATTGCCCCGGTACTGATGATTCCTTCGGGAGCAAAGGTTTTGTAATTTATAGTGATGCATCTCGGAAAGGGCTTGAGTGCGTGTTAATGCAACATGGAAAGGTCATTGCATATGCTTCTCCACAGCTCAAGGAGTACGAGAAGAATTGTTGACCTTATAGGTCACGCCCGATTTTGATAATGACAAATACTCCTGTATTTAATAAATATCTAGTTCATGTGCAGGTTCATATTAGCATATCATCAAATGGCACGCAAAAGCTCAAAGCTTGAAGACAAATTCATGCTCCTAATTGTAATATTTTTTTAGTGAATTTGTCTGTAATAGTAATTAGGGTATTCGGTTTGTAATAAGCACATAGATCACATGCATGATTTATTTTGTAAGCTCAAACCAGATACAAATAAAAAATGACCTTAGAAAGACCTTAGGGTATTCCCTTGTCGACCGACACCAGACTTTTTTGGTGTCTTCAAATTGGCCCCCAAGTGACCTTAGGACACACACATTTACACATATATTTGTTGGGCACTTGAATAGGGCTTGTTTGTTTCGATACGCGACCGAAATGCACATATGGTGCACTTTCGGTCGACCAGCATAGCCAGTTCATTTTGGCCTGGTCGACCGAAACCTCCCTGGGTGAAAGTTTGACCACTTGGTCGACCAAAACCCTTTTTGGTCAACATTTTGACCACCTGGTTGACCGAAGCATGTAGTTTAAGAAGCCCTGGTTGACCGAAACCTTCTTGAGTCAAAATTTGACCATCTGGTCGACCGAGCCCTTACAGTTCATTTGACCCCGGTCGACCGAACCACCTGGGAGTCAATATTTTGACCTCCCGGTCGATCGACCACTTTCGTACTCCAACTACCTGGTCGACTAGAGGGTCCTCGGGAGAATTCCCAGTGGTCTGGTCGACCGAACCAGGCAGTTCAAAAAGGCACGGTCGATCGAACCTCAGAAATTTGAGAAATCGGCCATTTTCGGTCGACCGAGACCTCAGTTCAAAAACTCCCTGGTCGACCGAACCATATGAGTCCTAATTGACCGAAATATTTCTGGTCGACCGGACCTCTCCGGTTGCACCTAATTTTTTACCGCAGTTAAAACTTTAAACGGGGTTAAAATGTTTTAAAAGTCATTAAACTTTTCTAATAATCCCTAATAGGTCCCCAACGATCAAAAACTTTGGTATGTCTGTATATACTCTTTCATTTGGTGGATTAAGCATGTATTAGAAAAAAGATTAAGAAAATCTCTCTCAAGCAAAAATACTTTCTTTTGATTCCCATTTGCTCATACTCTTCCAAATACACTTTAGCTTACATTCAATACTCGTAAAATCATTTGTAAGTATTCTTAAGTGCTTAGATAGGAGGGTTTACTCTCTTTTGGTTGTGAGATTGATATATTTTTATTGAGAGCTGAACCAAAAGGATTCTTAGGGTACTTAGCCAATAAGTTCATCCTAAGAAGACTTTACTAGGTCTTCTGAGATTGCATATTTATTGCAATATCTTAAGAAGCCCATTTTTGCTTTTGGTTGCGAAATATTTTCAAAATAATTTACAAATATCTATTGCTCTTTATTTTGAAAACCATTTGAGGAGATATTTGTGTTTGAGGTGAAACATCTTTGTTGCAATATTTATTCACTCAAATATTTTTGCTGAAAACAAAGATGCTATATATTTTGCAATCCAAGCATATACATACTTCCATGATTGAGATATTCTATTGATTGATATTCTTGAGGCTTATTTGATATTCTGTGTGAATACATTTGATTGAAATACCTTGAGATACACAGATTTCTTGTTTGACACTCTCACGTACTTACTACACTGATAGAAAACATAGTTGAGAGTTGAAATATTTAGACCACACAGTGCTTACATTTTAAATCATTTGTGGTGTTTGTGTTTGTGCGCATTTGTGGTACAATTCTACTTTACGTGAAAGCACCCATATATTGTACCGTTTCATTGTATATCTGAGAGATTCCAGGCATTGTCTAAGGGGGCGGTAATCCAGCCCGGTAAGGATTGGTGTAAAGGTTGAGGTCAGCCCTGTGGTAATTTGACTTGGTTTGTATAGGTGCCGCTCCACCCATTTAAGTGAGCAAGTTATTGTGATAATCCTTGTGCTGGTTAGCCAAGGCGGGGATGTAGGCAGTTGGCTGAATCTCGATAACATATCTGCGTTTCATCCTTTCTTTACTGCTTTCTGGTGCTTGTGTGCTTGTTTAAACTGCTTTATTTAATTTCTGGTATATTTACATTATTTGCACTAGATTGACCATAGGCTTGTGAATATATTGCTCTTAGGAGGAATACCTAGGAGATAAATTTAAAAAATACCAATTCACCCCCCCTCTTGGGATCACGGTAAAGCTAACAAGAATTATCCTACGCATGATTTAGAACTAGCAGATGTGGTATTCGCACTAAGGATTTGGAGACATTATCTATATGGTGAAAAGTGAGAAATTTTTATAGACCAAAAAGTCTCAAGTATTTCTTCACGCACAAAAAATTGAACATGAGATAGAGGAGATGGTTAGAGATAATAAAAGATTATGATTGCACCATCAACTACCACCCTGGAAAAGCCAAAGTTGTAGCAGATGCTTTAAGTCAGAAGTCATTAAATGCCTCAGTCTCAGCAATGGTGACTCAACATCAAATCATGATGGATCTTGAAAGGTTTGTTGTTGAAATAGTGGAGGGAAATCATTACGCTCTCATTGCTAGTTTGGTAATCCACCAACCTTGATGGAAAAGATTAAGGCTACACATATGAAAGATGTATAATTGGTAAAGATCATGGGTAAGGTACAAAATGGACTGAAGGCATATTTCAATATTTAGATGATGGGGTTTTGAGTTTTCAAACCAAATTTTGTGTGCCCAATGATGATGATATTAAAAGAAAAATTTTGGAAGATGCTCATCAATCTCTCTATTCCATGCATTCGGGAAGCACAAAGATGTATCGGAACTAACGAGAATCTTTTTGGTAAAATAACATGAAAAGAGAGATTGCATAGTTCGTAAAATATTGCCTTACTTGTTAGCAAGTGAAGGCTGAACATTAGAGACTAGCAGGTAGACTATAACCATTCCATATTCTTGAGTGGAAATGGGAGCACATTTCTATGAATTTTGTGACAATATTACTAGCAACACTCCATGAGCAAAACACCATTTAGGTAGTTGTTGATCTTTTAACAAAAACTGCTCATTTTATTCCAATAAAAGTTAATTACTCTATGAATAAACTTACAGAGTTGTATGTTTAGGAAATAGTTAAGCTACATGGCGTACTCGTATCCATCATATCGGACCGAGATCCACGATTCACATCTCAATTTCGAAAGAGTTTGCAAAAAGCCTTGGGATATGAACTTACCTTTCGCACAACATTTCATCCTCAAACTGATGGATAATTGGAGAGAACAATTCAGATATTGGAGGATATGCTAAAAGCGTGTGTGCTGGATTTCAAAGGAAGTTGGATTCTGTACTTGCCTTTAGTTGAGCCTATAACACAGCTATCAATAAATCATAGAGACGACACCTTATGAAGCATTATATGGATGGAAGTGTCGATCCCCATTATATTCGGATGAGGTTGGTGAACGATGACTTTAAGGTCCAGAGATTACACAAAGAACCTCTGATAAAATTAAGCTTATTTGAGATAAAATAAAAATAGCTCATAGTGAACAAAAGAGTTATGTTGATGCCCGTCGATGAAAGTTAGAGTTTAAAGTAGGGGACAATATATTTCTCAAGGTTGGTCCAATGAAAGGAGTCATGAGCTTTGGAAATAAGGGTAAGTTAAGCATTGGTATATTGGACCATTTGAGATACTGGAGAGAATTGGTCAAGTCGGTTACAAAGTAGCCCTACCTCCTGTAGTATAAAAAATTCATGATGTGTTTCACATTTCAATGTTGAAGAAGTACATTCCAGATCTTTCTAATGTGATAAGTTATAAGTCGTTCGAAGTCAATGATATTCTATCATATAAAGAACTACCAGTCCAGATTTTAGACAAGGGTCATGAATTGCGTACTAGGAAGATTCCATTAGCAAAAGTACTTTGGTGCAACTGTACTATTGAGGAAGCATTATTGGAACTATAGGAGGAAGTACGCCAAAAGTACCCACATCTTTTCAACATTAGGAGGCTAGATTAAAAACTTGACACTATACAAGGTACTCATTCAGGAGATTTTCATTAGGATTATATTTAGTAAATTTTGAGGACGAAATTGTTATGAGGGGAGGATGTAATAATCCCAAAAATATACATACATGAATATATATATATATATATATATATATATAGACACACACACACACATAATGATGATAGGAATATTAAAAAAAATAAAATTAAAAATAAAATAAAAATAATAAAATAAAATAATATATATAACAATAATAAAAAATAATAGGATCGACATAAGCGGCCAACCCCTTTGCAAAATTCAATTTGGTAACTTTTTCCCCCTCCCACCAATTCAAATCCAATTTGATTACCCCCACCTTTTTATTAAATGTTGACCAGCCAAACCCCTACCCACTTGTATGCAACTTGCATGCAATCATATGTACCCCTCCTCCCACTTGGCCTTCTATATGCAATCCCATGTACCCCCTTGCAAAATTACAAATTTACCCCTCCCAATTGCCTACAAATAGGGATGTTCCCAACCTTCATTTACATGAAAATTTTCAAGAGGAAGTAAAGGAAAAGTGAGAGAAAGATTTAGTGGAAGAAGGAGAATTTTTATAGACTTAAAATTTTCACTCTCTCACTCTTTCCAATCTCATTTTAAAACATAAAAATTCATCTTTGACCATTTTAGGGGAAAAGACAAGTGAAAGTGGGTTGGATTATGTCAGTTTTATATAAAAAATACCTGAGTTGAATTAAAGTAAGTGGATTTGATTATATATGCTTTTTATAAATATGCCTAAGTTTATCTTATTAAGAAATATTATAATTCTATGCATTATAATATTCTATTAAAAATAAAAAATTATTAGCACGCAAATCGTGTGACATGAGCTTATTTTATTACATGTTTTATAAATGAGCAATGATGTGATTTTGTGTTGTTATTTTCATTATATGCTTTACAATGAGTAATAATGGGATTTTTATATTACTATTTTATTACATGTTTTATAATGAGTAATGATGAGATTTTTATGATGCTATTTTCATTACATGAATTTTATTAATATGTTTTAAAAACCCTTATGGCTTAGAGATTAAAGATTTATAGATGATCGGTACCGTAGTTTATAGTTTACAGTTTACAGAGTGCACCCATACTATTTTACAGAGCAGTGGATTTCTTCTGAGTGCACACCTGGTTCTAGACCAGGACTTAATAGGGAAAATCTCACTTACAGTTTAAGTTACAATTTTATTTAGTTTTGTAGGCTAGCCAGTTAAGTCCAATCTTTAGACAACATAACCTAGTCATGGGGTCAACATGACTTATAATTAATAGGCCTGTCGTGACGTCCCAGACCCACTAGAACCACTGGCATAGGTGCGATTGCAAACTGGGAAAAAATGGATGTGAATTTTGAAAAAGATATTTTCGTGAAAAAATAATGTGTGATGGAGTCGCCCCTAACCTTTTGAAATGCGGTTAGAACACTTGATTGCTACCTTGTTAGAGATAAAATCGGTTTGCTTTACCAGAGTCAGACTCGAGAGTTCGGTTATGTGAGGGGAAGGTATTAGCACCCCCTACGCGCCCGTTCTTACAAACGGTACCTAATTAATCGAAAATTATCTCAAAATAAATTTAATAAGCCTTTGAACATTACTCCCTTTCTAAAATAAAAGAAAATACACAAAATAAAATACTGTATAAGTATTCCCTCTAAACCGAGGCATATCGTACTGCAAAGAGCTCAATGCCTCCCTTTGCAATCATCGGGATGAAAAATAAAGAAAATAGTCTACAAAAATACACTCCCGAGGTTTTGAAATCTCATAGAGTTTTTCTAAATAGGAAAGTACTATTCTGGGAGGTTTTTTTGGAATTTGTTCGGGATGGAAATGATTTGCTGGGCCAAAAAAAGTATTTTTTGTGTGCAGGTGTGCATACAAGTGTGTGTTTAAGTGTGCACTGTGTGGGTGTGTGTCTACTGTGTGCATGTGTTTTAGTGTGTGTAACAGTTGTGTGTGTGATGTGTGTATGAAACAGTGTGTGTCTGTATGTGTGTGCAGGTGCTGGGTAGCCGAAAAAAGAAAGAATCCGAGAGAGAGTCAAAGGGATGGGAGAATGAGAGTGAGGGTGAGAATGGGAGATTCGAGAGTGACCGGTGGAGCAGGGCTGCGAGGGAGAGACCATGAAGGAAGCTGGTTTGCGAGGGAGAGGCAGTGAACAATGAAATCAGCGAGGGAAGAATGGCAAGGATCTAGGCAAGTCAGATGGATGAGAGAACAGAGGAGAGTCCGTCCTTGAGTGTGAGAGCCTGCGAGTGAAAAGCTTAGTAATGGAGACCTAGAGAGAGAGAGGAAGATGAGGATGGTTGAGCTTTTGGTTGGGCTTCTAGCCGGTGAGGAAGGATAGGTTGTATCATTGAGATGGTGATGGCGTGGAGATGGTGACGGTGGCTAGCAATGGCGAAGAGAGAGAGAGAGAGAGAGAGAGAGAGAGAGAGAGAGAGAGAGAGAGAGAGAGAGAGAGAGAGAGAGAGAGAGAGAGAGAGATATGGAAGAAGATATGAGGGAGTGTGCGAGCCTCAAATATGGTGAATATAGGACTTGAGGGAGAGCTGTTGGGTTGAGAGAGTGAGCGAATGGAAAGTGGGGAGAGCTGCCAGTGAGGTGATTACCAGTGTGGACGGTGAGGTGGACGTGAAGAGCTGCATGCTGTGGGTGAGTGTGTATAGCTGTGAGGGTGACCAAAGCTCCCAAAGGTGATAGTCATAGGAATTGAAGAGTTGCCATGCGGTGACTCAGTTGCATCGGAGGCTGAAGAGAGTGAAGATCTGCTAGGCTTCAAATATATCAATGCCATCTTATTGGAAATTTATTAAATAGACACTTAGATCCTTATATTATATGAACTCACCTCCTCCACAACTATTGACAGAAGCAGGAATACTTCCCTGACCAAATCTCTAAATAAACAAAACCCAAGAGTACGACCATGCATACTCCAACTGGGATCCAATCTGCTACCTCCTATTTTATCCCAATTACCTACTAAACGTGAAGAGAGAACAGACCCAATCGTCCTTTCAAAACATGGGATCCGCTTAATTTTTCAATTCATATGTGGTTTTAACATTTCAAAACAAAGGCCAAGTAGTCCTAATTAACTTTTGTTCCCAGCTTTTGCCTTCTTTAACTCAGAAACAGAGCTAGCAATTTCAAACTTCAAACGCGAACAAAGAAAAAAGGTCTAATCACCAATGTTGCCTAACTTCTCACAGAAAGAGAGAGAGAGAAATAGAGATATACTGGCGAGTGTAGGGGTTCGGTGATATGCCTGAGCTAGAAAGATGATACCGGTTTTACTGAGGATTGAAATTGGTGTCGTGCTATTAGAAGAGGTGCAGAATTAGTGTAGGGAAGGTGAGCATGAAGATGACTCCATTTGTGGCTCTATCGACGGCGATGGTTGCAAGAAGCTACCCTCTCTTTCGCCTGAGGTGCGACTATTAGAACGTGCTGGGTACAGAGCTGGTGGAGCTGTGGTGGTCAGAGAAGGCTAGTGGATGAACGAAGGGTGATGGTTTGCTGCAATGTGGTGGTCAAAAGAACGTAAGGGAGAGGCGAGCTACGAATGTTGGATGAGAGGCAGTGGAGTGATAAGAAGGAGAGAGGGCGAGAGATGGGAATAGAGTGTTCCTGTGTGTGAGGTGAATAGTGAGGTAGAGGCCAAGAGGGAGGCCGAGAGGGAGGTTAGTGCCAGCTCGTGAAAGTGGGGGAGTTTTCGATCAAGGGAGATGGATTTGGTGGTGGTCGTGGAGGCTTCCAAGTGGTCACGAGGTTCGCTGGGTGTGGCCGCGGCGGTGATGGTGGCGAGTGAGGACTTGAGAGATGGGAGAATGAGGAACCTGTGTGTGAGACTGTGGGAACTCAAAGGGGGAGTGAGGGCTTGGGTGTGAGATGGAGGGATCGAAGAGTATGGGGGAAGAGATGTGTGAACAATGAAGAGAGGATGAGAGGGATGGATTTTGGGAGTTTGGAGAGTGCTAGAAAAGATGGAGAATGGCCTTTTTGTAGGCTGTAGTGTAGCAAGACTTTTCCAGGAAACCATTTGGCGCCAAAAATTGGTTACAGGAGAATATTTTCCCCTGCGCAGTACTGTTAGGTGATTTTAAGAGAATATCTCTCTCACGTGCTTCCCTGTTTTCAATTATTTTTGTTATTTTTTGCTACCCCATTTTATTTTCCAAAAATAAGAAACCCAATTTCATAACACTTGATTACTGAAAATTGGAGGGATCCGAACTTGACTCCTTGTAAAAGAATACCGAGACTCAATTTAAAACATGGAGACTAGGTTTAAGACATCGGAACACAATTTAAAATACTGAGACTCAATTTAAAACACCGAAACTTGGTTTAAAACATCGGGACTCAATTAAAAATACCGAGACTCGATTTAAAATACTGGAACTCAGTTAAAAACATTGAGACTTAATTAAAAACATCGAGACTCATTTAAAAACACTGAGGCTCAATTTAACACACCAAGACTTATTTAACACATACTGGGACTCGGTAAAAACACCGGGGCTCAGTAAACATCAAGACTCAACTTTAGACACTAGGACTCATCAAACACATACGGGACTCATTAAAAAACACTGGGACTCAGTAAAAACACCGGGACTCACTAAAAACAAAACGAGATTCGTCAAAAAACATTGGGACTTAATTAAAAATATCAAGACTCATTGAAAGCAAATTGAAACTCGGTCGAGTTTCTTAAAAGGGTCCTCCAATTTTTGGGGCATGAAGTCAACTTTTACTGTGCCGGGTCTTCTTGGGGTAGCCTGGTTAAAATTGGGGTGTTGACAGCTGCCCCTCTTTGTAGGCTTTGTTGCTTGAATGTAATAGTAGGAAATCTCATATGTTATTTGTAGCAACAAGCCTGCAAAGATAAAAGACACATATTTTAACCAGGCCACACAACTTTTTAGTGCCTACGGCTCAATCAGGTGTTGTTCCCATCAATCAGGGAAGGGGAGATGCCAGACAGGGTTAAATGAGAAGGTTGCATTTATTCTAGCGAAGATAGTAGTTAGCAGTTTTTTTTTTGGTTGGAAGTTAATGGGGGTTAATGGGTAATGGGCAGTATGGGATCACAAAGATTCAATAAGGTGGGACCGCGATGGGTCAATAAGAATGGGCCCACGAAGGGTTAACAAGAGTGAGACTGCAATGGGTCAATAAGAAAGGGACCATGAAGGGTCAATAAGGTGGGACCACAATGGGTCAAAAAAGGGGGACCGCGAAGGGTCAATAAAAGTGGGACCGTGATGGGTCAATAAGAATGGGACCATGATGGGTCAATAAGAATGGGACCACAATGGGTCAATATGGTTGGACCGCGATGGGTCAATAAAAGTGGGATCACGAAGGGTCAATAAGTGTGGGACCACGATGGGTCGATAAGGTGGGACCACAATGGGTCAATAAGAGTGGGAATATGAAGGGTCAATAAGTGTGGGACCGTGATGGGTCAATAAGGTGGGACCGCGATGGGTCAATAAGAATGGGACCGGGAAGGGTCAATAAGTGTGGGACCGCAATGGGTCAATAAGGTGGGACTGCGGGACCGCGATGTGTCAATAAGAATGGGACTTCGAAGGGTCAATAAGTGTGGGACTGTGAGGGGTCAATAAAGTGGGACCGCAATGGGTCAATAAGAGCGCGACCGCGATGAGTCAATAAGAGCGAGACCGTGGAGGGTCAATAAGGTGGGACCGTGAAGGGTCAACAAGAGAAGGACGATGATGGGTCAATAAGAGTGTGACTGCGATGGGTCAATAAGGTGGGACCGCGATGGGTTAATAAAAGCGGACCGCGAAGGGTCAATAAGAGTGGGACTGTGAAGGTTTAATAAGAATGGGACCGCAAAGGGTCTATAGAAGTCGGACCGCGAAGGGTCAATAAGAGTGAATAAGATAATTAAAATAATTTGGATGAAACTACTCGAATGAATGAGATAATCAAGAGGACTTTGAGGTGATTTAATGCCTTGGTTTCGTCGTGAATAACACTGTTTTTGGATGTGAGGGTTGATGCCCTAATTTCAAGGTAGATGACTCAATTTGGACCAGGGGGATGGTTACCCTGTATGGGGGATGATCAATTGGGTATGAGGTCTTGAGATCTTTTGGGAAATGTCCTCAAGTGTAGGGTTCTATGTCCTAAATAATTACTTCACTGAGGATGATCAATTGGGTGCAAGATCCTAAGACTCTTTGAAGAATAAGTTCATGTGTAGGGTTCTAAGTCCTGAAAAATTGCTCCACTGTGGATGATCAATCGGGCGCCAAGTCCTGAGATCTTTTGGGAAGTCAGTATTTTGGAAAATGGTTACCCTACTGAGGGTGATCAATCGGGTGCAAGACCCTAAGATTCTTCTAAAAAATGTCATCAGGTGTAGTGCTCAGAGTTACTCCACTGGGGATTATCAATCGGGAACGAAATCCTGATGTTCTTTGGCTATCTTTAGATTACCCACTTTGAGACTCAACAACCAATGACTCAATTGATTCTTGGGGCCAACTACCACAGTTTCAAAGTATGTCAATTTATGCATGCGGTCAACTACCCTAGTTTCAAAATCTGTCCCATTGTTTTGGGTCAACTGCCCTAATTTCTAGGTAACTTTTTGTGTGCCCAGGGTCAGCTGCCCCCAGTTTCCAAATATGTCAAGACAAGAATGGTTCAGTTAAGGATGCAAAAGGGTTAATTAAAAGTTTACTCAACCAGGCAAGTATGAATGAATGGTGCTTTATTGCTATATGTATGCATGTTGCTACCTGAGATGCTAGAATGTAGTGATATGTTGCTATATGTACATGTGCATAATGATGCATGAATGCAAAAGATGTATGCACATTGCATGAGATGTCCTTTGTATTTTCCTTTTTATGCAATGCATGGAATGCATGCTGATGCATGAACTTTCCTTCCTCCAACGTGCCTGTAATCGACAACCCCATCCTTGTCCTTGGCCATTTTCAAATTCCAATCCAATATAAGGGTCCTTGAATTGATTGGTTAAAAATTCAACCCGTCATTTGCCCCAATTACATTGGTTTGTGCTTGCTCGCGGTCGTGTTTTCAAATTCCGAGTTGCCACTGATTCTAGCCATGTTTCAAATTCCAAAAGGTGCTCAAAATCTGCCTCAGTGTTAACCTACCACTGGTCATGGCCCTATTTTTGACTTTTATTCTATCATGAAAGCTCCTGAATTTTCTCTAATGGAACTCGAAAACTCCCTAGTTTCTGTCCTCAACCACTGATCTTGGTTATGTTTTCATCGTGCGCTCTGATACGAATGTATCAGAATTAGTTCAGATAAAACCCAACCCAAAATCTGCCCTAGTTGCCATTGTTCATCACTGATTTTGGCTTCAAATTTGGCTTTGACATAAAGGCACCTGAATTGGCTTCACGGGAACTCAACACAGAGTTCGACTCATTTAAGTGCATCTGTAACTATTCTAAACCATTTTACCCGCTTTTCACAAGGATCCTCTTTTGGCAATTGTGTCGGGGATTAAGCCCTTTTGACTATCCATTCTTCTTTTGGAGCTTTTGAAGAATGGAAAAAGGATTTTTTTTCTTCTCTTTTTTTCTCTTTCTCATTTTTTTTGTCTTTTTGTTCTTGTTTTTTTTTTTTGTTTTGTTTTTTTTTGAATAAATGAATGATGAATGATGAATGATCATACATGTAGGACATCAATTTGCTAAATCAAAAGGCCATAGATGTTTTACTGTGTTCACATGCTATTTCAATTGAAAAACTTCGTACCAATATTCAAGAGCCATATGATGATGGTGCTAACTTTTCAAACCGAATAGCTGATTTTCTTCTTTCACCGACTGCCCTAGTTTTATCGAGGGACTATTCTTTTCTTCTATCTTGTTCTGCCGTGAAACCACTAGAAACCTCTTGTTTAACTGTTGCCCCTAGTTTAGCTAAGTCCGACCCATGTTTTGATCTTAAGATGGTCTTTAACACTCAGGATGAAACGTAGGGTTAGGGATATGGGCCTTCAAAAGAAAGGGGAAACTAAGGCTCAAAAATCCCATCCCTTGATAACGTTTGCCCTAGTTTGGGTTTTTTGTAAGGTATTGACTGAACTTGTCACTTGAACAAGCTGCCTACGTACCTTGCTAGGATTAGGTTATTACATAGTTCAGATTCAAACATTGAGTCTGAGAAATCATCTGAGACAACAACGTGTGCCAATATGGTCAAGTCTTTCATTCGGACTGTAATGTAGGCTTAGGATACAGATCGGAGAAGAAAGGGGGTACAATAAGGCTCAACTTTTTATAAAGGGTAGTTTTTTGTCAAAGATCACATCCTAAGCATGTCCCTTTGCATTTTCTTTCTTTTCCTCCTTTTTCTACATTTTCTTCTTTTTTGGTCTTCCCTTTTATAGAGGATTTTTTAGCATCATGTTCATTGCGAGCTCAATAGGGACTAATTTTTTTTTTTAAAAAAACTACCCCAGTGTGGGGTGTGATCATTTGACGGGTTAATCAAGAATTGAATTCTTTTAGGTTCATGAGGGCTTGCAAGGGATTTCTTCTTTGGTCTTCTTCTGGGTAGTAGAAAAGATGGCCTGCCGTCACTTTGGTTGCCAGTTGTTGTCTCGCATGATTTGCCAAACCCTTGACACCCCTAACCCGATTAAACTTTTGGAAAATGACTTTAGAAGAAAATGGTTTAAAACTTAGGCTCAAAGAGTTTAATGAGTGATATTTCAATGTTTGGTTCTTTTATGGGAAAACTGATCGGCCAAAGATGACCATCTATCATTTAATCAAGACATGAGTAGCAAACCGACATGAGATTCATGGAACAAACGGATATTTTTTTGAGGTTTTCAAAACACTTCTTCGCAGTATTTGAATTCATAGGGTGTCGAACATTGTTTCATTTTCCTTTACTTCCGCCTCCAATCTTGAATTTTCATAACTAACATCTGCTTGAAGCTTATGAATACTGGTATTTTTCTTTTCATTATCTTAGCATGAAACATGAGCAAACAAAATTTTGGCAATTGAACTCTTGACGCAAGTGACATGCAAAAATGCATAATTTCATTTTATTGATAAGAAAGGAAATTTTCGAGACAAAAGCGTAATGGATTACAACAAGAGAATAAAAAAGGAAAACAAATGCATCCATGAAGTGGGCGGATGATTAAAAGCTTGCCAATTGTATATCTCTGTTTCCATGGTCAAAGTGTAAACCCATTCATTTAGACTACATGCAGAATATCCCTGGTCCATAACTGTTGTGCTCCTCTGTCTGATCTCAGCTTCAAAATATTCTTCTAACATTGCACTAAGGGTTTCTCCGTGTCAAAGGCCAGTCGACCGAAATCTCTTAACGTTTGTACTTTATGCTTAAAAGCCAACATTTTTTGATTGAATGACCTATTGCCCCAGAATGATAGTTGCATTGAGCATTTGGGTCATACCACTTTGGGAAAGGGGGTTGCAGCAATAATCCTGATATTGGCACAACCATTTGAATTGCCACCAATTGCAGGAGCAATTCCACATAAGTCATCGAAATGGGTTGAATTTCTTTTCTTTTTCTATCCATTGGGGGCCCCCTCCCATGTCCTGAACATTCAGCTGCCTTGTAACAGGCATAGGCCCGAGGGAAGTTGCTTGGGGTAGCGCACCTGGCTGCATTATCTGATGGACTGTGGGCTCGTAAGAAAAATTCTTATTCGTCCACTGGGTCATACCTTCCTAGTAAGGACGCCCCTGAATCATCTATGCTTCCTTGTCTTTCTTCCTACTAGTCCATTTCTTACACATATCAGTCTCATTTCCACTGTCTTTGAACAGACCTACCTTGATGTCGGCCTCAATCCTACCTCCTGCGGCCATAATGTCCATGAAGTTATGGGGGGTAGATCCCGGCAGGTGCCCACGGTAGGGATCTTTTAGCATCCTTATGAATAAAGTGATAGCTTCCCAGTCACCTATCAGGGGTTCTACCTGAACAGCTACATCCCTCCATCGATATGCGTACTCCTTGAAGGACTCGGTAGGTTTCTTCTCCATCTCGAGAAGAGTCATTCTGTATGGGGCCATCTCCATGACATGGCGATACTACACCTTGAAAGCATCAACCGAATCGCCCCATGTACGGATTCGAGCCCTATCCTGATGTACGTACCATCTGACTATTGTGCCTATGAGACTGCCCTAAAAGCAGTGCATCATGAACTTTTCTTTGTTAGTATGGGCGACCATTGTCTGAAAATACATACGTAGGTGGGTTCGGGGGATGGGGTCCCATCGAACTTCTCGAAGTCAGGCATCTTGAACTTTGGAGGGAACACCACATCGGGCACCAAACCGAAATCCGATGGTCTGACGACATTGGAAACCTGAGTCCCTTCTACTATTTTCAACAACTCTTCAAGCTCATTACAACAATGGTCACTTGCAAATTGGGTCATGCCGACCCCTATGTCCAAAGTTGCCATTGGCGGTAGACCAGCTGTAGAGAACCTTGGCATGGGTGCCGTGGAAACGAAAGTGGCCATGTTCGGTGGTGGTGGGCCATCTGTAAAAATCAGCGATGGCCTAGATGCCTGTTCTTGAATTGTCGTGGACTTAGGAGCATAGGCGGGTCCTCTTTGTTCTTCATCATCATCATTTATTTGTAGGGTTTTCCTTTTTAGCATCATAACCAAGATCTTGCTCAGCTTATCTTCTATCTCCTTTTGCTTCTGTTCCAGTCCCAAGAGTTTGCTATCTACCCTTTATGCCATGATATGGGTTTTCCTTATGGTATAGTAAAGGCGGGCAGAGGTGGTTGGAATTCTGGATTTTAATTTGGCCTAATAGGAAGTTGGAATGTGATTATTGGCCCATAGGAGAGGAATATGCATGCACGTATGCATATAATGCAACCTAAACAATCATTCGGCCAAGGTTTTGAAAAAACCCCATCATCAATGATCTCGGGAATAATCCGTTTTTCCCTTGACAGGGTGTCTTGGGAGATAAAATCCATGAATGAAATAGGCTTTTTTCGTAATATTGGCCAAGTGATATGGGTGCCTAACATGGATGCAAGATGTACACAACACAAAGCATTTTCCAAACATATGTACAAAAGACATGGATTACAACATGTGGAGAAGAATGTGGCTCTTGTCCCAACACAGGGTTAAGTTTGGATATACATGGGGTTCTCTGAGGCTTTACCCTAGGCAAGGGATTATGGTTAATCATGTGTGGTTAAACTCTAATCCCTACCGAAAAAAGGTCCCCAGATTGAGACTCCATCGTCCCTCATAGAGGTCCGGAGAAAGCTCGTATTGAGCGGAGTGGTTCACTGGTCCCTATAAGACCTGCCACATGGGGACAAACGCTATTACACCCCTATCTAATCCTAAAAGGGAAAGCCCATGTATAGAGTTGTGAGAGTGTGTGAGTTTATCATTTTTGGTTTACACTCTCTACCCCACATTCATCCATCCATTATTTAGAATTAAACACATGCTTTATTCACACAAGTCATGGAAATAAGTGGTGACATGCTTATCATCTCATGCTAAATCAAAGTATTCACAGTTAATTGCATGCTTATTCAGTAAATAATGAAAACGCAAGCAAAACCAAGCATGTATTCATTCGATTATACTTACTGTGGTGATTGGCGAGGTACTTGCGAATGAACAAACATATGAATTACATGTATAAAATTGAGTGGGAGTAATAAAAAAGGCTTGTTAGATTTGGATTTTGGGATAATCCTCAATTAATCATTGGCTCGACTCTCATGTGTCTCCAACGGAGTCGTCCTAGATCTGCCAGAACCACTAGCACGGGTGCGGCTGCGAACTAGGAAAAAATGGATGTGAATTTTGAAAAAGATATTTTCATGGAAAAACAATGTATGATGGAGTTGCCACTAACCTTTTGAAATGCAGTTAGAACACTTGATTGCTACCCTGTTAGGGGTATAATCAGTTTGCTTTGCCAGAGTCGGGCTTAGGAGTTCGGTTATGTGAGGGGATGGTCATAGCAATCCCTATGTGCCCATTCTTATGAATTGTATCTAATTAATTGAAATTATCCCAAAATAAATTTAATAAGCCTTTAAAATTACTCCCTTTCGAAAATCAAAGAAAATGCACAAAATAAAATACTATATAAGTATTCTCTCAGAACCAGGACATACCATACTCCGAAGAGCTCAATGCCTCCCTTTGCAATCATCGGGATGAAAGATCGAGAAAGTAGTTTACAAAAATACACTCTCGGGGTTTTGAAATCTTATAGAGTTTTTCTAAGTAGGAAAATACTATTCGGGGTAGTTTTTTGGAATTTGTTCGGGATGAAAATGATTTGCTGGGCCTAAAAAAGTATTGTTGTGTTTTTTCTAAGTATGAAAACATTTTTTTTTTTTGTGATTTTTTGTGATTTTTTAGCTATTGTTCCTGAACTTCAAAATAGCACAAATAAAATTAAGACAAAAACCATGGAAGTGAAAGTCTGAAAATATTTTTTGGAGTTTTCTAAAAGTTTTGTGATTTTTTGGACATTTTTTTGGATTTTTGTGAACTTTACTAACATTGAAATGATATTAAATAAATAAAATGAAGAAGACATGTGCCAATCGGTCCCAGGGGGGGGGGTGGGCTGAACTGGTCAAACATTGACCGGTCCGGGGGAAAACCAGTTTAAGGTCTTGGTTGAGACCATGGTCAAAACGCGTTTCCTTCCGCGTGGGTTGTGTGTGTTGGGGTGTGTGTTAGAGTGCATGAATGATGCATGATGCATGTAATGAGTATGAATGCATGACTATGTGTATGCATGGATAAGAATAAGCGTGCATGCAGGGTGTGTGAATGGGCATGCATACGCATGCGTGCATGAATGAATAATGACCTAAATAATGAGATAACGCATGAACAAGTGTGCGTATGAATAAGAATGGACGTGCATGCGTGCATGATGTGTGATGGGAAGGCACATGCATAAATGGATGAAGTCATGGGTGATGATGTAATGCGTGATTGTATGTGTGCATGGACAAAAATGAGCACGCACGCACGCATGATATGTGATGATAGGCACACGCATGAATGGATAATGCCATGGATTATGTTCTATGTGCACGTGCATGAATGTATGTATGCATGTGAAAGTGTGTATGGTTGTGAGTTAGTGGTGCGTGTTGTAGTACGTGCATAAGTGGGTGGGTTGGTGTGTGTTTTGTGCAGGCAGTGTGTGTAACTGGTGTGTCTTTTAGTGTGTGTGCAGGTGTGTGTACAGGTGTGTGTTTTAGTGTGCACTGTGTGGGTGTGTGTGTGTTGTGTGCATGTGTTTTAGTGTGTGTAATAGTGTGTGCATGGGGTGAATGTGTGTGTGATTTGTGTGTAAAATAGTGTGTGTGCAAGTGGTGGGTAGCCAAAAAATAGAGAGATGACGGAATGACAAAAGGGAGAGAGAGGTCATGCGAGTGAGCCTGTGAGGAATCGACACCATCACCTATCTTATTGGGTTCGTCTGAGAGAGGGGTTGTGTGTTATAAAATGACTGCTCAACTCTTACAGTACTCCGGCGATGGAAAAGGATGGAATCCGAGAGAGAGTCAAACGGATGGGAGAATGAGAGTGAGGGTGAGAATGGGAGATTCAAGAGTGATTGGTGGAGCAGGGCTGCGAGGGAGAGACCGTGAAGGAAGCTGGTTTACGAGAGAGAGACAGTGAACAATGAAATCCATGAGGGAAGAATGGCAAGGATCAAGGCAAGTCAGATGGATGAGAGAACAGAGGAGAGTCCGTCCCTGAGTGTGAGAGCTTGCAAGTGAAAAGCTTAGTAATGGAGACCTAGAGAGAGAGGAAGATGAAGATGGGTGAGCTTTTGGTTGGGCTTGAAGTCGGTGAGGAAGGATAGGTGGTATCATTGAGATGGTGATGGCGTGGAGATGGTGACGGTGGTTGGCAATGACGATGTGTGTGTGTGTGTGTGTGTGTGTGAGAGAGAGAGAGAGAGAGAGAGAGAGAGAGAGAGAGAGAGAGAGAGAGAGATAGATAGAGAGGAGAGAGAGAGAGATATGGAAGAAGTTATGAGAGAGTGTGCGAGCCTCAGATCCGGTGAAGATAGGACTTGGGAGAGAGCCGTTGGGTTGAGAGAGTGAGCGAATGGAAAGTGGGGAGAGCTGCCAGTGAGGTGGTTACTGGTTGGGACAGTGAGGTGGAAGTGAAGAGTTGCAAGCCGTGGGTGAGTGTGTATAGCCGTGAGGGTGACCAGAACTCCCAAAGGTGACAGTCATAGGAATTTAAGAGTTGCCATGTGGGGACTTAGTTGCATCAGAGGCTGAAGAGAGTGAGGATCTGCTAGGCTTCAAATATCTCAATGCCATCTTGCTAAAAATTTACTAAATAGACACTTAGATCCTTATATTATATGAACTCACCTCCTCCACCACTATCGGCAGAAGCAGGAATACTCCCCTAACCAAATCTCTAAATAAAAAAAACCCAAGAGTACGACTATGCATACTCCAACTGGGATCCAATCTATTGCCTCCTATTTAATCCCAAATACCTACTAAATATGAAGAGAGAGCAGACCCAATCCTCCTTCCAAAACGTGGGATCCACTTAATTATTTTTCAATTCATACGTGGTCTTAACAATTCAAAATAGAGGCCAAGTAGTCCTAATTAACTTTTGTTCCCTGCTTTTGCCTTCTTTAACTCAGAAACAGAGCAAACAATTTCAAACTTCAAATGCAAACAAAGAAAAAATGTCTAATCACCAACGTTGCCTAACTTCTCATTGAAAGACAGAGAGAGATATACCGATGAGTGCAGGGGTCGGTGATATGCCTGAGCTACAATGATGATACCAGTGTTGCTGAGGATTGAAATTGGTGTCGTGCTGTCAGAAGAGGTGCAGAATTAGTGCAGGGAAGGCAAGCGTGAAGATGACTTGAGCTGCGGCTCTGCTGACGGCGATGGTTGCAGGATGCTACCCTCTCTTTCGCCAAAGGCATGACTGTTACAATGTGCTGGGTGTAGATTTGGTGGAGCTATGGTGGTCAGAGAAGGCTAGTGGATGAACAAAGGGTGATGGTTTGTTGCAATGAGGTTGTCGACAGAACGTGAGGGGGAGACGAGCTGCGAATGTCGGATTAGAGGCAGTGGAGTGAGAAGAAGGAGAGAGAGCAGAAGATGGGAAGAGAGAGTTCCTATGCATGAGGTGAATAGTGAGGTAGAGGCTGATAAGGAGGTTTGTGGCAGCTCATGAAAGTGGGAGAGTTTTTGGGTGGATCTGGTGGTGGTTGTGGAGGCTTGCAGGTGGTCACGAGGTTCGCTGGGTGTGGCCACGACGATGACGGTGGTGAAGGAGGACTTGAGAGTTAGGAGAATGAGGAACGTGTGTGTGAGACTGTGAGAACCCAAAGGGGGAGTGAGAGCCTGGGTGTGAGATGGAGAGATCGGAGAGTATGGGGGAAGAGATGCGTGAACAGTGAATAGAGGATGAAAGGGATGGATTTTTGGAGTCTGGAGAGTGCCTAAAAAGATGGAGACCCCTTCTGCTGTGCCCCTTTTTCTCTGTTGTGTGTGAATAGCCTTTTTGTAGGCGTGCAATGAGACTTTTCCAGAAAATCATTTGGTGCCAAAAAATGGTTACAGGGGAATATTTTCTTCTGCACAGTACTGTTAAGCGATTTTGAGAGAATGTCTCTCTCACGTGCTTTCCCTTTTTCATTCATTGTTGTTATTTTTTGTTGCCCCATTTTATTTTCCAAAAATGAGAAACCCAATTTAATAACACTCGATTCCTGAAAATTTGAAGGACCCGAACATGACTCCTTTTAAAAGAATATTGAGACTCAATTTAAAATACCGGGAGTAGGTTTAAGACGTCAGGACTTAATTAAAAATTCCAGGAGTCAATTTTAAACACCGAAACTAGGTTTAAAACATTGGGACTTAATTAAAATACTGGGACTCAATTTAAAACATCGGAACTCGGTTAAAAGCATGAAGACTCAATTAAAAATATCGGGACTCATTTAAAAACACTGAGGCTTAATTTAACACATCGGGACTTGGTAAAAACACCGGGGCTCAGTAAACATCAGGACTCAACTTAAGACCCCAAGACTCATCAAACATATACCGGGACTCATTAAAAAACACTAGGACTCTGTAAAAATGCTAGGTCTCACTGAAAACAAACTGGGATTTAAAAAAAGCATCTGGACTTAATTAAAAATATCGGGACTCATTGGAAACAAACCGAGACTCGATTGGGTTTCTCAAAAGGGTCCTCCAATTTTCGGGGCATGAAGTCAACTTTTATTGTGCCAGGTCTTCTTGGGTAGCCTGCTTAAAATTGGGGTGTCGACATGGCTTAAGGGATGTTTTTATTGGATAAGCAAATATATATATATATATATATATGTGTGTGTGTGTGTGTGTGTGTGTGTGTGTGTGTGTGTGTGTGTGTGTGTTTGTGTGTGTGTGTGTCACATTTAACAGTTATACTATACGGTTATAAATCTTACAACTATATTTTGATGGAAAATAATATGCATAAATTTATAAATGGTTGTTTCTGTTTTTCAAATGCAGTTTTGAAACTACAGTATTACATGTTTGTAACACCCTGAACCCTCCAAGTGGGGCCCAAAGGTTACGTGTTTCAATCACCTGTTTTTGATACCAAACACCACAATTATGCTGCGAAAATAAGATAACAACCTCTAATTAAATACTAGAGTCTATCTATATATTTCCCATAGACAACTACCCCAATTTTGTTTATATTACATACCATTATTTCAAAAAAACATAAACATACATAAGCTCTTTTTATAAACTCCCCAAAATTACCAAAACACTACCCTACCAGAGCCCTAAGCTCGATCTCTTGATGGACCTGAAAATACGATCATCCACTAGAGTGAGACACATCTTAGTAAGGAAAAACAAATCATAGTAGTGTGTGGCAGAGAGTTTAAATAATACAGAATATATTCATTTATATTTCATTGTCAACAGCAGTTGAGAAAATGCATTATTAACCACAAAACCATCATCTGATAACGTACACCCATTCATATATATCTTTTAATGATAATAATTGTGATACCCCATCGAAGAAAGGTTTATAAGGATTAGATGTTACTATCCATATCAACAAGGTGCACCTTTCTTTTTGGGAGCCTTCCCATAAGAACTCCATAGTTAAGCGTACTTGACTTGGAGTAATCTTGGGATGGGTGACCATCTAGAAAGTTTTCTCAGGAAGTGTGTGAGTGAGAATAAAACACACTGAAAATGACATGTGTTGGTCTATAGGGCTAGTCATTAGTTCAATAAGGCCTGCCCCTTGTTGTCTGGTCCAGGTGGAGGAGGAGAGACGCAGTGCTCCCTGGCAGACCCAGGTGGGGGCGTTGCAATGTTAATTTTTACAAAATTTTTATACTGTAAAGCTCATCTTAACTACACACTGATATAATCTTTCTTATTTACTGAGTATCGTCTCACCCAATTATTTCTCCTACCTTATAAATAGCTTTGAGGAGCATACTAGGACTCAAGCTAAGAAAGCACGTGGGCAGGATTAGAAAGAGATAGCAGCTTTAAATAAATACTAGTAGCATGTTAGAAATGTGTTAGGTTTTATGTTTTGGAAAATTTTAAGATTGTTAATTTTGATGTTTAAAGAAATACCTATAAATACAGTTATTTAGCAGTCTATTATAAAAGTAGTTGAGGTTTATTTACTTCCATTGTTATTATTTATTACGTCACCTATGAAATATTAATAGAAAGTCACACCTCATACCCTATCGGGTCCGGGGCGCGACATAGCGAGTTCCCATTTTCAAGTAATTGCTGCTACTGTATGCAATAGAAATATAATCTATAAGGAAGGAAATTGTGCATATTACATAAGTATATATATATGCATCTTTAGAAACCTCTATACTTCTCTCCCTTTAAGGAGTGCATACCCCAGAGGCTATATATTTTAGGTGTCCTTGCAAATGTAGTGATCAAAGTTTAGCCCCCATGCACTCCTATCAGACTTTGAATGGTGTATCAAGTTTTACCCCCTATTTGAGGATTTAGATTCAGACTTTGAATATGAATTTTTTCGGATTTGGATAAAATGAAGTACAAAGCTTTGCATTGAACAATAAAATACTCTATTTTGGACAACTAAATGTGCCTCTATAATCCTATATTTTATAATTCTTGAACTCTTTCTTTGGTTGCATCGAGGATCTTCAAAATAAGCAAGAATAATTTTGGTTAAAATAAGCAAGAAAGCTTTGGTCCCTAAACCCTTTCTAGTTCACTAAAGTGGCGAATTGGATTATTAGCATTATTATTAAATGCCAGTACAATGATGAACCAAAGTAACGAATGAAAGCAAACTTGAAGTTGAGCTTGCACATAACAGAGGGAGTAAATCTACATAAAAAACACCATTAGAGATTGCTTACTAGATAGCCCTATTGTTAGTGATTACATTGTTTCAATGTTTACTTCTTAGGTCATTGCTTTCATAAGTTACTTATTTCTTCCTCCTATATTTGCTTGAATGACAATGAAAGTGTTTTGTTAGTGAATTGTGGTAAACGTTAGGCTGTCTCGTTAAACAAAAGCGCTTTATCTAGCACTGCACGATCCTTTCACAACGGTGTGAAATATTTGGCCCCTAACACTTAGTATTAGAGCTCAGTTAGTTGCTATGTAAATTCGTTTTCCTTCGTCGTGAGATTGGTAAAGCTTTGGTAAGTGACCATGCCGACCAATGCCCATAAAATTAATGTGCTAGGTGCATAGGCTAAGTCATCGACCAACAATGTGGTTGAAGTAAAGGCCCAACTGAGGGAACATGTTGATTAATTGGGGCAATCACGGGCTATAATATTATAACAAATTGGATATTTGAAAGGATCTAGGAAATTTAACTAGCTCTTCTTTGTATTGAATTTCATTTGGGATATGATTTCTCTATCTCACTCATATTGGAAGTTAGCTAGCCAACGAACTCTTGTATTTCCAGGTGAGATGCTCATCTCTCTGAAGCTATATCACAATACTTGCTTAAAGTTGTGTTATGTATTTGAAAACAAAGGTGTAGTCCCAAGAGGGGTGTTCACTTTTTGAGTCTGATCCCTATTTTGATGCTGACAAAGCACCAGTTTCTTATGTGTGTTTTTAAGTGCTTGAACATGTTTACTATTCAACACACACATATGGAAAAAGGGAAAAGAAAGCAAGAAGACTTAAAGCTTACTTCAACTGGTGCATTCCATGTAGTGAGGAGCAAAAGAAGAAGACATTTTGTTTTTAATTGTATTGCATTTAAATTTTTTATATCTCTGGTCTGTAATAATGCATGCATTTGCATGATATGTTTGAATGATGCTCAGAGTGACCATAGATAGACCCTAGGGACCAGCACATTTCACAAAAAACCTTTTTCTAAAAAGACTAAAATCATATAAATTTTTTGGAATAATTTTAGGGTTAAAATCAGGGCAAAAACAAAGCCTTCAGTTGATCGATGCCAAATTTTTTGGGCAAAATATTCATTGTTAATGCCCTTAGTCGACCGAACCAAACCAGTAATAACTAGCTTGGTTGACCAAACCACTGTTTGCCTAGGAGTCAAAAGTTTGACTTTCCTAGTCGACCGAACCTGTGGCATTATAATTGCCACGGTTGACCAAACTTCGAAAGCCAATTTTTTGACTTTGGACATTCGACCGTTCTGTTTTGAATGTATCTTCCTCGATCGACCAAACCAACTCGTGTCTGACACCCAACTACTTGAGCAACCGAACCTTATAGTTCATTTTTTCCATGGTTGACCGAACCCAGGGGAATGGTCAATCGAACCTTGCCTTGGTCGACCGAGCCTGCGAAGGGTTCAAAATCGCCCTAATATGGTCAATCGAACTTGCAGTTCAAATTATCCACGGTCGACCGAACTCAGTGATATGGTTGACCAAACCTCTCGGGTTGGAAATTTTTTAAGAGCTAAAACGTCATTAATTTTTCAATTAAACTTTTTCAAAATACCGAGCGTGTCCCCAATGGTCATAATTTTTGGAAAATCTATAAATACCCCCTCTTTACTCTAGATTAGCAACTTTGATTAACTCCATATTCTCTCTAAACCCTTTGTTAATCAAAGTTCCCCAAACCAATTTTTATTGATAAAATCATTTCTTTGGGGTGTTTTTTTTATCAAAGCTCTTCCACTCTCTTTCCGTTTATTTATTTCAAAATTTATTTTGAAGGAGAACATATTTATTTTGGGAATTTATTTTACTTTCATACAAACTTACTCTCATTTGCATCTTCACTTATTAAAATCATGTTTGAGAGTAGTCTTAACATTTCTTTTGGTTATTTTTCTTAAAAAATATTTTTGGAAGAAATCTATTATTGCACAAATATTTTCTTGAGCTTAAATTCCTAAATTCTCCAAATATTCTTTATTTGCAAAATATTTATAGGAGAACAATAATACTCATTTTTCATATGTATTCTATTTGTATAAAATTATTTGATAGCACCCTTACTCTACTGAGCATAATGCATATCATTAGAGAGTGAATATACTTTATGAGCTTAAATATGTACATCTCAGCTTATTGTTTGAAGCGTGTAATATGTACAAACAGTATTTTTATTGTATCGGTTGGGTTCATATTATTAATTGACCTGGAGAGTCTCAACCCCGTAAGTGATACCGATTGGGTTCAGACCGAAATTTGAACTGGGGAGTCTTAGCCCCGTAAGTGAGACAAGTTGGGCTCAACCTTGTAATTGAGTTGGAGTTTTCCTCGCCCTTTAAGGAGAGGATGTAAACGACTTTTGTTCCACTTGTTTAAAAGAGCAGGTTTAGTGTAATCCTTGGGGGGTATGCCTAAGGCGGGGACATAGGCTGGTCTGGCCGAACCTCAATAACAAATATCGTCTCTCTCTCTCTCTCTCTCTCTCTCTCTCTCTCTCTCTTTCATTTATGCACTTAAAGTTCCGCATGTGTGTGCTCTCATTTATCGTTATAATTATTTGCATGCACACCTCTATTTTAAATGAAATATGTTCCACGTGTATGTCTGCATTCATCATTTTATTAATTTACATACACATGTGAAAATGAGATATGATGTGTGGTGAATCGGCGTAAATGTTTAATTGAGGAAAAATGTTTTTAAAACCGAATTCACCCCCCTCTTGGAATCACATCAATTCCAACAAGGGGGGAGGGGTGAATTGGGTTTTTAAAAGTTTCTTTTAAATCTTTTTACAAATTCACAACCTTTAGTAAACTCAGAAAACACACAAGGATGATTTTTTAGTGCTTAATTATACCAACTACAATCCACACTCAATATTAACACAAGCAATAGCTTTCAACAATGTTTATCAATCAACCAATCAATCACAAGATACTTAACTAATTATATGAGCTAGAGCACTTCCTTGACTTAGCGTTTGCAAAACTCAACTTAGAGTTTAAATAAAGCCCTGTATGTATGAATATTGGTGCACTTCCTTTTAACCAAGATTTTCGCAAACGATTAATTAACGTACTCCCTTTAAGGTTTCCGAAAAAGATCAATCAATGTACTCTCTTCAATTAAAAGTTTTCTTAATCTCAAACTTTCAACTTCCTGCACTTTGATACACAACCACACAATTTATATATGCAGAAAAATAAAAGAGTAAGGGTAGAGAGTGAGACTGAGTTTTTTATGAGGTTCGACTTATACCCAGCCTACGTCCTCGCCTTAGGCAATGACCACCTAAGGATTCCATTATAGCGTTCCTTTACAAGTGAAACAAATCGTTACAATCCCCTCTTCAATTTGGGTGGAGCCCCCTCTCCAAACGATACCCCACGGTCGGCACAACGATCCAATAAACTTGACCCATCAAAGAAAACAAGGAAACAAGAAAAGATTCTTGTGTACAAGAGATGCTCTCAGAAAGAGCTGGTTAGTACAAATATAGCATAACTAATACTTCAAATTAAATATTAAAGAGAATTGAATCGAAGCTCAAAGAAGTATGTCACTGGGATTCTTCTTTTGATTTGTATCAAATCTCAAAAGATTAGCTTTCAGATTAGTGATAAGAGACTCAGTTTATCTCAGAAAATTCTCAGCAAGAGTATGTGTGCAAGAGGGCTTTGAGAGAGTGTGAGCAATATAGTTTGAAAATTGATTTTCAATTCTTGGTATAGATTTGATTTTAGAAACTATGTATTTATAGGCTCAAAAAGGTTTAAATTCGTGTTGCACAAGTTACTTGGAGTGTTTCCCAAGTTTGTACGAAGTTTAGGGCACAAGCAACTTTTTTTGTAATTTAAAAAGTTGTTTTAAAAACTAGTCGTTCAAGGGTCAGTCGCTTTAGCCCTTTGGGGTCTATCGCTTGATCCTTTTGAACATAGTGCAAATTTTTAGTTTAAAATAGGGTCAAATGCCTGAGGATTTAGTGGTCAATCACCTGATCCTTCACTGCCTATTCAAAATCAGTTTAGAAAAATCTTCAGTCGCCTGACCAAATACAGGTCAGTCGGCTGAACAGCTATAAAAATAGTTTTTAAGGTTTGTTTCCAAAATCCTTAGCCATCTTGCTTTGATACATTTAAAAACCATTTTTAGGAGTTTTTAAAGTAAGGTCTCTAAGTCCATATCAACCCCTAATGAGCTTCAAAGCATTCAAAATGGTATTTATAATGAAATACTTACCTAAGACTTCCTAAAGACTTAAAACTCTCTAAGCATGAAGTCTTCATGTATATCTTTGCTTTGAATCCTCTTTGACTTAAGCTTCAATATTCTTTCAACTTTCCACATGTTTTGAACATCTTGGTCCTCTTGAATTTTCTTTTGGTCACCTTGTTGATGAAGTATAGCTTTATGGTACTTGTGATCTTGGACTTTGATTTCTTTGAACCTTATGAACTTTGTCATACTAGGCTTCCTGAAATATCATCACTTAAATAATAACTTGTTAAATTAACCTTCATTTGTTATCATTAAAAAATATTCGAAAGTTTTGTTAGGTCAACAATCTCCTTCGTTTTGATGATGACAAATAAGGAGCTAAGATGAGAGAACCTTGATAAGGCTCCCCCTTACAATAAGCATACCTTTTAACAATATGTAAAAATGATTATTTTAAATATAAGTTCAAAATAAATCATCATAATCAAATATAAGTGCATTATAGCTCATTTCAACATACTAGTATTAGGATCATACTTCAAGGCCTTCTTTAAAACATTATCTCAAATAGTTGGCATTGTACTTATGCTTATGTTACTTATACTTATGTTGCTTATATTCATATTTCAAGATTATGTGTTTCACATGTTTGCCATGCTCACATGTTCTCATGTTTGCTTTCTAAAATTCTCTCTAAGAAACTCATGTTCTTATGTTTGCTCTCTAAAATATCTCTCCTGCTTTGTCATCAAGCAAAAAGAAATAAGGAGCATAGTCATAAGGACTCTTAGGATAGAACATAATAAGCATAGTCATATAGTCATCGAAGAGTACAAAACGTCATAATCAAGGGAGTTACAAGCCAAAGATAAACAAAGCAAGAAAAAAAATAGATCCATAGATATAACGGCAATACAACACAACAAGTAAAAAAAAATCAATCATCATCAACATCATCATCATTATCATCATCATTAGCAATCATCAATGTCAGTCATGCTTTTAAACTTATCATGTCATACTCATGCTCAGTTTGCTCACATTCAGTTTTGCTAAATTTTCTCCCCCTTTTTATATCAACAAAAGGATAGACCGAAAGAAATATTATGTAAAGTTCTAAGGACCAAAAAAAATTTCGCATTTATATCACAATAACAAGGTCCATAAGTCAGCATATGTTTCAATCAAAACATGATCATCCATCATTCAACAAAAAAATTTATTATCAATATCATATCATGCTCATGGATACAAATATGTTGTCATGTTCAAATATCAATTAACGTGTTCATGGATACCAATATATTTCATAGATACCAATAATAATATCATATCATGCGCTGCTTATGGATATCAATTTATTTCATACTCAATTTTTTCAACTCAAATCTCTCTCCCCCTTTTTAACATTAATAAAAGAAAGAAGATTATCAATAAGCATATGCATTCTAATGCAAGGAGCAGCACAAGACAAATAAGCCTTGGACAATTCATCCATTGATTGTGACCAACAATGCCTTGTTTTATATTCATGATTTTCACACTAATGTCATCAATATTAATCTTCAAGAAATATATATTCCATTTCAACTATGTTCAATTTCTATCTTATTGGCTTCTTCTAACATGATCAAGGAGTTAATGCTTTCATCTTGGTACCCATACTGTAACGACTTGCTTATCTAATCATAAAATAAAACATATTTAATAATAAAGTCAACCTGAACCCGTGGGTAACGGGAAGACATTTGGCATTCATAGCGGAAACCTAAGTAGCAGTAAATGTAAATCATCATTCTTGGTCACTTGATTCACTATCTAAACTACTTGCACTAATATTATCCCATGTAGTGGCTTTCATTGCCCTTTTCTTTTTCTTTTTGGAATCTTTCTTAAGTTGTGGATAATCCGGTTTTATGTGTCCAAATTTCTTACAATTATAACATGTTGGAAGTTCAACCTTTGTTTTCTTTTTATTGATTTCCTTTTCTTCATCTTCATCTGATTTTGAGTTCCAAATTTTTCTTGTAAATTTATTCTTCTTTCTAAGGATTTTTGCAAGTTTCTTGGTTATGAAAGCTATTTCATTTACATCCATCTCTTCTTCTCTTCATCACTAGAGCTTTCGTTTGAGACTTTAAATGCAATGGATTCCTGGGCTTTAGATTTTTCACTTCTTTCGTTTATTGTCATCTCATAGGTAAGAAAATATCCAATTAGTTCATCTAGTGAGATATTCTTAAGGTTTCTTCCTTTTGTTATAACTGTGGCTTTGGGTTCCCAAATAGGGGGAAGACCTCCAAGGAATTTTCGGATCATCTCATAAGTAGAGTAGGTTTTTCCTAAGGCAATAAGGGAGTTTATGATATGAGTGAGCCTAGTGTACATATTTGTAATAGAATCATCCGGATTCATCCTAAAAGCTTCATATTCGCTAGTAATCATGTCAATTCTATTATCTCTCACATCAATGATACCTTCGTAGGTTACCTTTAGTTTGTCTCATAACTCTTTTGCTGTTTTGAATGCCATGACCCACCCTATTGAATTCATTTATGTCAGGAACACAATAGTGCATTTATAGCACTTAACTTGTAACATCTTATGGTCATGTTCAGTTATATCTTTTTTTTCCTTGGGTACTTCTTTTCCATCTACAAATTTGGTAGGGATAAGATCACCATGTGTGACAACCCTCCATGCTTTCTAGTCCATAGTTTGAAGGTAGATTCTCATTCTTTGTTTCCAAAAAGTATAGTTAAGACCACAAAAGATTGATGGTCTGGTTGAGGATTACCTTCTCCAAAGGGAGCTACACCTATGTGTTCCATTTAGATCTTTATATAGCTTCTAATTAAGATTTTTTGTAACCCCTCCCTAATACTAATTGAAAACTAAGGTGTAGTCCCAAGAGGGGGGTGAATTAGGTTTTTAAAGTTTCTTTTACATATTTTTACAAATTCACGACCTTTAGTAAACTTAACAAACACACAAGAATGATTTTTTAATGCTTAATTATACCAACTACAATCCACACTCAATATTAACACAAGCCAATGCTTTCAACAATGTTTATCAATCAACCAATCAATCACAAGATACTTAACCAACTATATGAGCTGCAACACTTCCTTTCCTCTCCAAGTGATACCCCACACTCGGTACAACGATCCAATAAACTTGAACCGTCAAAGAAAACAAGGAAACAAGAAAATATTCTTGTGTACAAGAGATGCTCTCAGATAGAGCTAGTTAGTACAAATATAGCACAACTAATACTTCAAAGTAAATATCAAAGATAATTAAATTGAAGCTCAAAGAAGTATGTCACCGAGATTCTTCTTTTGATTTGTATCAAACCTCAGAAGATTAGCTTTCAGATCAGTGATCAAAGACTTAGTTTATCTCTGAAAATTCTCAGCAAGAGTATGTATGCAAGAGGGCTTTGAGAGAGAGTGAGCAATATAGTTTGAAAACTGATTTTCAATTCTTGGTATAGATTTGATTCGAGAAACCATGTATTTATAGGTTTAGTGTTAAATTCATGTTTCCCATGTTACTTGGAGTGTTTCCCAAATTTATACAAAGTTTGGGGCAAAAGCAACTTGATTTTGTAATTTAAAAAGCTGATTTAAAAACTAGCCACTCGAGGGTCAGTCGCTTGAGCCCTTCGGGGTCTGTTACCTGATCCTTTTGAACACAGTGCAAATTTTTAGTTTAAAATAGGGTCAGACGCCTGAGGATTCAGGGGTCAGTCGCCTGATCCTTCATTGCCCATTCAAAATCAGTTTAGAAAAATCTTCAGTCACCTGACCAAACACAGGTCAGTCGTTTGAATAGTTATAAAAACGATTTTTGAGGTTTGTTTCCAAAATCCTTAGCCATCTTGCTTTGATACATTCAAAAACCATTTTCTGAGGTTTTTAAAGTAAGGTCTCTAAGTCCATATCAACCTCTAATGAGTTTCAAAACATTCAAAATGATATTTATAATGAAATACTTACATAAGACTTCCTAAAGAGTTAAAAACTCTCTAAGCTTGAAGTCTTCATGTATATTTTTGCTTTGAATCCTGTTTGACTTAAGCTTCAATATTCTTTCAGCTTTCCACATGTTTTGAACATCTTGGTCCTCTTGAACTTTCTTTTGATCACCTTTTTGATGAAGTATGACTTTATGGTACTTGTGAGCTTGGACTTTTATTTCTTTGAACCTTTTGAACTTTGTCATACTAGGTTTCTTGAAATATCATCACTTAAACAATAACTTGTTAAATTAACCTTTATTTGTTATCATCAAAACAATATTCGAAAGCCACGATAGGCCACAGTATTGGTTTGGTTTGGGACTTTGGGGGGGGGGGGAGTTTGGGAATTGAGTGATAATAAACTTCTACTTTTTAAAACAAATTATGTTTAATACTTCGACTTGCTTTCTTAATAAATGAATCATAATGAAAAATTAAATATAAGATTCAATGTTATCCAAAACACCAAGTTAGTTGATCAAGAAAACTTAATACAATCACAATATAATTTAGCCAGTTATTAAGATGGTTGGTTGAGAGTAATTAATATGAAACAGTATAAACTACTTAATGAATAAGATGGTTAATATGAATGTTTATGAAAATCACAACTACAATCCAATCATTAAGTTGATTGATGAAGGATGTTTGATGTGCAAATTTACAACCACAATCCAATCATTAAATTGATTGATCAAGAGTATTCAATATAAAGTGTACAATCAATTTATAAAGTATAGAAGGATAAGGGTGACCCACAAATATTATAGTGGTTTTGTCCTTTGACCTATGTTCACTCCTGAAACCTATAAGTTTAAGCCTTTTACTTATATCTGCATATAGCAATTCCAAGACAATATTCCTACGTCGTTAGAAACCTACCAACAACTAGTATAGTGGCATTGGGAACAGAAAATCGCTACGAGGTCAACACAACCCCAATTGGGCCCTTGGCCAATCTTAAGGCCTTTGCTTTTTGGGACACACACCCCAACCAAGATTACACCTATTGCATCACTCTAGGATGGAAGTCCTAATCAAGATTACACCTAGAAGAATAACAACAAGATAACAACCCTTTGAGGTTTTTTCTAGCTTACACATGCAATCTTATTATTCAAAATTTGTGAGCCTTGAGAGTCTTCATGAAAGACTCAAGCTATTAGGAAGAATAAAAAAAATAAAACCATAGAATAAGAATTACAACAAAAAATACAACCATCTTGAACAAATAGTAGCGTGAAACTCAAGTGTGTTTTGTATTCTATTCATATGTTGTGTCTTCTTCTTTGGTCTACTTCAACTAGTATTTATAGAGGGTTGGTCAGTTCTGGCTTGCTTCTTCTAGGTTCTGCAGTAAATGAGGATGGAGCTAGAGGATCATCGAACATATAATGAGCATTGCTCTGATAACTAAAGAAGGAAAATTCTAGTTGTTTGATTGATAATTTTAGATTTTCTAATTTGAATTTTGAACGTTAAAGCTTTGGCACGGAGGATTAACAATCTATCTAAGATAACTAATGAAATAAAAAATAGTTCAAACATATTAGCTTAGCAAATTGACCGAGAATGAACATAGATCTAGACCCTAAATTACAATGCATCCATGAAAAAATCTATGACAAAGTCTACGTGTGAATCTGTGAAAGAGTATATTCAAGAATCTGCATTAGAACTTATGAAAGAGTCTATCTATAAGTCTGTGATAGAGTCTGTTTGTGAGTACCTGGCAGAGTCTATTTCTAAGTTTGTGATCGAATCTATTTGTGAGCATTTGAGTGAGTCTATTTGTGAGTTAGTGAACATATTCATTACCAATTAATTTTGTCAATCATCAACACCTAAACATCAACACTATATATACAAATGAAAAAAAAAAATTTACCTTGTATTTGAGATACTAGATTCAAATCTTAAATTTGAATTTTTCTGGGTTTGAATAAAATGAAGTATAAAGTTTTGTATTGAACAATTAAGTCCTCTTTATTAATGATTGAATGCATCTCTATGTCCCCATTTTCATAATTCATGCACTCTTTCTTTCTTTCCATCAAGGATCATTAAAATACGTAGGAATATTTTTGTCGAAAGCAAATCAAAATTTAAAACTTAGATAGAATCAATGCACAAAATCAGAAACTTATACAATTTTAGAATTTTTATATTCTTTAATGGGTTGTCAATCCTTTAAAATTAAAAGGGGTTTTTTCTTAAAAAAATAAAATCAGAAAATAACACATCAAATATTCAAGCATCGCATTGTTGACTATAAATAAAGAATTTTTCATAAAGAAATTTGAAATTCATCTATCATTATTAATTTAAAAATATTTATTGTACTCCATTTTATTTTCATTTTCTGAAAAAAAAAAATTCAAAAATAGCTATATAAACAATACTCAATGTTAATAAATAATAAATCATTGTTTCGCATTTTATAAATTTTGAAGTTTGAATTAAAAATTTCAAAAAATTTCAAACCCACAATAAAGGACACGGTAGTGATAAAAGCAATTGCAAAGGGCAAAGTTGTTCATTTATAAGAAAATTAGCACATAATCTACACTACTATAAAGGAAATTCTTCTATCAGTGTCATCTTTCTAAATCCCAATACTAACCTTATATAAATATTTATGGTATTTATTTAAAAAATTGACTATTGAGGATATAAAAGTAAAAAACCATATAAGCGATGCCCAACAGTCCCATCAATAGTGGAGCTAACAACCCCACGAGCATGGTGCGGTGGAAAGGTATCAGCACGTAAGAAGGAGCATCGGAGGTTCAATTTCATGTAGATATACTCACGGAGCCAGTGGTACCTGTGGATGGTGAGAATTTACTGTGTGAGCCAGCGGGGACCGTGGATGGTGAGAGTTCTCTATGAGCTAGTGGGGACCGTGGATTGTAATGGAGATGTGTCCTGGGGGTCGGGTTGGCCGAATGTCCAACTGATGCATGGAAGCCGTGTCTGCATTTCAGACTTTTCCTGATCAGCGAGACCTAGGAGGAGGACGTTGATCCATAGGTTTGGTGCCACACCAGGGGGTCTGAAGGGCTTGTTGGTGGCTGGAGTTCCTATGTAATAATAAAAAAAAAATAGTGGAGCTAGCAAAAAAAATTGTTTCATTTTTTTTTAAATAATCAATATTGGCCATGGCTCCTACACATTTTTTTTTTTGATAACCTGGGAACTCCAGCCACCATCATGCCACTTTGGGTGCGATACCAAACTCGGGAGATAAAAGTCGCCCACCCATTGACGCACCCCTAGTAATTCACCCGCGTAGTGCACTAAGGAGGAATCAAACTCATAACCTTGGGATCACTAAAGTATCAAGGCTACTTCTTGAGGTGCCTAGCTGGGCATGACTCCCACACTATACCATAATTCAGTATTCTCCCAAAACATATGTACATACACATCTTCCCAAAAATCCTCCACCAGTTCTCCTAGAAACTACTAATAAATACATCCCTAAAAAAAATTTACCGTTTAGATAGGGCAGTACAAACGTTCCTTCTATCTCCAAGCCTTATCTATTCGTCTAGTTGGATCACCTGAAATGTGTTAATTTACTGGGATGAGACAACTCTCACTAAGACAAAATATGCTATTACCAGTGTGTGGCAATTGAGTTTACATAAACAATATATTTTAATCAACTGAATCTAAACTAACATGTAAGATAAAGTATAATATAACACACACCTATGTGGCTTAAAATTCAACTATTTATGTACTTTCAATTTAATCATACTTTTAGTAACTGTAAATATATTTGCTGTTTTCTATAAATTTTTTTTTATATATATACATAACTGTGAAAACTTCTGTGGATGACTGTAAGTCATGATTTAACCCCTCATTACAGGGTTGTGCAGCCTGTAGGTGGGACTTAACACTGCTTGCCCTACTAGGATAAGTCAACTGAAATCTCCCTGGTCAGATCGGCCGCCTCAACCCAGACTACTGGGGAGTTTGTAGTACTTCCCTAGGCACGATTGACTACTAAAAAATCCACACACTATTTGAGATATGTGGTTGCACTTTGAACTGAAATAGCTATGGTACCGTGCTCTGAATTCTGATATGATCCATCAAAGTCTGATACTGTATAATATTAATTTATATTTATCTTATTGTTTTACCATGATTCGGTTTCAACTGTAATAACTATAACACTGTGAAAGCTAATCTGAATAAACTGTAATATCTTATCTGAATAAACTGTAATATCTGAACAATATGGTTCTGTAATCTGAATATCACGGTATTCTGAAAATGCTGTAAAATATCTTTCTATGGTATACTATAAATCATGATTTTGTAAATTCTGTAAAACATATTTCTATACATGTATACTAAAAATCATGATATTATGAAAGCTGTGCAGATTCTGTACTGAACTGATATTTACTCATGCCACACAATTAAATGAGTAAAACCCATATACTGAAACCCCGTATTTTCCTGATAATAAAGATAATTTATGATCTGAGGAATTATTTTTAAAACTCATAATTTCATACCTTTAAACATCTAGAATTCATATCCCAAAATACATATATTTTACTGGTAAAAAATTCTAAAATTACTAGCATAGCATATTTCCCTTACTTGACTAACTGAACTCGTTTACTGATTTCTAACTCACGCCTATGGCGTTCATAATTCCAAAACCCTAAAATTATACATATATATTTCTCTGTCAATCAACTGAATGTTCAGAAAAGCCTACTAACTATATAAATCCTAAAATAACCTACTTACCCTGATTTTGGGATGGTGCATAAACTTCTCAAACCAAAATTTTTCTTCGGCTAAGTTGTAAAGATTCTCCCCAGGATCATCGTGGTAGCTTCTGATCATCGAACCGAGAAAAAATAGGGCTGGAATCTTAGAGAGAAGGTGGAGAGACCATAGGTAGAGAGCAAAAGGGAGAGAGAACAAGAAATCTCGCTCAAAATCTGATTTTACGTATATATATATATTATGGATTGCTCCCATGTGGCTTCTTCGATGAGACACGTGGACATGTCGATGAACCGAAGAAGGGAGTTCATCGACGAAGGTGATGAGCTCATCGACGAACCAAAGGGTCTGAAGTCCCCCCTCTCGGTATATCTTTGGGGACGAGACACTAGGATTCGTCCACAAACCATACAAGTGAGTTCGTCGACGAAACCAGAGCGCTAGTCGATGAACCTTGCTTTGTCCCTTTTGAATTTTTCTTTCTCTCTATTATTTAATTTTTATTATTTTTCGGGTCTCTACATTCTCCCCTCATAAAATTTTGTTCTCGAAATTTGCTATTGGTGCTATACACCATCCTTTGAGGAAAATTTGCTACTTATTTTATTAATCACCCTCACTTATGGTAGAGGAATACTGTGGTTACAATTATGATTTTGGGAGATTACAAGTATACATATAAAAGAAAATTCTCCCAAAACCAAAAACACTATCTATCTTATAATTTAAAATGCAACTTTCGGTGAGTATCTGTGTAGCTTTTCTTTCGACTCTGAACTGCATTGATCCTGTCTTTAATAAGTCAGACTTTATCATATACTTGCTGTGCCAACTCTGATCCCTAAACTTGTCTTTCACCCATTTCATCCCATTATAGTGGAGAACGACACCTTCTACCATATAATGCCTCGTATGGTGCCATCCCAATGCTAGCTTGGTAGCTGTTATTATACGCAAACTCAACCAATGACATATACTGGGTCCAACTATTCCCGAAATCCAGCACGCATGCTCGTAGCATATCCTCAAGTAACTGGATCATCCTCTTTTTCTGTCCATCATTATAAGGATGAAATGCCATGAAGAATGCTAATTGGGATCCCAAAGCTTCCTGCAAGCTCTTCCAAAATCGTGATGTAAATCGTGGGTATCGATCTGAAACTATGGATACTGGCACACCATGGGGTCGAAGTATCTCCTGAATGTATAATTCTGCCAGTCTGTTCATAGAGTAGTTGACTTTAATAGGGAGAAAATGAGCAGTCTTCATCAGTCGGTCTATGAACACCCAGGTGGCATTCTGTTTATGCAATGCCGGCGGTAACCCTGTAACAAAATCCATTGATATAAGATCCCACTTCCACTCAGGGATGTGGAGTGGCTGCATCTGTCCCGTCGGTCTCTTGTGCTCAGCCTTTACTGGCTTGCACGTCAAACACTACTCCACAAACTTAGCTATCTTCCTCTTTATACTGCTCCACCAAAATGACTCTTGGACATCCTGATACATTTTAGTGCCTCCAGGTATGCACATCCTGGTGCGGAACCTCAGAGCTCCATCATTTGAAATAGTGAACTCCTCCCCTTGTCTGTCCTGCACTTTATCTATCAGCTCTACCAATTCTGCGTCATTCCTCTAAGCAGCCTTAATCCCCTTCTATAAGGTAGGCTGTAACACTAAGTTGGCAATAAATGACTAGTGATCATCCTCTACTAGCTCCACACTGAACCTCTCCAGAACTATCTGAATCGGATGTTGAATCTCCTCTGCTGACAATGCTGCTCCTACTGATTTCTGGCTCAGAACATCAGCCACCACGTTTGCTTTCCGTTGGTGGTAGTAGATAGTATAATCAAAATTTTTAATATGTTCCAACCATCTTCTTTGTCTCACATTCAACTCTTTCTAAGTGAAGAAATACTTCAAACTTTTATGATCAGTGAAGATCTCACATCTCACACCATAAAGATAATTTCTCTAAAATTTTAGAGCATACACCACTGCAACTAATCACTGTATATAACAAATCCATCCTCTCCTGATGGAATAGATAATATCAGTGCGGTGACTAGCAGCTGTTTCAATTCTTGGAAGCTCTGCTTACATTCATTGGTCTATTCAAATCTTATATTTTTCCTCATGAGTTGTGTCAGTGGACCCAATAATTTATAAAAGCCATCCACAAAATGCCGGTAGTACCCTGCTAGACTTGGGAAACTCTTGATCTCCTGTACATTCCCCGGTCTCACCCAATTCACCACTGCTTCTATCTTGCTTAGATCTAATGATATGCCATCCTCGGTGATCACGTGCCGAAGGAAAGTGACCTTCCTCAACCAGAATTCACATTTCTTGAATTTTGCGCATAGCTTCTTTTCTCTTAATACCTACAATACTAACCTCAGATAGTCTTCGTGTTCCTCAAAACTCTTTGAATAGACCAGTACATCATCAAAATAAATACCACAAAAAACTGGTCCAAGTACTGATGCAACACCCGATTCATTAGGTCCATAAACGCTATTGGTGCATTAGTCAATCCAACCAAGAACTCGTAGTGCCCATACCTAGTTCGAAAAGCTGTCTTCGAAACATCCTCTACTTTAACTTTCACTTGGTGATATCCCGATTGAAGGTTAATCTTGGAGTAGAACTGGGTCTTCTGGAGCTAATCAAATAAATCATCAATTCTGGGAAGAGGATATTTATTCTTGACTGTCATTTTATTTATCTCTTTATAATCAATGCACATCCTCATAGTCTCGTCTTTTTTCTTTACGAATAGGACTGGTGCTCCCCAAGGTGACACGCTAGGCCTGATAAATCCTTTATCCAATAACTCTTGCAACTGGTCTTTTAATTCTTTCAATTCTGCTGGAGCCATTCTGTAGGACGCTTTAGAAATTGGTGCCATCCCTGGGAGTAAATCAATGGCAAAATAAACCTTATGATTAGGAGGTAATCCTGGTAACTCCTCTGGAAAGACATAAGGGAATTCTATCTCCACTAGAATGTCTGTAAGCTTCAATTCTTTCTCTAACACTTCCTTTACACAGGCTACATACCCCAGACATTCATCCAGGAGTGGCCTCCTTGCTTGATGATTGACACTAACTGTGGTGAGGAATGCACGTGTGACCCCACGAATCTAAATTCTTGCTTCCCAGAAGGTCTGAATATCACTCCTTTTAAATGAAAAATAGTGCTAACATAATTAACAACTAACCAGTCCATCCCTAATATCATATCAAAACCACGCATATCCTACACTATTAAGTCGGCTAGTAATACTCTCCTTTGAATATCCACTGGATAGCCTCTAGGCACCCTTGTACACCTCACTACTAATCTAGTCGATGTGGCACCTGGGTCAATTAAAATGACAGATTAATGTGGTCAAGTAATAAGAATACCCATCACAACGTCTTCGGCAGCCTCGGTGTCTCCCGGCGTCAGTGCATAAACCTGCGCCTGCACGGTATTTCCTTGTTGGCCTCCTCGGGCATTTGGATGTTACCCTAGAATGGTCTAGGAGTAAGAGCTAAACTATATTGCATGCGACAGTCTCATGATACATGACCAGATTTACTGCATTGGTAGCAAACATTCCTTCCAACTCGGCATTCTCCCGAATGTCTCTGGTAACACCTTGTACAAGGAGGGCGTGATGGATTACCCAGCTCAGCCCGATCTCCCATTCCCTGTCTTTAACTTCCACTGCCCTCATGCCTTCTCGAAGTTCCCTGACTAGTACCTACCTGAAATCCAGGAGGTGTAGGTCTCTTCCTCTGGTTCAAGTTCATAAACTCCTCTGCCTGGGCATCTTTGGTGGGAGAGTGAATATATTGATCATAGAAAATTTCTTTAAAATGATTCTGTTGACCTTATAGGTCATATCCCTATTTTGATTATGAAAAATACTCATGTACTTAATGTCTGCTGAGTTGATGTGCAAGTTTATCTTGGCGGTATCATATGATGGCACTTGGAGACCCTTGGAGGGAAATGAAAACCTTGAAGACCCTAGTTATAATTTAATTGTTGTATTTCTTTGATGTAAAGGGTCTGTAATAGTAACTAAGGCTCTGGTTTGTAATAAGCTCACACACATCACATGTATGATATATTATGTAACCTCAAACAAACTGTGAATGAGAAAGGACCTTAGAAAGACCTTTGTGTTTTCCCTTCGGTCGATCGACACTGGGCTTTTTTGGTGTCTTCAAATTGGACCCCAAGTGACCCTAGGACACACACATTTGCACATATGTTTGATAGGCACTTTATTAGGGTTTTTATGTGTCAAAACAAGACTGAAATGCAGACTTGGTGCACTTTTGGTCGACCAAACCAGGCAGTTCATTCTGCCCTGGTCGACCGAACCAGGCTTGGGTCAACAGTTGACCAAGGCCCTGGTCGACCGAACCAAGTAGTTCAAAAAGATCTGGTCATCCGAAACCCTCCCTAGTCAACTTTTTGACCATCTGGTTGACCGAACTAGTTTTGCACTCCAACTACCTGGTCAACCATGGGTCCTCGGGAGAAATCTTAGCGGTCTGGTTGACCAAACTAGCTAGTTCAAATTGGCCTGGTCGACTGAACCTCAGAGATTTGGAAAATCACCTTCTCCCGGTTAACCGAATCTTTAGTTCAAAATTCCCCTGGTCAACCAAACCATATAAGACCTGGTCGATTGAAACCTTTCTGGTCGACCGGACCTCTCGGGTTGCCCTGATTTTTACTGCGGTTAAATATTTTTTAAACAGGGTTAAAATGCTTTAAACATCATTAAACTTCCCTAATAATACCCAATAGGTCCCCAACGGTCATATTTTCTCCTATGCCTATATATATGAGATCATTTGAGAAAATTATACATGATTAGCCTCTTTGATTAGGGAAAATTCTCTGAAATCCCAAAAACTTATACTACTTATCTTTGAGCCTCATTCACTTATGCTTATTGTTTATTAGTGCCTACATCATTTGTAAGTGGATTGAGTGTGTGTTGGAAAGGTTTGCTTTCCTTGTCCTATTTGCTTGACACGATTTTATTTGAGAGCAAAACCTAAAGATTCTTAGGGAACTTTGTTGATAAGTCTATCCTAAGAAGACTTTGATAGATCTTCCATGCTTGCACCTTCATTGCAAGATCTTGAGAAGTTTGTATTTGTTTTTGGATTGCGAAAACTTTTCAAACACTTCCAAATATTTTTTGTGTATTTATCTTGAAAAATATTTGAAAAGATATTTGTTTGTGTGATAGTGATCTTTGTTGCAATATTCACGCACTCATATATTATTTGTTGAATACAAAGATTACACATCTTTTGCAAACCAAGCATGTACATCATTTGATACTTACATGCTTGAGATACCCTGCTGATTCAAATACTTGAGACTTGTCATCTTTGTGAGAACTATTAGATTGAACATATATTGTGAAACAAATATTGCTTGTTTGACACTCTCACATACGCATAACACTGATAGAAAATACTTTTGAGAGTTGAACTGTCTAGACCACACTGAGCTTACATATTGAATCATATTGTGGTGTATGTTATTGCGTGCATTTGGGTACATATCTGCTTTACGCGAAAGCACAATCACTGTACCATTTGATTTAAATACAAATTTGTTGTATTTCCAAGCACGGGCCTGAAGAGGGAGACTAGCCCTGGAATAGTCCCGGATTGGCTTAGACCCGGTTAGGAAAGCTAGGTGCATCGTCCTGTTAAGGCGTGTAGGTTGAGGTCAGCCTCGCTAATTGACCTTGTTAAGGTTGAGGTCAGCCCTGTGTTAATTTGACTTAGTTGTAAACAGTGCCGCTCCATCCTTAAGTGAGCTATTAGTGGAATCCTTGGGCTTGCGAGCTAGAGGCGGGGACGTAGGCACAGTTGGCCGAACCATGATAACATATCGTGTGTTTGTTTATATTTTCGCACTTTATATTTACTTCACGTGTATGTAATGATGCGCTTGATTTAAATTTTCATATATTATATTTATCAGCGTATTTGGAACTGCATAGAAAGACCCTAGGTTATAATATTTGGCTAACATCTAGTTCAACCTAGGAGAAAAGTTTAAAATTCCAATTCACCCCCCCTCTTGGGAATACACCAATTCTAACAGATTCCATGTCAAGGTTTCTGAATCTGACCTTTGTTCTTCGAGTAGCTTCACCGACATCCACCAACGTTTGGCCTCCCTAATCATTTTAAAAACAGCATACAAAACCTTTTGCTTGTCTGCACAACGGTGATTGGCTGATATACCCTCCATCTCTTAGATCCATTCCCTTGCAACGATTGCATTGACTCCTCCAGTAAAAGTTAGGGGATTCATATAGGTAAATTGCTCGATAGAGCTGCCTGGGTCAGTTGGTGAGTAGTTCTATCCCCTAAAGTTCCTGACAATACCTGCTATGACCTATTGGCCTGCACTGTGCAACATATGTTCAGAGTCACTGCCACCTATGCTAAAAGCCCATACATGGCCACTATTTCCAGCATTCATGTTACTGTTCCCAGGGTCCATTCTGAAAAATAAAATAAACATAGTCTAAGGACCTTATCTTCATATTATAACTAATACATTTATCTAACTAAGACATCCTCATACCACTTATTACTAATTTAAGGTCTAGTCCTACCATATGAAAATAGAAACCGACGGTAGTTTACTATGGTTTTCCTGAAATCGTCACCCCGGGAAAATCACAGAAATCACTTCGAAATTCCTACTTCTAGACTACAGAACAGAACCTTAAATTCACATCTTAACTTCCTAACATTAATTCACTGAAATTCTGTTATATCCTAATTTCTATCCTTCTCAATATTCCATTCCTATATTCTGGTATTGTTTTTTGCTATACACTATAGTCTACAAAACCTAGTAACCTTGGCTCTGATACCAAACTGTAACGACCCAAAAATTCATGCCATCTTTTTTATTTTACAGTGAAATTATATTACTCTGATACCCTTTATAAAATCTACTATAACATCCTAATCCCAAAGTGGCATCGAGGAATTCTTGTTCATATGATTAGACACCTATGCAGTGAAAAAAATAAAATCATATAACCATAATTACAATATTAGAATTCAGTATTCTCCCAAAACATATACACACACACACACACACACACACACACACACACACACATACATCTTCCCAAAATTCCTCCACTAGATCTCCTAGAAACTACTATTAATTACATCCCCAAAAAACGATTACCCTTCAGACAGGGTAGTACAAACGTTCCTTCTATCTCCGAGCCTCATCTGTTCGTTTAGTTGGATCACCTAAAATGTGTTAATTTACTAGGATGAAACAGCTCTCTATAAGACAAAATATGCTATTACCACTGTGTGGCAACTGAGTTTACATAAACAATATATTTTAATCAACTGAATTTGAACAAACATGTAAGATAAAGTACAATATAACACACACCTATGTGGCTTAAAATTCAACTCCCTAGATGGGATGTATGTCATGATTTAACTCCTTATAATAGGGTTGTGAGGCCCATAGGCGGGACTTAACACTGGTTGCCCTATCAGGATAAGTCAACTGAAATCTCCCTAGTCAGATTGACTGCTCAACCAAGACTACTAGGGAGTTTGCAGTACCTCCCTAGGCATAATCAACTACTGAAAAATCCAGACACTATCTGAGATATGTAGTTGCACTCTGAACTGAAATAGCTATGGTACTATGCTCTGAAATCTGATCTGATAGGGTCTAATACTGTATAATATTAATTTATATTTATTTTACTGTTTTACCATGATTCTATTTCAACTGTAATAACCATAACACTATGAAAGCTAATCTGAATAAACTTTAATACCTTATCTGAATAAACTATAATATCTGAACATTATGATTCTGTAATATGAATATCATGGTATTCTAAAAATGTTGTAAAATATCTTTTTGTGGTATACTGTAAATCATGATTCTGTAAAACATATTTTTGTATATATATACTAAAAATCGTGATACAATGAAAATTGTACAAATTAAGTACTGAATTGATATTTACTCATGCCACACAATTAAATGAATAAAACCCATATACCGAAACCCATATTTTCCTTATAATAAAGATAATTTTTGATCTGAGGAATTATCTTGAAAACACATAATTTCATACCTTTAAACATCTAGAATTCATATCCCAAAATACATATATTTTACTGGTAAAAAATTCTTAAATTACTAGCAAAGCATATTTCCCTTACCTGACTAACTGAACTCGTTTACTAATTTCTAACTCACGCCTATGTCGTTAATAATTCCAAAACCCTAAAATTATACATATATATTTCTCTGTCAATCAACTGAATATTCAGAATAATTATCATACTCACATCTTTCTCGAACACACACACACACATATATATATATATATATATATATATATATATTCATAATTTCCTAAACTATATACCATTATCATCTTTACCTGAGTTCCTAAGAAAACCGCTGTTGGGATCCTCAACCCATGCCTGTGGTGTTTTGAAACCCAAACCCTGAAATCACAACACCCTAGTTTAATCAACTCAAACTTTAGTATATTTTCATCTAACATAAGATCTCGGTTTAGAAAAGCCTACTAACTATATAAATCCTAAAATAACCTACTTACTTTGATTTTGGGATGGGGCTTGAACGTCTCAAACCAAAATTTTGCTCTAACTAAGTTATAGAGAACCTCCCCGAATCATTGTGGTAGCTTCTGATCCTTGAATCAAGGAAAAACGGGGTTGGAATCTTAGAGATAAGGTGGAGAGGCTGTAGGTAGAGAGAGAAAGGGAGAGAGAACAAGAATTCTCACAGAAAATCTGATTTTGCGTATATATAGAGACTGCTGCCACGTGGCTTCGTCAACGAGGCATATGGACTTGTCGACGAACCGAAGAAGGGAGTTTGTCGACGAAGGTGATGAGCTCGTTAATGAACCAAAGGGTCTGAATTTCCCCCTCTTGGTATCTCTTTGTCAACGAGACACCGAGATTCATCCACGAACCATATAAAGGAGTTCATTGACGAAACCAAGGTGTTCATCGACGAACCCTACTTTGTCCCTTTTGAATTTTCCTTTCTCTTTATTATTTAACTATTATTATTTTTTGGGTCTCTACGTATCTTGTAATAAAATGAAGAGGGCCCAATAAATCTCCCTCGCCCGACTCATGTGGAGAGTTCCACCAGACCTATTGTGGTTCTAGAAGCTTCAAACTCTGACTTGGACGTTGTCTTAGTCATCATGTCTGATGCATTGTCGTTAGTATGGATCTTCTCTATACTTAACTTCTTTGACTCCAATGCTTCATGGATCCAATTATTTCGAATGTCAATATACTTCGACTTTGAATGAAAACTTGGATTCTTGCTGAGATGAATAGCATTTTGACTATCACAGTAGAGAATATAATTCTCTTACTTGAGGCCAAGTTGCTCCAAGAACTTTTTCATCCATAGAATCGTTTTTCTTGCTTCAGTGATGGCAATGTACTTTGCCTTAGTAGTGGAAAATGCAACACATTTTTGTAACTTTGATTGCCATGACACTGCTCTCCCTGAAAATGTCATTAGGGTATCCCGAAGTAGACTTTCTGGAATCAAAGTCACTAGTCATATCTGCATCTGTGTAAATTTTTCATGACCAAAACATAAAAATAAATGAGTAATACCTTTGAGATACTTGAGAATCCACTTGATGGCTTCCCAATGTTCTTTGTTAGGATTAAAAAGGAATCGACTGACTACTCCAGCTGCATGAGCGATATCAAGTTTTGTGCATGCCATGGTGTACATCAAGCTACCCACGACTGAAGAGTGAGGCACTTTATTCATTTCTTCTTTATGATTTTCACTTGTAGGATATTGCTTGGATGTAAGCTTGAAGTTTCCTGCTATACCTGTGCTTCATCATGAAGGAATCTAACTTCTTGTACCATTGTCTCGGTGCCGGATTGAGGCCATACAAACTCTTTCTCAGTTTGCATACCAACTGTTCTTTTCCTTTGACCTCGAATCCTTTAGGTTGTTTTATGTAGATTTCTTCTTTCAAATCACCATGGAGAAATGTAGTTTTTACATCAAGTTTCTTAATCTCCAAGTTTATGTTGGCAGCCAATCCGAGAACAACTCGAATAGATGACATCTTCACCACGGGTGAAAAAATCTCTTTAAAATTGATGCCTTTTCTTTGACCAAAGCCTTTCACAACTAGTTATGCCTTGTACCTTCGTTGTGCGCTTCCTTATTCACTTTTCAATTTAAACACCCATTTGTTATTTAGTGCTTTAATTCCCTTTGGTAATTCTACCAAATCATAAGTGTGGTTCTCATGCAAGGATTTCATCTCTTCTTGTATGGATTTCAACAACTCTTTCTTGTGCTCATGTGGCATGACATTCTCATAACATTCTAGATCTCCCCCATCAGTTAGCAACACATAATCATCTGGTGAGCATCTGCTATAAGGTTGATGCTCCCTAGTGGATCTTCTTATCTGGGGTTTTGCTGCTGGAGCTTCTTGATCACCTTCAGCTATTGGTTCATCACTCTTATCAACTTCCTTGATATCATCATGCTTTTCTTGTGGTTGTGGTGGTGAATATGGAATCAGCTCGAATTTGATTCCTAAGGACATGCTTTGGATTATCGGTCTTCTCATAATTGTCAATAGTTTGATTTTCAAAGAACACCACATCTCTACTTCGGATGACTTTCCTATTCTTTGGATCCCATAATTGGTGGCCGAACAATAACCGATGAAGACGCACTTTTTTGTCTTTGCATCAAGTTTGGTCCTTTCATCTCGAGGAATATGGACAAAAGCTTTACAACCAAACAACTTTAAGTGTTTATAGGATACATCTTATATAGTCCAAATCCTTTTAGGAATGTCACCTCCTGAAGGAACAGAGGGAGAAAGGTTGATGAGGTTAACTGCTATCATTAACGCCTCACCCTAGAAGGATTTTGGCAGTCTTGAATAAGAGAGCATGCAAATAATCTTATTGCATATGGTTCTTTTATTCTTTCTGCAATGTCGTTGTGTTGAGGGGTCTTAGGAACTGACTTCTCAAGCCTGATACCATGGACTCTGCAATGCTCTTCAAATGGCCCAATGTATTCACCACAGTTGTCTAAACGAACACATTTGAGCTTTCTTCTACTTTGTCTTTCAACATTGGCCTGAAACTTCTTGAACATATCTAACACCTGGTCTTTACTTTTCAAAGGATAAGCCCATACTTTTCTAGATTGTTCATAAAAAAAAATGTTACAAAATACAATAATCCACTAATACTTTTATCATTCATAAAAAACATGTTAGTATGAACCAAATCTAGAATATGCTTTCTCCTAAATAGGGTGGGTTTTTTTTTTCCTGAAATGCAACTCTATGTTGTTACTAGCTAAACAATGAGTACAATTCTTTAATGGTCCAATGTATTCACCACCGTTGTCTAAATGAACACATTTGAGCTTTTTTCCACGTTGTATTTCAACATTTGCCTAAAACTTCTTGAACATATCTAACACCTAGCCTTTACTTTTTAAAGGATAAGCCCGCACTTTTCTAGAGTGGTCATAAAAAAAATGTTACAAAATACAATGATCCACTAATACTTTTATCATTCATAAAAAACACGTCAGTATGAACTAGATCTAGAATATGCTTTCTCCTAAATAGGGTGGTTTTTTTTTTTTCGAAATGCAACTCTATGTTGTTTACTAACTAAACAATGAGTGAAATTCTTTAAAGATTTACTTGAGAAATTTGGAAGGAGCTTTTTCCCTATAAGAATTTGGAGTCCCTTCTCATTTATATGATCAAGTCTATTATGCCATAACTCAGTGGTGACTTCATGTTCTATAACATTCACATCTCCTGCACATAGTTGTTTAGCTTGAGTGTAGTATAAGTTAACATACTTTTTTCCTTTGGCCACCCCAAATTCCCTTTCTTGAGCTTCCGAACTCCTTTACCAAAATTGCTTTTATAATCCATGTCATCAAGTTGACCTGTGGAGATCAAGTTAAGGTGAATGTTTGGGACATGCCAAACATCCTTCAGTAGTAGCTTGCATCCAACATTTGTTTCTCTCAACACATCTATTTTACCAGAAACTTTGCATTTGACTTCATTTCCCATCTTAACAAAACCATAATCACCACAATTGTACGTGTTGTTATGTGGAATGATGCTGTAGAGTCAATCGTCCATGTTGTGTCCTAGAAAGTGAGGTTAACACGTCCTTCCTCACACACCATGAAAGTTTCTCCTTCATTAGAAGTCACAGCTACACTACTTTTGTCCTCCTTTTTCTTGTCTTCGCTGATTTGTTTTGCCATCCATTTCCAACAGTTTACAATAATAACAGGTGAAGTTGCCCCTTAATTTTGATCTGCCTCTGGACTTGCCTATGTGCTTCCCTTCTCATGGGGAATATATGCTTTTGCCCCTCTTAGTGACCATCGCTTGTCCTTGAGTGTGAGTGGACAAGCCTTGCTCAGATCTTCTCTTGCCTTCTCTAGTGATGTCACCATACTCAAGGTTTTCCATCTAATGTGGAATTACTGAGAGCTACCGCCAATGCCTCGCAGCTATTTGACAATGAACTCAACAGGATCAATGCTTGTATTTATTTGCAATAGTTAACTCCATGCTTGTCAGATTATCAAGAATTTCGTTAAATTTATCCAAGTGATCTAAAATATTTTGTCTATGACTTAATTTTAAGTTCACAAGACTTCTTGTCATAAAGGCTTTTTTCTTGGCATTCTTTGGCTCCTACATCTCTCCCAGATGTTGCAAAATTTTGTAGGCATCCACTTCTTTCGCTGTATCACAGATTGCTCTCAGCTCAACCCACTGTCTTATAACATGTTGAATTTTTGAGTTCGATCTCGTTTTGATAATGAAAAAACACAATTTATCTCATCTGTGCATTGAGCTTTTTGGAAGGATCATTATTTAGCACACACAGATGATACGAATGCTATGGAAGCCATGAGGAACTTTAAGCACATTCAACCTGGCATATTCCATGAAATTAAAAGAGAAAAAGGATGAAGATACCTCAGATTTTCAATTGTAATGTGTGTTTGGTCTCACTTGTATTTACATATTTGAGAAGATATAATTGGGGGCTCAAAATGATCACTAGACTGACCCTAGGACTCATGCATTTCATGAAAAATTTACATACTTTTATCCTAGGATTAGATTTGCATTTTAGAGGCAAAATAGGAATGAAAATAGAGGCCTCATTGACGAACCCCATGGCCTTGTTGACGAGCGCATGAAGGCCACTCAGCGATGAACACCTTGTTCTCGTCAATGAGAAAATACCAAGACCTCAAAAATCTTAGATAGGTCTCTCGTCGACGAACTCATGTTCACGTCGACAAATGAGTGTTGAACACTCGTCGACAAACGTGTTCACTTGTTGACGAGTTCTTGGCCCAAAACGTAGGCTTAGGTCGGACACAGATGTAAATAGTTTATTTTAAATGATCCAACGGTTAGGAATTAATCCAATGCCGAGAATACGTGTTTAAACACTCCCAAAACCCTAGGAGAAAATAACAAGACAAGGGGAGATCACTTTTAGCATACTTTGGAAAACTTTTTGCTTACTTTGCCTACACTCTATCAAGTTCAAACATCTTTTGGGCATTCTCTCTGCTTTTTAAGAACATTCACGCACACATCTTACAAGCATGTTTTGATATTGAGGTTTGGTATACAAGGTTTTATATTTGGGCATTTAATCTTCATTGTAAAAGTCTTTCTTCTCTCATATTTTTATTTAATATTTTATTAAGAGAGCAAAAACCCTAAGTTTCATTTTTTTGTTTGAAAAATCTTGTGGGAGAAATTCATTCTAGGACTTTAAATCTTTGAAGCATTCTTAATATTATTTGTATTCAAAGATTTAATATTCTTTTATTCGTGCCAAAATTTATTTGACAAAACCCTAGATCTCCAACACATATTATTTGGAAAATCAATTTTTGGAGATATATTGCATTTGGTGTAGATCTTTGAGAAAACTCATCATATATATTTTTATAAAAAGATCATATATTTGATTATTGCTAAAATATTATTTAAAACATGACTTACACTCATTGAGCTTCAAGTTATATCCTATGAATGTGTTTTAGGAATTTATTGTACACATTAGCTTGCTAAGAAGCATTTAAGTGTATCCATAAATTGTATTCATCTAATGTATTTGCGGTTCAGTGTGTGAACCGTGGTGAGGAAGCTACGCCTCATTGTAAGCAGTAGAGTAGAAGGGAGTTGTGCCTCTTGTAAGCAGCGGAGTAAGAGGAAGTTGTGCCTTTTGTAAGTAGCAGACTTTAAAGGGAAGCTCCGTCCTAGTTAATGGAGCGGATTAGTAAAATTCGTGGGGGTTTTACCCAAGGCGAGGACGTAGGTCAGGTTTGGCCAAATCTCATTAAAAATTCAGTGTTTGCACACACACACACACACACACACTCTCTCTCTCTCTCTCTCTCTACATTTCCATACTTATGCTCATATTTGATCTGCTATGCATGTTTTTAATATTGTCACATCTAAATATATAAAATACTTAGAATTAATTGGGAAATACAGAATTGGTTGAGATATCCACAGCTTGAATTAATTGGATTGTGTAATACTGAAATCTGTGTATCTCCAAACTTGTGGTTGTATGGTTGGATTTTCAAATTAGGGATTGAAAGACCTAAATATTTTTAAATATCCAATTCACCCTTTCTTAGGATTACACCTAAATTAACATTTGGTATCAGAGTCGGGCTGCATAGACTTAAATGTTTTTGTAAAAAGATCACGATGGCTTATTTTGGTGTATCCCCATTCGGTGTGGGACAAATCTTTGGAACGGGTCCAATGTTTTATGGTGAAAATTTTATCGAGTGGAAAATAAGAATGACTATTTTTATCAAATCAATGGATTGGAGGACCTGGAGAGTACTTGCTCAAGGGAACTTAGTACCTATGAAAATTGTTGATAATGTTGAAATTTCTAAATCTGAATATGAGCTGAATGAGAATGACTTTAAATTAATGCAAATAAATGTAGGTGCCATGAATATTCTATTACATGCTTTAGATACTAATGTCTTTCATGAAATTAAGTCATGTCAAAGTGCTAAGGAGATATAGGAAGAACTCGATAGGAGATTTGGAGAGACCAAAGGAAAGAAGTCTACCACTTGGGAAGATTCATGCTTAAATGATCTGGTAGTGAAAAATTGTAGCTTAGTTGCAATACTCAATGAAGAGGTACACTCTACTCCTTCTACTTCTCATAATGATTCTCAAAAGATTCATGCAATGATTGTGAAAAATCTTGTGATATGTATTGTGATAATTCTGGTAGTGAATCCTATGATGAATCTGATAATGATAACATGCCATCTTATAAGGAATTACAAAAGGGATTTGTTAAGGCTCATAGAATTTTAACAAAGATGTCTAAAAAGAAAACAATGTTGGAAAATGAAAATAAAGACATAGCAAAATAGTTAGAAGATTTTAGAGAGTCTCATACTTCTTAGGAAAAAGAAAAAGTTGAAAAGGAATTAGAAATTAAGAGATTAGTAAACAAAAATGAGGTATCACTGAAAGAATTAGAATAAAAATTTAGTGTTGAAAAAGAAAAGGATTTGAAAATCATGAAATTAGAAAACAAGAATGATATGATGGCAAAAGAGCTGAAAGAGTTAAGATCCAAGATTTCGAGTGATGATAAAAAAGAATCTTCTTATTTCAAAACTTGAGTGTGAAGCAAACACAATTTCCAAAGAATTTACAAAACTACAAGGTGTTTGTAAGGGCTTAAAAGATTCAAGGCCTAGAAAGAAAAATAGAGGATCAAGCTAAGATCATCCACACATTTACTAGGGGCAAAGAAAATTTTGATAAACTCTTGGGTTCTCAAAAGATGACCTTAGATAAGGAAGGTACAAGTTATAATGGAATTGAAAAGAGGAGAAGAAAGAATCTATACATGGGGTACTTTGTTAAAGTATCAAAATTCTATACTAGTACCTCCTCCAGTCCGTATGCTCACACCACCTACATATTATGTAAAAATAAGGGGCACATTAAATTTGATTGTCTATTCAAAAGGAAATGTGTGAAACCTAAACAGGTCTGGAGAGTCAAAGAAAAATGGGTACCAAAAACAAACCCCAAAAACTCCTCCTTAGACCTTAGGATTAAGAATTTAGTGGAGTCAGCCACATAAACGAAAAGGGGTCGTGATGACTATTGGCTTGAGAAATAGTATATGCTTAAAATGTAAAATCTTAGTATATGTATTTACTACAATATTATTATACTAAGAATCCTACAAGAAAGTTAAGTCAATATGATTACTTTAAGCAATATATCCAATCTAACTACCTAATGCTTTTATATCATAATGATTGGGTAAAATATAAAAATATTGGTTAAAGCATGCTAACTTTGATCCATTTAAAGAAAAAGGTTGAAGGCTAGACTAGCTAAAATATCAGGAACCTTATATCTTTACAATGAGTAATATAAATCCTAATATAGAAGAATAAATCCACTTTCGAATAGACTAAAGCATCGTTGTTTAGCGAATAATTCTTATTGATTAACCCATGCTTAAATATTAAAATCTTAAGTTAAGCAAATCATGTCCATGCATAAGACTGAGCCTTAGGAAATAAATAATATACTAAGCATCATCTAATCCTAAACTCATACTTGGAGCCTTAAATGATTCAATCTGTCATCACTCTAGCCACTAGCACTAATAATCATAAATTACCAATCTATCAAGTGCTTATTAAAGACATTTTAAAGTAAACTAAGGGGCATCTTCTAAAGGATTCAAGTCTTTCATCTAGTTAAATAAAAATAATCTCCGTGTGCTTGAAATATAAAAATCCTCGTGTTCTAGTTCATAAATGATCTATCTTCTCTACAAGAAATCTTTACCGTACCACGATCATATCCAGTAAAGATTTATCTATCCTTGGCTTATTCTCTCACTTAAAATTGAGATCGTACTTGTGGGATACTGTCCAATGGTGGGATAATCAGAAATACCTAAAGAGCAGTATTCAAAAATTAATATTCTCCTAAATTGCTCTTTGCCTAAGTAGTTGGATATATTTGCTTCCACAAAATATTTTGAATACTATCCACTTATAATGAATATTCTTCTGAACTGAAGTAATGATAATTAATTATTAAGAGTATTTATCCTATCTCACTTCACAAGCTCTCAAACCTCAAATGAAATCTATTAGAAGCTTTTGAATATGTCAAGGGGCTAAGTTATTTGCAATAGGTTTCAATCTATATGAAAATGCAAATGACTAGGAAACCTATGCATTGAGATCCATAGGAAAAGAAGCAATATAGGTTTATGACCATGAAAAAAAACTATTTATGACTTTTCTGTCCTCTAAGCTAAAACATTCAACGCCAAGATCAAATCATTTAAAATCTTAAAACACTTGGCTACGATCTTAAAAAATGGTAAAGGCATAAGAAAGAAGTAGTGCATAACTCAGGGGGGAGCATTTCTTTTTAAATTCATGACTCTATGCTCTCATAATTTTTCTTTATGCCCATATGTCTTTATGAAAACAGCATTGCAAATTACTATCCATATTATAATATATGATTAAATTTCTTTAATGGATAGTTTATAGTTTATGATTTGTTAGTTGAGCTACCTGATTGCATGCTTAATTTGAAATGCCACCTGCATGGCTGATGTAGTGATGAAAATTGCACACTGGTAGATATTTTTAGTTGTTGCAGGCTTGAGATAAATTACTTGTTGAAAACAACCAGATTTTAGGTACATGTTTTTTAAGGAAAAAGCTCAATTTACAGATGGCATGCTTCCGTAACTTTGTTAAATCTTTCCAAAATAAAATCATATGATAAGATGATTATGATAGGATAAATATTAAAATATTTTTGAAAGGATGAGTGAATGTAAAATGAAAATTTTATCCTTGAAAATATTTAGGGGAGCTAAGCTCCATTCCTAGGGAAAAAGCATAAAGAACTCATGTGTATCATGGTTTAAAATGATTATTTGTACAACTTGAAATTATCAGTGAAATTAATCCTTGACAAGTATAAGCATTTCATTTCATCTAAGCAAGTATTCAAATTCATAGGGGGAGCATCTGGAAATTATTTCCTATCTTATTATGTTCACCAATACTTTTTTTACTTAGATGTGCATTAAACTTTTTGTGGCATGCACTCAATCATGATAATCTAATTGAATACTCTAAATAAAAAATATATTGCTTTTCCACAAGTTCCTTGACTTAACCATATGATCTTGTTTTAAAATGCATTGATATAATTAGGATCTGTATGGTTAGTCTTTTTGGTTATAATTCTTTTCGATATGTACTTAAAGCAAAAAATAAAAATAAAAAATAATTAGAGCACAATTTATTTCCAAAAAAAGGTGAGAGATATGTACCAGAGCAAAATTTTTTGAATGATCCAATGACTAAGAATTAATCTAATGCCGAGAATACATGTTTAAACAGTCCCAAAACCCTAGGAGAAAACAACAAGACAAGGGGAGATCACTTTTAGCATACTTTGGAAAACATTTTGCATACTTTGCCTACACTCTATCAAGTTCAAACATCTTTTGGGCATTCTCTTAGCTTTTTAAGAGTATTCACGCACACATCTTACAAGCGAGTTTTGATATTGAGGTTTGGTATACAAGATTTTATATTTGGGCATTTAATCTTCATTGTAAAAGTTTTTCTTCTCTCATATTTTTATTTAATATTTTATTAAGAGAGCAAGAACCCTAAGTTTCATTTTTTTGTTTGAAAAATCTTGTGGGAGAAGTTCATTCTAGGACTTTAAATCTTTGAAGCATCCTTGATATTATTTTTATTCAAAGATTTAATATTTTTTTATTCGTGCCAAAAGTTGTTTGAGAAAACCCTAGATCTCCAACACATATTATTTGAAAAATCAATTTTTGGAGATATATTGCATTTGGTGTAGATCTTTGAGAAAACTCATCATATATATTTTTATACAAAGATCATATATTTGATTATTGCAAAAATATTATTGAAAAGATCACATACACTCATTGAGCTTCAAGTTATATCCTATGAATGTGTTTTAGGAATTTATTGTACACATTAGCTTGCTAAGAAGCATTTAAGTGTATCCAGAAATTGTATTCATCTACTATATTTGCTGTTCGGTGTGTGAACCGTGGTGAGGAAGCTATGCATCGTGGTAAGCAGTGGAGTAGGAGGGAGATGTGCCTCTTGTAAGTAGCGAAGTATGAGGAAGTTGTGCCCCTTGTAAGCAGCGGACTGTAAAGGGAAGCTCTGTCCCAATTAAAGGAGCGAATTAGTAAAATCCTTAGGGGTTTTACCCAAGGCGAGAACGTAGGCCGGGTTTGGCCGAACCTCTTTAAAAATTCAGTGACTGCGCTCTCTCTCTCTCTCTCTCTCTCTCTCTCTCTCTCTCTCTCTCTCTCCATTTCTGCACTTATGCTCATATTTGATCTGCTGTGCATGTTTTAAATATTGTCACATCTGAATAACTAAAATACTTAGGATTAATTAGGAAATACAGAATTGGTTGAGATATCCACAACTTGAATTAATTGGATTGTGTAATACTGAAATCTGTATATCTCCAAACTTGTGGTTGTATTGTTGGGTTTTCAAATTAGGGATTGAAAAACCTAAATATTTTTAAATACCAAATTCACCTCTCCTCTTAGGATTACACCTAAATTAACATAACTTTGACATCTTTTTTGTTGAGCTTCTTCCAATTAGACTCATTTTTACCACTTGGTATGATCTCTTTGCATTCAATAGGATCGAACATATCTTTACATCATAACAAATCTTCCATCATTTTCTTCCAGATGGAATAATTTGTCTCTGTAAGCCTGATCGTGGAACTATTGTCAAGACTTGTACTTTCCTCCATTTAATATGCTCTGCTACAGTACGTGGACAACTACAGTGAACAATGTTACTATAATATAATCTCAAAGATTAAGAACAAATCCAACCATGAAGGCAGTATTAATACACATCAATAAAACTTGCCATCAAGGAAGTATTAATACACAACAATAAAACCTGCCATTAAGGCGGTATTAATACATAGCAACAAAACCTGCCATTAAGGTGGTATTAATACATAGAAATAAAACCTACCATTAAGGCGGTAAACTAGTAGTTTTGATATCAATTGCTGGAATATGAATTCCGCTCAAGATCAAATAACACACATAAATAACACAAAAGATTTACATGGTTCGGCCAATTTAGCCTACGTCCACAAGAGAGGAGCAACTTCACTATATATATATGGGCATACAGTGAAGGAGGAGGAGGATTACAATACACTCTACTCACTCACCTTAATACACACTCACAGTGTACTCACATTATTTGTGTTTTCACTCACTCTTGCTCAAATTTTTCTATGTTTGTTTATCAAATTTACAACAAAGGGCCTTTTTTTTCCTGTGTATCACTTTACGATGGAGGATAGGTACTCCTTTTATAGGCGAAGAGGAGGAGATCATTGCAACAAGTCTCCTCCAACAAACGTCACTATTTGTTTCTATTTGATTTTTAATTTCTTTATTTGACCATTCTATTTATTAGTTTGATGAGGCCTGCATGTTTATTATAAAATTGTCGTATTAGTAAATGTTCCACTCCCTCCATTAGTAAACTATCATAATAGTCGATTAAAAAAAAATTATACAGAATGATGGAGGAGGCTATATATAAATATATATATATATATATATATATATATATATATTTCCAGTTATTTCTTATTTTAAGATGAGATAGTTATTTGTTTTAAATTAAAAAAAAAAGTGGGATGCGTGACCATGATTTTCAATAGGGCATTTTATTATTGCATTAATTTTATTAATTATGCTACAATAATATTAGAAAATTGTTTTATTGGTTTACCAAATAATTCTAATTAAAACACAAATAAAGAACACAACTATGCTCTCCATTTTTAAAAACTTTAAAAAATTATATAGAAAAAAAAAATAATTATATACTATGAGGTTATTTTGGGATAGTTGTAGATAATTAAAAATAGTTTGGGATAGTAGTATTTTGTGATAGTTGTGGCTAATTAAAGGACGATTTTGGTACAATCATTTGCAATTGCAGGTGTAAATCTAACATTTTTTTTTTTATAAAGAAGACACGAAAGGAACAATTCCATTTATACTAATAGAGATTACAAAATAGATATTAGAGAAATTGCAATTAGAAGCATTGATTTCAGATCTTAAATTCATATTTTGTTGGATTTGCATAAATTTCAATGCAATTTCATATTATTTCATCTTTTCTAAATCCAATACAAATCTAAATTGAATGCCTCTTTAAATATAGGATAACTATTTTTTATTAATTGTGTTCATTTATTATACTATGTATTTCCTCCTATTATATTTTGTGATGTAAAGATTTGGGCCCAAAATGCCCTTTGGTTCAACATTTGTTCTCAGTCCTAGTTCAACATCATATATGCAAATTTTATTTTCTTTTTTATTGCGTAACAGATCATTCAGTTTCAAATAACTTTATAATTCATGTAGAAATTAATTCACGAAATTTAACTGAACCGTTACATTTGGAAAGAAAAAATGGAGAATTAATGCCAAATGTCGAAGACAATCAATGGCTGTTGTATTAAGGAAATTACTCAGTATTCCAGCAAACCGTCAACGGTTTCAATAAACCATTCAAGTGTTGCTTCGACGGATTAAGACAGAATGGTTACTATGATTAAATCGTTGACTGTTTCACCAAAATTGTTGATGGATTCACCTATTGCTGAACTGCTGAGAATCCTAACAGTTGAAGATTTGTGAATATCGGATTGTATACGGCGATATGTGATTCTTCAAATTGTATTACTTGAATATCTTTTTTTATTTGATAGTCTAGAATCTCTTTGATTTTAGTATTTAAATACTTTTGAATTTGTATTTGAATTTGTAACAACTATACCTTGTACAAGTCCTATATATAGGATATCTCTACATTAATGAAAGTGTCTTACATTTTCTATATGGAATCGAAGCTCCTACTCTAACGAGTTTTTTTTCCTTTCCTAATTGCTGTTTCTTCTGAATCTGGTGTTGTAACCACCCTTAACACTCTCGGCTGGGTGGTTTTTGGTTAAAAAAAAAAATTGGGCCTCAGGTTAAAAAAAAAGGGTTCGGGCTTGGGTATTTTAAAACACATGGGCTTGATGTAATTTACCACAGGTTTGGACCTTGGGTTATTTACAAAAGGTTTGGGTTTGGTTTTAAAAAAATGGGTTGGTGGGCTTTGGGTTTTTTCAAGTTTGGGCTTTGTGGTCATAGGTTAGGGAGTCTAGTTGGGGGTTAGGTTCGAAGGCATTCAGTTCAAGTCTCAGTTCAGTTTTAGGCCTTGTGATCTAGTTTGGTTCTAAGTGTTAGGGATTTATACTAAAAGACATGCTTTATGTAATCAGTTTTAGTATTTATTAATAACTTCAGTTATTCCATTTTAGCAAGAATCTTTGTGAGCAATGTTTGCCTAACATTGTTTAATGATTATGCATGTGTGTCTTTTATTCTATATAGTAGGTGATCTAGTGTGCAGAGTACGACTTATACATAGAAGATTAGATCATCAGTTCTTATAGAATATAAGTTTATTGTTCATAGTCTTAAATGAAATTGGACACACCATTGGTAGGACTTACCACAAGGTTTTAATAGGTCTATCTTGACTATTGGGAATGATACAGTTCCAACTCCTTGTACTAGTATACTTTGTGTGTATTGAACATGATCGTCTTGGGGTAATTGTTTTTATACTGACTATATAAAATAATTTATACTTCATGGTTATTAAGAGTGCTTATGCTCTTAATCTTGATATGATTATTGGACATGTGCATATAGTGTTTATTACTTTGATTCATAGAAGAGTGAGATTCTTTATGGGTCAAAAAACTCAGTGAGTTGGGTGATGATATTATATGTATGGTGAACATTAATTATTGATGGAATCCACGTCCCGGTATTGGGATTGATGATACTCCATTGAGGAAGCTTATAAGTTTTGATTGTGTCAAACCCTCCAGGTGGATTTTGAATTCGATACATCAAATAAGTTAAGTGGAAGGTTTGAAGGAATTAATATGTCAATTAATTAATTTGTCAGTAATTTAATTTAATAGATGGGTATCTATAATCTTTACGTGGGGAGATAAATAAGAATTTAATAATAGGAACTCGAAGTTTAATTTCCAATATGAGAGGGAGTGCAATTATAATTCTTTAGTGGTATGAATTATAATTAACTTAATTAAAGATGAATTCGGGTTGTATTAGGAATTCTTAATTACGTGGGAAGCCTTAGTCATATTTGCCGAGAGGTGCTTGTTGTAGCCTATATACATGCGCTCCATTCAGTAGCTAGGGTTAGATGAGCAAACTCTCAAGAAGCAGACGCTTTCGTGAGAGAAGAAAACCCTAGCAGCTGCATACGAGCCCACTCTCTCAGAAGCAAGGCGTGTTCAAGGAATATAGTATAAGATTCCTAGTCATCTTCAAGAGCTCGTTTTCGTACTTGCAGATTTGGGATCAAACCAGATAGATCTCGTAGGTATAATCCTAATAATGTAATTAGGGTTTGCATGATCAAAATTTTTTTTGGTTATCCGTATGTACTACAGCTGGATCTTAGGGCTATTTTGCAAGTCCTATAAATTGGTATTAGGGTCTCGGTTGATACTGTATAGGGATAATAATACCATGTTCTTCGAAAATCGAACCAATGCATGCTTAGGGTAGAACGTGTGTATGCACTAACCTCTGTTTTGCAACGTTCTATCTGACAATTATGGTCACACGAATGTATGTTTTGTGATTGCAATTGTTTATTACAAGATTCATAGCATGTGAACTCTGGTTATGGAGGCATAAGATTTTGTAATCTGATGCAATTTCATCCGAGAAGGAGGCATAGTTGCGGCGTGTGAATAGTGGTTGAACTAGGTGAAACCCTAGTTACAGAATGATGACCAGATGCTCCGAGCGGACCATAGCAGTGGTGAAAAATTGGAAAAACTCTAGAACAGTGATGCGGTTTTTCATCTAGGTTTCGGAGGTGCTGCCCCGCCGAACCCCAGCATTGCGTAATGGCAAACAAGGATTCACAGTGTTATGATGCAAGTTGCTTGACCATAATAGTCGGGATATTTATTAGATCATATTTCTTGTTTATATATGCTTGCTTGGCGTGTTTGTTGTTCTTGTGTTATGTCATTAGCATGTAAAATTTAAAATTTCAATGTTGGCAACTAGAGAATAAAATTAATTCCCAAGTTATAATACATTTTTTTTATGAAAAAAAATGAAGGGAATTTGGAATTTTATTTGTTGCGTGTATTTTCGTTACCAATATTGGAATATTAAATTTATTGGAATATTAAACACGATTTTGCAACCCTAATGAATTAAATAACTAAGTGGGTGAGGAAATTTATTACATATAAATCCCATGGTCTCCATCACTAGTTTATACGTGAAGTAATTAATCTTATGTGATGATATTAGTATCTTCCTCCCTATTAGATGGAATTAATTATAGACTCACTAAGTATAAACACTTGCCCATGGTAATTGCTCTTGTGAATGAGAAAGGTTCTTTTGCTGGGTCAAAAGGTCGAACGAAGAAGAAAAAGGCTCAGAAACCACATGGAGCTCCTCCAATAGTGCGTGGGCCGCAGGATGGAGTGAAAAAGCCTAAGGGCAAGTGTTTTCACTACAAGCAGCCAGGGCACTAGAAATCACAGTGTCCAGTTTATCTAGCCAAACATTACAACAAAGGTATATCTCATTCACTAATAGTTGAAACGTGTTTAGCGGTGATATCTACTAGTACCTGGTGTGTAGATACGTGAGCCACTAATCATGTTTGCAATTCTTTGCAGGGGTTCCAGCAAACCTGCCAGCTAAGTGATTGGGAGAGTTACATATTTTTGGGAGATGACACAAGAGTGTTAGTAGTTGTAGTAGGAGGTTTTTGCATTTCTTTTGGTAAATATAGGATTTTAATATTGAAAGACTCTCTTTATGTACCTTCTATTAGAAGGAATTTGATCTCAATTTCCTAGTTGGTTGATCACGGATATTCCGTTTATTTTAATAAATCAGTTGTTATTAAGTTAAATAAATGTTTTATCTATTCTGGTACATTGGTGGATGGTCTTTATATTATTAATCATGTTTCTCCTATAGTGCAATTAAATAAATTGAATAACACTGATAAACTACCATGTAAGAGAAAGAAACCTTCTAAATTGAACCAAACTTATCTTTGGCACTTACGCCTAGGTCATATTAATCTAAGATGGATTTCAAGGCTGGTTCATAATGGACCATTAGGTTCATTAGAAGTGGAGGCACTGCAGTTTGTGAATCCTGCTTAGAAAGTATAATGACCAAGCGGCCCTTTTCGGCCAAGGGCTATAGAGCAAAAGAGGCATTAGAACTGGTTCACTTTGATTTGTGTGGCCCCATGAATATCCAGGTTACAAGTGGCTTTGAGTATTTCATTACTTTCATTGATGATTACTCAAGGTAAGGGTATTTTTATTTGATGCGCTGTAAGTCTGAATGCTTTAAGAAATTCAAGGTATTTAAGGCAGAAACGGAGAAGCATTAGGGTAAATGTATCAAGACACTACGATTTGATCATGATGGCGAGTACCTCCTAGGAGAATTTGTAGATTACTTATCAGAGAAGAGAATTAAATTCTAGTTGTTTGCACCTGGTATGCCACAATAGAATGGTGTAGCCGAAAGAAGGAATATGACTCTTTTGGACATGGTCAGATCTATAATGAGTTATTTTGATTTGCCTAATTCATTTTGGGGGCACACACTAGAAACAGTAGCCTATATTCTGAACTTGGTCCCATCTAAGCCAGTACCTACTACACCCATAATTGTGGACTAGCGCAAACCTAGTCTACGACATGCTCGAATATAGGGTAGTTCAACATACGTGCTAAAAGGGAAAATAGATAAGTTGGAATTAAGGATAGATGTATGATTATTTGTTGGCTACCCTAGAGGAATGAAAGGTGGTTTATTTTATTGTCCTAAGGATCAAAAGGTCATTGTTAGCACCAATGCTCGATTCTTTGAAGAGGACTATGTAATGAACCACAAACCAAGAAGTAGGATTGTTCTAGAAAAGTTTAGAGGAGATATACGAGCTATACCAATAGTGCAAAAAGAACCACCACAAGACAGAGTTATTGACATCCCATTGCCTCATCATAGTAGGAGGAATGTTGTAACTCGAGCTAAGTCTAACCCATCACTTGCCGCTACCATCAATACATCGGGTGTACAACCAAGGCAGAATGATGGTGCACAAGGATCAGGATCAACACAGCAAAATGTGCCTCATCGTAGTGGAAGGGTTATACACCGGCCTGATTGGTCTACATTCTTGGGAGAGTCTTATGATAGGATCCCTAATGAACTAGATACCAAACCCAACAACTACTGTGAAGCACTTCATGATAAAAATGCAGAACTCTGGCAGAAGGCTATGAAATCAAAGATGGAGTCCATACACTCTAATCAAGTTTGGGATCTTGTAGAGCCACTTGAAAGGATAAAACCCATCAGATGCAAGGAGATCTATAAGAAGAAGAGAGGAGTAGACAGGAGGGTAGAAACCTTCAAGGCTAGGCTTATTGCGAAAGGGTTTACTTAGAAAGAGGGAATCAACTATGAGGAAACTTTCTCGCCGGTAGCCATGTTAAAGTCTATCCAAATTCTCTTATCCATTGTTGCACATTTTGATTATGAAATTTGGCAAATGGATGTCAAGACAACTTTCCTTAATGGAAGTCTTGATGAGTGCATCTATATGGTGCAACCAGATGGTTTTGCAACAGTAAGCCAACAACACATGTCATGCAAGCTTAAGAAGTCCATTTATGGACTTAAGCAGGCATCCAGGTCTTAGAACATCCATTTTGATCAAGCCATTAAATCTTATGGTTTTGATCAATGCCTTGATAAGTCATGTGTATACAAAAAGCATGATGGAAATGTGGTGGTATTCTTGGTGCTATATGTGGATGAAATCTTACTCATCGAAAATGATGTGGGGGTATTATCTTTGGTTAAGGTATGTTTATCTGGACAGTTCAACATGAAGGATTTGGGAGAAGCCGGTCACATCCTTGGGATCAAGCTTATACGAGATCGCAAGCAAAGGATGTTGAGCTTATCACAAGCTACTTATGTCAATATGATTCTTGCCCATTTTAGCATGTAGGATTCTAAGAAAGGGTAACTTCCATTCAGACATGGAATCTCTCTATCTAAGGATAGGTGTCTTAAAACACCGATTGAGGTAGAGAACATGAAGGCAGTTCCTTATGCATCAGTAGTAGGAAGCCTTATGTATGCTATGCTTTGCACTAGACCTGACATCTGTTTTTCCGTAGGCATGGTCAGCAGATATTAGTCTAACCCAAGGTAGGAACACTAGACTACGGTAAAACATATATTCAAGTATCTAAAATGGACTAGGGATTATATGTTGGTTTATCAGGTAGATGGTCTAGTACCCATTAGGTACACAGATTCAGATTTTCAGTCAGATAATGATTCCAAAAAATCAACCTCGAGAAATTTGTTTACCCTAGGAGGAGGAGCCATTAGTTTGGAGGAGTATCAAGAAATCATGTGTTGCTGATTCCACTATGGTTTAGGAACTTTCTATTGGATCTAGGAGTGGTGCCTTTGGTACAATCACCTATTACACTTTACTGTGATAATAGAGGGGCGGTTGCTAACTTAAAGGAACTCGGAACCCACAAGAGGGAAAAACACATTAAGCAGTATCACTTGGTACGAGATATCATGCGGAGAGGTGATGTGACGGTGACTAAGATTGCATCGGCAAGCAACCTGGCAAACCCGTTTACAAAGAGCTTACGAGTTAGGAATTTTGATAGTCATGTAGAGGGAATGGGAGTGAGATGCACGACAACATGGCTTTGAGTCTAAGTGGGAGTTTGTTAGGGATTCATACTAAAAGACATGCTTTATGTAATCGGTTTTAGTATTTATTAATAACTTCAGTTATTCCATTTTAATGAGAATCTCTATGAGCAATGTTTGCCTGACATTGTTTAATGATTATGCATGTGTGTCTTTTATTCTATATAGTAGGTGATCAAGTGTGTAGAGTATGACTTAAACACATAAGATTAGATCATCAACTCTTATACAATATAAGTTTATTGTTCACAGTCTTAAATGAAATTGGACACATCATTGGGACTGTAGCACAAAGTTTTAATAGGTCTTTCTTGACTATTGAGGATGGTACAGTTCCAATTCCTTATGCTAGTACACTTTGTGTGTATTGAATAGGATCATCTTGGGGTAATTGTTTTTATACTGCCTATATAAAACAATTAATACCTCATGGTTGTTATGAGTGCTTATGCTCTTAATCCTGATATGATTATTGGACACGTGCATATAGTGTTTATTACTTTGATTCATAGAAGAGTGAGATTCTTTATGGGTAAAAAAACTTAGTGACTTGGGTGATGACATTATGTGTATAGTGAACATTAATTATTGATGATATCCATGCCCGATATCGGGATTAATGATACCCCCTTGAGGAAGCTTATAAGTTTTGATTGTGTCATATCCTGTAGGTGGATTTTGAATCTAACATATCAAAAAAGTTAAATAGAAGGTCTCAGGGTATTAATATGTCAATTAATTAAATTGTCAGTAATTTAATTAATAGATGGGTATTAGAAGATGAAATGAAAGAAATTACTCAAGAGATAGGAAAAATTAATGAAGATGATTTAAACAAAACGGAGTTGGAGATAATCGAACTTAAAAAGTCAGTAGAGGATAAAGAGAAAATTATATATAACATTACCAAAGGAAATGAAAACTTTGAAAATATGATTGGACAATAAAGACTGAATGGAAACAAAGAAGGGATAGGTTATAATGGAAAAACAAACAAAAGGAATAAAAAATTATACATGAGATATTTTGTCAAAGAAGCCAAGCACTATGCTAGTACTTCTTCAAATAATAAACATGAACACAACACTTGCTACATGTGCAAGACTAAGGGTCATGTAATGTTCAATTGTCCACTAAAAAGAAAATATGTCAAAGTACAAGGAGAATGGAAAGTCAATAATGGAACTAAAAACAATACAACGAAAGTTAAAAGAATTTGGGTTCCAAAGACTAACACAATGAATCCCTCATTGCAGGTATGCTTTAGGACTACATTATCAACGGATAAGTGGTACTTGGACAACGGGTGTTCAAGGTACATGACAGGTGATAGAACCAAGTTCACCACATTAAAACAAAAGGATGGGGGATACGTCACCTTCGGCGACAATGCCAAAGGTAAAATTATTGGCATTGGGAAAATGGGTAAAGAACCTTCTCTTACCATTGATAATGTGCTATTGGTAGAAGGATTAAAACACAATATTTTAAGCACAAGCCAATTAAGTGACAAAGGGTTTGAAATAACTTTTAAGAAAGAAAAATGTGTTATCCAAAATCTTAAGAACAATGAAACCTTGTTTATAACTCATAGGATAAATAATGTTTTTTGTATAAACCTTGAGAACTTAGTAAATCAAAACATAACTTGTTTGGTAGCAATGAATGAAATAAGTTGGTTATGACATAGGAAATTAGGACATGCTAGCATGGACCTTTTATCCAAGTTATCTAAGAAAAATCTTGTAAAAGGATTACCAAATACTAAATTCATAAAAGACAAGGTGTGTGATGCATGCCAAAAAGGAAAGCTAGTTAAAACAAGCTCCAAAAAGAAAAAAAAGACCCCTAGAACTCTTGCACCGAGACTTATTCGGTCCAACTAGAAACTTAAGCTTAGGAGGCAAACAATATGCTTTTGTAATAGTAGATAACTATTCAAGATTTACTTGGGTATTATTCTTAGCAAACAAAGATGAAACTTGTGACATGCTAATTACCTTATGCAAGAAATTACAAAATGAAAAATGTTATAATATAACTAATTTTAGAAGTGATCAAGGTAGGGAGTTTAAAAACAAAGATTTTGAAAAATTATGTAATGAACATGGAATAAACCATAATTTTTCAGCACCTAGGACTCCACAACAAAATGGAGTTGTAGAAAGAAAAAATAGAACCCTACAAGAAATGGCAAGAACCATGTTAAACGAAAATAATCTACCTAAATACTTTTGGGCAGAAGCTATGAATACCGCATGTTACATTATAAATAGAGTATCCATAAGATCAAGTATAGACAAAACACCATATGAATAATGGAAAGGAAGAAAACCCAACATTTCCTACTTTCATATATTTGGGTGTAAATGCTTTATTCTTAATACTAAAGATCATTTAGGAAAGTTCGATGCAAAATCTGATGAGGGTATCTTCTTAGGTTACTCTACAAATAGTAAAGCTTATAGGGTTTATAACAAAAAAACTCTTACTATTATTGAATCAATACAAATAATTATGACAATAAAGTTAAAAAAGATGAAAGAAGATATCTCACAAAAAGTAGAAGGTCTTGAAATAAAAGAAGAAAATAATAATGAAACTTCAAATGAAAACATCATAGAAAATCTAGAACTACCTAAAGAATGGAGATATGCTAAAAGTCACCCAAAAGACCAAATTCTTGGTGAACCATCAAAAGGAATAACCACTAGAGCCTCATTAAAAAATATTTGTGTAACCATTATGCTTTTTTGTCTCAAGATGAACCCAAGAATATAGAAGAAGCCTTAAAAGATGATTCTTGGATCATAGCTATGCAAAAGGAACTAAATCAATTTGAAAGAAGTCAAGTCTGAGAACTTATACCTAAACCCAAAGATAAATCAATCATAGGAACTAAATGAGTGTTTAGAAATAAAAAGGATGAAAATGGGGTAGTTGTAAGAAATAAAGTTAGGCTGGTAGTACAAGGCTATAATCAAGAAGAAGGTATAAATTATGAAGAGACCTTTGCTCCCATAGCAAGAATGGAAGCTATAAGAATGCTTCTTGCCTATGCAGCCAATAAAGACTTCAAACTATACCAAATGGATGTAAAAAGTGCATTCTTAAATGATTATATAAATGACTAAGTTTACGTTAAACAACCTCCAGGTTTTGAAGACTCAAAAAACCCAAATCATGTATTCAAGCTAACTAAAGCCTTATATGAATTGAAACAAGCTCTTAGAGCTTGGTATGAAAGACTAAGCAAGTTCTTACTCCAAAATAATTTTTCAAGAGGAAAGATAGATAACACTTTATTTATAAAAACCAAAAATAATAATATGGTTATAATACAAATTTATGTTGACAACATCATATTTGGAGCAACTCATGAAGATTTATGTAATGAATTTGCTACAACCATGCAAAGAGAGTTTGAAATGAGCATGATGGGAGAATTAAATTACTTCCTAGGGTTGCAAATCAAACAAGCTAAAAATGGAACATTCATAAATCAAACTAAATATATCAAAGACATGTTAAAAATGTTTGGTATGGAGGAAAGCAAACCCATAGGAACCCCCATGAGCACCTCAACAAGTCTTGACAAGGATGAAAATGGAAAACAAATAGATACCAAACATTACCGAGGAATGATAGGAAGCTTACTTTATTTAACAACAAGTAGATCAGATATCATGTTTAGTGTTTGTATGTGTGCAAGGTTTCAATCGGCTCCTAAGGAATCACATCAAATCGCAGTTAAACGAATCCTTAGATATTTACTAGGCACACTTGATCTAGCTTTATGGTATCCAAAGGGAACTGATTTCGAAATGATAACTTATTCAGATGCGGATTATGCAGGATGCAAGATAGATAGAAACAGCACTAGTGGGACTTGTCACTTTTTAGGACACTCACTAGTTCCTTGGTTCTCAAAGAAACAAAATTTCATAGCATTATCTACAGCTAAAGTAGAATACATAGCAGCTGGCAGCTGTTGTGCTCAAACCTTGTATATGAAACAACAATTAAGGGACTTCAAAATACAATACCTAACAATCCCTATAAAGTGTGACAATACAAGTGCTATAAATATTTCAAAGAATCCGGTATCACATTCAAGAACCAAACATATTGATATACGTCATCATTTCTTAAGAGAAAATGTAGATATAAAAGAAATTGTACTTGAATTTGTTAACACTCACGATCAATGAGCTGATATATTTAAAAAACCATTAGCTAAAGATCAATTTGTATTTATCCGATGGGAATTAGGAATGTTACATGTAAGAGAGGTTAACTAGGAGAGAATCTAATTTTTCTTCAGGGAAGACGACTGCTAGACACTAGGCAAGCGCCTGACAGGCTACTGTCTATCTGGAAAGACAGTGGATAGACGACTGTCAACTTGGTGACGGACGACTGTCTCGTGGCGGTTCATGTTCTTTTAACATAAAAACACTCTTTTTAAAACCCCAAGATGCCTATCGATTCATCTCCCCTTCTCTAAACTAGCTCCTCTTCATTCTCTTCGAAGTTCCTCCTCCCAATGTCAATCCATCACAACCCTAATTCTTTCACACCTAGGGTTTCACGAATTTCAACATCATCAAAATGCCACGTACCAAAATAGTTGGAAAAAATGACAAAGCATCCTCTTCTTCTTCAAAGGCTGCAAGCAACAATGAAATAGAGAAATGGCCTGTCTCATCTCACGTAAAAGTGTTGTATCAAAATCACATCTCTACAATCGATCCAATGTTTTGTAAGGTATTAGATGTTACTTTCTTTGAAGAAAACTTCCCTAAAATTATTGAGTTGTTCAAAAATATAAGATGGGATAAGTTCATTCTTCACCAAGTTAAGGGATACTATCTTGACCAGATTAAACTTTTCTACTCAAACTTGGTAAAGAAAGACGTTAGATTTTATACTGAAGTTTTTGGCCAAAAGATAACACTTACTCCACACTTATTACGGAAAATACATCGTAACAAGCATGGGGATTTTGAGTGCAATCCAATAAAAAAACGGTGGACTATGGAGCAAGGTTTTTCACCACAAGAACTTTTGCCTCTTGTGACGAACGATCAACCCGTCTATTTTGGCAATCCCCCACAATACAAACAACTAAATCTAAAAGCACAAATTCTTCACAAGATCATTGCTTATAATATAATTTTGAGATCAGGATCTTTTGATCACATCTCCTTCTTCGATTGTTTCGTTATGTGGTGCATATTAAAAGGAAAGAAATTGGATTTAGCTAGCCTTGTACTCAAATGGATGGTTATGAAGCTCGAATCTCCTAGAATTGGGCTTCCTTATGGTAGTATTCTTTCCTTAGTATTTGCTCATTTTCAAGTCATCACTCCATCTTCCAAACTAGTGAAGCGAACCCATTACAACCTGTTCTCCTCCCCTACCTTAAAAAAGATGGGTTACAAAAAGTACACCGAAGGATGGATGCTTAGGGGCAATAGACCGGAACGACCAGCACTAGAAGAAAGGAATCTAGCTCCTGAAGAAGCTTATATGCCACCTTGGTTTCTCCTTTTTTATCAGCATTATTCTAGCTTCAATTCTGAAATGAGGGATAATTTTGCTTCTCTTCAAGACAAAATCACAAATAATGATGATAAATATACTTTACTAGATAAATGTCTTGAAAACATAGAGCAATGTGTCACACAAAATGACACTGATTCAGATAAAGAGAGTAATGAGAATGCTGATGAAGACTCTCAGGCAAAATCAAGAGAAGACAAGGCTCATAGAAATCCAAAGGAAAAGGACTTGCTGAAAATAGTGACACAACCTCTGATAATTGACTATAGAATTTTGATGTTTAAACTTTTGATATTTTGTATGCTACACATGCTCAATTTTTGGATGTATTAGGCCGTTTTGTTGATGTCAAAAGGGGGAGTATGTGTGCGAGCAAAGTTTATGAGTCTATGCATGTTTGATGTATTATATGTGTGTAAGCAAAGTTTGTTTGATGTACTACATGTGTGTGAGCAAAGTTTATAAGTCTATGTATGTTTGATGTACTACGAGTTCTATGAACTATGAGTTTTATGTTACATCTGAAACTAAAACTTTGAATCTTTTGAACTTATGTCTTAATGCGATTATTTTAAGTCCATGCTTATTGACAGGGGGAGCATTAATTTTATTTTATATCTTTGCTCTTTCTTTGTCATCATCAAAAAGGGGGATATTGTTGGCCTAGTTAGGCTTACAAACTCTTGGTTTTGATGATAATAAAGTAAATTTATCTAATGTGTTTCAAAGTGATATTGTTTCAGGTAAAGATGATTTGCTCAAAATTCACATACTCTGACATGAAAGCTTACAAGGATCAAGGAACAAAGAAAGTCACACATGAATACCAGAGATCCATAATGAAAGCTCATAAAAGTTTGAAAGATTAAAGAGCAGCATTAAAAGGACTCAAAGCAAAGAAGTGTCAAAAGTGTTTATAGAACAAGCTTTGTAAGTACTTCAAAGTTGATTCAAATATGAATTTTCATTTTGAAGCTCATTAGGCAAAGACACACTTAGAAATTTGAAGTTTTAAAATCTTGGAACATGTTTTTCAAAGTTAAACAAGTTTATACTCCAAGAATATCTAAGCAAAAATGAGAGATAAAAATGTTTTTCAAAAGAAAGAAAGTCTGCTGGATAGACGACTATCTATATAAGGATAGACGACTGGAAAGTTAAACAACCTAAACTAAGAAGAACAGAACCTTGACAGACGACTATCAACCAACTGACAGACGACTACCAATATCAAGTGAGACGCCTATATGTGTTCTGCCAGCCGACTTCCATCATTCTGTGTGTTTTGAAAAATTGATTTGTTTAGTGACAGATGACTGCGACCATGAGGATAGCCGACTGCCACCTTTCTGTTTGGAAAAAATATGTATGATATACATGGACAGACGACTGCCAATGACTACATAGTCGTCTGGCTCGCGGAAGATTTTAAAATTTTTAATGGGCGTATTTTTGAAATTTAAATTATTTGAAGCCCAAACTAATTTATAACTTGGACCCTACTCCAAGTAAACTTGGGGAACAAGCAAGAAGTCTTTCTACATCTATAAATACCCTCAAGGTTCATTAATTTAGATACCAAGAAATCAATTCAGCTATCATACTCTTTCAAAGCTTACTGAAATTCTGAAAGCTTTCTATTGCTCTCATCAGTCACGAAAATCTTTGAAGTCTTGCTGAGTTTCTCATTATGTTTGTGCATCGATTGTTGATTCTTTTATCTATTGAAATATACTTATGGTGATAAATCTTTAGAGCTTTATATTGAATTTTCATATTCTAAATTTACTGAAGTACATAGTTTTTCAATTTGTACTAATCAGCTCTTTGAGGAACAAGTTCTTGTATGCCTTGTTTTATATCTTTGTAACATATTGATTAATGATTTGAGTGCTGAATCGTTGGACCAAATAAGGGGCTCTAGCCTTACCCAAGGAGTGTTGTAACTGGTATTGTTCCGCCTAGTAAAGGAATGGTGATAGTGAATCCTTTCGTGATTTTGCCAAGGGCGAGGATGTAGGTTGTGTTGAAGCTGAACCTCGTAAAACTCTGTGTTCTTCTTTCTCTTCCCTACTCTTTATTTTTTAGAAAAAGTTACAATCTATGTGGTTATTTTAAAATTAATAAATTCTGAGTGTTCGGTTGTTAAAAAGACCAGAACGTAATTTGTTTTGGTTTGATCAGCATTGATTGCGAAAACCGAAATGGACTACATTGGTTGATCTTCTTTAACTCATTATACTGAAAGTTTATTTAAAAGTTGAACATTGGGAAGAAGTGTAATTGTGATACAGGGCTTATACAAGTTCAGCAAATTTTCATATTAATACAGGGCTATTATTACAAGAATTGAGTGGTTGATAATCTTACTTTGATTGTGATTACTCCGAATTAATTTTGATTGTATTTGAGCATTGATTATTGTTATAACACAAAAGGTATTAAAAAGGAGGAATAAATTTTTAAATCCCAATTCACCTCCTCTTGGGAAAGCTATTCCAATTTCAGAATGCATTTCTCTACTACCCAAAATTGTACAAGATGAGCTTTCAATTCTCATTATTGATGAACACTTGGGTGCAATCAATATGTTGAATGTTGATAAAAGAATTGTGTACAATACAGATGTCAAAGCTATAGAATGCAAACGAAGCATGATATTCTTTATTGATAGACTCACAAGTACAGGAAATACATTTCTTTATTGTACAATTTTTGCATCGTTAAGAAAAAAAAAACATCATATTGTACTTGCAATGGTAACTTCTAAAATTGTAGCAACATTAAGTCCCGATGGACGCACTACCTAATCTAAATTTAAAGTTCCTATAAATGTTGATGCATCATCCACATGTTTAAACAATAAGCAATATGACCTAGCAGAACTCATAAAGTGCGCAGTGGTGATTATTTGAGATGAAGCAGCAATGGTAAATTGACTTGCATTTGAAGCATTGGATAAAACAATGAAGGATATAATGGATATTATTTTTCCATTTGGAGGTAAATTCATGATAATGGGTTGAGATTTTAGACAAGTTCTTCCTATTGTAACAAGGGGTACAAAAGTAGAAATGTTAAATGCATCTATTGTGTTGACCTTATCGGTCATACCCTGTTTTGATTATGACAAAAACTCAGCCATTTAATGGCTATCTAGTTCATGTGCAGGTTTAAATTGGTATATCATAATGATGGCACAAAGAAGAGATTGAAGTTGAAGACCTAATGTGTGTGTTGTAATGTATTTCATTTATGCAAAGGGTCTATAATAGTAAATAAGGCTTTGATTATAATAATTTGCATGCATCACCTGCATGATACGATAGGTAAGCTTAAAATGAAAATGACCTTAGAAAGACCTTAGGGATTACCCTTTGGTCGACCGACACCAAATTTTTTCTGTGTCCTAAAGAAGGCCTACAAATAACCCTTGGACATTCACTCACTCACTTGTATGTGTCAGTCATTTGAATAAGGTGTTTAATGGGTGAAACTGGACCGAAATGCACAAAATGTGCACCTTCGGTCGGCCAATAATTAAAGTTCATTTTGCCCCCAATCGACCGACCCTGAACCGGGTCAACCAGTTGACCACGACCCGATCGACCAAGCTGTGTAGTTCATTTGGCCCCAGTCGACTGAGCCTCCTAGGAAGTCAACATTTTGACTTCCTGGTCGACCGAGCGAAAATTGTATACCACCAACCTGGTCGATCGAGTTCCCACATGTGGTAACCCAACGCTCTGGTCGACCGACTAGTATAGTTAAAAATGACTTTGGTCAACCGAACCTCGGACATACTGAAAAATCGCCTCAGACATACGTGTCTCGACTGAACGGATAGTTCATTTTTGGCCCAATCGTCCGAACCCCAAGAAAATTGATCGACCGAACTTGTCCTGGTTGACCGGTGCTCTCAAGTTGGACCCATTTTTTTACCAACTTTTTTAAATGAGGTTAAATTAATTAAATATTGTTAAAACTTTCCTAATTGTTCCAACTATGTCCCTAACAGTTATATTTCTGAGGAAGTCTGTAAACACCCCCTCATTTGGAATAATTAGCAGAGGATTAACAATCTTGATTAGGAGAAATTCCTTGAAATCTCAAAATCCATAATATTCATTTTGAGCCTCTAATTCTTACCAGTTCTTACTACTCAAAATATCTTTTGAAAGTGTGATTTAAGTGTTATTGTTCCATAAGGATTGCTCTCTCAAAACTGTGTTTGTATGAAATTATTTTATTTGAGAGCAAATCCTCAAGTGTTCTTAGGGGACTTTGTTAATAAGTCTCTCCTAAGAAGACTTGTGTTAAACTTCTGCGTATTACATATTCATTGCAATATCTTAGGAAGTTTGTATTTATTTTTGAATTTCAAAAACCTTTTTCAAAACATTCTCAAATATCTTGGGTGATTTTTCTTGACATACTTTTAAAAAGATATTTGTTTATGTGATATTAATCTTTGTTGCAATATTCATTGATTTATATATCATTTGCTGAATACAAAAATTAAACATCTTTTGCAAACCAAGCATATACATTATTTGATATTTACACGATTGAGATATTCTGCTGATTGGTATACTTAAGACTTGATTGACATCTTTGTTTGAGCACTTAGATTGAACATCTTGTCATATAAAGATCATATAGGTTTGCACTCTCATGCACTAATTACATCGATAGCAAATATATTTGAGAGTTAATATATATTAAACCACATTGAGCTTACATATTATTTCATATTGGTGGTGTATGTGATTGAACACGACAGGGTACATATCTGATTTACTTGAAAGCATAATCACTATACCATTTCATTGATTGTAAACATACTATTGAATTTCCAGGCACGGGCCTGAAGAGGGAGACTAGCCCTTTGAAATAGCCCTAGATTGGCTTAGACCCGGTTAGGAAAGTTAGGTGCGCCATCTTATTAAGTTGTAGGTTGAGGTCAGCCCCGCGAATTGACCTGGTTGTAAAGGTTGAGGTTAGCCCTGTGCTAATTGACCTATTTGTAATCGGTGCCGCTCCACCCATTAAGTGAGCCTTTAGTGGAATCCTCGGACTTGCGAGTTAGAAGTGGGGACGTAGGCATAGTTGGCTGAACCCTAATAACATATCGTGCGTCTATTTATATTTTTGCACTTTATATTTACCGCACATGAATGTTATCTTGTGAATGTTGTGCATGGTTTAATTTTAGTATATCATTATCTACACAAATGGTATAAGATTAGAAAGACCCTAGGTTGTGTTATACTGGTATCTCATTTAACCTAGGAGATAAATTTTAAAATTCCAATTCACCCCCCCCTCTTGGGAATACACTAATTCCAACATATTTACTTCACTCTGGGTAAATGTCAAAGTTCTTCATTTGAAATAGATTATGGTTCACATGAGGATGAACATTTTTCAAAGTTCCTAAAGTCTATTGGTGATGACAATCAACTAACAATTACATATGATATGATACCATCTCCAATGATGATAAAATAAGCACTCTATAGATCAATTAATAGGAAATGTCATTCCAACTTCGGAAATGTCATTCCAACTTTGAAAAATGATGATGTTGATATGTTGAATGATAAAATAATAGCTCAGATTCCAAGTCATGAATATTGTTAGCTTTACTGTGATCCCAAGAGGGGGAGTGAATTGGTATTGTCAAAATTTAATCCCTAGGTAAATATCCTAGAAATAGTATATTCACAACCTTATGGTCAATCTAGTGCAAATAATATAAATATATGCCAGAAATTAAATAAAGCAATTTAATTAAGAACACATGCACCAAAAAGCAGTAACGTAAAAGTGACACGCAGAGATGTTATCGAGGTTCGGCCAGTTGCCTACATCCCCGCCTTGGCTAACAAGCATAAGGATTACCACTATACTTTGTTCACTTAAACGGGTGGAGCGGCACCTAACAAACCGTGTCAATTAGCACAGGGTTGACCTCAACCTTTACAACTAATCCTTACCGGGTTGGATTACCGCCCCCTCAGACCACGCCTAGAAACACTTAGATTTTACATTCAAAGAATATTGGTACAGTGATTGTGCTTTCGTGTAAAGCAAATATGTACCCAGATATGCTCAATCACATACACCACAAAATAATTTAATATGTATGCTCAATGTGGTTCAATATATCAACTCTCAAATATGTTTGCTATTAGTGTAATTAGTGCGTTAGAGTGCAAACCAGTATATCGTTTTTTTCACAAGATATTCAATCAACGTGTTCAAACAAAGATATCAATCAAGTCTCAAATATACCAATCAACAGGATGTCTCAATCATGTAAATATCAAATAATGTATATGCTTGGTTTGCAAAAGATATTTAATCTTTGTATTCAGCAAATGATATGTAAGTTAATGAATATTACAACAAAGATCAATATCACATAAACAAATATCTTTTCAAAGTTATGTCAAGATAAATTACTCAAGATATTTGAACATGTTTTGAAAGAGTTTTTATAATCCAAAAAAAAATACAAACTTCCCAAGATATTGCAATGAATATGCAATACTCTGAAGTTTAATACAAGTCTTCTTAGGAGAGACTTATTAACAAATTCCCCTAAGAACACTTAGGTTTGGCTCTCAGGAAAATCGTATCAACCAATCAAAACAAGGAGAGCAAACCATTCCAAACAATCACTCAAAACAACTTACGAAGAGTTTAGGCACCAGTGGAAGGTAAGTATGAGTGAATGGAGTGTGAAAATGAGTAGTAAAAATTTTGAGCTTGAGAGAGAATTTTTTAATCAAGTTTGCTAATCTAGTGTCTAATCATTCCAAATGAAGGGTAAATATAGACTTCCCCTGATTTATAACCGTTAGGGACATGGTTGGAATTATTAGAAAAGATTTAATGATTTCTTAATTATTTTAAACTTGTTTTACCAAGTTAACCACGGTAAAAAATAAGTCCTACCCAAGAGCACCGATCGACTAGGACAAGTTCGGTCGACCCAAGTTCTTGGAGTTTGGTCAACTAGGCCAAAAATGAACTGCCGATTCGGTCGACTGGACATGTATGTCTGAGGGCGATTTTTCAAATTAGCGATGTTTAGTCGACTAGGGTCATTTTGAACTATACTAATCGGTCGACCAGACCATTGGGTTCCCACATGTGGGAACTCGGTTGACTAGGTTGGTGCAATATAAAAAATGCTCGGTCAACCAGGAAGTCAATAAAGTTGACTTCATGGAGGTTCGGTCGATCAGGGTCAAATGAACTTCAGAAGCTTGGTTGATCGGGCTGTGGTCAACTTGTTGACCCGGACCGTGTTCGGTCGACTGGGGCCAGAATGAACTGCAAAGGTCAATCGACCAAAGGTGCACATTTTGTGCATTTCGGTCTTGTTTCATGCAATAATCACCCTATTCAAGTGCCTAACACATACAAGTGAGTGTGTGAGTGTCCTAAAGTCATTCCTAGGTCCTGTTTTAGTTAGAGCTCACATATTAGACCATGCATGCGATATGTGTGTGATTATTATAGACCAAAAGCCCTAATTACTATTACAGACCCTTTACATGAATAAAATATATTACAACATAAAAATTGGGTCTTCATTCTTCACATTCTTCCATGTGCATTAAGATCTTTCAATTTAAGTTCCTGCACATAACCTCAAACACCCATTAGATATAATGAGTATTTGTCATAATCAAAACCGGGCATGACCTATAGGGTCAACATTCTCCCCCTTTTTTATGATGACAAATACAACCAGCAAAAATATGGGTATAAGCCTAAGAAGGCTCCCCCAATTAATATGCATCCAATTATCTTAACGAAATAACTTTTACCCAATTATTTTTGCCCTCTCCATCTCCCCCTTTTGGCAACAGCAAAAAAGGGTTATAAGAGTTAATTACTCTAGGCAATGGTTAAGTATTACATTTATATATTATAAGTTTTGGAAAGATTTTGAAGAAATTTTGGCAGAGTGCCGTTTGAAAATTGGACTTTCCAAAACAAATCTTGTATAAATAGTAACCTGTTTTAGTTTATATATCCTAACAGTTTATCCACAACTACTCAAATAGTTCAATATGATCCAACAATCAAACATAAAGGCCAATGTCATCATGAAGTGGACAAAAGAGTTGTGCATCACAAGCAATAATCGATATGTATAAAGTTCAATATGATCATGCTGTAGATATAAGAGTCATACACATAAGCAATAGTCAAAATTCATCAAGTCTAATCCACTAAGACATATTAACAATAATATAAGTTGTGAAGAATTTTAAATTTAAATTTAACTTGAGAGCTCCCCCTAAATTTATGCAAACTATGAAACATCTAAGAAGTCTCTCTACTATGCATTAGACCTAACTCACATCTAATTTGTGTGAACCTATCCTCGGGAAGTGGTTTAATGAATATGTTCACCCACTCTTCATTTGTGCAAACAAACTCAAGAGCCACATCTTCTTTTTGCACATGATCACGAAGGAAGTGATGTCTAATTTCAATGTATTTTGTTCGTGAATATGAGATAGGATTTTTAAAGATGTTGATTGTACTAGTATTATCACATTTAATCGGCATCGTATCATAGTGCAATCCAAAGTCCATAAGTAGTTGTTTCATATTAAGAGTTTGCACACAACAACTTCCAGCCGCAATATATTCTGCTTTGGTTGTGGACAAAGCAACTGAGTTCTATTTCTTGGAGAACCAAGAAACAAAAGATTGTCCTAAGTAGTGTCGCTGGTACTTTTTCTATCAACCTTACTACCAGCAAAGTCAGCATCAGTATAACTAACAATCTCAAAAGTAGTATGCTTAAGGTACCACAAGCCTAACTATATAGTTCAAACTAGATACCAAAAGATTCGTTTAATAGCTTTTAGATGGGATTCCTTAGGGGCAGCCTGAAATCTAGCACACATACATACACTAAACATAATGTCAGGCCTACTAGCGGTGAGATATAAGAGACTCCCAATTATGCCACGGTATAGTTTTACATCAACAGGGATCCCTTGCTCATCTTTATCAAGCTTAATAGAAGAGTTCATAGGTATATCAAGAATTTTACAATATTCCATATTAAATTTATTTAACAAGTCCTTGATATATTTAGATTGGCATATGAAAGTTCCATGTTTAGCTTGTTTAATTTGTAGCCCTAAGAAGAAACTAAGTTCACCCATCATGCTCATTTCAAATTCACTTTGCATGCATTTGGCAAACTCATTACACAGCTCATCATTAGTTGCTCCAAAAATGATATCGTCCACATAAATTTGAACAAAGAGCATATCATCATTTTTGGATTTGATGAAAAGTGTAGTGTCAATTTTGCCACGGGTAAACCCATTTTCTAGTAGAAAACCGCTAAGCCTCTCACACCAAGCTCTAGGAACTTGTTTCAATCCATACAAAGCCTTAGACAATCGGTACACATGATCTGGATACTTGAGATTTTCAAAACCGGGGGGTTGTTCTACATAAACTTCTTCATTAATATAGCCATTTAGAAAAGTGCTTTTAACATCCATTTGAAATAATTTAAAATCTTTAAAAGTGGCAAAAGCAAGTAGCATACGAATGACTTCTAACCTAACAACATGAGCATATGTTTCATCAAAGTCAATCCCCTCCTCCTAATTATAACCTTGGGCAACTAGTCTAACTTTATTCCTAGTTACTATCCCATTCTCATCTTTCTTATTTCTATATACCCATTTAGTTCTAATGATGGTATGATCACTAGGCCTAGGAACTAGAGTCCACACTTTGCTTCTTTAAAATTGATTAAGTTCTTCTTGCATGGACATCACCCAAGACTCATCCTCTATGGCTTCTTTAATATTTTTAGGTTATTCTTGGGATAAGAAAGCAGAGTGATTCACTAGATTTCTCAAGAAGGATCTTGTGGCTACTCCACGGGATGGTTCACCTACGATTTGATCTATAAGATGATTTCTAATGAATTTCCAATCTCTAGGCAACTCCTGATTTTCATTATCTTCAGATGATTTTTCATTTTCTTCTGGGTTTTCACTTGCATTGTTTTCAATAGATAATTTGTCTAAGCATTTTCTAATATCAATATCATCTTCATCATCTTTCTTAGAAAATAGATTAGATTCATCAAACACAACATGAATAGATTCAATGACAATCAATGTTCTTTTGTTGAAAACCCTAAATGCTTTACTATTAAGTGCATAACCTAGGAAAATACCCTCATAAGATTAAGAGTCAAATTTTCCTAAAGTGTTTATTATCCCTAAGCACAAAGTATTTACAACCAAACACATGAAAATAGGAAATATTAGGCTTATGGTTGTTCCACAACTCATAAGGGGTTTTATTAATTGACGGTCTAATTAGCACCTTATTCATAACATAACATGCAGTATTTATGGCATTGGCCCAAAAGTATTTAGGTAAGTTATGTTCATTCAACATAGTTCTACCCATTTCTTCTAGTGACCTATTCTTTCTCTCTACCACTCCATTTTGTTGAGGTGTCCTAGGTGTAGAGAAGTTATGTGAAATACCCTCTAAGTCACAATATTTTTCTATGCTCTCATTTTTGAATTCTGTGCCTCTATCACTTCTTATATGAGTTATCTTATATCCCTTTTCATCCTGAATTCTCCTACAAAGTTTGGTGAACTGATCACATGATTCATTTTTATGCGCAAGAAACAATACCCATATGAATCTAGAAAAGTCATTCACAATTACAAAAGCATATGATTTACCACCAAGACTTTGTGCAGAATTAGGACCAAACAAATCTAAATGAAGCATCTCAAGTGGTCTAGTAGTAGATATGAATTTATTTTTCTTAAAATTAGATTTCGTTTGCTTACCCATTTGACATGCATCACAAATTTTATCTTTTACAAAGGACATTTTAAGCAAGCCTTTTACTAATTCCTTTCTAATAAGTTTAGACAACAAATCCATGCTAGCATGTCCTAAGCGCCTATGCCATAACCAACTAGCTTCATTTACAACATAAAAACAAGTGACTTATTGTGAAGCTAAGTTATCAAGAGAAATAGTATACACATTTTCATGGCGATCGGCAATAAAAAGCACTTTGTGATCTGATTTATTTTCTACTATGCATTTATCATTTTCAAAATATACTTTATATTCTATGTCACACAATTGACTTATGCTAAGTAGATTATGCTTCATCCCATCCACCAATAAAACATTATCAATAGTAAGAGTGGAATCCTTACCAACCTTACCTACCTCGATGATGCGTCCTATTGCATTGTCACCAAATGTTACATAGCCTCCATCCTTGGGAACAATTGAAGTGAATTTTACCTTGTTGCCGGTCATGTGCCATGTGCACTCACTATCCAAGTACCACCGGTCCTTGGAGGAGGACGATCTTAGGCAAACCTGCAAAATAAACTAAGTAACTGATGTTGGTCCCTAAATTTTATTGGGTCCACGGGGGTTAGTAGTCGGATCTCCCTTAACTACCCATACTTTCCTAATTCTAGCACGCTTATTCCTAAGTGGACAATCAAATTGAATATGACCAATTTGTTTACATTTAAAACATCTTATTCTACACTTAGGATCTTTAGGAGGAATATAAGACTTTAACTCACGTGTAAAATGTCCTAAGTAAAGAGCAGGTCGTCTAACATTTTCAGTCCCATTAAAACCAAGACCTTCTTTACTTATGGAGTTTCTTTGGGCACCAAGTAATGTTTCAAAATTTCGTTTGCCCTCGGTGAATTTAAAAATAATTTTGGAGCTATCCTCCAATTTCCTCTCAAGCTTAACAATAGTGGCATCTTTTTCTTTTAAAATAGAAGCATGAGAGGTTTTTGCAATATTAAACAATTTTGACCAATTTTCACATTTCTTTTTCAAATCATCATTTTCTTTGATCATTTTACTCAACAATTTAGATACACGAATATATTCAAATTGTAACTCTCTAAATGTAGGCATGGAATCAGAATCACAATCATCAGATGAATAATATGAAGATAATGAGCTAGAAGATGATGCCTCATCATTGTGTGCCATCAAGCACAGATTAGCGACCTCTGAGTCGCTGTGGTCTAATTTTGATTCGCTGCTGCTAAGTTTATCCCATGATGTTCCAGTCTTCATGGCTTTCTTCTTTTTCTTAGCCTCCTTTTTCAACTGTGGGCAATCTGGTTTGATGTGCCCAACCTTATTGCAGCTATAACACGTGGGAGCATTTGATTTTTCTTTTCTTTTTCTAGATTCTCCCTTATCAGTTGTAGATTCCCTGTATTTTTTGTATGAATTTCTATTTTTATTGAAAAATCTGCTAAACTTTCTAGTTAGCATTGCCATATCATCATCAGTATCAGGTTCGCTGCAATCACTAGATGAGTTAGTAGAGATTTTTAATGCAATCACTTTCTTAGCCCTATTATGCTCATTAAGTCTCTCATTTATGGCTAATTCATAAGTGATCAAGGAACCTATCAATTCATCTAGAGTCATGGCCTTAAGATTTCTACCCTCAGCAATGGCCATAGCCTTGGCTTCCCAAACAGGAGGTAAGCCTCGAAGGATCTTCCTAGTCATCTCATATGTGGGATAAGTCTTTCCTAATGCATGTAGTGAGTTTATGATGTGTGTGAATCTAGTGTAGATGCTTTGAATGGACTCACCTACATTCATCCTAAAGGCCTCATACTCACTGGTCAACATATCTATCCTATTGTCTTTCACATCTCCAGTACCCTCATATGTGACCTCTGACTTATCCCATATTTCCTTTATAGTAGAACATATAATTCTGTTAAATTCATTTACATAAAGACTACAGTACAAAATATTCATAGCAGTGGCATTTAGACTAGCAACTTTCATATCATCATGATCATATTCATATTCAGTCTTAGGAACCCTAGTTGCACGCTCAGTTTTCATAGGGACATAATTTCCCTTAGAGACAATCCTCCACATCTTCCAATTAGTATTCTGAAGGTAGATGTGCATCCTCTGTTTCCAGAAGGTGTAATTAACACCACTAAAAATAGGAGGTCGTGTGGAAGATGGTCCCTCTGGGAAAGGGGTCACGAAGCTGTGAGCCATATGTGATCTTTTTGTAAAATAACAACTAGCCTATGCTACGTGGCTCTGATACCAACTGTTATTTTTACCGTGATCCCAAGAGGTGGGGTGAATTGGTATTTTCAAAATTTAATCCGTAGGTAAATATCCTAGCAACAGTATATTCACAACCCTATGGTCAATCTAGTGCAAATAATATAAATATATGCCGAAAATTAAATAAAACAGTTCAATTAAGAAAACATGCACCAAAAAGCAGTAAAGTAAAAGTGACACATAGAGATGTTATTGAGGTTCGGCCAATTGCCTACGTCCCTGCCTTGGCTAACAAATACAAGGATTACCACAATACTTTGCTCACTTAAACGGGTAAAGTGACACCTAACAAACCGGGTCAATTAGCACAAGGTTGACCTCAACCTTTACAACCAATCCTTACTAGGTTGGATTACCGCCCCCTCAAGCCACGCTTGGAAACATTTAGATTTTACAATCAAAGAATATTGGTACAGTGATTGTGCTTTCGTGTAAAGCAAATATGTACCCAAATATGCTCAGTCACATACACCACAAAATGATTTAATATGTAATCTTAATGTGGTTCAATATATCAACAATCAAATATGTTTGCTATCAATGTAATCAATGCATAAGAGTGCAAACCAGTATGTTCTTTGTTTCACAAGATATTCAATCAACATGCTCAAACAAAGATATCTATCAAGTCTCAAATATACCAATCAACAGGGTGTCTCAATCATGTAAAAATCAAATAATGTATATGCTTGGTTTGCAAAAGATATTTAGTCTTTGTATTCAACAAATGATATGTAAGTCAATGAATATTGTAACAAAGATCAATATCACATAAACAAATATCTTTTCAAAGGTATGTTAAGATAAATTACTCAAGATATTTGAAAATGTTTTGAAAGAGTTTTTACAATCCAAAAACAAATACAAACTTCCCAAGATATTGCAACGAATATGCAATACTCAGAAGCTTATAATACAAGTTTTCTTAGGAGAGACTTATTTACAAAGTCCCCCCAAACAAAACAAGGAGAGCAAACCTTTCCAAACAATCACTCAAGACAACTTACGAAGAGTTTAGGCACTAGTGGAAGCTAAGTATGAGTGAACCGAGTGTGAAAATGAGTAGAAAAAATATTAAGCTTGAGAGAGAATTTTTTAATCAAGTTTGCTAATCTAGTTCCTAATCATTCCAACTGAAGGGGTATATATATACTTCCCCTGATTTATAACCGTTAGGGACATGGTTGGAATTATTAGAAAAGATTTAATGATTTTTTTAATTATTTCAAACTTGTTTTACCGAGTTAACCACGGTAAAAAATAAATCCTACTCGAGAGCACCAGTCGACCGGGACAAGTTCGGTCGACCAAGCCTAAAAAGAATTGCCGATTTGATCGACCAGACATGTATGTCCGAAGGCGATTTTTCAAATTAGCGAGGTTCGGTCGACCAGGGTCATTTTGAACTATACTGGTCGGTCGACCAGACCATTGGGTTCCCACACGTGGAAAATCGGTTGACCAGGTTGGTGCAATACGAAAAATGCTCGGTTGACCAGGAAGTCAATAAAGTTGACTTCGTGGAGGTTCGGTCGACCGAGGTCAAATAAACTTCAGAAGCTCGATCGACCAGGTTGTGGTCAACTTGTTGACTCGGACAGTGTTCGGTCGACCGGGGCTAGAATGAACAACAAAGGTCGGTCGACCGAAGGTGCACATTTTGCGCATTTTGGTCTTGTTTCAGGCAATAATCACCCTATTCAAGTGCCTAACACATACAAGTGAGTGTGTGAGTGTCCTAGGGTCATTCCTAGGTCCTGTTTTTGTTAGAGCTCACCTATTAGACCATGCATGTGATGTGTGTGTGATTATTACAAACCAAAAGCCCTAATTACTATTACAGACCCTTTACATGAATAAAATATATTAAAAAATAAAAATTTGGTCTTCATTCTTCACTTTCTTCCATGTGCATTAAAATTTTTCAATTTAAGTTCCTGCACATAACATCAAACACCCATTAGATATAATGAGTATTTATCATAATCAAAATCGGGCGCAAACTATACGATCAACAAATATGTTATGCATTCCTTTGATGAAGTTGGAGGAGATTCTCGCTATTTGTACCAACAAGAATCTATCAATTCAATCTAACCAGGTGGGTTACCACTGCATATATTGTGAGTTAAAAAAGGTATACCAATAATATTGTTAAGAAATTTAAATCCAAAAGTAGGGTTATATAGTGGTATAAGGTTGATTTGTCTTGGGATGCTTTAATAATGTGATAGATTCTGAAATTCTAACCGGGGAATGTTCTAGCAACAGAGTTTTTATTTTTACTTCAAATTCCCTTGAAAATAGTAGAGAATGTCCATCTCCCATTCACAATAACAAGACGACAATTTCCAATATATTTAAGTTTTACACTCACAATAAACAAAGCATAAGGTCAAACAATTTCAAACGTTGGAATTTATCTTCCAGATCATGTGTTCAATCATGAACAACTATATATGGCAATGTCTCGAGGATTTTTGGAGTTGACCACAAAGATTTTGGTGCAAATAGGGATAATAAATGGAGAGGATAGTCTACAAATATATTTTGCACACTTCAACCATTGGTACCTATATGTAGTATTATCAAAAAGACTATGTGTAATGACCTAGAGGAATTACGGTATTTTAGATAATGATAGAGAGGGGGAAAATAGAAGTTGGAAGGGAAAAGAAAGGGGTAGCAAGCCTCGTCGACAAAGTCACAATTGGGCCTGTCGAAGAGGATGTGTCTCATCAATGAGAAAATACCAAGAGAGGGTTTTGGGTGATTTTGAATTTCGTTGACGAGGAGAGAGTTCATCGACGAGTCTTCTTCTTGGCCTCGTCGACGAGATGACGTGGCTTGTCAACAAAGGCTAGTGTATAAATAGTGGTTAAAAGCGATTTTCGCTTATTTTGGCCATGGAATCCACTCTCTCTCTCTCCCTTCGTTTCTCCTCATTCTCTCTAAGTTTCTTGGCCTGATTTACGCTGGTTCGACGATTTGAAGCCACCACAAAACTCCTGGGAGAGTTCTCTTCAAATCTGCTGGAGTGAATTGTTGGTGGGGCTAAGTTAAAAACGATCCCAGATTCAAAGTAAGGCTTTCTTCTCAGTATTTGACTATTTGACAGTTGTAGGAAATGTAGTACGCAAAGAAATATTGAACTTTAGTTTTGGGAAATATCGTTTTCAGGATATTGAACGAGGAACCCTGCGAGTGCAGAAGTATTTCTCTTAGGGGCTTTTCAGGAATCAGGTAAGGGGATAAGCTAAGCTAGTTATTTTATGGAAATGTATGTATGTTATTACAGCATCTGATTTTAGGAAAATAAATATATTTATATATGTTTTATATTTGGGAAATATTGTTAAAAATGATGGTATGTTAAATATATGAAAAACCTATTTCGTGTGGCATGAGTGGAAATTATAATGAAATATTGTTTTCTGGGAATATGATAAGGATATGGACATGTTTTGTTGGCGTACGGGCTATTCTATGGATATGATTTGCCAGCGTACGGGCTGAACTATAAATATGATTTGCCGGCGTACGGGTCGAGCTATGGTAAAATATGAAATACAGGTATACGGGCCGATGATTTTCATGATATACGTATATATGCAAAATGATATGATTGATTTGGTAATTAATGGTATGAAATATCCATGTATCACAATTTTAGTATATGATATATGTTATCAGAATCTAGTTGGCTTGGTTTAGGCTAGCATTTGCACGGTACCAATGCTATGTGTTCATGATAAATCATGATATTTGTGTTAACACCACTATACAGAGTGGTGTGATATTGGATGGTCGATGTGGTTTTAAGAAATGTGTGAGCACCCTTGGTGTACGGACCAGGTCTAGCAGACCCATCAGACTTACAGACTGTACTCTTGACTTGGCAATGGTTGGCTAACCATTGTCAGGTCCCGCCTTTAGGCCACACAATCCAGTTATGTGGGGTTAATACAGGACAACAGCTAACTAACCTACCAGAATTATTTTTGTATTATTATTATATAAGATGAGTTATGCTATGAGAATATAGTATGTTCTGTCATGTTGTGATTATACATGTTTTTCCCAAAAATATATGTACATTTTTACTGGTTATGTTCATGATTATATATATATCACAAAAATCCTCATGTTGCCACACACGAGTGTTAGTTTATTTCCTTTACTGAGAGGTGTCTCACCCCGAATTTCATAAACATTTCAGGAGCCCTAAATAAGAGAGTGGGTAAAGCTCTGCTAATATAGTACCAATGATTTTCCCTTTTTGAAGGGTAAGTTTTGGTGGGGATGGTTGGATTTTGTGGGAAATGTCCCCACGTCTTTCTTATTTGGGATGTGCATGTGATGGATGTAGTAACTCTGGTATTATGATGGATGGTTTTGCTTTTATGATATTATGATTATATGTTTCCTGTTACTTAGGCTTTCATTATGTGTTATGATGTTTCCCTGGTACCCACAGGTCCAAGTGGATTGTGATCAGCTGAGTTTTGTGATATTGGTTTTATTATATAAAAAAAATATATGTGGAAATTAAGCAGGTCGTCACAGTTTGTCATCAGAGCCTAGGTTGCTAGGTTCTGCAGACTTTAGAGTGCAGCAGAAACAATACTAGAGTGTAGGAAATGATTTAAGGTTGTTCTATGGACTAGAGGCGGTACTTCTGTGGTAGTTTCTGTATTTTTCTCGAGGTGACGATTTTAGGAAAACCATAGTAAGCTATTGTCGGGTTGTATTCCTAGAATATAGGGTTGGGGATTAGAAATAAGTTGGTAATGTTAGAATAATAGGTTAGGTTAGACGGGTAAATTATAAGGATAGAATTTCTAAGTTGCTTTTGTTGTTTTCAGGATGGATCCAGGAGGAAGTAGTGCCCATGCGAGTGGCAATGATGGAGCAGGGCCGTCAGGTGCAGCTGGGATCGACTTTGATGCTGTATTACGTAGCGTGGCTCAGCAGGTTATGGCTAAGATCACTAGGAGCTCTAGGGAGCAGGGTGGTCCATCAGTTAGCCATGGATGCACTATCGAGAAGTTTACGAAGATCAATCCTTATTTTCAGGAGGAGTCGATCCTGCAACCGCTGAGAATTCGATGTAGTAGACCGAGAAAGTCTTGGTTATGTTGCAGTGTACTGAGGAACAGAGGGTCCTTTTCACCACCTATAGACTGACAGGAGAGGCCGAGAGATGGTGGATTGCTGTGAGGTTTCTAGAGCAGTAGAGGACTATGCCAATAGCCATGACTTGGGATTAGTTTAGGGAATTATTCTTCGATATATATTTTGCACTACTATCAGGGAGGCTAAAGTGGAAAAGTTCCTAAGTCTGAAGCAGGGACAGTTATCAGTCCAGAAGTATGTGGCACGCTTCATCGGGCTCTCTCATTTTTCCCCGTACATTGTTCCTGATGAGGTAAAGAAAGTGAGGAAGTTTGAGAGAGGCTTGAGATGGAGTATTTTCTAGCAGGTGGTGGTGCTACGGATCTAGGATTTTGCTGAGCTAGTCGATAGAGCAGCCTTGGCAGAGGTTGGTGAGCGTTTCGATGCAGAGGAGTAGGGACGGAGGAAGAGATCTGCATCTACAGGTTATCAGCAAGGTCATAGACGAAATCAATGGAGGAGAGAAAATTATGAAAAAGGACAGAGGCAGGAGACTGGAGGACACGAGGTTCAGGTAGTGTAGGGTCCTCCAGTCTGCCAGACTTGTGGGAGGAGACACTAGGTGGGGAGAGTGTTGAGTAGGTGGAGTTGTCTGCTACCGCTGCGGTAGACCGGGGCACATGGTGTGAGATTGCCCTACACCACCAGATGCAGCTCCAGCTCCCAAACCATACCAGTGAGGTTATCAAGCACAACGTGGGGGCCAACAGAGGAATACGACTCTAGCCAGGGCGTTTACTCTAACGTCGGGTGAGGTTGAGATGATAGGTGACGTGGTGATAGGTATGGTTATTATGTTTTCTTTTAAAGTTATTGCATTGTTTGACTCAGGAGCCACACACTCATTTGTGTCTTCAGAGTGCACTAGATTATGTAGGGCAGAAACACAGTTGTTAGGTACTGAATTGTTGGCGTCTATGCCAGTTGGGTCAATAGTGAGATGTAGTAGAATGCTCCGGTGTTATTTAGTTGATATTAAGGGGAAATTCAGTCTGCCAATTTGATAGTACTTAATATGTATGGATTTGATGTGATCTTCGGTATGGATTGGCTAGCAGCTAATTTTGCTAGCATAGAGTGTCATTCACGAGAAGTGATATTCAGATCTCCGGGACGAGTGGAATTCAAGTTCGTAGGGTCGCGAATGCAATCCCCGCCTCAGCTAGTTTCAACTATTCAGGCGAGGAGACTACTGATGAGCGGTTGCCAGGGGTTTATGGCTGTTGTGAAGGAGATGTCAGAGAATGAATTGAAAATTGCTAACACGCCTGTAGTAAAGGAGTTTACAAATGTTTTTCCAAATGAGTTGTCAGGTTTGCCACCTGATCGTGAGGTAGACTTTCCTATTGATCTACTTCCAAGTACAGTGCCGATTTCTAAAGTACCTTACCAAATGGTACCAGCAAAGTTGGCAGAATTGAAGAATAAATTGCAAGATTTGCTTGATAAGGGCTTTATACAACCTAGTGTATCTCCATGGGGAGCACCAATTCTATTTTTGAAGACGAAAGATGGATCGATTAGGATGTGTATAGATTATAGAGAGATTAATAAAGTGATGATCAAGAACAAATATCCTTTACCCTGTATAGATGATTTGTTTGACCAACTCTAGGGTACACGGGTGTATTCAAAGATTGACCTCAGATCAGGCTATCATCAAGTGAAAGTGAAAGCAGAAGACGTCTCGAAGACAGCCTTTAGGACTAGGTACAAGCATTACGAGTTTCTTGTTATGCCATTTGGTATGACAAATGCTCCTACTATATTTTATGGATTTGATGAATAGGATTTTTCATCCATATATAGATCAGTTTGTTGTTGTGTTTATTGATGATATACTGGTCTATTCGAGGAGCTATGAGGAGCATGAGACACATTTGAGGCAAGTTCTGCAGATGCTACAGGAAAAGAATTTGTACGCTAAGTTCAGTAAATGTGACTTCTGGCTTGAGAAGGTCATATTCTTGGGGCATGTTTTATATGGAGATGGTATTTCAGTGGATCCTAGTAAAATCGAGGCGGTAGTGAATTGGGCTAGACTGAGGAACGTCCTGGAGATTAAGAGTTTCTTAGGGTTAGCTAGTTATTACCATCATTTTGTTGAGGGATTCTCAGCTTTATCAAAGCCTCTGACACGACTGACTAGGAAGAATGCCAGATTTGAATAGGATGATAGCTGTGAGTAGAGTTTTCAAGAGTTAAAGCAAAGGCTAGTCACAGTGCCAGTGCTGATCATTCTGTCAGGGGGTGAAGGTTATACTATCTACAGTGATGCGTCCTTGAAGGGACTTGGTTGTGTATTGATGCCGCATGGCAGGGTCGTGGCATATGCGTCTAGACAGTTGAAAGAATATGAGAGGAACTACCCTACCCATGATCTTGAATTGGCTGCAGTAGTACACGCATTGAAGATTTGGAAGCATTACCTGTATGGCGAGCAGTGTGAGATCTTCTCCGACCATAAAAGTTTAAAATACTTTTTCACTCAAAAGGAATTAAATATAAGGCAGAGAAGGTTGTTAGAGCTAATTGAGGATTTCAATTGTACCATCAGTTATCACCTAGGGAAGGCTAACGTGGTAGCAGATACATTGAGCAGGAAATTTGGGGAATCAGTATTGGCGGCTATGGAGATCCAGTATCCGATCATAATGGATCTGGAAAGACTCGACATTGAATTAGTTGAAAATGGTTCTCAAGCTCACATTGCTAGTTTAGTGGTGCAGCCTACTTTACAGGAGAGGATTAAAGTTGCTCAGAGAAAAGACCTAGAATTAGCAAAGGTGATGAACTGAGTGCAAAGTGGTCAAAGGGAGGAATTCAGTGTTGCAGATGACAGAGCTTTACGATTTTGTTCTAAATTATGTGTTCCTGTCGATGCTGACATCAGAAAGACTATTTTAAAGGAAGCTCACAGATCTTTGTATAGAGTTCATCCTGGTAGTACGAAGATGTATAAGGATCTAGAAGAGTCATATCGGTGGAGTGGTATGAAGAAAGAGATCGCCGAGTATGTAGCACAGTGTTTGACGTGCCAGCAGATAAAAGCTGAGCACCAAAGGCCGTCAGGCCAATTGCAGCCATTATTTATCCCAGAGTGGAAGTGGGATCATATATCTATGGATTTTGTGATAGGACTGCGACGGTGCCACATGGTTAGAATGCCATTTGGGTAATTGTTGATCGTTTGACTAAGACCGCTCACTTCTTGACTATCAAGATCAGCTACTCCATCAATCATTTGGCAAAGATCTACATTCAGGAGATAGTTCATCCTCATGGGGTGCCAGTATCTATTGTGTCAGATCGAGATCTACGTTTCACGTCACGTTTTTGGAAGAGTCTACAGGAAGCACTAGGGTCTTAGTTGTCTTTTACCACGACATTCCAACCTCAGTCAGATGGGCATATTGAGAGGACGATACAGATATTAGAGGATATGCTCCATGCGTGTGTATTAAATTTTGGGGGTAGTTGGACTCAGTTCATGCCACTGGTGGAATTTGCATATAATAACAGTTATCACACTAGCATTGGCATGACACTGTTTGAGGCTTTTTTATAGTAGGAGATGTCGTTCTCCTTTATTTTAGGATGAAGTGGGTGAGCGGCGAGTTATGGGACCAGATCTTGTGCAGCAGGCGTACGATAAGGTTCGACTCATCAGAGATAGAATCAGTGCAGCTCAGAATCAACAGAAGAGTTATGCCGATAATCGCACAGGAATTTGAAATTTGATGTTAGTGATCATGTATTTCTAAAAATATCTCCATTAAAAGGGGTTATGCGATTTAGGAAGAAGGTTAAACTTAGGCCTAGGTTTATCGATCCATTTGAGATCCTAGAGGAAATGGGGCCGGTGGCCTACAAATTAGCTTTGCCACATGTGTTATCCATAATTCATGACGTATTCCATGTATTTATGTTGAGGAAATACGTCCCAGACCCTTCTCATATTATAAGTTATGGTGAATTAGAGCCCAGTGATTCATTGGTATATGAGGAGGTACCAGTGCAGATTCTGGATAGAAAAGTACAAGAAATACGTAATAAGGAGATTCCTTAAGTAAAAGTTTTTTGGAGGAATCATTCAGTTGAAGAGGCTTCTTGGAAATTCAAGGAGCAGATGAAGCAGAAGTATCCACACTTATTCCAAGAAGTTTAATCGGGTAAAATGTAAGTAGTTAGGTAATGTTTCTTTTGTAGGTACATGTAATAATTTAATTAGTAAGTGGTATTTTAGTTTTGGGAGGATTTTCTTTTGTATATGTAATTTCCCAGAACTTGGAATGTAACCACGGTATTCCTCTGCCATAAGTGAGGGTAATTAATAAAATAAGTAGTTCATTTTTCTTTAAGGGATGATGAACTACGTGAATAGAAAATTTCAAGGATGAAATTTTTTATAAAAAGGGGGGAATGTAATGACTCGGAGGAATTATGGTATTTTAAATAATGATAAAAGGGGGGAAAATAGAAGTTGGAAGGGAAAAGAAAGGGGCAACAGGGCTCATCGACAAGGATGTGTTTCGTCGACAAGAAAATATCGAGAGAGGGTTTTGGGTGATTCTGAATTTCGTCAATGAGGAAAGAGTTCATCGACGAGTCTTCTTCTTGGCCATGTCGATGAGATGACGTGCTTCGTCGACGAAGGCCAATGTATAAATAGTGGTTAAACGTGATTTTCATCTTATTTTGGCTATAGAATTCACTCTCTCTCTCTCCCCCTTCGGTTTCTCCTCCTTCTCTTTAAGTTTCTGGGCCGAATTTACGCCGGTTCGATGATATGAAGCCACCACGACACTCTTGGGAGAGTTCTCTTCAAATCTGCTAGAGTGAATCATCGATGGGGCTGAGTTGGAAACCATCCCAGATTCAGGGTAAGACTTTTTACTCAGTATTTGGCTATTTGACAATTGTAGGAAATGTAGTACATGAAAAAATATTGAACTTTAGTTCTGGAAAATGTCGTTTTCAGGATCTTGAACGGGGAACCCTGCGGGTGCAGAAGTATTTCTCTTAGGGGCTTTTTAGGAATCAAGTAAAGGGATAAACTAAGCTAGTTATTTTATGGAAATGTATGTATGTTATTACAGCATTTGATTTTAGGAAAATAAATATATTTATATATGTTTTATATTTGGGAAATATTGCTAAAAATGATGGTATGTTAAATATACAAAAAACCTATTTCGTGTGACATGAATGGAAATTATAATGAAATACTATTTTCTGGGAATATGATAAAGATATGTATATGTTTTGTGGACATATGAGCCGTGCTATATATATGATTTGCTGGCATACGGGCCGAGCTATGGATATGATTTTCCAGCGTATGGGCTGAGCTATGGATATGATTCGTCGACATACGGGCCGAGCTATGGTAAAATATGAAATATCGGCGTTTGGGCCGATCATTTTCATGATATACATATATATATATATATGCAAAATGATATGATTGATTTGGTAATTAATGGTATGAAATATCCATGTATCACAGTTTCAGTATATGATATATGTTATCAGAACCTAGTTGGTTTGGTTTAAGCTAGCACTTGCACGGTACCGATGCTATGTGTTCATGATTCATCATGATATTTGTGTTAACGTCGATGTACGGAGTGGTGTGAGATTGGATGGTCGATGTGGTTTTAAAAAGTGTGTGAACGCCCCTGGTGTACGGACTAGGTCTAGTAGACCCATCGAACTTATAGATTGTACTCTTGACTTGGCAGTGGTCGGCTAACCATTGTCAGGTCCAGCCTTCGGGCCACACAACCCAGTCATGTGGGGGTAATACATGACAACTATAACGACTTGAATTTAAAATGAAATTTAAATAATAAAAGAAAGGGAAATGGAAGCCGGAAATAGAAGGAAGCAGTTGACTTCATCGACAAACGCGAGAGTTCATCGACGACATCGAACTTTGGAAGGACTAACGAAAAGGGGATTAGAAGGGCTTCGTCAACAAATACAGGGGATTCGTCGACGAAGGCTTAAGAAAATTTGTCGATGAATACAGGGGACTTGTCAACGAAGAAAAGCTGAGAGGGGGGTTTGAGCCGACTGAATTTCGTCGATGAAGGACTGAATTTCGTCGACAAAATTAATAAGAATTCATCGACGAAGGACGGGCTCATCGACGAAATCCCCTGTTCTATAAATATGAAAACCCAAATTTTAAAGCTTCTTTAAGAAGCTATATCTCTCTCTCTCTCTCTCTCGCTTTCTCTCTCTTCGTCTCTCTCTCTCTCCTCTTCAATTCTCCCTCTTTCTTTCATCGATTTCAGGACAGATTTACCTCGGATCGACAATTCGAAGTCACCACGACGCTCTTGGGGAAGTTCTCTCCAAATATGCTAGAGCGGATGTTGGTGAAATCAAGTTGGGAATCATCCCTAAGTTAAGGTAAGGCTTTTTAAGCCAAATTTGGAGTTGTGATAGTTGTGGGAAGTGTTATACGCTTAAAAATACTAAAGTTTAATACTAGGAGTTCCCATTTTCAAGGGTGTTAAGTTGAGAACCCTGTGGGTGCGGGGAAGATTTTCTTATGGGCTTTTCAGGAATCAAGTAAAGGGATAAACTAAGCTAGTTTTGTTTTGAGAAAATGCATGTATATATATATATATATATATATAGCATATGATTTCAAGAAAAATAAATATTTATATATATATGTTTTATATTTGCAAAATACTATGGAAATGATCGTATTTTGAATATGTGAAAATCTTCTAGTGTGGCATGAGTATAAAATGTATAAGAAATTGTTTTCTGGGAATGTGATTATGATACGGGTTTTTATGATGGAAAACTGGCGTACGGGCCTAGATATTTATATATATATATATATATATATATGTGTGTGTGTGATTTGCCGGCATACGGGTCGTGCTATGTGGATATGTTTGTCGGCGTGCGGGCCGTGCTATATGGAAGTGATTTGCCAGCGTATGGGCTGTGCTATGTTTTGCTGGCGTATGGGCCGTGCTATGTGACTGTGATTTGTCGGCGTACGGGCCTAGCTATGATAAAATGTGTAATACCAGCGTACGGGCCGATGATTTTATGATGCACGTATATATGCAAAATGATATGATTGATGTGAAAATTAATAATATGAGATATCCATGTATCACAGTTTCAGTATATATTATATGATATCAGAACCTGGTTGGCTTGGTCTAGGTTAGCACTTGCACGGTACCATTGCTATATGTCCATGGTCTTTGTGATCATGATATCTGTGTTAACGCCACTATACGGAGTGGTGTGAGATTGGATGGTCGATGTGGTTATTTTCAAGAAGTGTGCTGTTATCGCCCCTGGTGTACGGACCAGGTCTAGCAGACCCATCGGACCTACAGACTACTGTTTGACTTGGCAGTGGTCGGCCAACCATTGTCAGGTCCGCCTTCGGACCACACAACCCAGTCATGTGGGGGTAATACATGACAACAGCTAGCTAACCTACTAGGATTGTTTTATGTTATTATTATTATGATATGAGATGAGATATGTTATGAAAATGCAGTATGTTCTGCCATGATAAACAGTACTGAATATGTTATATATGGTATATGTAGCACACTGAATACTCATGTTGCCACACACTGGTATTAGTTTATTTCCCTTGCTGAGAGGTGTCTCACCCCTAAATCTTATTAACTTTTCAGGAGCCCCTGATAGGAGAGCGGGAAAAGCCCCGCTGACCTAGTGCTGGATATTTACCCTTTTTGAAGGGTAAGTTTATTTTTGTAGGGATAGTTAGATTTGGTGGGAAATGTCCCTAGATTTATTTTGGGATGTATATATGGAAATATTATGGATTATAGCAAATCTAGTATATTGTAATATATGGTATTGGGATGTACATTATTGTATGTTTTCTGCTGCTAGGGCTTCTGCCGTATGTTCTGATTTATCCCTGGTACCCACAGGTCCAGGTGGATTGTGACCTACTGAACTAGAATATGAGAAATGTGCTATTGATATTATTATTTTAAATATATATATATATATATATATATATATGGAAAAATGAGCAGGTCATGACAACAACAGCCAGCTAACCCACCGGGATTGTTTTTGTATTATTATTATATGAGATGAGTTATGCTATGAGAATACAATATGTTCTGTCATGTTGTAATTATACATGTTTTTCCCAGAAATATATATATACAGTTTTACTGGTTATGTTCATGATTATATATATATCATAGAAATGCTCATGTTGCCATACACTAGTTTTAGTTTATTTCCCTTACTGAGAGGTGTCTAACCCCAAATTTCATAAACATTTCAGGAGCCCTTGATAAGAAAGCGGGTAAAGCTCCGCTGATATAGTATCGTTGATCTGCCCTCTCTAAAGGGTAAGTTTTGGTGGGGACAGTTGGATTTTGTGGGAAATGTCCCCAGGTCTTTCTTATTTGGGATGTGTATATGATGGATGTAGTAACTCTGGTATTATGATGGATGGTTTTGTATTTATGATATTATGATTGTATGTTTCCTGCTGCTTAGGCTTCCATTATGTGTTTTGTTGTATCCCTGGTACCCACGGGTCCAGGTGGATTATGATCTACTAAGTTTTGTGATATTGGTTTTATTATATAAAAAAAATATATGTGGAAATTAAGCAGGTCGTCACACTATAAATATCAATCACCTAAAGTTGATTTAACCAAGACAAGTTCGAAGAAGATAGAAGGGCCTTCATGCGGAATGTGGTTTATAAATTAAGTATTATTATCCTTAAACTAGGTACATATTTAACACATCTTCTTAATTAATCAAACTTATTATGTGTCTGCTAATACCTTCTAATTTGTTTACAGAACAGAGGATTGGTACAATATCTCATCATATCTTCAATATATGCATAGAACTACAAGCATGCAATGAGGACCCAAACTCATGTAAATTGATCTAAATATTTATTCATTATTTCAGTTGTCACTTATATATGTTTTATGCAAATTCTTTGTTGTTTGGATTGTTTTTTTATGATAGGCCAATGTGGATTTCCGACGAAAAATTGACATTTTGTTACATGATGCTTTGTTATCTCGACAAATAAAACAAACAAATCAGGTTTCATAATATTATAGTTCTTATTTAATAAAATAATTTATAAAATTTTATTGGACTTACATTGGCAATTAATGTAGGTAAAGCAATTTTAAGTATATAGTTTTAGGTGGAGTTTTAGCATAAAAGGTGATAAAACTTAACTTTGGAACATTGTTAACAAAGTTTTGCAACATCAAAAGAAAACATCTTTTGAGGAATCTTGTAGAAGGTACAACTAGGCAATTTTATATTATCTATCTTCTAACTACTCGTATTTACAGTGTTATATACCTTTGACATTGAATATTTTATAAATAGTTAGAAAAAGCACGTAAAAATAGATATATGCACTCAAGAGGTGCGTACTTGCAAATTATATTACTTAAATCATGTCAAAATTTTATTAAGAAAAGCTATTAACTATAACTTTATATTTTTGACAATGAATCTTTTTTGTGCTTTTATTATAGTTTTTCAAAGCTCAATAAAGAATCATCACAAGAATGTTTGAAGAATTACACAATATAACAAGATATTAATTATTGAATTAAATATATATTATCTATAGTAAATAATTATATTCATTTACAAATAAATATTAAAATTAATTTTAATATTTATTATATATGCGAGTACATTGCATACATTCATAAAAAGCAGTTGGAAGAAATGTTGAAGTTACGTATTCAGAGACTATATTGCACAGTAGTAAAGACCACATAATTTTTTCTCTGTGAACAAAATTATTCAAACTTTTAATTGTATAAATGTGTTCGGTAGCACATCATCATTCACTATTGGTTTTTATTTTACTACAATTGGATATATACTATTTTACATGTTCACATGTAAAAGATGGTTTTATATTTTCCTTCTACTTTAATTGAAGACTTATTTGTAAATACATGTTCAGGGTATTCATTGACATTAAAAATGAAACAATAATCTTAGTGATTCTTTTATTTACATGTTACCTTTTTTGGGTATTTTTTAGCAACTACATTACAAAATTAGTGGCACACAAAAACAATTTTTTTTTTTTAAATGTTCATAATGTTATAAAAGATGTAGAAAATAAATAGAAAAAAATAGAGATAAGACAGAAATTTACGTTGTTTGGCTATGTCTACTTCACAGGCGAATGTGATCAAAGCTTCACTATCATAAACAAAATTATAAGATGATTTGGAACCAGCCTTATACAAAATATTGAATCCAATCTTGTACAAGATATCTCTCTTCTCTTTATCTCTCCTCTTATTTCTATATACCCTACTTACTTTAAGCATGCAAATGAGTATACAAGCAAGTAATGCGTATATAAGAATGCAAAGATGTGTCTTCCAAATGTGAGGAGTAGGGTGCCCTTTTATAGGGCAATATGGATAACATGACATCTATTGGGGTGGAAAATTGAAGTGGTGGAAGATGGGGTGAAATCCACATTTCTTATAATCTATTTTTCATAACACTCCCCATTGGATGTCACCCATATATTAACTACTTCTTCTAAGATCTTTAAGGTGTCTCATTTCGATGAGATGAACCAATTTCTTAAATGTTGTAGTAGACAAAGTTTTGGTGAACAAATCTGCTAGATTATTTCTTGATCGGATCTGGTGAACATCTATATCACCATTCTTATGGAGTTCATGTGTATAGAAGAATTTTGGAGCGATATGCTTTGTTCTTTCACCCTTTATGAATCCTCCTCTTACTTGAGCTATACATGCAGCGTTTATCCTCATATAAAACTATTAGAATATCCTTGATTGATTGAAGACCACAATTTGTTTGGATATAAGAAATCATTTATCTGAGCCATATGCATTCTCTACTAGCTTCATGGATAGCTAATATTTTAGAATGATTGGAGGATGTTACGATAATCATCTGCTTTACTGATTTCCAAGATATAGCAGTTTTTCTGTAAAGAAATGCATATCCAGTTTTAGATTTAGCATTGTGAGGATCAGATAGATATCCAGCATCTACATATCACTCTAATTGAGATTTGGAATCAAATGAGTATAATAGACCCAAATCATATGTACCTCTCAAATAGTGTAGAATGTGCTTAATTCCATTCTAGTGTCGCCGAGTAGGCGCAGAGCTATATCTTCCTAGTAGATTTATAGCAAATGCAATGTCAGGTCTTATATAATTGGCCAGATACATTAGAGAGCTGATAGCACTTAATTATGGTACTTCAAGACCAAGTAATTCTTCCCCCTCATCATGAGGTCAAAATGGATCCTTCTTAACGTCAAGTGATCGCACCATCATTGGAGATCTCAAAGGATGAACTTTGTCCATATAGAATTGCCTTAATACCTTTTCAGTATATTTAGATTGATGAACAAGAATTCTACCATTTACATGTTCAATCTGTAGGCCAAGACAATATTTTGTCTTTCCTAAATCTTTCATCTCAAATTCCACCATTAAATAATTAGGAGTTTTAATGAGCTCTTCAGGAGTCCCAACTAAATTCAAATCATCAGCATAAACAACAATTATAACAAAATCTTGATTCTGATATTTTAATAAAAACGCATGGACAAATTGGATAATTTATGAAACCTTCTTTCACAAGGTACTTATTTAATCGATTGTACCACATGCGTCCAGATTGTTTTAATCTATATAAAGAACGTTGGAGTTTAATTGAATATAAATTTTTGGGTTTTGCTTCAGGCAATTTAAATCCTTTAGGGATTTTCATATGAATTTCATTATCCAACGATCTATATAGGTATGTTGTTACTATGTCCATAAGACGCATGCTTAGTCGTTCAGCGACTGTTAGCCCAATTAAGAATTTGAAAATGATTTCATCCATTACGGGAGAATATGTCTCCTTATAATCAATTCTGGTTTTTTGCAAGAAACCTTCTGCCACAAGCCTTGCTTTATATCAAGTAATTTCATTATTTTCATTTTTCTTGTGCACAAATATCCATTTGTATCCAACTGGTTGGACATCTTCTGGTGTCTGGACTATAGGTCCAAAAATATCTCTTTTTGATAGAGAGTTTAATTCTAATGTGATAGCCTCTTTCTATTTTGGCCAATCACTTCTATGTTGACATTCATTAACAGATTTAGGTTTCATCACTTCAGGTAATGTCAATAGCTACTGCATATGCAAATATGTTGTTGACAACAACTTTATTTTTATCCCACATTTCTCCTGTGTAATGAATTGAGATCTCATTATTATTTCTAGGTACTTGTCCCTTTTCAAGGGATTTCTCTTCAGGAGTTTTCTTTTCAGGAGATTCCTTTTCAGGAGGTTTTATAATATAGATTTCATTTTCAAGAGAAATGAGTTTGTGAATGTCGAATGGATTATCCACCTCTGTAACATCTGCTAAAGTGTTTATAGATTTCAATCTTCTCCTTCTAGGAGTTTTATCTTTTGCACCAACAAGCCTTTCACACTTAATTCACGGTTTAGGTTCATTAACTGGTTGTTATCCTTCAGAGACATCAATACGTGCTGGAGTATTTGTAGTAGGTATATAAGATTTTAGTATGGCCTTGGTATCTATAGAAGAATTTGGTAATTGATTTGCAACCCTTTGCAAATGGATAATCCTCCAAACTTCAAGTTCACTTTGATTTGTGTGAGAATCTAAATGAGAAAAACTCATGGCATTCCATATGATTTCATGTTGTGCTTTGGGCACTAATTTAGCTCCTTGTAATGTAGGGAATATTGCTTCATCAAAATGACAATCTTGAAATCGTGTTTTAAACAAATCATCTGTTAAAGGTTTAAGATATTTAATAATAGAAGGGGAATCAAAACCAACATAGATACCAAGCTTACATTGAGCACCCATTTTAGTTCTTTGAGGAGAGGCAATAGGAACATATACTGCACAACCAAAAGATTCTTAAATAAGAAATATTTAGTTGTTGCCCAAAAACTAATTGTATGGGTGAAAGATTATTGTAAGTAGTGGCCTTATACAAACTAAACATAACGAATGAAGAATAGCATGTCCCCAAATAGATAAATGCAATTTGGTTCTCATAATCATAGGTCTAATAATGAGTTGAAGTCTTTTAATAAAAGATTTAGCTCAACCATTTTGTGTATGTGTATGAGCAACGGGATGTTCAACTTCTATTCCAAGTGACATGCAATATTTATCAAAAGTTTGGGATGTAAATTCACCAACATTATCCAAACGAATTGATTTAATTGGATAATTGGGAAAATGAGCTCGTAATCTAATTAGTTGAGAAAGAAGTCTAGCAAATGCTATATTACGAATAGAAAGTAGAGAAACATGTGGTCATCTAATAGATGCATCAATTAAGACCATAAAATATCTAAATGGTCCAAATGGTGGATGTATTGGTTCACATATATCACCTTGAATTCTTTACAAGAAACTAGGAGATTCAAGACTTACTTTTGAAACAGATGGTTTGACAATTAATTTCCTTTGAGAGCAAGCAGTACACATGAAATTATTTGATAGAAGAATCTTTTGGTTCTTTAGTGGATGACCATGTGAATTCTCAATGATTCTACGCATCATTACATCTCCAGGATGTCCAAGACGATCGTGCCAAAGTGTAAATAACTTTGGGTCATTACACTTCTGGTGCAAGACATTATATGATTTAACTACTTTAATCTTTGTATAATACAATCAAAAGATAAAGTTGGTAGTTTTCTGAAATTTGTTTCTTTCTAGAAATAATCAAAGTGATATAAAGGAATTCTTTACTACCTTCATTTGTAGTTTCAATGTGATATTCATTGAGTCTTAAATTTTTAAAACTTAATAGATTTCTTTTGGATATGTTATAATATAAAGTTTCATCAATTTGTAGTAAAGTACCATTAGGTAACTTTATATTAGCTCTTCTAGAACCTTCAATCAAATTTGTAGAACCAGATATTGTACTAAAATTTGTTGAAGATATATTCAAGTAATGGAAATATTTCCTATCTCGAAGAATTGTGCGCGTTGTAGTACTGTCAGTTAAACAAACTTCTTTCGAAGACATCTTAGAATTGATCAAAGCTTTACACTACAATATGTATTTTAAGAACTCATTATTATAATTGATCATAACGACAATAAATATGATAATTTATTTATCAAATACAATATTACTTACTATATATCTTAAAATATTACATCATTATTTTCATCTGGATTTATAAGGAAATCAACTACATCAAAATAAACAGATTTTGATGGTCCAACATTAAAATATTTTGGAATAACATTATTGAAAAAATTTGTTTCAACTTCTTTAATCTTTTTCTTTTCTTTTATAGTTGCTTGGTATAGATCTACCAAGTGGTTGTGCATACAATAGGTACATGACCAATGACCTTTTCCTCTGCATCTGTAACATTTAGTTTCATGCTGCCTGGGTCGCTAATTTTGATCATTAACCCGCTTCTGGGGGCCATCCCTCTTCTGGGAGTTATCCCTCTTCTGGGGGAGTACAACCTCACATTGATGCTAGTGATTATTTCGACCACATCCACGACCATGCCTACTACCTCGTCCTCAACCACGAGATGTATTCATATTCACTTCATGGAATGGGGTTGAACTAGTTGAAAGAGTTTGGTTATTTTTCATCAAAAGCTCATTATTTTGCTCAACAACAAGAAGAAATGATATTAGTTCAAAAAATTTAGTAAATTTCCTCTTCTTATATTGTTGCTACAAGAGCACATTAATAGGATGAAAAGTGGTAAAAAAATTTTCTAACATGTCTTCATCAGTAATATTTTCACCACATAATTTTAGCTTCGAACTAATCTTATGTAGGGCAAACTTATATTCATCGACCGTTTTAAAGTCTTGCAACCTTAGGTGCAACCATTCATATCGAACTTTTGGTAAAATCACAGTTTTCTAGTGGTCAAATCTATCTTTTAAATTTTTCCATAGGATAAGTGGGCCTTTAACAGTGAGTTATTCAGTCTTTTATTTTTCATCTAAATGATGACGAAGGAAGATCATAACTTTTGTACGATCTAGTAGGGATGCGATATTTCCATCTAAAATAGTGTTTCCCAAGCTCTTTACATTTAGATGAATATCAACATCAAAAATCCATGATAAATAATTGTTGCCTTTGATATCAAGGGGAATAAATTTAACTTTGCTCAATGTTCGACATTTGAATAAATTAACAATAATAAGGCAATTTAGAAAAAAAAAATGTAAAAACTAAAATAAAGCTAAGATAATAATATAATATTATTTCCCCCTTTTGGGTATTTAAATATGTTTCTTTATGAACATTATATTATATTTTCTCAATTTATAGTCTTTAGGAGTGTGATTCTAATTTACAATATTAAATTGGGTAATAATTTATCATATCTTCCAGGGCTTAAATATATTACCTCATATGGAGGATAAACGTTTCACCTCTTCAAGAGGTCGATTTTAACATCTCTTCGGGAGGTTAAAAATATACCCTCTTCAAGAGGTTTATCTTTTCGGGAGATTAAATATGTAGACAAGAAATATATTACCTCCTCAGGAGGACTATCTTTTCAGGAGATTTAAATATATTGTCACGCCCCGAACCCAGAAATGGGACCCAGGGGTGAAAATGTAATCTAACTTGTCCCTGTATCCAACAAAATCATCCAAAAATACAGTACAATGAATGAGGGTCTGACCCCGTGGGGTTCCCAAGCACCCTATACACATCCATACACAACAGAATTTACGTAGTGGAAAAAGGTCATTCTATACATACATGGTACCATACCAAAGTCTACACAAGAGGAGTCAGAGCTTCATAATACACAATACAACCCACGTGTCAACCAAAGCCTCAAAAGACCACCCGATACAGTCCTAGTACTTACCCAAGTACCACTCGTTGTACACCGACCACTTCGCTCCCAACACCAGATGCTAGTTCCGGTTATTTGAAGGACCTAAAAAATATGTACGTATAGTAGGGGTGAGACACCTCTTAGTAAGGAAGAATACATGTTATATCGGTGTGTGGCATATGAGTGTTATCATGACATACTAACATGCATAGTTCAACAGTCAAAACCAGTTATAGTATTTTCACAAAAACAAGTAATACAATCTTGTGTCGTCACACCTTAGGTTCGAAGCCATACTGTCTAGTGGTATTTCACAACCTTCGGTAAAAATCGACATTCTGGTGATATTTCACACCCTTCAGAAAATGCCTACAATATGGTGATATTTCACACCCTTTGGCAAACACTGGTGTCCCCGGTAACCTAGCATAGCATCAGCGCTGAACCGGTGCTGATCTGGTGTTCGCACACCCTTTGGCTTGAAAGCCAGCCAATCTAGTGGTATTACGCACTCTTTGGCAAAAGCCAAATTTTCAAACCTGGAACAATTCGAAACCCCGTTCCTATTTCCCCAAAATACAACACATGCATGCTCATATAACCAAACAAAACCACACTCATTTGGTAATCTAAAATCATGATGTTCCAACTATACACAGTTTAAACAAGTTAAGGCACGACTTTCCATGTTACACAGTATAAATCATCATATACACACGGTTTTCCAACAAACCCAAGGATGCAGCTTGTCGCCCCCTTTTCTCAAAGCTGTAATCATGAAAAACCCATAATTTTACCTGATAGATCCCCCCAAATAAGTAACCAAAACGCACACAGGACCGTGGACCACGCTTCCACCGAGTCCGATTTAAAAAATAACCGATATAAACACAATTCCTCTTACCTTTTCCCTAAATGGCAAATCCTGAACTCCAAGGCCCCTAAACAGTGAACCGAGTTCCAAAACCTACAAATCTCAATATAGAAAATACTCACAACACTGTTCTCTACAGAACTACTGGAACGAAAATGAAAACCGAGCCTTACCATGATTTTGGGCTAAAACCTGAAAACACCCGAAACGAAGATCCGATCTGTAGATATTGTAGAAAATCCTTCCACGATCCTCGTGGTAACTTCGGATCAATGATTCCCACGACAAATAGCGAGGAAATCTAAAGAGATGGAGAGTAGGAAGAGTTTCTAGAGAGATAGAGTGAGAAAATGAGATTTCTTAGCTTGAAAGTAAGGAAACTGATATTTATAGCTATTTTGACTCGGCCGCCCTCATCGACGAATGATGTCCTCATCGACGAACCTGATATTATCGGTTTCCCGAAACCCTCGACTTCTCCTCGTTGACGAGTCTTTGAATTTCTTCAACGAGAAATGTAAGGCCTTCATCGATGAACTCTGGCTTTGTCGACAAAGCCTATTTAATTACCATCTCGCCCTTCTCTTAATTAATTAAACCTACCTATCACGGTTCGGGTTCTTACAACCTCCCCTCCTTACAAAAATTTCGTCCTCGAAATTTGCCATTTCTCATTCACAAACTCAACATACAAGAAAATTCATATACACAATTCTAGAAAGAAACTGGCCACTACTACAACGCAACCCCATCACTATAGATACATACCCTCACTTATGGTGGAGGAATACCGGGGTTACATACATAACTGTCTCAGGAGCTCACAATACACACACTCCCAATGACTGACCACCTATCCCAACCCAAAGTAGAGCAATGTACAAACACTCAGAGCAACTGTGGATACTTCTGGCGTATTTCCGTTTTCAGTTCCCAAGAAGTTTCGTCAACCTCGTGATTCCGCCAATACCTTCACGAATGGTATATCCTTGGTACGAAGCTTTTGAACTTTATAGTCTAGAATCTGAACATGTATCTCCTCATACACTAAAGTATCCTCAATCTCCACATCCTTGTAGCTAATAACATGTGAAGGATCTAACACGTACCTCCTCAACATGGATACGTGAAACACATCGTGGACCCTTGAGAGTGCTGGGGGTAGTGCAATCCTGTAGGCTACCAGACCCACTCGCTCAAGAACCTCGAATGTTCTGATGTACCTTGGGCTTAACTTGCCCTTCTTCCCAAATTTCATCACCCCTTTCATCGAATTGATCCTAAAAAATTCCTTACCCCCCACCTCAAACTCTAACTCATGGTAGCGAACATCTGCGTAGCTCTTCTGTCGACTCCGAGTTGATTTAATCCTCTCTCGGATCAAAACTATCTTCTCATATGCCTACTGCACAAGTTCAGGTCCTAACACCTGACGTTCACCAACCTCACTCCAATACAGAGGAGATCAACACCTCCGACCATACAAAGCCTCGAATGGTGCCATCCCGATACTAGCCTGGAAGCTGTTATTATAAGCGAACTCTACTAGTGGCATAAACTATATCCAGCTACTACCAAAGTCTAACACACAAGCTCGCAACATATCTTCCAAGATTTGTATCGTCCTCTCCGACTGTCTATAAGTCTGGGGGTAGAACGCTGTACTGAAAGCAAGCTTCATCCCCAATGCCTCCTGTAAGCTCGACAGAATCGAGAAGTAAACCTCAGGTCTTGATCTGATACAATGGACACCGGTACTCCGTGCATTCTCACAATCTCATGCATATACATACCTGCTAGCCTACTCAAAGGATAGCTAACCTTCATCGGTAAGAAGTGAGTAGATTTCTTCAATCTTTCCACGATTACCCAGATAGCATTCTACCAGTGAAGAGCTGAAGCCTATCCGGTCACAAAATCCCTAAAAATATGCTCCCATTTCCACACCAGAATAGGTAAAGGCTGCAACAGCCCTACCGGCCTCTGATGTTCAGCTTTCACTTACTGACACGTCAGACACTACTCCACGAACTGAGCAATCTGCCTCTTCATACCACTCCACCAGAAGGTCTCGCGCAAGTCCCGATACATCTTTGTACTACCAGGATATACTGTATATAATGAGTGATGCACTTCCTTAAGAATTGTCATTCTGATCTCATCATCGTTCGGAACAGATAGCCTGGTCCCAAACCTTAACACACCTCCCTCAGAGATATTGAACTCCATAGGCAATCCTTGCTGTACCTTTTCCATAACCTCCAACAATTCCTTATCACTAGCCTGTGCGACTTTAATACGCTCAAACAAAGTCGGCTAGATTACCAAGCTAGCAAGGAAAGCCTGACGATCACCATGCACCAATTCTATACCGGAGCTCTCCATATCCTGTCTGATGAGATGCTGAGCTACAACTACAGATATAGCCATAGGTTCCGACTTCCGACTGATTGCATCAGCCACCATATTAGTTCTCCCCAGGTGATAACTAATGGTGCAATCATAGTCTTTGATCAACTCGAGCCATCGCCTCTACCTCATATTCAACTGCTTTTGCATGAAGAAATACCTGAGGCTTTTGTGGTCAGTAAAGATCTCGCATTGCACACCATATAAATAGTGTCGCCAGATCTTCAGTGCATATACCACAGCAGCTAATTTCTGATCATGCGTAGGATAATTCTTCTTGTATTCTTTCAGTTGCCAAGAAGAATATGCTACTACTTTGCCCTACTGTATAAGCACACATCCTAGACCTTTCAGAGATGCATCACTATAGATCACAAAATTGCCATCCCTCGAAGGAATGGTCAAAATCGGAGCAGTGACCAGTCGGTGCTTCAACTCCTGAAAACACTGCTCGTAATCACTGGTTCATTTAAATTTCACTCCCTTCCTGGTCAATCGAGTCAAAGGCCCAGACAGTTTAGAGAAACCTTCCACAAACCGACGATAATTATCCGCCAGTCCCAGAAAACTCTGAACCTCCTACACATTCTTCGGCCTTACCTAGTCGACCACCGCTTCAATCTTGCTAGGATCAACTGGTATATCGTCACTGACTCACTCGAAAAATGAGCAGCTCGAAAGCTATCCCAAGTATAGGAGTTCTGTCGTGTAATATTAAGCCCAAGGGCTAGATCGTCTCCTCAGGGAATGCTTTTAATCTCAGATTTTACGTTCTTCTAATAAAAATTAAATTGCACTGAACTCGGTTCAGATTCGGGTTTTCAAGATGGTTCAATTTCACTTTTGATGAATTAAATGACACGTAATTTAAAACTCTAAACTAACATTCACTAAATAAAAGAAAACAAGAATAGAAACCCTACGTCTACTTAAAGAAACATTGGCACACGCGTTAATAAAAACTGAAACCTAAAACATGGAACTAAAACATGCAAGAATGGAAACTCTAATCTACCTAAGGAAACATCGAAACACACACTAATTAAAAATGATAACATTAATCATGGAATTAAAGCACATAATGGAAACTCAATCACACACACACACATTAAAAATCGAAACTTTAACAAAAGTCAAGAACTCGAACCAAAATAAAAAAACACAAACAAAAACCTAAATTTAAATGCTATCGAAACACAATAAAAATGCAAACTTTGATAAATCTTACCCTAATTAAGCTGAGCTTCAAAAAGAACCAAAAATTAAAAACATTCGCAATTCAAAATTTCAAATAACCCAAAGAAAATTAATACTTAACAATTATCCGACTAACACAATATTCAAATTCAAAACTTTAAATAATCTTCAAAAGATAACATTTAACACTTATTCAACTAACCAAAAATTATATAAAAGGAAAGAAAAGATGAGAGAAAGAGAAAAAGAAAAGCCATGAAAGCTTTAGGCCGTGGCAGCAGGGTGCTGTGCTATGGACTGTGCAGTAGCTCGTGGAAGCTCACGGGTGGTTTGTTGATTCACGTACAGCAGAGAGGCTGGAGGTTGGGCAAGAGAAAGCAAAGAAATTGGAGAGAAGAGAAGAAGGAGAGCATGGAAGAATAAGAGAGAAGAGACAAAGAGCAAAGCAGAATTGAAAAGAACAAATAAAACAAACTAAAGAAGAAGAAGAAAAAGAAGAAGAAGGAGAAGAGGAGAATGGGGAGCCATGGGGGCTGCCTATGCAGGAAGAGAAAGAGAAGGGTTAAATAGGATAGAGGGGAAAGCCTTAGACCCGAATAGGAAACCCGAATTGCTATATTTTTTTCATTTTTTTCATTCTCTATTCATTGCAAATTCTGCTCTTCTAAAGCCCGTATCTCACAAAACTCAAAACACAAAAGTTGTAGATAATCATTTCCTATTTCTCTAGAAATTTGAATCGTTTCAATCAGAGCTCGGATGAAAAAGTTATGTATAAAATACGAATAGGTGTCGATTTTGATTCCCGGGAATTTTCCTGCTACAAAAAATTACCAAATTCTCATAAATAGTGCAATAAAGTTCAAGAATAATAATTTTGGCACTTTGTTAAAATATTGAACAAATTTGGATATTTAATTAAGAATATAAACCGTAAAACCCGGGTTAAACGCCCAATTACGCAGTTTTGACGCGTAATCAGTCACCAGTCACCACATGGCCTAAGAATGCAATTTGATCCAACTAGAATTCACACTTCTTCAATTTAGCATACAACTTCTTCTCCCGCAAAACCTGTAATACTAACCTCAGATGGTTCTCATGCTTTCGAACTTCTCGAGTATACCAAAATATCATCAATGAACATCACTACGAACCGGACCAAGTACTCATGGAAAACCCTATTCATAAGATCCATAAATGCTGTCGGAGCATTCGTCAACCCAAAAGGCATAACCAAGAACTCGTAGTGGCCGTATCTAGTTCAGAAAGCAATTTTCGCAACATCTTTAGATCAAACCCTCACCTGGTGATACCCTGACCGTAGATCAATCTTCAAAAAGACTTACGTACCCTGTAGCTAGTCAAAAAGATCATCTATACGAGGCAAAGGGTAGCGATTCTTCACAGTCACATTATTAATCTCATGGTAATCAATGCACATCCGCATCGACCCGTCCTTCTTCTTCACAAACAGTATTGGAGCTCCCAAGGGTGAAACACTAGGTTGAATAAAACCCTTGTCCAGTAATTCCTACAATTGCTCCTTCAACTCCTGAAGTCCTGCTAGAGCCATCCGGTACAGAGTTTTCGAGATCAGTGTCTTACCAGACAGTAACTCTATAGCAAACTCCACCTCACGATCCGAAGGTAAACTAGGTAGATCTTGTGGAAACACGTCCGGAAACTCGCTGACTACCCGAATATCCTCAAGTCTCAACTCATCTCGCAGCAGTTCCTTCACACAAGCTAGGTACCCCTGACATCAGTCCAAGAGTAGCCTTCTCACCTATAATGCCGATAGAATCTGTGGTGTTGAGAACACACACGATCCTACAAACTCATACTTCTGTTCCCCTAGAGTTATGAACACTACCACCTTCCTACGACAGTCGATCACAGTATAACTGAAGAACAACCAATCCATCCCCTGTATAACATCGTACCCCGACATGTCATATACCACAAGATTCGCTGGTAGCAGCTTCCCCTAAATTACCACGGGGCAGTCTTCCAACATTCTCTTACAAAATGATATACTCCCAAATAGTGTGGCTACAGACAATTCCTCTTCCATGACTTGGGTCTCCACCTCACACAGATTCACTAAATTAATAGATATAAAGGAGTGGGTCGCACTTGAATCAAATAAAACTACAACTTTATTCAAAAGCAACATCAGAGTACTTGTCACCACATTCCCCGCATGCTCAACATCCGTTGGAGTAAGCGAATACACTTGTGCCGGAGCCGTGTTCGGCTGATAAGTCCTCTGGGATACCTGATTACTTCTCTGAGTCTGACTCGAAGAAGGTGTACCCCTATTCGGCGCATGATAATCCCAAACCATGTGACCTGACTGGCGACAGTTGTAACAGTTGCCCCCAAACAACTGGCATGTACCATCATGCCACTTGTGGCATCTACTACAACGATCACAAGACTGATCCACTTGAGAACCCTGGTGCTTGGTATTCTGATGGTAACCCGAGCCCCTGTTCCTCTTCCTCCATGATCCCTAACGAGGTCCAGACTGAAACCAAAAGGTAGTGGCCTCTTTTTCCGCTCCTGATCCGCCTCATCCTCTCGGATATCGGTCTCGATCACAGTGGCTTTATCCATCAAGATCGAAAACGCGCGGATCTGAAGCATACTCACTAATCTGCGGATGTCCTTCCTCAGGCCCTTCTTGAACCTCCAAGTTTTCTCATACTTATTCGAGATCAAACATGGCACGAACCGGGATAGCTCTATATACCGAGCTGCATATCCCTGCACCGTTATACTCCCTTAAGTCAGAGCAGAAAACTTATCTGCCTTAGCATCACGTACAGAAGCCGAGAAGTATTTTTCGAAGAACACCTCCTTGAAACGGCTCCACGTCATCTCCATTAGTCCGGCTCTCTGCTTCTCCAGTAGACTCATCGCAATCCACCATCAATTCGCCTCCTCAAATAGCTGGGAGGTAGCATAGAGGACTCGTTGCCTATCCGTGCAGTGTAGGACCTCCAAGATCCTCTTAGTCTTCTCCACCCAGTCCTATGCTATCATTGGGTCATGTCCCCCAAAGAATGTCGGAGGATGCATGCATGTGAACCTCTCAATGGTGCACCCCGCATCAGTAGGAGAGCGTTCACGTCTCCTAACACTCCGCCCGATCTCCTGCAACACCTGCCTCGTTAATCCTCAAGGCACAGTAAGAGACTCATCACTTGCGGTCTCCTCGAAGCCACTTCCTAGGCTGTTATCCTTGGGCTCCATTCTGAAAACACAGTAGAGTTCTATCAAGACTCCTATAACACATACATACGTATAGTTAACACAATTATCTATCCACAATCATGTTAACTACTCCTTGCCAGGTCTAGGTCTGTCCTATCACATTGACATGAAAGTCATTAATGGCCTGCCCTACTTTTACTGGAATTGTCATTCTAGGAAAAACACGAAATACCGCCAACAAGTGCCGATCTAACAACAGAACAACCCTCAACCAACTCTACCCACATCCAACATCTTATACTCTGGTATGAACACACAATTAAGCCTAACCAAGTCTACACGACCTAACAATCTGGTTAGCTCTAATACTAAGCTATCACGCCTGAATCCGAAAATGGGACCCAGGGTAAAAATGTAATCTAACACGTACCTATATCCAACAAAATCATCCAAAGATATAGTACAATGAATGAGGGTTCGACCCCGTGGGGTTCCCAGGCACCCTATACACATCCATACACAACAGAATATACGTAGCGAAAAAAGTCATTCTATACATACATGGTACCATACCAGAGTCTACACAAGAGGAGTTAGAGCTCCATAGTACACAATACAACTCGGGTGTCAACCAAAGCCACAAAAGACCACCCGATACAGTCCTAGTACTTACCCAAGTACCACTCGCAGTACTTCGACCACTACGCTCCCAACACCAGGACGCTAGTTCCAGTTACTTGAAGGACCTGAAAAATATGTACGTATAGTAGGGGTGAGACACCTCTCAGTAAGGAAGAATACAAGTTATATCGGTGTATGGCATATGAGTGTTATCATGACATGCTAACATGTATAGTTCAACAGTCAAAACCAGTTCAATATTTTCACAAAAATAAGCAATACAATCTGGTGTCGACACAACCTTCGGCTCGAAGCCGGACTATGTGGTGGTATTTCATACCCTTCGGTAAAAATCGGCAATTTGGTGATATTTCACACCCTTCGGAAGACGCCGACAATCTGGTGATATTGCACACCCTTTGGCACACGTCGGTGCCCCTGGAAACTTGGCATAGCATCAGCGTTGAATCGGTTCAGATCTGGTGTTTGCACACCCTTCGCCTTGAAATCCGGATAATCTAGGGGTATTGTGCACTCTTCGGAAAAAGCCAAATTTTCAAACCTGGAACAATTCGGAACCTCGTTCCTATTTCACCAAAATACAACACATGCATGCTCATATAATCAAACAAAACCACACTCATTTGGTAATCTAAAATCATAATTTTTCAACTATACACAATTTAAACAAGTCAAGGCACGACTTTCCCTATTACACAGTATAAATCATCATATACACACGGTTTTCCAACAAAACAAAGGATGCAACCCGTAGCCCCCTTTTCCCAAAACTGTAATCATGAAAAACCCATAATTTTTACCCGTTAGATCCCCCCAAATGAGTAACCAAAACGCACACAAGACCATGGACCACAGTTCCACCAAGTCCGATTTCGAAAATAACCGATATAAACACAATTCCCTTTACCTTTTCCCCAAACGGAAAATCCTGAACTCCAAGGCCCCTAAACAGTGAACCGAGTTCCAAAACCTACAAATCCTAGTACAGAAAATACTCACAACACTATTCTCTACAGAACTACTGGAACAGAAATAAAAATCGAGCCTGACCTCGATTTTGGGCTAAAACCCGAAAACACCCGAAACGAAGATCCAATCCATAGATATTGTAAAGAATCCTTCCACATTCCTCGTGGTAACTTCAGATCAACGATTCCCACAACGAATAGCGAAGAAATCTAGAGAGATGGAGAGTAGGAAGAGTTTCTAGAGAAATAGAGAGAGAATATGAGATTTCTTAGCTTGTAAGTAAGGAAATTGAGTTTCTAGACGAATGGCGTCTTCATCGACGAGGCCATATAAACAGCTTGTCGACGAACCTGATATTACTAGTTTTTCGAAACCCCTCTGCTTCTCCTCGTCGACGAGTCTCTGAATTTCGTCGACGAGAAATGTAAGGCCTTCATTGATGAACTCTGGCTTCGTCAATGAAGCCTGTTTAATTACCATCTCATCCCTCTCTTAATTAATTAAACCCACTTATCACGGTATGGCGGAAGAATACTGTGGTTACATACATAACCGTCTCAGGAGCTCACAATACACACACTCCCAACGACTGACCACCTATCCCAACCCAAAGTAGAGCAATGTACAAACACTCAGAGCAACAATGGATACTTCTGGCGTATTTCCATTGTCAGTTCCCAAGAAGTTTCCTCAACCTCGTGATTCCGCCACAATACCTTCACTAATGGTATATCCTTGGTACGAAACTTCTGAACTTTATAGTCTAGAATCTGAACATATATCTCCTCATACACTAAACTATCCTCAATCTCCACATCCTCGTAGCTAATAACATGGAAGGATCCAACACGTACCTCCTCAATACGGATACGTGAAACACATCGTGGACCCTCGAGAGTGTTGGGGGTAGTGCAATCCTGTAGGCTATCGGACCCACTCGCTCAAGAACCTCGAATGGTCCGATGTACCTCGTACTTAGCTTGCCCTTCTTCCGAAATCTCATCACCCCTTTCATCGAAGCAATCTTAAAAAATACCTTACCCCCCACCTCGAACTCTAACTTATGGCGGCGAACATTTGTGTAGCTCTTTTGTCGACTCTGAACTGATTTAATTCTCTCCTAGATCAAACCCACCTTCTCAGACAATTGCTGCACAAGTTCAGGTCCTAACACCTATTTAATTACCATCTCACCCCTCTCTTAATTAATTAAACCCACCTATCATGGTTTGGGTTCTTACATATATTCCCTTTTCAAGACTATCTCTTCGACACATTTAAATATTTTGCCTCTTTAGGAGGACTATCTTACCATCTCTTTTGGAGATTGATACTCTTAAAACATTAAAAGAGATATTCTCTTCTAGAGAATATTATATTTTTGTAAAGTAAAACTTATAAGAAATGAATAAATTAAATAAGAATTAAAAAAATAACTCAGTTGGTTAGAGTCTCATACTGATAACGCGTTATAAAATATGTAGAAAATAAATAGAGACGAGGCAGAAATTTATGTGGTTCGACTATGCTTACTTCATGGGTGGATGAGATAAAAAACTTCACTATCACGGATGGAATTACAAGATGATTTGAAACTGATCTTGTACAAAATATCGAAACTAGCCTTACACAAGATATTTCTCTTACCCTACTCACTTTAAGCATGCAAGTGAGTATATAAGCATGTAATGTGTATACAAGCATATGAAGATGTATTTTCCAAATGTGAGGGGTAGGGTACCCTTTTATAGGGCAATATGAATAACATGACATTTATTGGGGTGGAAAATCAAAGTGGTGGAAGATGGGGTGACATCTACATTTCCCATAATCTATTTTTCATGACACATAATATATTATATAGTTTTTCAAACAAAGTATCAGAATCCTATGAATAATATCCTATGTAAACATTAAGTACCTTTTAACTATTACTTCTTAATGCACAATAGTACACACACACACACACACACACACACACACATATATATATATATATATATATATATAAAAGATTGTGTTTATATATAAATATTTTAGCATACATGTATTATCCAATTGATGATTTTGAAATTTATGAATAATTTTATATAAATAATAACTTCATAAAATTAGCAAAGCATGCACATATAATAATTACCATTATCATAAGTGGGAATGACACTGTTATCCAAGTATAAGAATTTTATTTCATTATATTACATATAAATTTTAAATGTCTTTTAACTATTACCTATTAATGCACAATAGTAGTTTCAAGTTTTTGTTGGTGACTAATTTTTCTCTGAAAATATTTTAAATACATGAATTTTATCCAACTTATTTATTCATTAATCACAAAAAATCGCAGAGCACGCGGATCGCGCGTGCGTGCGTGCGGCTAGCGGCTACAATTTTCATCAACTTGGTTTCTTCCAGATATGTACACCAACAGTGGAGCAGGGTTTCATTAAATCAACGAGTTTTTTCCCGTTTTATAATTAAAAATAAATAAAATATAAAATAATACTCTGGTTGCGAAAATTTTTCCCAAAATAATGCTCAAGTAATCTCGCAGCTTCATGCTGCGAGATTTAAACTGATGGCCACTCTGCCTTCGACGCGTGGCAAAGAAAGAAACAGGGGTCACGTGACGTGTGGCGACGGGTGAAGAAATCTCGCAGGTCCAACATGCGAGATTTAAGAAGCCATCGAACGGAGAGGCGACGCGTGGCTGCGAGATTACGAGGCATCGTGACACGTGGTAAATCTCGCAGGTCCAACATGCGAGATTTAAGAAGCCATCGAACGGAGAGGCGACACGTGGCTGCGAGATTGCGAGGCATCGTGACACGTGGTAAATCTCGCAGGTCCAACATGCGAGATTTAAGAAGCCATCGAACGGAGAGGCGACGCGTGGCTGCGAGATTGCGAGGCATTGTGACACGTGGTAAATCTCGCAGGTCCAACCTGCGAGATTTGTTTGGCCTGCTGAATTCCTCCCCGAGCCTTCTCAGAACACAATAGTGCAGAGGAGAAGAGAAGAAAAGTTGCAGACCTTCCTTCGAGCTTGCAGAGGACCGTTGCGTTGGCAGGTGACCGTTCGAGGTGCAGGTGACCGTTCGGGCTCGGGCGAAGGCGAGGCGAGGCTATTTAAGAGCCGAAGATGGGGTATGTTATTTAATATTTAGAAAAAAAACGTGAATATTTTATTTAACTTACTGAGATTTACATGAGATAATTATTTATGTTTTGAGTTGGTTTGATATCACACGCCGCGTTCCGACTATTTGGGTTCGTTGCTGCATCTAGAGGAAGGTTAGTTTTTTTAATTAATAATTTCATTATAGTTTATGTCTTTAATAGTATTTGTATATACTCCGCATAATCATTTAAATTTTTAATAATATAATCTGAAAATTTGAAATAAAAAAAAAGTATATTGATCAAATATTTATGCTTCAAATTTTATTTTTAATATTTTAAATTTACATATTCATTAATATCAAAGAAGAAATAGTGTTTAGGACATTTGTTTGTTTGTATTTTTTGTGTTGTTTGTGGGTCTTAACTCACTTTGATAAGGTTATTTTGGAATGCACAATGCCATTTCTAATGGGTATTACAAGTCCTTCCTAATTCGTAACAAGGGCGACAATACTACCCTCGGATGTGTGGTTCCATTGAAGAATATTATAATATAGTTTGGTTATCTTGATCAATTTTAAGAACTGAATTTAAACTTGCTGAACTTAACTTGAATTTAATTTACTATGAACCACTATGAATATACATATGGAAATTATGTTTAAAATTTTGGTCAAAACAAGTCAAAATATCATTGACTATCTTCTTACTACTTCTCTAATTTAATTTCAATCTTCCAAAATATAATTTTTACATCCCAATGAGAAGCCCTCCAAATTTGGAATCCAAAAACTATATATTGAAATCAAGCCATTTGCACTTCAGTGAAGATTTTTTTAAATTTATAAAAATTTCATTGATCTTCCTCGGGATTTCAAAAGTATTATAAAATTTTCTATTGTATAATTATCTTATAATAACAAATAAGTTGTAGTTTGTTGATCTATAAATGCTTAATAATAAAGTTAAAAGGTTATATTTAAGTTAATTTAACTTGTTTAACATTAGTCTTTTATACTCATATTGAGTGTGCTCCATGCCAAAATCATTAAAATTTTTTTTGTTTGGTAGAGTACGATTCCGGATACTACACATGACTATGATTTGTTTATGTTGGAATTTGATACTACACAAACATAAAATGACAAAAGGTATGTGAGTAATGTTTTGCCTTGGAGATATATTTATCATGTATCATGTGTGTAATCTCATCAAGATTTCGCCAGCCACTTCTCTAGATTGGACTTATCAAAATTTGTAAATTAGATTGATTGATGACACAAATTTGAAACTTTATATATAAATTTGTTAAAATTTAGATAAATGAACATAACTTGAACTTGATCATAACTGATGGTGGATCTCCACTCCCTCCCAAATTTGTGTAAGAAATTTTAGAAAAATTGATCTCATTCTTTCTTAGTATAAAAAATAATGTCTAATATTATTGACAAGCGGAGTTCATTAGAGATTAACTGATATATTAAAAATAATTTTTATTAAGTTGGTTGGAAGCAATGTGAATATGTATGATAGTGCATGCATATAAGTTGAAGGAATATAAGGTTAATTTTTAGGATACACTCAATGGCACATTGTGTTTTGGAGCTTGGAATCTATTATTTGAGATATGTAGATACCTACATAGATATATATATATAATTAATTTTATTATATAATATAAATATAAATGTTAAAGAATTTTTTATTGAAATATTAAATAAATATTTGTGACGCACGCATGAAGTGAAGGCTTCCGTACAAACACATTTCGCAAGAGTATATATGTTATATTAAAAAGTATTTGTTTTCTAGCGCGAATTTAAATTGCTCCTGGCAGGCTGTGATGCGAGATGTTGAATGCATGTGGTAGATATCATAGGTTCTCGCATGCTTCAACTATTTATTATATTGTCTGCAAACGTTAATGGTCATTGTAAAATGGGTAAATGATCCAAATTGCAATTGCATGTGCCCAAATTTTGATACGATGTCGTTTAGAGACGTCAGAAATTGCATGCAAGAATATTTCAAAGTGACAAGTGAAAACATTTAGAGAATATTGCAATGCACATGAACGTATGAAATAATTTTTGTTCCACTACTCACTTAGAATGACTTATACATAAAAGTATGTTTTGCGTTAGGTTTTTCTATTTACCGTGGCGTCAATCTGATGGCAGGGAAGTTCAAGCAGTATTCCAGTTCCGGTATGTTGTACACGGGGGGTAAAATTAAACAGGCCAAACGGTTGTTATGTTAGTTATAGTATTCCACCAGTTCACCTATTAGAATGGTATAGGTGTAATTAACTAAATACATAGACGATATACAAGTATTTGCAAATTGAGCGAAATCAATATGCATGCGGTTAACCGCAAGATACCCGAATTAAGGGGCATATGATACAGCTTCATGAGGTTGTTCCCGTAAATAGTGATTATTGATTTGAGCATGGTGTTGGATGCACACTGCGTAGGGGAGACATGATTTGACTAGGCAAAAACTATATGTCAAACTCATTCCTAGATGGGTGTCGCCTCACATGCGCAGCCGGGGAACATCTATTGAGCACCGTGGTTGAAGAGGAGGAAAGAAGAAGATGCCAGATGTTGGTGGGATGCCTCGTGTGGGATATGAACGAATGTTCCACGATCGGCATTCGATTGCGCAGACGTACGAAGGAACTAATATCATATGAATTATCATGTGTTTGCGAAGATGTTTCAGCGGAACAACCAGGATCGTTGTGCAATAGAGAACAATGCGCTGGACGTGGGGATGAACATCACGAACGATGTTAATTTACAAGATGACACGTACGAGAGGAGGAAATTGGTGAAGGGATGAACGAGTTCCACGATGATGTGAACCCCCCCACCCCCCAAACCCCCCGTCAATTGACGTTTGTCCGTGGTGACGGCAAATTTCATGGAACGACCTCCTATGTATGGTGTTTGTAATTGACGTAGATGTTGCCGAGGTCACATGGTGACAAGCTTCCTATACGGGTAACTCGTTGGGATGAATCATCAGAACTGAGTCAAGGGATGCTATTCGGGTCGAAAGATCAATTAATAGCTGCTGTGTGAATATACCACGCTCGAACGCACCATGAATTCTACGTCCTGCAGTCGACCCCACTATTATGGGTTGTTAGGTGTAAGAACTCTGAATGCAGTTGGAGACTACGTGCGATGTATCGTCAGAAACATTGATTCTTCAAAATCACTCAATATGGTGGTCCGCACACATGCTTGAATGAACTCCTTTTGCAAAACCATAGCCAAATCACGTCATCCCTTATTGCTAGTGAGATTGTGAATATGATAAGGGGTGATGCGTCGACCTCAATCGCTACATTAAAAGAATTCATAGATCGTCGTTTTGGCTATTCCATCTCATATAAGAAAATTTGGTTAGGCAAATAGAAGGCAATTGCCCAAGTATTCGGAGATTGGGAGAAGTCTTATCAGACATTGCCTAGGTGGATGGAAGCAATGTGCACTTATAATCCTGGTACCGTCGTTAAGTGGAGGTGGAACCCTATACCAGGCAGCGATCAGACCGTAACATTTGTATTAGTCTTTTGGGCGTTCGCAGCATCTATTCAGGGTTTTCCCCACTGTCCTCCTGTGATATGTATAGATGGGACACACTTGTACGGTAAGTACAAGGGAAAACTCCTTATTGCAACGTGCCCGGATGCAAATAGGCAAATATTTCCCCTTGCATTCGCTATCAAGAGGAAAGTTTGGACACATGGAATTGGTTTCTGTGTTGTCTTCGTTCCATTACCGATAGGGATGACATTTGCCTTATATCAAATAGGCATCCAGGGATCATCGCTGCAGTGTCTCACAATCCCGATTGGCAGCCACCGCGTGCGCACCACCGATTCTGCCTTCGACACGTTGTAAGCAACTTCAGCACGAAAGTGCACAGTGTCAATCTGAAGCGAATGGCTAAGCGCGCAGGAAGGGAGCATCAAGTCAGAAAGTTTAACATGTGGATGGAGAAGATCTTCGATGAGGGTGGGGAACCTGCGAAGACGTTCTTTGATCAAATCGCTCCTCATATGTAGACTCAGTGCCACGACGGGGGCAGAAGGTATGGGAACATGACGACAAACCTCGTTGAATGTTTCAACGCCGTCCTTAAGGGCGCTCGTAGCCTCCCAATCACTGCCCTTGTGCAACTGACATTTTATGGCATTGCATATTATTTCAATAGCCGATGTGAGGCTGCTCATAATGCAATATCAGGAGGAAATGCATTAACTCCTCATATATTGCTTGCGATGGAAAGAAGGAAGTTGAAGACAACCGGACATCGCGTGATGACGTTCAACCAGTCTAGAGGTACTTTTAGCATCACGACTACGCAGTTGGGACCTCATAAAGGAAACAACGTGCAAACGCTGCGCATTCAAGATTTGCACGCCTGCTCGTGTGGGAAGTGGCAAGCCTTACACTTTCCATGCTCCCACCTTCTCGCTGCATGTGCGGAGACACGACTCAACGCCATGCAGTACGTTGAGCCTTGTTGGACCACCGCCGAACATTATGCGACATATGCGGCGGATTTTCAGCCGATTATGCATGAGGCGTACTGGCCAGCATCGTCTTTGCCAATATTACAGGCAAATCCAGTGTATGCTCGACAGAAAGGTCGTCCAAGGAGCTCCCGTATACACAATGAGATGGACGCTAGGGAAGGTAGGAAAAGGAGCACATGCAGTATATGTCATCAAGAAGGGCATAATCGCACAAGGTGTCCGAGAAGGACCCACTCGGGCGATGCAGCGGGACCGTCGCGTTGATTTCGTATGCAGTTTTATACTATTTCACACCGTTTCTTTTTTTTTTTTATACCTATTATGATGCAACGATGCATTTCCAGGATTGATCCAGGGCTGTCCGATCCGAGCGTCTTGACGATGGGCGATCATCACAGGGCCAGCCGAGCGTGGGCTGAGGGGCATGCGGAGCCCCTGTGTTGCCGAGGGGGCACGCAGTTTGCCGAGCATTGGTTAGAGGCAGACCCCCGCATTGTCCAGCTGATACGCGATGCGGGGTTTTATGGCATTTATCGGATTGCTCATATCCAGCTTGATTGGCATCTTGTCACATCATTGGTGGAGCGATGGAGACCCGAGACGCACACGTTCCACCTACCTCATGGTGAGGCCACCGTCACATTACAGGACGTAGTTGTTTTGTTCGGGTTGCCAATTGATGGGCGAGCTGTCATTGGTCGCACTGCCGGACCAGTGAAGGGACCTCCAGACCGTCAGGGTCGACTCGCCCTGCGTACTATGTGCGAGCATTTGTTAGGCGTTGTTCCGCCTGACAGTGAGTTGGTTGGTGCACACATCCGTATGCGGTTCCTTGAGGGGGATGCGTTTCGTGAGCTCCCGGCACATGCAGATGTTCAGACAATAGCATGCCACGCACGAGCCCACTTGTTGCGTTTGATTTGTGGGGTGATCTTCTCGGATGTTTGCGGAAGTTATGCGCATCTTATGTTCCTTCCACTTCTTGAGGACTTCGGAGCGTGTCACTCGTACAGTTGGGGGTCCGCCACTTTGGCGTGGTTGTACAGGGAGATGTGTCGCGCCGCGCACCACTTGAAGACACAGATTGCGGGCCCCCTTCTCTTACTCCAGGTTTGGGCTTGGGAGAGATTTCCTTCATTCGCGCCTACACGGCGAAGTTTCCTGCAAATTGAGAGGGGTCAGGACGGTCGTCCGGTTGATCCTCTCCCGCTCGCATATCGGTTAGTACCAATTTTATCTATCCCTATATATTCACTCAATAACTATTACGAATACTAATTCGTAATATGTAGTAGTCTTGCATTTGGGAACTTAGATTTCATCTTATACAGAGGGAGGGACAACTTGAGGGCATCGATGGTTACACTTCACACATTGCCCTGGTACAGGTTCGAGTTGGACATGCACCGGGAGCATGAGGTATAAATCAGTTAAAGTATAGCACATGAAAGTATTTCTTTCTTTCTTTCAGTTATGTATAGTCCGCTTAACTTTTTGTTTTGTCTAACTGTAGTTTATATGGATGCCCTACACGGATGAGATTTTAGCCGACATGCCGCCTTCCTATGCAGACGGGAGGGACCTGTGGGTAGCGCGAGTGCCACTCATATGCTTTCATATTATTAAATGGTATCTCCCCGATCGAGTCATGCGACAGTTCGCGTTTCGACAAGTCATTCCCGCCCCATTTATGACTTCGGGGGTAGATATTGTTGGGGACGATCTCCACGGCATGGATGGACGCGGTCGAGGGGTCACAAATTAGTCGAGTACGCACGCGATATTCGTTACTGCGTGGGAACATCGACGAGACTACATCGTACGAGGAGTGGCGGAGCACAGTCCGATGCGTCTAGATGACCTATACTTCACTTGGTATAGGTCTATCACACGCCGCTTCATCGACAGGACCGCAGTTGTATATTTGAGCCTCGTAAGAAGATTAATGCCACAACTCATTTTATTATATATACGTTCCGATTTGAATGCGTTAATAAAATATGTTCATATCCAACAGGCTGACATAGTCATTGAGGCAGAGCAGATCTCGTCGGATCCTACGATCCACCGATTGATGAGTGCTGCACTGGACCTCGTCCACGAGGACGGTCGATGGATCCCAGAACGAGGAGGTCGACCTGATGTACCAGCACGAGGAGGTCGACCAGCTCTAGTACGAGGAGGACGACATGCCTCCTCTAGTCATCCAGGGACTCCCATGTCCTCCCCACCAGTCGTACCGGCCGAGTACTTGTTTGGCCCGTCAGCGCCTTATGCGCCTTCCACTGCAGCTCATATTGCCGGACCATCGAGCAGACTGACTGATGCCCCATCTGACTCTGCTGCTACCCCATCCATGTCATTTTTATTAGACGATCTTTTCGATGGGGTGGAGGTCGATGCACCCCCTAGGCCGCCTCGTTCTCGTCCTGAGACATCGTATCATTTCTCACCGCGTGCGCTCCGCATGGCTGATGATGATGATGTAGCACCTCTTGGGAGAGAGGATTCACATCCAGCACGACGTGCCAGGACACCTGATGATGCTGACGAGCAGGGAGAGGGTAGACGCAGATGGCAGCTACCACGACCCTAGAGACGACCTCGCTGCGGCACGGAGTAGTTTAGCATTACTTTAATTGCATTTTATTTGTATGTATATCATTGATTGTTTTGATTTCATTTGTATATAATTGATTATTTTTTTTATTCTTTTGTATATATCATTTAATAATTCGTATCTCTAAAGAATTCAATACTGCAAAATCTAAAAAATGACACATAATTCTTTTGTATGTATATCATTGATTGTTTTGATTTCATTTGTATATAATTGATTATTTTTTTTATTCTTTTGTATATATCATTTAATAATTCGTATCTCTAAAGAATTCAATACTGCAAAATCTAAAAAATGACACATAATTCGTATCGTCTAAATTTGCATGTCTAATTAAGTTAATTCCTTAAATTCTATTGTCTTTTACTGCAAAATTTGTATTGCTAAAATTTGTATGTCTGCATGCATTTACGTGTGTCGTCAGATGCAAACGTGTTTCAGCACTCTAAACATTTACACGTTAACCTCCCCTCACCGCCATATATTACATGCACCAAAAATCTTAGGGAACACTTAATATATGTTCTCTCCATTAAACTTCTAGTCAATTTGTCTTAAAGTATATTAATTAATTACGTATATTAATTTTAATAAAAAAATATAATTGATTAAGTGATATATTAATTTTGAGAGTATGTATATCCTTAATTAAAGTTTATTTCATGATTTCTCTAAACTTATACTTTAATTAACTATCCAAATTTAAAGTTCAAACTGCATGTAGTTACAACATGTAAGAATCGTTAATTTTGCATTTCAATTTAAATTTGTATAATTACAAAAAGTTTAGTATGGTTTTCTCTACATTCTCTAATTAAATATGAATGGGTGACTAAGACAAAAAAACATTCTAACAATAATCCAATTTGACCCAAATCCTACTTTCAAACACCAAAAGGATGGGTCAAAATAATTGATTTAGTATGCGGATAGTCAAAATACAATAAAAAAGAGTAAAAACAAAAAAATTAAGACATACGAAGAGGTATTGATGCTGCTATTATCTTTCATACACTCCTTAGAGAGACTATATGCATGTAATATAATATTTATAATTACATATGTAAATTAGAGTCTTAATGCTGCTAACTGAGTTCGTCATACTTGTTTTCAAGTTGATTAAGCTTGTGTTAGAAATAGTCACACTCCTTACACGATTAGCTTTTGTCAACTCACGATACTCACGGATCAAATTTCATTATCTATTTCCCATTAATTTTGCATGTGCTCTACAGAGCTTCAATCTTACTTAAAACTTTTTTTTTAAAATTTATTTCTTTAGATAAAATTTAATTAAATTTTAATTTTTAAAGTTATAATTTAAATTTAATTATAACTTTCCCTTTTTACAAATTTAAATTTAAATTTAAATAATAAATTTAACTTTGTCTTGCAAAATGTTTAATTGTTAATTTTAAATATTACATCCAATAAACATTTTGCAGCATTATAATTATTAGGCATTTTTATAACTTATTGAAAATTTATTTCTTATAAATTTATTTTTGTCATACTTAAAGAATTAGTTGGTACAAAGCATCAAAGCATTCAATTCGAAATTTTTTTTTGGTCTCTAATCCACGAGTTTTAAAATATCATTTTATTAAGGACAAATTTTACTATTCCACATGCATTTAATAGTTAACTAACAAAATATTCATTTCGTCAATAAAATTTAATTATACGAAATTTTATAGTATTTTTTGTAAATTCAGGGGTTAGAATCATATTTTGAAATATTTTTTTGGATTTTATCCAAATTTTTATGACAAAATACTTATTTATAATCAATAATTTCTTTTATGTAAATTTTTTATTTAAATTTATATATTTACAATTTAAAAAATAAAATTTAAGTTAAATTTCGCAGCATGAAGCTGCGAGATTTTGCCTGCACGCTGTCACGCGTCCGCTCCTCATTGGCCCTGAGTTTAAATCTTGTTCATCTATCTTTAAATCTCACAGCATGAAGCTGCGAGATTTTGCCTGCACGCTGCCACGCGTCCGCTCCTCATTGGCCCTGATTTTAAATATTGTTCGTCTGTCTTTAAATCTCGCAACATGAAGCTGCGAGATTTTGTCTGCACGCTGCCACGCGTCCGCTCTTCATTGGCCATCAGTTTAAATCTCGCAGCTTCATACTGCGAGATTACGTGATGCTGCGAGATTACGTGAGCATTAGTTTGGGAAAAAATTTTCTATTATTATTTTATATTTTATTTCTTGTTAATTATAAAACGCGAAAAAACTCTTAAATCAACACTATACTTTGCTTCGGGCTTCAATTAAGAAGAAGACGAAGAAAATGATGAAGAAGGAGAAGCAGTTGCAGAGCAGAGGTTTTTCTCTTTTCAATTTTCATCAATGGCAGAATTTCAAAACCCCATTGCCATGGTGACGCCGATGCCGATACAGATTCCGGTGCCCATGCTCATAAACTTCCTCTCTTCCCTTCTCCAGAGAGTTTTTGATTCAAACGAATTCATACAACCACAGAAGAACACGTTCTTCCAAACCTTAGCTCGCCCCGCCATTCCAATTTGGTCCTACATGTAGAGGATTTTCAAGTACGCAAATTGCATCCCCTCTTGCTTGATCATCGCCTACGTCTATCTCAATCGCTTTTCTCAATGGAATCCATCCTTCTCCATCAATTCCTTCAACATCCATCGCTTGTTCTTACCAGTCTCGTCGTTGCTGCAAAATTCTTGGAAAACAGGTTAGTTTTTCATTTTGGGTCTCTTTTTCTTGATTTTGTTCTGTTAAAAGAGAATTGAGGGATTTGGGATTTGTTTTCCCATTTGAAGACCCGTTCGCTTGAAGATCAATTTTTTCCGCGATTGATCTGATTTTAGAATTGAAACTTGAGAGAATGATTTTTTTTTTTAAAGCAATATTATAGTTTGCACGAACCAAAAGTATGTTCATTCACACCACTTCTCTCTTTTACCTATTCACAAAAACTATTTATCAAGTATTAATGTCTTCCTAATTATTCTTTGTTATTTTTTTTTTCAGAAATTAGCGCAATTCCTACCGTGCGATGGTGGGTGGAATCAGCACGGCAGATATGAACTTTCTTGAAAGAGATTTTCCATTTGGGTTGAAATTCCACCTGGACGTGGACGTCATCACCTATGACACCTACTGCTCCTGCTTCCACACTGGGATGTTGCTGCAATTACCCTCAGTTTTACCACGAACTCCTCTGAGTATTCGGCGACAAATATCAGTAGATCTCCGGCACTTGCATTTCAGCGAAGACGAGTTCCCCCGCCTACACCAGGAACGGCGGCAGCTAATCATCTAAGTGCTCTCAATTAATTGAAGTTAAAACTAGTTAGAGATGCTGACTCTCTCTCATTAGTTCGGTTTTGTTAGATTCTCAAATTCAAATTTGAGTTTTGTTTATTAAACCATGTTTTGACTTGTAATGAGTTGGCTTGTAAAGATTTTTACCTTGGTTCATTAAATTTTTTTCCCTAAATTTCCTTGCGTAGTAAGTCCTTTAACTCAAGATTTTCCTTCTTTGGGTAGTGTAATTGATTATTAATTATTTTACCATGGAATTTTGTTTCAGATATGATCTTACAAGGTGCTCTGGGAGGCCTAGAATTGCTGGGACATCCATCTACTCAAGTCTCTGGCAGCGCAGCAACTAAATTAAAGGACAGACTTTATATGGTATATTATGGCAGCATTAACACCATAGCAACTATTTAAGTGCCTTAGGTCTCTTATGCAATTGACAATTATGTATATAAACATCCATCTTTCACTCAATTTTTTCAATGAGGGGCCTTACCTCTACGCCTTACATGTCTCGGATTGAATTCTACATGCCTCCGAACCAATTCTACCTTCCATTTTTTGACCCTATTTTGATTTATTTACCAAACCCACATGATCCTTATTGGCATCGGTCACACTCTTAGTCCTCCAACTATTGGCATGTCAGAAGAATTAACTTAAGAGTTACTTACAATCAACTTTGATATTACTTGTTAGGATCGAGGGAGCTTTCATGGGCTAGTGCATGTATAAGCACCAATTTGACTCAAAAGCTTAAGATTGTTAGGTCTTGAGCCCACCATGTATATAAGTACCCATCTTCCACTCAAATTTTCTAATATAGGATAAACTCACAATTGAAATTCTCAATAAAGACACTGCTAGGTTGAAGTCTAAACACCATAACACATGCGGGTTCTATTCAAAGCAATTTATGGGCTTATGATGGGGATAAGTTTGCAAGGGAGAGGATAGGTTGTTGCAGGTGATCGTCATAGGGATTAGTTAAGCATTAGATGTTATAAGGTGGAGATGCCTCTCAGAGGGTAGTATATTATCCCTCTTTTATTGTATTATTATGAGTACTAGCTGTATCTTTTTTGGCATGAAACTTGATCTCTCATATTGTTGGTCCATGCTGATATAAAAAATGAACATAGAAAGAGGCCCCACTAGGAAGCAGCAAATGGCAGCTTCCTGGTGCAGTAATTTCTTAGAGAATGTCGTCAGGGTAGTTTCTTGGAGAATGTTGACTTTAGTTGTCCTAGTTATTGTGTCGGCTTTGGTGCACCTAGGTTAAGGACCATGTTGAATAGGTTGTATATGTGCTTGCTATTTAGGCCACCATGGGGTAAGAGTTGGGCTACTGGAGACAGAGCTAGGCTATTACCATAGATTTAGGCCTTAGGAAGAGGGGTTTCGCAAAGCCTAGGCCAAGCTCTATAAGCTTGATTCCGTGGAGGTCTTGAAAAGATAATATTCAACTATCGGGTGAGACACATCTCAGTAAGGATTGTGTACAACTTACATTTATATTCTTTATTTTCAAATGAAACCATAATTATAAAATCATTCTCTGTTCCTACTCAAACACGTGTAAGGTATTTTAACAACGAGAGTTCCCAAGGATTGGGGTGATTACCCTCCCATACAAGTAGAGCACCCCTCTGCTTTGATAGTTTGAGCAACCTACGGTCACAACTGAAGCATATCAGGGCACTTACCTTAATTAGTAAGCTCTCAGGTGATTAGTTTATCTTGTATGCACACATTCATACAAAGGTTTACTGGAAGAAGTTCCCAAGAATAGGGAAGATTACCCGTCCATGCAAGTAGATTCTCTCTGCCTTAATATGTCATGCAGTCCACAGCTATATCTGATACCTATCAAGGCACTCGCCTTTCTCAGCAAGTCCTCGAGCGAAGAGTATATACCGCCCCAAATACATGTAATAATACAATATATAACACATTTCTTTCTTAACTCTATATCTATTATTTCTGTATCATTCATTACATTCATATTCATATTTCATATTTCTTATAATCCATTTCCATATCATTCTTTTCCATATCATTTCCATTTGGCAATTTCCATATCCGTTGCTCTCATATCTGTAGTTTTCCATATTAACTATGGTTAAAATAACAATTATGCGTTTAGAACTCTCTATTATCATAGTCATGCTTCCGTACCATGACGGGTTGTGCGACCCGAAGGCTAGACTTAACTCTGGTCGGCCCACTAAAGCTAAATCAATCACATTCTACAGTCTGTAGGTCTGATTGGCTGCTCCCACACTAGTATAGACTCCAGGGGGACACTATCCTTCTCAGTACAATCGATCATCCCATCTCCACACTTTATCTAAGACGTGTGGGTGCACTAGCTCCGCCATATATACCTGCAACAGTACTGTGCCCATTTTCCAGTTTACTAGAGTTCTCAACCATACATTGTCATTTAATAATTCCAAACACATGCAGAACAAACCAAATCATATTTTGATTCACAATACATTTCCAATATTTCCTGCATCTCATACATATATCATAGTTCAGTACAAAAATTTCTTTTTACTCATGCCACACAATTTAACAACATATACTCATACGTTTACTGAAAATAAGCCAACCCATAATCATCATTAATATATAGAATATATACATTTAGTTTCTTACACAATTATCTAGAAAATCTGCCGTTTTATCTTTCCTTTTTCACAAATATAACTAGTAACACAACCCTAGGCTTAGAAATTTACTATTTAAACTGTTGGCTTTTCAGAACTCATATGAAAATCTTATACATATATACTTAAATTTTTCATTTTTACCGGTTAATTTCAAAAAAATCTGATTTAATATATTTCTCTTACCTAGTTTCCTGAACTATACCAGCAGGGACCCCAAAACGATGCCTGCGGCGCTCACTCGAATCGTGATTCAATAACCCTAATTTAATCAAATCAACCCTAAATAACATACTATTTAAACATTTCCTAGGCCCATAAATTTAAAATAATAATTAAACTCTAAAAAATAACCAATTTTCTTAATTCCCTAAATCTCACTCTCGCTTTGGAGTGTTGCAACCCCCAAATTGAAAATTTGCTTCAATCAAAATGATGACGATCGAGACGAGGACCCCGTGGTGATGTCCCGATCGTCGATTTAGCTGAAGATTTAAGGAGAAATTATGAAAAGAGAGGGAGTATACCTTTCCTCGAGAGTGGGGCCTACGTCGCTCCTACGACAAATCCGCTCTGGTAGAAACGTCAATGGCGGAGATAGGAGTCCAAGAGTACTTTTCGTTTTCCAATCGGCCGAATATTTGCCGAGAAAATGAGGAGAGAGAAGAGGAAGACAGAGGAGACAGACAGACGCAAAGAGAGCTTTCTGGGAGAGGCGCATACTGAGAATCCAATTTCAATTGGATTCAAATGGCTTCCTAAAAAAGCTTTCCCTATATATTATACTTTAACTTATATATATTATATTAAACTTATATATATATATATATATTTATTCCAATTTTTTTTTCTTTCGTACTATTTTTTTTATTTTTTTATTTAATTAATTAATTTAATAATATTTAATTAATTAATTAATTGATTAATAATTTCTCTTAATTTTTTTTCCGGGGTCACTACATTCTTCCCTCCCTAAAAGAATTTCATTCTCGAAATTTTTACTAACCAATCATCCTTTCACATCACTAAAATTCATTAACTTATTATATCTCATATAGTTCAGTATACATCACCAAATAAACTTTTGCATCATCTATAATTAAATAAAATCATCATTATCTTAAACATAAATTCATACCTGCCCCTGAGGCTTTATCTACCTCGTCTAGGACCATCGTGTAGACACGTGCTGATCCACCACCACCTCGGGGTACTTGCTGGTTTCCCCTGATCTGGTTTGGTACAAGTGCAATAGGCAATGGTTTCATGACAGTTCCTCCTAATGTGCCCCAACTTACCGCACCTATAGCAGTTAGGAGTCCCGATCCGACATTCACCTCTATGCCTCTTATTACATCTCTGACATAAAAAGTAAGACAGATTATCCTGATAATCAAAATAACCCTGATCTCTTGTCTTCTACCTCGAGCCCATAGTATTCTTCTCTCTCTTCCACGATCCCTGACTACCCTCAGTTTGAAAACTGGAAGGTGCAGGCCTCTTCTTCTACTATGTCGGTTCTATACCGCCCAAATGGAAATAGTTCTCCTTCCACACAATATCAAGTCAGATGAAACTAGTACCCTTTCACGTATTGCCCACACTAGGTGAGGCTTGGTGGGCTGATTCCCTATTAATATCCTTGTTAGTCACATTGGTTTGGTAGGGCCTGCACCTCTCTTTCACAAATTATCAAGAGTTAACAAATCATGATTGTTTCTTTGAACCTTCATAAAATTAGCTTAGCATGAACTTGATCCTTTTTATATTTCTAATCTGCTCCTTGTTTTGTGCAAGAATTCTTTTCTCAGTTCCTTCTTTTTCCCTCCAAATTTTTTTTTTCCTCATCTTTCTTATATGAATCTTTTTATATTTTGACATGCCTCTTTAGCTCCCTAGGCAATAATTCTTTTCTCAGTTCCTTCTTTTTCCCTCCAATTTTTTTTTTTTCCTCATCTTTCTTATATGAATCTTTTGATTTTTTGACATGCCTCTTTAGCTCCTAGGCATAATATCATGTCAATCAGGTTGCTTAGAGATTGGTAAAATCTAGGGGTATCCATTTTAACTATTGATTGTCAACATATATGGAAAGTTGAAGGGCTTTATAAGTAGGAGATCTTCCCTCCTTTCTTCATTTTTGGTTTTTTTTTAGTTTCTTATTCTCCAAATAGTTTGTCTTTGTTGTCCCAGGGAAGGACCAACGCTCGCTAGCCACTGTTGCCAAAAGCTAATACCTTCTTTCCCCATTCTAGTTTAAGCATTTTAGTCTCTCTAGGTTTAATGTTCTTCGTACTAGATAGACATTAAAAAGTGGAAGAAAGGTAGTACTAATCAACACAAGGGGGCTAGAATGTGGAACTTGAAGGGAGATAATTGTTGACCTAATTGGGCTTTTCAATCCTGTTTTGATGATAACAAAATGAAGGATGCTTTAAAATATGATGTTAAGTGATGTGTTTTAGGTAAAAGAACTCTCAAGGTAAGGTTGAAGATCAATGTTAATCTAGTGAAAGCTTATCAGAATATTGAAGGCAATGAACAACAAATGAAGAAGTTTAAGGGCAAGCAAACCCAAAATCAAAAGTGAACCTCAAAAGGCTGAAGGAGGTTGAAGGATTTAAGAAGACCATAATTAGAAGAACTGTTATAAGTACTTTAAAACCAAATGTCATTTAAATATGTGAAGCTCTTATAAAAATTAAAAGAAACTAAGAAACACTTTGTTTTAAAGAGCTTAAAACATGTTTTTTGAAATCAAAGTAATAAAGATCTTAAAAGAAGGAAAGTTTTTCAAAATAAAAAGAGAGTTTTTGATAAGTCATGCACTTGACAGACGACTGTCTGTCTATGGACAGACGACTGGCAAGTTAAAAGTAATCAAAGTGTTCTGAGTTTTAAATTTTAACTATGACAGACAACTGCCACGCGGAGCAGATTTAAGATCTCAACGGGAAGCTTCTTTTAAAATTTTGAATTTCAAAATTTAGTCAACAATTTTAATGTTTTTTCAAAGTTTACCTAATTTGATGTGGATGTTGATATTTCAAAATTTTGAATTTCAAAATTTAATCAATAATTTAATATTTTTTCAAAATTTACCTAATTTGATGTGGATGTTGATCTTTTAAAATTTTGAATTTCAAAATTTAGTCAACAATTTAATATTTTTTTCAAAGTTTACCTAATTTGATGTGGATGTTGATCTTTCAAAATTTTGAATTTCAAATTTTAGTCAACAATTTAGTGTTTTTTCAAAGTTTACCTAATTTGATGTGGATGTTGATCTTTTAAAATTTTGAATTCCAAAATTTAGTCAAGAATTTAATGTTTTTTTCAAAGTTTACCTAATTTGATATGGACGTTGATCTTTTAAATTGCCTATAAATACCTATTTGAGTAATAAAAAAAACATGATAGAGAAAACACAAGAAAAGAGAGAAATCAGACAAAATTTGAAATTCATCTTGTGCTGAAATTCTCCTGAAGTTCTTTTTTGCTCACATCTTTTGCTGGAGAAGAATTCTACAATTTTGGGAGATTGAAAATATCAAAGCTTGGTTCTGGGTTGCAATTCCATTTCTCTTTTAAACGAACCATTGGTAACTTCTAAAAATTTTAGATTTTCATATATTCTATTTTGTTTTGGTTTTTTGAAGTACAATTTACATCTCAATTTGTACAACCTGCTCTAAATTTTGAGAGTATTTTTTGTATTCAAAATTTATATTATATTCTTGTAGATTGTGATGATTCTAGATTTGCTAGATCGTTGGCTAGGCGAGGGATTATCGCTTAGAGAGGTGCTGCTCTAACCTTCTGAAGGAGTGTGTAAAGGTATTGTTCCGCCCGGTAAAGGAACGGGTTTAGTGAATCCTTTGGTGGTTTTGCCAAAGGCGAGGACGTAGGCTGTGTTGAAGCCGAACCTCGTAAAATCCTGTGTCTCACTCTCTCTTTCCCTTACTCTTTATTTTCAGCATATTTATATTGCGTGGATGGTTTAAATTTGAAATCATATACACTACGTATATTGGGAAATCAAACAAACTTAAAGTTTAATTTTGATTTGGGTTGCGAAAACCGAAAGGGAGTACGTTGGTTAAACCATACTTTGCGAAAACCATACGGGAGTACGTTACTTGGTTAAAACACCCAGAGAAAATTAACTAAGAGTTTACTTGAATTCTGAATTTTGGAAAGAGTGTGGATGTGTGGTTGTAAATCATTTAAAAGAAGCAAATTTATTTTAACAAGCATATCATTCAACTACAGGGCTTGATTCATATTTATAAGGCATACATAAACAAACAACCTTCCTAATTTCTTACTGTTGTGTATCTTAATTTTGGTTTTGTTGTTTGCTTTCAAATTGTGTTTGATTAGTTTGGATAGTGTGGTTGATTGAAGGGTTGATTGGTGATTTAGTTGTTTAAGTGCTTGTGTTGTTGATTGTATAAAAGAAACCAAGTTATTGTGTATTTGAAAAATTAAACAAACAAGTAAAAGAAAGTTTTTAAATTCCCAATTCACCCCCCTCTTGGGAAGCTATCCTAATTTCTTGATATAGTAAAATTCAAAGATAAAATGAACAATGAGTGTGATTAGATAGTAGGGGATAAGGTTGATGCAAATACTGTTTAGAATAAAATGACAAATTCTATCATAAGGATAACAAAAGAGGTTTTTGGTGAATCCAAAGAAAGATACTCGGTACTAAAGAAAGTTGGTGGTGAGATCAAGAAGTCCAAAAAAGTTGTTAAGACAAAAAGAAATTGGTATAAAATATGGTTAAATTGTAGAAATATAGAAAATCTTGAAAAATATGAAGAAGCGAAAAAAAGGAAATACAAAAAATACTATCAATGAAGCTAAACTTATATGGCTTATGATACTTTATATACTAAACTAGATACAAAATAAGAAGAACAAAACATTTATAAACTTGCTAGAGCTAGAGAAAGAAATTGCAAAGATTTAGGTGATATAAAATATATAAAAGACGAGAATGATAATGTCTTGATTAGAGAAGAAGACATAAAAGTGAGGTGACAGAGATACTTTGATAACTCATTTAATAAAACCAAAATGCAAGATTGAACTTGGAAGTGACAAATAAGGAGAAGACTAAAAATAGGAGATTTATTCGCAAAATTAGAGTCCTTGAAGTTAAAATACGAGATAAAGTACCAATGGAATTTTGGAAAAGTTTAGGGGATAAAGGAATTTTTTGGTTAACTCATTTATTCAACACTATTATTAAAACCAAGAAAATGCTAGAAGAATGGAGGAAACGTACATTAGTACCCCTGTACAAAAACAAAGGTGATATTCAAAGTTGTAGTAACTATGGAACTAAAATTATGAGTCATACGATGAAATTATGGGAAGGGATAAATGAACATTGAATAAGATTAGAAACAAAATTTCAGAAAATCAATTTGGTTTTATGTCTGAGAGATTAACTTCAAAAGCTAATTTATCTGTTAAGAACTTTAGTGGAAAAGTTTAAGAGAAAGAAGAAGGACCTGCTTATGGTTTTTTTGACCTTAAGAAAACTTATGATATAGTACCTAGGCAAGTTCTTTGGTGGGTATTTAAAAAGAAGGGAGTTTGCAGTAGATATGCGAAGGTCATTAAGGACATGTATGATAGAGTAGTGACTAGTGTTAGGACTGTAGGAGGAGATTCTAGAGAGTTTCCAATCACAATAGGTGTGCATTAGGGTTCTACTTGAAGTCCTTATCTTTTTATATGAACTAACTAGGAATATCCAAAATGAGATCCCTTAGTGTGTGTTGTTTACAGATGATTGTGTTGATTGATAGTAGGAGTAGAGTGAAATCTAAGCTAGAACTTTGGAAACCACACTAGTGTCTAAAGGGTTTAGGATAAATAGGAATAAGACAGAATATATAAAATGTAATTTCAATAATGTAAGGAGTAGCAATAGAGAGAAGATTAAAATGGATAATCAAAAGATTAATAATATAGATAGATTTTGATATCTTGGATCTATTATGCAAGTTAAAGGGGAAATTGAAGAAGATGTAGTATTAAGACAGATTGGTTAAAATGGAGCAGTGCATTAGGTGTGTTGTGTGATCATAGAATACCCTTAAAATTAGAAGGAAAGTTTTATAAGATGATTATATTGTCAGCTATGCTTGGTTCAGAATGTTGGACAACTAAGAAACATGTACAAATAATGAAAGTTGTTGAGATGTGTACACTAGGGTGGATGAGTGGTTTAACATTAAAAGATAAAGTAAGAAAATATACACTGTAATTTAGGTATAGCACCGGTTGAAAACAAGTTAAGGGAGGGGCATATCTCAGCTGTGAGTGCCCAACAGAGATACAAGGTCTTGATCATAAAAGTTTATGGTGTTTACTTGAAATATTTCATTTTTGAGTTGTTAAATCAAAAGAACCAACTCCAATGCATGTTCAATCTTCTACACATCCATAATACATGAGAACTTGAGCACAAAAACCAAAATCAAAGGTTTAAATTGTCCAAGCACATTAAGCTTAGAAACAGTGTTGGCAAAACCCAGATGCATTTATCTACTGATCATAAATGCAAGCAAAGATTATCTACAAAAGCTCTGTATGGCATGAACCCTTGAACCTGGTATAGTCTCCATGAATCCCCACTTCAAATCAACTTGGGAACTTGCTGTGCCATTCCTGTGCTTGCCTCTTTTGAAAAATAAAACATGGATGGGGGGACAAGGCATGATGTGATATTGACTGTTCAAATTTATGTTTGTTTAGAAAGATGGGAAGAGCTGATTGAGTCGGCATGGTAAAGCATAGAATTCATCTGTCCTAACATCTGATTTGTACAAGTTGAACTTCTCCCACCACTGCAGCCCGTTATCCTTCGGAGTTGCTTCAGCCTTACAGTCAAGAGTTTGATCCAAGAGCAATGCAATTATAGCAGCCACGGTTGCATTGGACATAAAAATAATCTCCAGTAAATTGTTGAACTGCGATTTGTCAAACAGAGAAATAGATGTTGGAAAGTGTTATTGAGTACTAGATAAGGATAGGAAAGCAAGAGGATTCTTTTGGATAAAAATGTGTACCCATTTAGTATGAGTGTGTAGAGGACCTGGTCTTGCACTTATTTGATAGCCATTAAAGTACTGTGGTATTGAAATGCCCATGAATAGAGAGAAACCAATTATAAATTTTGTTCTGAAACTGTTCAGGTTACAGAACTGGAGGAAACTGAGGCCTGCAGAAGCTGCATAAAGAATTGAGTATTGACAACTTGGTTCCAAATGAATTGTTGATTCATGGCACACCTTAAAATAAGTTGTCTGTTAACTACGTAGAAAAGATAAGTCTCTCTAAACTGATCAGTTTAAAGGATGCAAATCCATGAAGACATGTTCAAATATATATAAGCTTGTAAAACACTTAAAGCTGCGTCGGGATTGGAATTAGAATTGTGTTGAAATGTTTGAACTTTAAATTGCCAAGTAAACGATCCAAATCCCACTCAGTATGATACTTTGATTGGACATGAAAGTCATTGGATAATGACTTGTTTCTGTTTTTATGATGGAAATCATATACAGGCATGTTGCACAAAAAAAAAAAAAAAAAAAAAAGAAGAAACAAAAAAGAGATTAACAATCTTAATCACACATTTTACCTGCAGCATAAATCCACAGCAACAAAATTCCATATATTTATCACAGAAAGAAACGAGCATAGATACTTACAAACATAACCACATAAAATACAGTATGAAGCTGCTACAATTGGCAAAGGTATTGATGCAAACACTGCTCCGAATTTTCCTGCTTGTGGGATGTCAAATAATTCAACAAGAGACATGGTTATTTAGATTTCTAGTATTAAAGGCATGTTTGTTCTAAATGAATGGAAAGAGATAGGTACTCTTCTTGGTGTCTTTGGATGCTTTTAAAAATGTAAACAGAGAGAACAACTAATAAACTTTGTTTTCTAACTGATAAAATTTGTTTTCACGTCCCATTATTTTTTGAGTTTCTGGAAAGACATCATGTAAAACCAAAATTGTCATAATTCTAATGTTTGCCATCCCATTCTTGACAGAAAATTTTGTTTCAGAACAGAAATGTTCAAAACCTAGTTTAATCAATAATATTCTGGCCTTAAAAATCTCTATGAAAATAAAAATTTAATTAAGAGGAAACATTTTGCAGTAGACAAATGTACTAGTATACCACATATGGAGAAAAAAATCATAAATGCAGCTGATATCTGAGTGACTCTTCGACTCCCAACTTTGGTCAGTGCCAATAGGCCAGCATTTTCACTGCACATGTAGCAAAATACAACACGAACTGCTTTAGTATAATTTTTTGAAATTGGTTTGGACAATTTGCATGTGTTGTTTTCCATGCATTTGACAGAATATGACACAAAAATTTCAAGGTCATTAGATTGGCTCTATATTGATCTATGTTTGGTATCTAAACTGGGACCAATTTTTCAAAATGGTCAAATTAAGGATGGGGCAAGTGGGACATCTGACTATTACGCATTAGAAAAGTGTTCAGGAGAAAAATGTTTGAAAATGGTTAGTTCATTACACTGATGCAGAAGATCCAGCTACACTACCAAACAGACTATCCAGCAACACACCCATACCCTGAAATCCCAAACAGATTGTTGAATAAGTGATAAAGAATAAATATATAATGAAGTCAAGAATCAATAATATAGTCATAATAATTGATGACTTGGCGAAGCATAACAGAATTACATCCTACCAGCCAGCCGGTACCACGGCCAAGGACAGAAGGTGGCACGGGTGTGGCACTCGCATATCTTGATGTTGCAATAAATGTACCTGTTGACTGCAAAGAAGAGTCGCAGAGTTGTTTTTACTCTCTGTCCATAGAATAATGCAGCTATTTATTTGAACAGATACTTCACATATTAGGTTAGGGGGATATGTTTCACCACTTCCAAATTTCAATTATACAGATTTGACTATACTTATCTTGAGCATGAATCAAGAAAATATTGACCCAGATTCACTTAATTTTCTATATCATTTTAGTATATTTTATTTTAATTCTTTGTATTCTCTCACTATGTTTATGATGATTTCTATTTTCTGATTTCAAAGAAGTTATGATCAACTGTTACCAATCTTGCTAATTCAGAGACGTCCAACAAAATGATATTCTTCTGAAATCTTATTATGGAATAATGTCCTAAAGAATGAAAGACTTTTTTTCCACTGTAACATTCGTGGTTGCTTGAGCTATGGTTGAAAACGCATAGGTTGATCATGCATATATTTTGTTCACTAAATGACCTCTATTTGTACTGAGCAAAACATATGGTAGCATATTAGCCATGAAATGACCAAGACATGAATGGGAAGCTTTGTTGGTGACTAACCTCAATGAGAGCAACAAAGGAAGCAGCCATCATTGCAAAGGCCTCTCCAGGATTAAATGTTGGCATCCCCCATTGAAATGGGTAAGGAATATATATCCTGTATGTAGTAAGACAACATCTGATAGTAAAATGTCAAAAATTGCGGGTACATGTTTATAATTTCACAGACGTGTTTAGTTTGTAAAGATGAAAATAAAGAAAACGAAATTAAACAAAGTGTTTTTAAAGGCTTATGATGAAGCTGTTGTTGAATTCTGTGCTAAAAATCTTTGATCTATTGAGGTGAATGATCAGGGTGACAATCTTTGTTCTTCATGCAGCCTTAAATTCTCTATTTAGAAAACTAGATATTGCTTTCAGGTGAAGTGTCATATTCTTTTCAAATAATAGGTAGGCCACAGATCAAGAATTTTATGTGGCGCTAATAAACTGATTATGTATAAGTGTAAGCTGCTTCAGCCCGTCAACAGAATCGCACCAAGGAGCTTGACCAATGAGACCAGACTGGTCTGTGCGGCAGCTGAGCTGAGTTTTTGGGAGTTTATTGTTGTACACTCCAGTTGAAGTGAGGATTGCTGCATATGCCCATACAATTGCAGTGGAACACAGCACCGAATATCTATCAAATTTGGCCTTCTCGGACTTCAAGAAGCGAGGACGATACTGCAAAAACAGTAAAAATGAGAAGAATTACTCATCCCCATACAAAAAAAAAAGGAAAAAAAAAATTGCTGGAAAAGAAATTTCACAGTACATCCTTGGAAAAGATCCATCATGGGTGAAGAAAAATAAAGTACCATTAAAAGCCCCTGTTTATGTCTTAAGCAACTTTAAGTAAGACATGAGTAGATAAGTTCTAATATGCTGCTTGCCTGTGAGATGAAAACCATTATAATTAACTCAGGCAGCCCAACTTCAACACATTCTGCCAACTACAAGGAAAAACATTGGCAAACAGTGAGAAAGAAAATTGGAGATGGTTTGGTTTCCTTTTTATAAGGGCTAAAATCACTTATTTTGGCTTTTTGATCCCATATTGTAGGGTGGGTCTTGAAAGATATGAAAGATCTCCCTCCAATCAAATAGTTTCTAAAGTCTAATTGTGCAGAATGACCAAATGCAGTCTCCGCATGCATGAAAAGAAAATAAGCAGTCTGAAATGGACAGAAAAAGAGAATGAAGTAGAAAGGAAGTCCCAAAGCAGGCTATAAGGTGGGTCTTATGGGTCTTTAAATAACAACTCACCTTGCCAAGGTTTTTGACCTTGGAGATCTGTTCAAGTAGAACTAAGATGTAGGTAACTCGAACAATATGGAAAATAGGCATGGAGGGAGGAATCACTGCTGTCTCTAACAAAGAATTATTCCCTTTTTAATTTGAGGTATATTCATTACCTTTATCTGAATGAAGATAATATATGCTCAGGATAATGCCATATTTCCATCCTCTGCAATTAGTTATTTTGATAAGCCACTTGGCAGCCATCAATTCAACTGTTATGGGACAGCAATACTCGCTTGCAGCTTGCATTGCAAGGGTCAGGCCGACAAAGGGCCTATATGTTCTTACTGATCAACTCTAAATTGGTAAACTCTTAAACTGGGTTGTGCTCAATTTCAGCCACCATTTCTGTTTAGGGGAAAATTCTTTGCCCAAAAATTTGAACTATATGGGTAGCATGAGCAACACAGTAACAATGCTTTTAAGAACCATAAAAGAAATAAATACAATGATTCTGTGTTTGTGAGAATGGATTTCAGACCTTGAATTTGGATTTGGATAGATTTGTACAAATTTCAATATAATTTATATTATATCTTATCCAAAACCAAGACCGCTCCAAATATAGGATGAAGGGTTTTAAATTCTTACCTTTGGGAAGCCAAGTTGATAGAGACCAATTCCAGTATAAGTTACTAGTGGAACCACTGAAAGTGGACTAAGAAACCTAAACCACAAAGGAAAACCCAGCAATCATGAATTATTCAACACCAATATAAAGGCAGTCTGGAAAAAAGAAAACAAGTTGCTAGTAGCACCCATGAAAAATCGTGCATTTTTTGGATAACTTACCTTACAACATTTCTCCATATGCCCGTGAAACCCATAATTATTGGGAGACAGGAGCTAACCAGCAGGGCACCCTGTATTCCTCTCATTGTCTGTTCAAACCTCTAGAAGATTGACCATAAGGCCACATTAAAGAAACCAGAAGAAGTGAGCAAGTAAAACCATTGAAATGAAACAATACAAAATTAAAAAGGAAAAGGGCCGTGCGAAGCCTGACCTTCTGAGGATCTGCAAATGATCTGTATCTGTCAGCTAAGACAATAGAAGTTGTGGGAATAACAAATGAGTATGAACTATTGATCACAGTTGGAAGTCTGGTTCCAAACAAAGACTGCAAGAGTGTGCTCAATCCTGTTACAAAAAGCATGGTCTGTATCACCAAAGCCTTCTCAAGCTGCATGAAGAAGGAAACAGCATAAAGTTATGATATATAATTAAAATACATATATATATATAGCAATGAGGCCGAATCACCTTGCCACCGCCCATTTGAGGGACGATCAAACTAGGAATCATAATTGTCATCCCAAGAGTCAAAATATAATGCTGGAACCCCAGAAGAAGAGCTTCCACTACATTACAATAAACAGAACAATTAGCCATTGTACCCACATTCGGTTGCTGAGAAAAACTGAAGAAAAAAACTGGAAGAAAAAACATGTGAAGTTTGTCTCTAGTCTTGATTTTTTTTGGTTCCCAAACGAAGTGGATAAGCTGAAGTTTAGAACTTTGTAATGTGCCCTTTCCCTGCCTTTAATTTTCAGTTGTTCTCAGGAAGCAAACAAGGAATCGAAAAACCCCGGAAACCATACAACTCATCTGTGAGGCTATGTTTGTTTGCGTGTGTGTGTGTGTGTGTGTGTGCACGCGTGTGTATATATATATATATATATATATATATATAGAGAGAGAGAGAGAGAGAGAGAGAGAGAGCCAACGCCATGGAGGAGGACTGTTGACGCAATACTGAATGCCAGGTAGCTGCTCCTTCACTGGGTGAGGCTGTAGGACATTGGCACTGGCGTTGCTGTCTCCCACAACACCGTTGCCACCATCTCCCACGGTCATCTCTCTGCAACACAGAAACATACAAGAGAGAGAGAGAGAGAGAGAGAGAGAGAGAGAGAGAGAGAGAGAGAGGCACTTTAAATGGTATCAATGAGGTTTGGATTCAAACCCGTTTTTGGCAAAGAAGCGGACTACCGTTACAATGGGTATATGAACGAATACAAGATATATATTTGGAAATTTTATATCTATTTTACCAAGTAATGGATTCAACGGTTGTATTTGGTCAGTGATTTTGGTTATTCAGAATTAATGAAATTCTTGTTTTGAATCTCAAAATATACATCGTATACGAGAGAGTTTGAAAAAAGTTCCATCTTTCTGAATCAGCGCATGACCGCAATCTGATATTTGATGTGCTTTATTATGATTTTTATCACGTTATGGAATGTAAAACACCAATTGAATTGCTTCCGGACGTTGGAAATACCCGTTACATCATTGCAATCATCAGTATCAGTCAATTCAATTGATGCGCACGTTAATGAACATTAAAACGTAAGCTGGGGAGTTTCATTTTCATAAGAGAGGGAGAGGGAGAGAGAGCGGGAGAGAGAGAGAGAAGGACAAAATCAGGCAGTCCTCAAAGTTGGAGCCCTTGCATTACAATTATGTAGATTTTTCTGTTGAATGAAGGAGAAATTTAATGGGAGTTCAGCTCCGTTTGGGTGGTTTTTTCTTTTTATTTTGATTTTCAAAACACTTAGTTGTGAACAATATTTTTTATTTTTTATTGTTAAAAATTGAAATTAAAAATTAGTAAATTTCATAATACAAGTAATTAATTGTTAGAAATTTATGGACCTCGTTTCTTTTAAAAAAATATCTAACCAAATTAAAAATCAAGATAAATGTGTGACAATTAAAAAAATATGCGCCTCTTATATTAAAAGTGAAATGGCCAATATGAAAGAAAAAGAGTGTAAATTATATTATGTTTTTATGTATCTTATAATAAATACAAACTTACACCTTTTTTATGTTTTCTTTTTATTTTTTTTAAAAGATTCATCACACTTAAATTTGATAGAAATTATGGAGGGATTATGTGTGATTTCAAATTTTAAATAAAATAAAATTTTGCTTCACTTTACTGTCAATAAGCTTTCCTTATTTCATATATATATTTTTGAGATATAATTTAGGTGCATTTGTTTAGTAAAAGCATTAATTTTAAGAGTTCTCAATGAAACAATCAATCATGCTGTGACAGTTATAATAGAATTAATTGAGAAACAATTTAAATCTTAGAATATAATGTGTTCTTCTCATAAAATTTGAATTCATGAAACTGTTGATATATTATAATTTTATTTTAACTAAAAATTTCTTCTAGTTATTCCAAAAGGCACTATGAAAATAAATTAAAATTAGTGAAAAATTAATCCCACAAAACAGGAGAGACCCTTTTCTTTTCATTTTAGCATAGGTTCAAAAAAAGAGAAAATATACCCCCACGGTGTGATTGAGGTGGTAGTGCGGGAGTGTCTCTCATGAGGTCAGGTATTCAAACCCTCTCGGGTTCGTTTCTGTTCCTAGATTCCTGAAATTTACCTCCCTTTGGAGTTGTGGGATCGACTTCAAGGGGCGTGAGATTAGTCACGTGAATCGTAAAATGGATATGTGGAAACCCGGTGCGTAATCCAAAATATATATATATATAAAAAAAAAAAAGTATATATGTTCATTAAAGATTTAGTGGGGCTCAAGAGTCATGCAAGGAGAATGCCCCCCCTACACATTTCATCTAAATAAATAGTACTTAATTACCCAATGAATATCCAATCCAATTTGAACCTGAATAAGAGCGACTTCTTTTTTTTTTTTGGATTACACACTGGGTTTCCACGTGTCCGTTTTACGGTCCAAAATGCCTAGGCAACCCCCTTCACCGCAAGGTCCCCCAATGTCTTTAGGGAAAGCCACATTTTTCCCATCATGTAAAAACTAGTTTTAAACAATGAGAATCTAGGAAATTGGAAACATATAAAATTTTTAGATTTTTGTTTAAAATGACATAGAGCAATTTAGCCTATAACACTTTTTTTTTTTTTAGGATTTTAAAAACTCATACTAACAATGGTAAAAGAGGATGATCACATGATAATGATAATAATCACGATATATGCATGCGTATTAACACATTCTTACATACAAACACATAAAAACAAGTGTAAATACACCTATTTGTATGTGCACACACAGATATATATATATATATATATATATATATATATATATATATTTTAAAGGAGTGTGGCACCTCCATTTATTTATTAATATACCCTTATTTTTAGCGGAAGAATATCATGGTTACAAGACAAGTATTGGGAGATTACATGAGAAGATAATTATATATTATAATATATTAATTTTTAATAAAACATAATTAATCATAGAATGAAGAAAAAAACTATCTATTAATTTAAATTAACGTTAAAAATGAAAAATATTAATTTAATTAGTAATATTATTTTAACATAAATTAACATGATAATCATATATCATAAATATAAATTAATAACAATATTATTGTTAATCAAAAAATAATATTATATCATTTTTACTTAATAAAAATATTTCAATGTTAGTTAAAAATAATAGTAACACAATTACTAATTAAATTGTAAATTAAAATTTAATAATATATTATTTTATTATTAATTAAAAATTAATCTTAAATTAATTTATTATGTATTTAACTTATTTATTATTAACAAATTATAATTAAATTCTGGAATGGATAAAAACAACTATCTATAAATTTAAATTAACATTAGATAAAATAAAAACAAAATTTAGTTCAATTAGTATTCTATTTTTAACATAAATTAACGTACGTCTTGCTTTTTTTATTTTTAATCATATAATTGTTGTAGGTTTGACATAGAATAGTTATAAATAGTTGTTCTGTTGGTCCATCTAGGTTTCATCCCATTTTGATAATGACAAACCAAGACATCTAATTGTGCTATTAAGTGTGTATACAGGTATTAAAGTATTAAAGCACAATAAGAGATGCACAAATAGAAATTCATGAAGCATACAAGAGGATGGTATTTGTCTATGATCATGGAACTCATGAAGTCCAAGTTTGAAGAATCAAGAGAATTTTTTGTTATGTATATTGAAATTAAGATTCATGTAAGTATACCTCATTTGATCATTGTGACGAAACTCTTAGGTGACTTAGTTGGACCTTAGATACTTTAGAATTATTGGAAAATATTTTTATAAAAGTTCAAAAGTTATTTCAAAATGTTAAAATCATTTTTGGAATTAAAAATAAAGGATTTTATAATTCTAGGAAGTTCGGGTGCCTAAGGCAAAGTGCTCAGTTGATCGAATGTACACGGTCTGAACACTGGTTCGACTCTAGGAAGTTCGGGCAACTGAACCTCAGGGTTCAGTCGACCGAATGGCTAAGACCATTTTGAATTTCTAGACTCAATTTGTTCGGGTGACCAAACCTCAGGGTTCAGTTGATCGAATGGCTACTATTAAGAATAATACTAACATAATTACTAATTAAATTGTAAATTAAAATTTAATAATATATCATTTTATTATTAATGAAAACTTAATCATACATTAATTTATTATGTATTTAACTTATTAATTATTAATAAATTATAATTAAATTCTGGAATGGATAAAAACAACTATCTATAAATTTAAATTAACATTAGATAAAATAAAAAAAATTTAGTTGAATTAGTATACTATTTTTAACATAAATTAATGTACGTCTTGATTTTTTTTTAATCATATAATTGTTGTAGGTTTGACGTAGAATAGTTATAAATAGGTGTTCTGTTGGCCTATCTAGGGTTTCATCCCATTTTGATAATGACAAATCAAGACATCTAATTGTGCTATTAAGTGTGTATACAAGTATTAAAGTATTAAAGCACAATAAGAGATGCAAAAATGAAAATCCATGAAACATACAAGAGGATGGTATTTGTCTATGATCATGGAACTCATAAAGTCCAAGCATGAAAAATAAAGAGAATTTTTTGTTATGTATATTGAAATTAGGATTCATGTAAGTACACCTCATTTGATCATTGTGACAAAGCTCTTAGGTGACTTAGTTGGACCTTAGATATTTTAAAATTATTGGAAAATATTTTTATACAAGTTCAAAAGTTATTTCAAAATGTTGAAATTATTTTTGGAATGAAAAATGAAGGATTTTATAATTCTAGGAAGTTCGGACACCTGAGGCAAAGCGCTCAGTTGATCGAATGTACACTATCTAAACACGGTCCGACTCTAGGAAGTTTGGGCGACCGAACCTTAAGGTCCAGTCGAGCGAATGGTTACAACCATTTTGAATTTCCAAACTCACTTGGTTCGGGTGATCGAACCTCAGGGTTCAATCAACCGAATGGCTACTGCCAATTTAAATTTCCAAACCCAGTTGGTTTGGGAGACCAAACCTTAGAGTTCCATCGACCGAATGGGTATTGTCTTTTTTGGAAATTCCAGTTTAAATTGGTTCGTGCGACCGAACACATAGTTCAGTTGATTGAAGCTCATGTGATACTTATAGCAATGGCCAGAAAATCACTAAGATTCTAAATTATCGTGCCACTAAACACTCCATCGACTAGAATTCATTCTTATATATAGATACCTAGCCCTAAACATGTGATACACAGAGATTGATTGTGATTAACGCTGCACACTGCTGAGAAATTTTCTTAGTTCAAAAACTAGAAAAACCCTAACTACTCTTTAAGCTTAGTTTCAATCTTCAACTAAGAGTGCATGATTCGTGCACAACTGCTTTATTCAGAGAGTTATTCTTATACAACTCTACTTTGAGTATTCTTTGTATCTTGATGATTCTAAGATTGAATCATTGACAAGCAAAAGGGGATTTTCGCTTGAGAGGCTTCTCTGCCTATTAAAGGAGAGAACATCTCTGCCTATTGAGGGAGAGAGGTTTCTCCACCTATTGAAGGAGGCATAGTGGAATCCTCAAGTGGGTTGCTTGAGGCAAAGATGTAGGCAAGATCACCGAACCTTGTAAAAACGGTGTCACTCTCTCTTGCTTAACTCTTTTATTTTTAAGCATATTTATATTGATATTTATCTGTTGTAAATGCTGTAAAGATTTTATTCATTGTGTAGTTTGATCACTTGTTGAAATCATTGCAAAAACTCTTTTATATTCAAGCATATTTATATTGACACATTTATCTGCTGAGAATGCTGTTGTTATTGAGAAGTTAGATTACTTGTGAAAATCATAGTAAAAATTGATTAAGGTTTTGCTTAAAATTTTCAAATACCCAATTCACCCCCCTTTTGGGATCATACCTTAACTCACATGTTCAACCTAACTTGTAAAACATCTCTAACAATTTTTTTACACATATAACACAACTAGCTTAGTGTTAAAAAAACCCTAGTGTTTTATTTCTCTCTCTCTCTCTCTCTCTCTCCCCCCCTCCCTTTGTAATTTCTATTGGTTCATCACCCTCTCCTTATCCCTCTTTTCTATGTTTTTTCTATGATTTCAGACTCCCAATCCCTACTTCATAGGTTGCCCCTTGTGAAGTAAGGTACAACTTGAAAACCTCTTACAGGAGGGCTAGCATAACAAGTCCTCTCTTATTCATAGCCACTCACACCTATCCACGCCATTGTAAAAGGGTTTGGCACTCAAATCTATTAAACAAACACTTGTTTATAGGCTTGGGGTGACTCACTCTAAAAATGAGTAGCGCAAAAGGCTATCCCAAGTATAGGAGTTCTGTCGTGTAATAATTAGCCCAAAAGACCAAATCGTCTCCTTAAGGAATATAGATCGGTTTCAAACTCGCGTAAAACAAAAAAGAAAATAAGAAAATAAATTTTACTAAACACAATTCAGATTCGGTTTCTGGGTTTTTTGAGAGTTTGTAATATAATTAAGACAACGTGAATTCTAACTAAAGATTTAACACGCATAAAAACAACCAAACAACTCACTAATTAAACAAGGATAAACTAAAATTAAACTCAACAATGACGTAAGAATAAATACCAAACTCAACATAATGATAACTTGAATGAAATAAATAAATCCTGTAATATTTTAAATAAATAAAAACAAACTAAACTAAATAATAAATAAAGTGTTGTAATTGGTGTGATCCCAGGAGGGAGGGGAGAATTGGGTATTTAAAAATTATCCTTCCTAGGTTAGGTTCAAATCTCAGTTAGTAATACATAACCTAGGGTCTTTCTAAAATAGTCTCAATTCCCCAAGCAATTAATTGAGAAAATATTCAAAGCACATATAGCAGGCTTAGTAATTCACAATCATACACAATGATAAAACATAAACATTCAAGTGAAGGAATAAATTGTGGGAATTAAAATCAGGCACAAGAGATGTTATCGGGGTTCAGTCAAACTTGCCTACGTCCCCGCGTCAAGCTAACAAGCAAGAGTGTTGATTAAGGTGTAATCCCAAGAGGGGGGGGGGGTGAATTGGATATTAAAAAAATAATTCACTTAATTTTATTTTACGCATTTCTTACAAGTTTACCAACTACTTCTAGTTGCTCAATTATGTGTGAGTGTGGCAATCCTATCTATGCATGCAATATACTCAATTTAAATATAATGCGAAAAATAAAGAGTAAAAGGAAGAGAGAAAACAAACGCGATTTTACGAGATTCAGCCGACTTGGCCTACGTCCTCGTCTTGAGCAACCACTCAAGGATTCATTAAAAACCTTGCTCCTTAAAGTGGGACGGAGCTTCCCTTACAAACCGCTTCTTACAAGAGGTACAACTCCCTCATTATCCCCTGCTCACAAGAGGTACAGCTTCCTCCTCACACTCGGTTCACAACCCGAACCGTGTTTACAATGAAATATGAAAATAACACTCAAAACAATGCTTCTAACAAAAGCTTGTGAGTACAATTCAATTTCCTAGTACATTAACATATGATATAACTTGAAGCTCAAGAATGTATGAAAAATGATACAATCATTTGATGTATGATATGTGTCAACACACAAATTTGTATTTAAATAAAACTCCCAAGTGAAAATATATTTGGAATGCTTTGGAGTCCACTAGGGTTCTGGATTCACTTTGTAAAGATGCTCAAGTATATTTGAAGTGAGGTATTTAACAAGAATTTGACTTGAATACAACTCAATCAAAAATCACAAAGTTTTCCTTCAAGTTCCAATATTTTAATCAAAGTAGGTTTTTCAATAAGAAACCCAATGAACAATATATATGAATATGTGTTTATGTACTTCTTGAATTTCAAATCAATCAACCAAGCTAACAAGTTTTTCTCAAAACATGATCTTCTCAAAAATCAGTTTTTATATGTGAATACACACTCAAGATCAAAACCTATTTCTAATGATAAACATGTAAAGAGATGAGAGGTTCTTGAAAAATAATAACTTGATAGATCAAACCTTAATACTGGATCAAAGTTTAGTTGGATGAATGAATGCCCTTTTGATTTCAGTAGAGATTTTCCCAAACGAAGTTGGAAGAAGATTGAAGTGCAGAAAACTGGCTCTAGGGTTCAAATCTTGCAATGAGATGTATATCTTTCTTGTTGTATCTCTTAGCTTGTCTCTAGGGTTTAGATATTCATAATATATATTATATTACCCTTAGAATTAATCTCAGCCGTTGGATCAATAAGATACTTCACGTGTCTTTTTAATAAAGAGCTTATTTTTAGGCTTTCCTGCGAGTTCAGGCATCCGAACTCGACTTCAGGCGCCTGAGGTTCCAAGGTCAGGCGACCGAAGAGCCTCGGCCAAGTTCTATCTTCTCCATTTAATTCTTCATGCGACTGAACTTAATCTTCAGACAACCAAAGAAATTCTTCAGGCTACTGAGGTTTGAGTTCAGGTGACCGAACTCCCCATTCTCTCAAATTTTCATTTCTAACTACAAAATCTGCTTGGCTTCTTTTCTTGGGTCTTTCATAAAATATATTTTTCATGATTTTGAAAACATTTCAATGTACATGAGAGTTTCCTAATGATGTACATGAAATGCATGAATCCTAAAACCATTCTAAGTTATAATGAGCTTCAAATTAAATCATATCAAAATGTTAATACATGAGTTCTAAATACCTTTTCCCAAGATATTCTTGAACTTTGCCGCTTGCAGCTTGATTCCCTTACTCTTTGAGTTCCATGGATCTTTGCCAAGATTTGTTAACTTACCGTGCATGCTTAGTGTAAGTCCTGTTCACAAACTCAATGCACAGATCAAATATCAAGTGATTTGTCATTATCAAAATAAGATTGGACTCGTAGAGTCAACAAAGAGGATTCCATTAACTTTGCTCACTTACGGGTGGAGCATCATTGATTACATTACTCTTTCCTTATTAGGCAAGGGAATATCCCAAGTTAGATTCACAGGGTTGACCCCAACCTTTACAACCTTACCTTAGAAAGGTGTACCTAGTTTTCTTAACCCGGTCTAAACTGAAAAGTAAAATGAACTCTCAAGAGGGGGGTGAATTGGGTTTTAAAATTTCTTTGCTTACTTTGTATTTAAGAAATTCCTTAGTTAAATTTTAATCTTAGCAATATATACTTTCAGCAATTTACCAATAACCACAATAATATTGATAATCAATTAAGTTTAACCAATATTCAATCTCAAGTTCAAATCTTTAATATTGACACTCAGTTGATTAAATTCCAAAAATCAAATTAGGATATCAAATTTAAAAAATTCAGATTTTATTCCTTTACTCCAATCAATATAATTTTCAAATATTTGATTTTTGAAAACTTTTAATTTAAAATACCTTGCAGTTGTTTTAATATTCAAAATCAGTACTTTGATGAATTTGTCAAACCAACCAACTAACTAATGTATGTTGAATTTAAATACGCTTTAAAAACAAGATTGTTGGCCTTACAAGGCTTAAAATCTTGTTTTTATGATAACAAACAAGAGGAACTTAACATATTGTTGACCCTATGGGTCACACCCGGTTTTGATAACGACAAATACTAGTAATTGATGGCTATCAAGTTTGTGTGCAGGTTTATATTCGTAAATACTTTGATGACACATGAAGTAGGGCATGAAGACCCTGAAGATTATTTATGTTGTAATTTGTTATTATTCATTTGGGTCTATAATCTTATATGGTCTGTAATAATTAATGCATTTCATGCATGATAGGACAGTTAAGCTTAATGACCAAAGTTGGACCTTAGGGATCACCCTTCGGGCGACTGATGCCAGATTTTTGGGGTTAATTCTCAAATGCTTTAGATTGACCATAGGACCCCCTATACTACATACAAATATGCCCTATCTTCTTAAATTTAATCATCATATGAATAAGGTTTATATTCAAAAGGATTAGGACTGAAATGCACCTAAAATGCATGTGCGGTCGACCGAACCAGAATGCATAAGGAGCATTCGGTCAATTGAACTAGTTCGTGGTCAACAATTTGACCACACTACGGTTGACCGAACTTGGCCAAGATAATATTGCTTCGTTGATTGAACCTCCTTGGGTCAAAAGTTGACCCTTCGGTTGACCGGCCCAAAAATGAGCTTCAACGCTTTGGTCGACCGAACATCCTCGGAAGAAGGGGAGAGTTCATCGACGAATTTCCTTTTAACCTCGTCGACGAGGTGACATGCCTCGTCAACGAATCCCATAGTATAAATAGCCTAAAACTCAGATTTTTAAATCAGCAGAAATCTCTCTCTCTCTCTCTCTCTCTCTCTCTCTCTCTCCTCCCTAAAGTTTCTCTCTCCTCTCTCTTTGATTTCGGCTCCATCATTTTCCAAATCGACGATCTGAGGCCACCACGATGCTCCTGGGGAAGTTCTCTCTAAGTCTGCTGGAGTGGATCATTGGTGGGGCAGAGTTGAAATTCATCCGTGGTTTAAGATAATGCTTTTTATACCAAATTTGGTCTTCCCATAGTTATAGGAAATGTTATTCATGGAAAAATACTGAAATTTAGTTTTGGAAGTTATTGAATTCAAGGTGTTGAACGGGAAACCCTGCAGGTGCAGGACGAGTGGATTTTTAGGGGGTTTCTTCTGAGTGTCAGGTAAGGGAATAAACTATAGCAGTTATTTTCCGTGTAAATTATTATTATTATTATTATTATTATTATTATTATTATTATTATTATTATTCAGCTAATTTATTTTCAGGAAGCATGTATAATTTATATGAAAGATTGGTAATAATGCATGTTTGGGAAAATACTACTATTATGTTGAAATGTATATATATTAGTTTGATATGCCAGGAAATATGATTTTTAGAATGGAATGTATGATTTATTCAGCATTGTGTGGCATGAATATTATTTTACCTGAAAAGGTATTATGTTATGGAAATTTTATGAATAAAGCATGTTTTTACTGATTATGAGATAATGCAGTACATTATGGTTTCAAAATACATGATAAATGAATTATTTATTCAGAATGATATTTATAAAATGTTCGGCACAAGGCCGTGATTGATAGCCGACGCAAGGCCATGTATGATATACGATTTTGGCGCAAGGTCATATGTATGATTTTGGCGCAAGGCCATAGATATGAAAGTAAATAGCGCAAGGCCGTATGTTTTTACATTATTGCAGAACATGCTATCAATCTATTTATGTTAAATTGTATATTATCATGTATTATGTATTATCAAAACCCGGATGATAGTTCAGTTCAATTAAAGGAGCATGGTATCGTTGCTATATAGATCAGATATTATGTTCAGACTTATGCTAACCGCCCCACAAGGGGATGAGAGTTGGATAGTTGATGTGGCTTTCAGTGTAGAGTTGTAGACATCCACCTGGTAGTCCGGACTAGGGTGTGGTGGGCCCATCGTACTTACAGATATTTTTAACTCTACAGTGGTCGACCAACCATTGTCGGGTCCCACCTTCAGGTTGCACAACCCATTATATGTATGATATATGATTTTAGCGCAAGGTCATATGTATGATTTTGGCGCAAGGCCATAGATATGAAAGTAAACGACGCAAGGCCGTATGTTTTTACATTATTACAGAACATGCTATCAATCTATTTACATTAAACTGTATATTATCATGTATTATGTATTATCAGAACCCGGATGATAGTTCAGTTTAGTTAAAGGAGCATGGTATCGTTGCTATACAGATAAGATATTATGTTCAGACTTGTGCTAACCGCCCCACAACGGGATGAGAGTTGGATAGTCGATGTGACTTTCAGTGTAGAGTTGTAGACATCCACCTGATAGTCCGGACTAGGGTGTGGTGGGCCCATCATACTTACAGATATTTTTGACTCGGCAGTGGTTGACCAGCCATTGTCGGGTCTCGCCTTCGGGTTGCACAACCCGTCATAGGGGGTAATACATGACATTAGTTAGTTGTACATCCTGGGTGAGTTTTCAGTATTATCAGTTATATCAGACATTTCATGATCAGTATAAACTATTAGAAATTATAAAAGTTATGTTTATTCAGATATGTTATGATGAATGTTTTCAGGTACATGAAATGTACTGTATATATATAATTGCATCAAATATTCATGTTGCCATACAAATGTATTTAGTTTATTTTCCCTTATTGAGAAGTGTCTCACCCCCAAACTTAAATAATTTTTGAGGAAACCCAGAAAGACTGGTGGATCGAGGCTGCCATCGATTTAGTTTGATACTACCCCGCTAGGAGGGTAAGTTTTGATCTAGGAATGGGAAATTTATGTTGTGAGTTCCTAGATATGTATATAATTTTTGGATTTTTGAGAGATTATATATAAACATAGTATTTTGAGATGTAGTTGAATATGGTATTACGTATTTTATGGTTTGAGAATGTGATTTATATTTACTGCTGCTTAGGTTTCCGCTATGAATGTCAGGTGTGTCCCCGTTACCCACAGGTTCGGGTTGACTTTGTTATTAATTATGTTTTAATAGATGATAAGATAAGCAGGTCATTACAACATGAATGTTAAAGAGAACTTGCTAAAAGCTTAAAGCATATTGAAACTTGAAGACAAGATGGAGCTAAAGAAAGAACAAGCATGAAGACTTAAGTGCTTAGAATGTCAAAGTTTTAAGAGATATGATGTAAGTACTTCATGTTTTAAATATCTTACAGAAATACGTTGAAAGCTCTTCTAGGGTTATTTATTGAATTATAGACTATATTTAAAACTCCAAAAAATGTTTGATGAGAAATCAAAGCAAGATAGCAAAAAGGACTTTTGAAAACTAAAATGAAAAAACTGAATTTGGTCTGCCCAGACGACTGAGGTGCACCCTCAGAAGACTGAAGATGTACTTCAGAGGAAAAACTTTAGTCTACTGAAGAATTTATTTAGAAGGCTGAAAAATTAGTTTAGTCTACTAAAGATTTTTCTGAAGGAATACAAAAGAGGCAGTACACCCTCAGAAGACTGAACCCTTAGTTTAGTCGTCTAATATGAGATTTCAGAAGATCGAACCCTCAGCTCAGTTGTTTGACCCTATGTCCAATTCAAAATTTTCAATGTGTTAAGGAACATTAGAAGACTAAACCCGATACTTTAGTCGTTTGAACATTGTTAACGATTAGAAATTTTAAATGTTTTAAATTTCAAATAATGGTTTCTTGTGCCCCAAAATTTATGAAAACTTGGGAAATACTCCAAGTAATCTTGGGCAACATGAAATTACTTTTCTAAGCCTATAAATACATGGTTTTGTAAATCAAATTAAAATAAGAATTGAAAAATCAGTTTTAAAGCTGAAAGCCATCTTGCTATCAAAGCTCTCTCTTGCTCTTAACTTCTTACAATATTGATTTGCTGAATTTTTGAAGTCCTGATCATCATACTACTGAGTTCTGAGTTGCTAATTCTCATCTAGAAGGAACTTGGTAAATTCTTACTTGAGCTTCAATCTTATTTCAATTTGATATTTGAATATTGAAGTATCTAGTATTTGAAATTGTACTAATCTGCACTATGTGAGAGTATTATTGTACATAGAGTTTATTTCTTGTCTCTTGTAGTTCTTTAACGATTCCAGGTTGTTAGATCATTGGACCGAGCGTGGGGTATCGCTTGGAGAGGTGTTTCTCTAGCTTGTTGAAGGAGTGACCGAGCATGGCGTATCGTTTGGAGAGTGTTGCTCTAGCCTATTGAAGGAGTGACTGAGCGTAGGGTATCGCTTGGAGAGGCGTTGCTTTATCCTACTTAAGGAGTGTCTAAGCATGAGGTATCACTTGTAATGGTTTGTATCGCCCGGAAAGGAACGATATAGTGGAATCCTTTGGTGGTATTGGCCAAAGGCGAGGACGTAGGCTGGAGATAAGCTGAACCTCGTAAAAAACGTGGTGTCACTCTCTTTCCTTATTCTCTTTACTTTTTAGCATATATAAATTGTGTGGTGTATGCAAAGTGCAGGTTGCTGAAAGTTGAAAACTGAGATTAAGAAGAACTCTTAATAAAAGAAAGTACGTTTTGATTAAATGTTTGCGGAAACCTAAAAAGTGAGTACATTGTTTAATCATTTGTGGAAATGTTTGTCAAGAGAAGTGCAAACAAATTTTCATTCAATACAAGGCTTGAAACAAACTCATAAATTCAAAGGGTTGCAAAAACTGAAAGTGCTGAAGAGTTGCATACTTTATCTTAATTTGGTATCTTTGGTTGTTTACTTTAAAGTTGTTGATTGGTTGTTGGTTGATTGTTTAAGTTTTAATTACTTGTGTTGTGTTTTGGTTTGTGGATTGAATAAGTAAATAAGTCTATGTGTGATTGATAAATTAGCAAGTGGTTAAGAATTGGTTAAAAGAAGAAAAAGAAAATCTTAAAACCCAATTCACCCCCCTCTTGGGTCTACACCTCAACTTTTAAAGATTCCAGCACTCCCCAAAGTTTATCAAGATATAAAAATCATCCACGCAGATAATATACTTGCAAAAAATAAAGAGAGTAAGGAGAAGAGCTTAGAATTGGATTTTTTACTAGGTTCGGCCTGCAGCCTATGTCCTTGCCCCAAGCAACCACTGTGAGGATTCCAACTTTTTATTAGGCCAAGTTACAACCTCTCTCCTTCTCAGGTGGATATCCCTCTCTAACATGAATAACACTTCTTAGTAGCCAATGATTGAACAACCCTGAATCGTCAAAAAACAACAAGAAAAACAAACTTTGTTGTCGTACAAAGAACACTCTTAGTTAGAGCAAATTTGTACAAGTTAAAAGCATGATATACTTTAATAAATAAATAATATAAAGAGGTGAAGTTCAAAGTAAATATCACCAGGGTTCTTTCTTACATTGTAATACTTAGTTAGAGCACAAGAACTGTAAGCTTTAATTCAGCAAGTACTCAGTAATAGCTTTCAGCAAAGTATTCAATGCCTGCTTCACTTATCTCTATAGGATCTTTTCCTCGTGAAGATCTAGCTATGTGCTTTTCAATACAATGAAGCCGTTGATCCAATGAAGAATAGTTGGTTTGAAGAGATGCAAAATTTTATTGAAGAGTTTGAAGTCCAGATCTCATTTCACCATTAAATACGGTGAATTGTTGATGAAAAGGAAGAAACCAAGAAGGTGGATCATCTACCTAAGGAACAGGTTGTTGAGCCGATGGTTGTGGAGTAGGATCTTGCCGTTGTCTTCTTCCCAACTTAGGAAACTAGCCTTGCTCGTATTTTTCATAACCCACTTGCTTAAGAGTGGTAGATGAGAAAATGTCATAATGGGTCCGCTTGATGAACAAGTCATTTGGAGAGGCTATGTTGAGATGGGAAAAGATTAGATTCAGAGTTCCTCTATATGGTAAAATTACTCTATGTGCTTCGATTCTTGAGATCATCCATTTCAGAATCAAACTTGATAAATCAACTTCTTCCCTTTAAGTAAGCACCCCATTACGAAACAATCCAAATAAGACATGTAGTCATATGATCCTACTTGAGGCGAAATATTGTATGTGATGATCTTTTGGAGGATATGTGCCTAAAGGTTTAATTGTTTATAGTGTGGAGGGTGTCCAAAATAAACTGGTTCCTTATCCATAATCAGTGGAAGAAATTCTTCAGGGGTAAAACCTTGTTCCACGATCCAAGATTGTCCAAATGTTGGACATTCAAATTCACCTTGTCGAATGTTGAAAATTGTAACACCCTGGGACTCGCCACGCGGGGCTCGGTGCATTAAGAGACCGACATGAGTCTCTGATACCATTCACGCAGCAAAAATAATAAATAACCTCAAAAGAAAATACCATAGTGCTATATTTACATACATTGATCCATAATAATTACAACCTAATCCTTCATATTATAAATCCAGAATTAATACAAATTAAACATAAACTAAATACATATCCGATCTGCTATATTTAACTCACAAAACTACCCCGCCCTGGAGCTATCTAAGCTTGATCACCTGGATAACCTGAAAAGATTTAACATATGTCGGGGTGAGACACCTCTCAGTAAGGAAGAAATAGTTTATAATAGTGTGTGGCTGAAGTGTTTATAATACAATTAAAATATCCTTCTAAAATGTACACACAGTCCACAAGTAACCCAGATGTCATACCCATAATCACACAAAATCAACTTCATTATTGTCCTTTCGCATATTCACAACCATCAGTATTTTATTGTTAATTTCCGAGAATAAGGAAAATCTACCCGCCCATACAAGTAGGTTCCCTCTACTCTAGTACTAACACCAGGGCACTCACCTTTCTTAGTAAGCCTTCGGGTTATGTATTCAGGTAAAGACACCGAGAATGAGGAAGATTACCCGCCCATACAAGTGGCTTCCCTCTACCCTAGTATCCATGAATAACTACTAGAGTACTCGCCTTCCTCAGCAAGCTCCAATACACAACATCAGTATCCACACAAGACTAATCAACACACAACATCAATGTCCACACAAGACTGGTCCACACAGGTCAAATTAACCAATATGTTCATGGTAAATAGGTAAACAACCTCCTCATACCACTGCCAATGTTTACCTCCCAATATAAATGTCCATATAACGACCTCCTCATACCACTACCAACGTTATATGACGGTTATACTAGGTATGATATAACGACCTCCATATACCACTGCCAACGTTATATCGTCATTTACATGAACCATACCACAACTCAATAACACACCTAACTAATCAACCATGTCCAAGCTATTACCACAGTATACTCAACCATCCAGTATTTTCAGCCAAACAAAGTTCACAATCCAACTAGTATATTCAATCAAAAAAGATTTATAGCCAAATAACATTCAAAATATCAATGAATTCATAATTCCATTATACTCATAATCATTTAATTGTCAAAATGGTCTCAACCACACAATTTTTCCCAATTTAATACATATATAATTAAAACAATATTTTCAATATCAGTTTGGTTTAGAAAAATCATACCTGTATATGTAGGATTTTTTACCCAAAATTAGTCATTTTAACAATTACTAAAAACTATTATAAAATATTTCCCCTTACCTAATTCCCGAAAAGCCCCTTAAAATGATCAGTCCTGCACCTGTAGGGTTCCCCGCTCAACACCTTGAAATCCATATCCCCTATAACAAAACCTCAGTATTTCTTCGCATATAATATTTCCTTCAGCTAGGGTAAAGCCAAATTTTACATAAAAAGCCTTACCTTAAATCTGGGATGAATTTCCAACTAGTTCCACCAACGATCCACTCCAATAGATTTATAGAGAACTCTCCCAGGAGCATCGTGGTAGCTTCAGATTGTTGAACCGATGGAAATCCAGCCTGAAATCGAAGAGAGAAGGGAGGATGGCCGAATTTTCTAGAGAGAGAGGGAAGACATGCAAGAAATTCGCGCTGAAATGAAAGAATTCCACTTTATATACACAGGGATTCGTTGATGAGACACATTGATTCGTTGACGAGTCTTGTACACAATTCGTCGACGAGACAGCCAACTCGTCGACGAATTTCAGTCTATAAAAACCCCTCTCGGTAATTCCTCATCGACGAGACATGTAACCTTGTCGACAAGCTAAGTAGAACATTCATCGACGAGACCAATCCATTCGTCAACGAATGCTTGCTGCCACACTCTTTTTCCAACTTATTCCTCCTCCCCTTTTATCTTCTTATAATTTCAATTTATTTAAAATTTTCCGGGTTGTTACAAAAATAGTTTCCAAAGTTTGTGAAGTAAATGTAATTGCCTTTCCCATAACTTCGGTAGTTGTTACTATGTCTCCTTTAACCAAGTTTGCATAATAAATCTTGACTTGATTGGGAAAGACACCCTTAGCTTGATAGGTGACAAATTTCTTCCATCCTAACACTCTAAACATAGATAAAATTTCTAGAAAATTTTCTTCAAAGAACTTAGTATCTAAGACTTTACCAAAAATTGGGTTAATGGAACAAATATGATCTTTGTAAAGTTTCTTTGCATGAGGACTTATAAGCCATTTCTCTATTTTCTCGATGTCATCTTTCCTAGAAGAGGATCCTTTGTATCCGGCGGTTTTCATTCGTGGCATGATGATTCAAATAGTAAAACCCTAGAAAATCGTGAGGGAAAGTGTAGGTGTTGTTCTTTAAGATTTAATTGAAGGATTTTGAGTGTAGAAGCACTTGGGTTCGAAGGATAATGAGTGTAGGAGAGGAGAAAAACACAGTTAGGTTCCTGGGAAGTTGAAAGGTTAGGGTTTCGTGCACTTTAGGTATTTAAATTGCCATCAATCAGTCGACTGAAATCAAGGTCAGTCGCTTGATTGTTAGCATATTTGAATTTTTCCCTAGACGGTTGCGAGTCAGTAGACTGTGGCTCAGAGGGTTAGTCGCCTGACTTTGTTGATCCCGAAATACTAACAAAGCCAAAAAGGGATCATTCAACTGTGCCTGATGGTTCAGTCACCAGACCTTACTTTCCTTTCAAATTCTACTTTAATATTCATTCAATATCCTCTTTTAAACGACTTCTCTACTATGTAACAATCCTAATTCTCTTCTTATAGATATAAATCTACTTTCTAGAAAAGGTTTGGTAAAAATATCTGCCCATTAGTCACTTGTATTCACAAATTCAAGTAAGATGTCTTCTTTTTGCATATGATCTCTTAAGAAGAGAAGTCTTATGTCTATATGCTTGGTTCTTGAGTGTGATATGGGATTTTTGGAGATATTTATAGTGCTGGTATTATCACACTTTATAGGTATAGCTGAATATTCCTACTTGTAATCTTTTAATTGTTGCTTCATGTAGAGAGTTTGTGCATAACAGCTACTTGCAGCCACATATTCAGCTTTAGCAGTAGATAGGGCTACATAATTTAAACCAAGATACAAGAGATCTTCCTAGAAAGTGGTAAGTACCACTTATGCTTTTTCTATCAATTTTACATCCAATATAATCAGCATCTGAATAGCTAATCATCTGAAAGCCAGTGTCCTTAGAATACCATAGACCCAAGTCAATAGTACCTATTAAATATCTTAAAATTCTTTTGATGGCTATTTGGTGAGATTCCTAAGGGGCTACCTGAAAATGAACACACATGCATACACTAAACATAATGTCTGGTCTACTAGCTGTCAAATATAGTAGACTTCCTATCATGCCTTGGTAATATTTCATATCAAATGATTTTCCTTTTTCCTCTTTATCAAGACTTATAGAAGTACTCATTGGGGTTCCTATTGGTTTGCTACTTTCCATATTATACTTATGCATATCCTTTATATATTTTGATTAAATTATGAAGGTTCTAATTTTAGCTTGCTTAATTTGAAGTCTTAGGAAGTAAGTCAACTCTCCCATCATACTCATTTCAAATTCATCTTGCATACACTGTGCAAAGTTTTTACATAGATCTTCATTTGTAGCACCGAAAATAATATCATCCACATAGATTTGAATGATAAGAATATCTTCATTTTTAGGTTTGATTAATAATGTACTGTCCACTTTGCCTCTAGAAAGCCTTTATCCAATAGAAATCCACTCAACCTCTCATACCAAGCTCTAGGGGCTTGTTTTAGTCCGTATAATGCTTTTGTTAATTTAAACACATGATCAGGGTTATGAATATCCTCAAAACCGAGAGATTGTGCCACATAGACTTCTTCATTTATAAATCCATTTAAGAATTCACTCTTCACATCCATTTGATAGAGTTTTAATTCTTTGTGAGATGCATAGGCTAATAACATTCTTATGACTTCCATTCTAACTACGAGAGCAAAGGTCTCATTGTAGTCTATTCCTTTTTCTTGATTATATCCTTGAGTTACAAGTCTAGCTTTATTACATACTACTATACCATTTTCATCCTTTTTATTCCGAAATACCCATTTGGTTCCAATTACTGCATGAACAGTGGGTCTAGGAACTAAATTTCATACTTTGTTTCTTTCAAACTAGTTTAATTCTTCTTGCATATCTACTATCCAAGAATCATCACATAAAGGTTCTTCTATATTCTTGGGTTCCTCTTGAGATAGAAACATGTAATGATTACAAAGATTTTTCAATGAGGATCTAGTGGACACACCACGTGAAGGTTCACCAATGATTTGGTCTTTTGGGTGATTTCTTACAAACCTTCATTCTTTAGGTAGTTCAGAATTTTCTATTGGTTTATTATTTGAGATTGATTCATTGCTCTCATCTTTGACTTCTTTAATTTCTAAGTCTTCTAGTTTTTGTATTGTTTTAGTTTCCTCACTATCAATGGTTTTAGTAAAAGGATTTGCTTCATCAAAGGATACATGTATTGATTCTATGATTGTGAGTGTTCTTTTTTTTGTAGATTCTGAATGTTTTACTATTTAATGCATACCCTAGGAAGATTCCTTTGTTTGATTTTGCATCAAATTTCCTAAGTCTTCGTTATCATTCAATACAAAACACTTGCATCCAAATACATGAAATTAAAATATTTTAGGCTATCTTCATTTCCATAGTTCATAGGGGGTCTTATTTAGGCTTGATCTTATGGAAACTCTATTTATCACATAACATGCGGTATTTACCGCTTCAGCCCAAAAATACTTAGGTAATTTATGCTCATTAAGCATGGTCCTAGCCATTTCTTGAAGAGATCTATTCTTCCTTTCAACAACTCTATTTTGTTGTGGAATTTGAGGTGCTAAAAAATTGTTATTTATTCCATGTTCATTACAAAATTTATCAACTTATTTATTTTTAAATTCTCTTCTTTGATCACTTATGATATTTAGAACTTCATACCCTTTTTCATTTTGGAGTCCCTTGCACAAGTTAATTAACATCTTGCAAGCTTCATCTTTGGAGGCTAAGAAGAGTACCTAGGTGAACCTAGAGTAGTCATCAACAATGATGAAAGCATATTGCTTTCCTCCTAGACTTTGTGTTCTAGTAGGGTCAAATAAATCTAAGTGGATAAGTTCTAAGGGCCTACAAGTGGAGATGTGTTTCTTATTTTTAAAACTAGTCTTAGTTTACTATCCAAGCTAGCAAGTGTCACAAATTTTGTTTTTTATGAACTTTGTGCTAGGTAGACCTTTGACTAATTTCTTTTTAGCTAATTTAGATAACAAGTCCATACTAGCGTGTCCTAGTCTTCTATGCCACATCCAACTAGCTTCATTCATGGCTATTAAGCATGTGATTTCTTGAGATTTTAGATTTTCAAAGTTTATACAATACACATTATCAACCCTTTTTGTAGTGAATAAAACATCACGTTACTTGATTTTCAACTATGCATTTGTCATGTTTAATGATTATGTCAAAACCTTTATCGCTTAATTGACTTATACTAAGTAGATTATGTTTTAGCCTATCTGCTAGTAAAGTGTCATCAATGGTTAAGGAAGGTTCTTTACCTACTTTCCTGATACCGATAATTTTACCTTTAGTGTTATTGTTGAAGGTGACATATCCACCATCGTTTTGCATTAGTGTAGTAAATTTTGATTTGTCTCCAGTCATGTGTCTTGAACACCCACTGTCCAAATACCATTTTTCTTTTGATGAAGTGGTCCTAAAGCATACCTACAAGAAGGGTTCAAGGTGTTACCTTTTTGTACCCAAACCTTCTTAGGTATTTTTATTTCCAGTTTATTTTCAGTTTTGACTCTCCATGCTTTATTGATTTTAATATTTTTCCTTTTAAATGGACATTCAAACTTTATATGTCCCTTTTTCTTACACAAGAAGCAAATAGTATGCTCATAAGCATTTTTGGAAGATGTGTTGGTATAATATTTTGATTCTTTCACAAAGTATCCCATATAAAGATTCTCTTTCTTCTTGTTTTCAACTCCATTGTATCCAATTCCTTCTTTATGTGATGACATTCTTTATCTTCCAACTAGCTTTTCAAAATTTTCTTTTCTTTTTGTGAAATTGTAGATGATTTTTTCTTTATCCTCAATTTTGCTTTTAAGTTTACTCAATTCTAAATACTTCTTACTTTCACCATTTACTTGCAACTTTACTAGGTCTTGAAACATCTTATTTATTTTATCCATGTGATCATCAATGTGTGAGTCCTTTTCTTTTTCAGCTGATTTTGAAGTTTCAAGTTGATTTTTGAGTAGTTCATTTTGTTTTTTCAAAGCTAAGTTTCTTTTGGTTACTCTTATGAACCTTTTATGCAAAGTAAATAGTTCAACCTGAATTTCTCTATACGTAGGCATGCTTTCACGTGAGTCACTACATGATTCATCACTAGATTCTTCAGATGAACTAGTATAGGAATTTACCTCAATATCTTTAGCCATGAAGCAGAGGTTTGCCACATCTCGATCACTTGATTCGGTTTCTGATTCGCTTGAGCTTGTGTCATCCCACGTAGTAGCTTTCATTGTCTTCTTTTCTTCTTCTTGTCTTTCTTGAGCTGTGGACAATCAGGTTTTATATGTCCAACCTTTTTGTAGTTATAACATGAAGGAGGTTCATTCTTGGTTTCCTTTTTGCTTGTTTCTCCTTTATCAGATTTTGAGCCTCTAAATTTTCGAGTAAATTTCTTATTTTTCTTGAAGAATTTTCCAAGTCTCCTAGTAATTAAGGTTATATCATCATCGTCTAATTCATTTTCTTCTTCTTCACTAGAGCTTTGATTTCTTATGTTTGTTACTTTCTGAATTTCTTTCATTTATGACCATATCATATGTAAGAAGTGATCCAATCAATTCATTAAGAGAAGTGTTTTTCAAGTTTCTTCCTTTCGTAATTGTTGTGGCCATAGGTTCCCAAATTGGTGGAAGTCGTCTAAGGATTTTTCGGATAATCTCATAAGTTGACTAATTTTTCCCTCAGGCATTGAGGGTGTTTATAATATGGGTGAATCTAGTGTACATACTACTAATGGTCTCATCAGGGTTCATCCTAAATGTTTCATACTCGCTAGTGAGCATATCGATTCTACTATCTCTTACATCAACTATCCCTTCATAAGTTACTTCAAGTTTATCCCAATTTTCTTTGGCTGATTTGCATGCCATGACCCTATTGAATTCATTTACATCAAGGGCACAATATAGTGCAATTATTGCAATTAACTTAATTTGCAGCATCTTTAAGTCATTATCTGTCATCTTTTTTTCTTCTTTTGGAATTTCTTGATTGTCTACGATTTTGGTCGGGACAAGGTCACCATGTGACAACTTTCCAAGCTTTCCAATCCATGGTTTGCAGGTATATCCTCATTTGTTGTTTCTAAAAAGTGTAGTTAATACCACAGAAGATGGCTGGTTTAGAAGAGGATTGACCCTCAGCAAAAAGAGATACACCTAGGTGTGCCATAGGGATCTTTACGTAACTTCTAGTTTAAGATTTGCTACAACCCTACTCTGATACCAATTAAAAAGTAAGGTGAACTCCCAAGAGGGGGAGGGGGGGATGAATTGGGTTTTTAAAATTTCCTTGCTTACTTTACTTTGTATTTAAGAAATTCCTTAGTTGAATTTTAATCTCAGCAATATATACTTCTAGCAATTTACCAATAACCACAATACTATTGATAATCAATTAAGTTTAACCAATATTCAATCTCAGTTCAAATCTTTGATATTGACACTCAGCTGATTAAATTCCAAAAATCATATTAGGATATTTTGAAAAAATAAAACTCAGATTTCAATTTTAAAAAACTTAGATTTTATTCCTTTACTCCAATCAATATAATTTTTAGATATTTGATTTTTGAAAACTTTTAATTTAAAATACCTTGTAGTTGTTTTAATATTCAAAATCAGGACTTTGATGAATTTGTCAAACCAACCAACTAACTAATGTATGCTGAATTTAAATATGCTTTCAAAACAAGATTCCAGCACCCCCCAAAGTTTCATCCACGTAGATAATATACTTGCAAAAAATAAAGAAAGTAGGGAGAAGAGCTTAGAACCAGATTTTTTACAAGGTTCGACCTGCAGCCTACATCCTTGCCCCAAACAACCGCTGTGAGGATTCCAACTTTTTATTAGGCCAAGTTACAACCTCTCTCCTTCTCAGGTAGATATCCCTTTTTAACAAGAATGCCCCTTCTCGTTAGCCAACGATTCAACAACCCTGAATCGTCAAAAAACAACAAGAAAAACAAACTTTGTTGCCATACAAAGAACACTCTCAGTTAGAGCATATTAGTACAAGTTAAAAGCACAATATACTTCAGTAAATAAACAATATAAAGAGATGAAGCTCAAAGTAAATATCACCGGGGTTCTTTCTTAGATTGTAATTGAAATGCCCCGAACCCTTAAACCCAGGTCCGACGCGTTAAACCTGATAAAATCCCTGATAAATCATAATCCATAACATACGCAGCGGAAAACATAATCATAATCTCCATATAACATAATACTAGAGTTTGCTAGTTCTATCCATAGACCATAATATCCTTCAACATCTGTATTTCCATAATTACATATATCTCCAAAACATTTCATTATGTTCACAAACTTTCTTTTCTCCACGGACTTAAAATATAAGGATGTAAAACATAAATATTTGCATCCCAAAATTAACATAGAAATATACCATTTTCTTTTTCTATTTCCCGATAATGTTATAAAAACCCTCGAGCTTTCGAAGCTCGATCTCGAGGAAATTCTGAAAAAGATAAATTTATATTTGGGTGAGACACATCTCAGTAAGGGAAGAAACCATATATTAAAACAGTGTGTGACCAACATGAGTTTATTTATAACATAAGATTTAACATTTGAAAATCCTTAACATAATTTCCGAAATCATTCCCTGATCCTAATCAAACACATGCAAATGTTTAACCCACGAGATTACCCAAGGATAGGGGTGATTACTCGCTCATACAAGAAGCACCCCTCTACTCTAATACATTTGGCAACCCAAAGGTCACAACTAAAGCATACCAGGGCACTCACCTTACTCAGTAAGCTCTCAAATGATAAATTGATCTCGTACTCACATAGTTCATACAAAAGTTTACCTGAAAAGGCCATAAGGATAGGGAAATCTACCCGTCTATACAAGTAGGTTCCCTCTGCCATAGTACGTTATGCAGCTACTGTCATATCTGTAGCTACTAGTGCACTTGCCTTACTCAGCAAGCCCTCAGGTGAAAGGTACGCCTCGCCCAATCATAACATGTTCTATGTACATACATACTTCTAATATCATAATATATCATTCTTTTCTGTCGTTATACAATCATACCCATTTGTTCATATTCATGGCTTAACATTGCATTGCATTTCACTTTAAGTGTCTTTTTCCCATTTTACATTGTTCACATTTCACATTTCATTTCCATTTCATTCATTTCCCTTTTCATTTCATTTCATTTCATACCCAGCATCTTTCAGTTGTTTTGCCCAGCATTTTTCAGCTGTCATACGTTTACCCAGCTACTTTTAGCTGTCATACATTTACCCATCCACTTTCAGCTGTTACACATTTACCCAGTTACTTTCAACTGTTACACATTTACCCAGCCACTTTTAGCTGTCACACATTTACCCAGCCACTTTTAGCTGTGATACATTTATCCAGCCACTTTTAGCTATTACACATTTACCCAACCACTTTTAGCTGTTTTACCCAGCATATTTCAGCTATTTACCCAGCATATTTCAGCTGTTTACATGGTTGCATTAACACACACAAGCAACATAGTTCATGTCATGTTTTATTCACAATACATTACTTACTTAACCTGCATCTCATACATTTAACATATATTTCCACACAGCATTCTATTTATTCATGCTACACAATTTAGCAATAAAATTCATACACTGCCTGTAAAATAAGCTAACCACAATTAACATTTATATAGTAAAAAAATACTTTTAATTTCTTACATAATTATCCTGAAAAAATATTTCACTTTCATCAGTTCAATTTCACATATACATATCTAATAACCAGTCCTAAATTCAGAAAAAACATAATTTAAATGGTTGGCATTTTAAACCCATACTGAAAAATTTACACGTACATATAACATAGTTTATTTTTCCATTAAATTCATAAAAATTATGATTTAATATATATTTTTCCTCTTACCTGGTTTCTTGAACTACGCCAACAGGGACTTTGAAAAATACCTGCGATGCTCACCCGGACCCTGAAATTAAATTTCTAGTTCCAATAAAGTATTCATGAATAAAATATTATTTAAATATTTCCTAAGACCATAATTCCTAAATAAATAATAATATCCTTAAATTTAGCCAAATTCCCAAATCCCACTCTCGCTTTGGAGTAGGGTTTAGAAAATCCCAATTGGAAAATTACCTACGCCAAAATGATGATGATGACGACTAGAAACCCGTGGTGGTGTCCGTTTGTCGATTTAACCACATATTAGCGGCGAAATTGAGAAAATAGGGAAAAATTACCTTTCCCCAAGAGCAGTGCCTAAGCCATTCCCATGAAAAATCTGCTCTAATAGAAATGTCGGCAGCGGAACCAGGATTCCAACGGCACCTTCCGTTTCCCAATCCGTCGCAAACTCACCGAGTAATTGAGAGAAGGAGAGAGACAAAGACGAACACAGGAAAATAAAATTCAGGGGGGGGGGGGTTGCGTGCTGCTTCTGATTTCTTCTTCTTCTTTCTTATTCTTTCTTTCTTCTTTCTTCTTTACTTATCTCTTCATATTACTTTATATATATATATATAATAACCTACTATATATGTATATATATATATATATATATATATATTCTCTTATTTCAATTAGGTTTTTTTTTTTCAAATCCAATGTAAAAATATTTAATTTAATAACTAATTATTTAATTATTTAATTCATCTTAATTTAATTTAATTTCTTTATTTTTAATTTTTTTCTTCTTTTTCCCACACCATTCCTTTTATTTATTTATCTATTATTTTATCTATTATATTTATTTTATTTTATTTTTTATTATTTCAATCATTTTAAATTTTTCGGGTCTTCACAGTAATGCTCAGTTAGAGCACAAGAACTGTAAGCTTTAATTCGACAAGTACTCAGCAATAAGTTTTAGCAAAGTATCTAGCAAGAATTCTTTGAAAGTATGATAATTCGATCAATAGCTACTTGTTGGTAATTGTTGGTGTATGTAATCCTTGGGTTTAGTATGTATATATAGATAGAAAAAGTAATATTTCGTGCTCCCCAAGTTTACTTGCAGTATTCCCCAAGTTTTTACAAAGATTGGGGACCAAGCAATCAATTTTAGAAACTTTCCCTCGCTGTTTTAAATTTAAAAAGCCGAAAGTCAATCGATTGTGATTCAAAGGGTCAATTGCGTGATCCTTTATAATTCAGCGAAAATTCAAACACAGAATAGGGTCAGTCACCTGAGCCTGTAAGGTCAGTCGCCTAATGCTATTCTGTTTGCTCAATTTATTCAACATAAAAATATCAGTCAGCAGATCAAACATAGTCAGTCGCCTGACATTACAATATTCCAAAAACTTTGTGTTTCAACACTTTAAACCTTTGATTTTGTAAAACTTAAATGAGACTTGTTAAAAAAAATATTTTTCGGGGTTTTCAAAAACAAGTCTCTAAGTCCATAATAATTCCTAAGAGTTTCAACCAATTATATTGAAATTTAATGAAGTACTTACATAAGACTTCTTAATATTCTAACTTTCTATAACACTAAGTCTTCATGCTTTTGCTTCCATTCTTCGAGTCTATCTTGACTTCTTTCTTCAAATGACTTTAAGTTTCATTTGATCTTCTATCTTTGAGTCCAAACTTTTAATGAACTTCATCAAGTACTTGAGATCTTGAACCTTTTATTAAAACAACTTGAATCTTGAAACATCGTCACTTAACCACATATGTTAAGTTCCCTTGATTTGTTATCATCAAAATAAGATTATTAAGCCTTGTTAGGGCAACATAAACCATCTAGTGCTTTCTTAACCTAGTCTAAGCAATCCGGTTCTTCGTTAACCAGGTCTAAGGAATCTGGTTCTTTGTTAACCAGGTCTAAGCAATCCGGTGCGCATTGTAGGTCTGTGCAATCCTCTTCCGACGATCACACGTCGAGAATACAACAATGATAATAAAAATTTGCGTACAAATAAATGCTTCTATGCTAAGCATATGTGTACAACATTGAAGCTCAAATGCATTCTAGTAAGATAAATATTTAAGCTTAAGTGAGACCTTGTCAAGTTATATGTCAACTCTCAAATAGTGTGTGTGTATATATATATGTGTGTGTGTGTGTGTGTGTGTGTGTGTGAGAGAGAGAGAGAGAGAGAGAGAGAGAGAGAGAGAGAGAGAGAGAGTGAGACCTTTGATTCAAGATAGTATATTCAATAAATGAATAATCAAAGGAACTTTAAAATCCTAAGCAAATATCCTAATTTTTTTTTTTTATATCAAATATCAAGCACAATAGATATTAGGGTTTAAGCTTGCAAAAGTTTTTATCAAAAGAATAATATGCAAGCTTTTGAATCTTGCAATATGGATGCTAAGATTCACAAACAAAGATTAGCTTTTCCCAAACAATATTTATCAGTAACATATAATGGGAAAAACTTTTGTTTATTCTCAAAAATCAATATCAAATAATGCAAGTACGAGAGAGAGTAAAAGCTTTAAGAAGAATGTATAAATGCCCACAAGACTTTAGCGCTCAATCAATCCTCAAGTTTGTAATAACTTTGCAACTAAAGATGAACAACACAATGCTCTCTTTCTAAAATATGCAATCAGTAGAGTATAAGAAAGAGATTTATCCATATGCTTGTAAGAATGTGGGAGTATGAAATCTTTTTGCACAATAAAATTTTTATAGAAAATTAGCTAATCAAAATGCTAATCTTATTGCTAATTAGGGGAAATGAAGGAGTATTTATAAGTTTTCCACAAAATATAACCATTAGGGATGCGACCGGTATTTTGAAAAAGTTTAATTGAAAATTAACCCTGATTAACGCGGTTAAAAATTAGTGAACCTGAGAGGTTCGGTCAACTGACCTTCAGCATCGGTCGGCTGAGCCAAGTCAACTTTGACTTCTGGCCACTTGTATAAGGTCGGTCGACTGAGGCGTTTATAATGCCAAGAGGTCGGTCAACCAAGCACCTTGAAAAGTCAAGGTAAGCCCTAATATTGGCCTTAAACAATTTTCAACCCTATAGGAAAGAATGTGATATTTTTATTTGAAGGGGCATGGGTCCTATAGTCAATCTATGGTTTTGGTTTGAGCATTCAATTCTTATCATGCATGAGATGCAATTATTATAGACCGTAAAACTTAGTACCATTACAATACATCTTGAAAGAATAAACAAAAATCTTCATGCTATGCTTCTTTGCAATTTCATGGTTTACGCTGAATGGTGTGTGCGTTTAAGTGCTTTCCAGCTTTCATTTCTCATCTATCATCCATGGTTAGAAAAATGAACCTATTCATACACTTTGTGAAGACCCATAAATTATAACAAATAATAATAGAGAGAAGGAAAAATTAAAAGGGTTAAAACAGGGTTCATTGACGAATGCCTTGGCTTCGTCAACGAACATATTTCTTAGACTCATCGATGAGGACACATCTCGTCAACAAAAATATACCAAGAGGTGTGATTTTAGGGCTTGAAGTTTGTCGACGAAAGTTGTGAATTCATTGACGAAGCCACGTGGCCAACCACCTATATATAGCCGAAAATTCACTTTTTAGCGAAGAAATTCGTCCCATTTCACTTTCTCTCTCTAGAATGAACCCTCCACCTTCTCTCTAGATTTTTGGCTCCATTTCTCCCTATTTCAATGATCAGAAGCTACCACGGTGATCCTGGGGAGATTCTCTACAATCTAGTCGGAGCATAATGTTGATTTGAGAAGCTTGGGCACAATCCCAATTTCAGGGCAAGTAGATTATTTTGGTATTTCTAGATCTAGTCGGAACATAATGTTGATTTGAGAAGCTTGGGCACCATCCCAATTTCAGGGCAAGTAGATTATTTTGGTATTTCTAGTATTATCAGGTTTATCAGAGCCCAGATTTTGTGTTGTATGAGAATATATTGGTGTTTTGTGGAGTAAAATTAGGGTGTTATGATTTCAGGATTATGGTGTTTTTGGGACCCTACAAGCATGGGTTGAGGACCTCAGCCGTTATTTTTCTAGGAACCTAGGTAAATTATAGTTTAGTAAATTAGGAATGAGTAGATTCAGGAAATGTGAGTATGATGATTTTCTGGAGAATTTAGTGTTTTACTGGGAATTTTTATATATGTAATTACAGGATTTTGAGGTTGGTACGCCGAGGGCATGAGAGTTGAATTGGAGGCAAGCCTCCTGGTCAGATGGGTAAGTGAAATATGCTATGCTAGGAATCTTGGAATGTTTATTAGTAAATTATATGTTTTTTTCCAGATTATTATCCAGTTTGTAAATTATTTGTATATTAGAAGATATAGTCTTCAGAATATGGAATATTTATTTATTTAGTTGTGTTGAGACCTTATCAGATCAGTACAGAAATCCTACAACTTTCATATTACTATGATTTATAGTGTTTACGCAGAAATATGTTTTATTAGGTTATATAGAATTATGAATTACAGTGTATGTATAGTCAGACATATTTTACAGATAGATATTATGCAGACAGATATATTTTACAGACAGATATTTTATAGTATTTACAGATTTCCATGATTCCCAGAATTTTAAAGTCATAACACTATGATATGCAGTTTATACAGTTCAGATATTATAGATAAGTTATTACAGCTATTATAGTTAAAATATTACAGTATTTTCAGAACAGTTTACGGTGTTATGGTTATTTTAGAATCATGATGAAACAGTATAATGTATATATAGAAAATAGTTTTATATAGTATCAAACCCTGATGAATTAGTTTAGATATCAGTAGAGCACAGTACCATTGCTACTATAGATCAGAGTGCAACCACACATCTCAGATAGTATGTGGAGGATTCCATCAACCGTGCCTAGAGAGATTGCAAGCTCCCCAGAAGACTGGGTTGAGGTGGTTGGTTTGAAGAGGTGGATACCAGTACCGTGCCTTGGAGTGATTGCAGATGGCTGGACTGAGGATTGGTAGAGTTACATTTGACTTATCCTGGTAGGTTAACTAGAGTTAAGTCCCGCCTACGGGCCACACAACCCTGTCATGAGAGGTTAAATCATGACATATAGTTTTTCAGGGTAAATATCACAATTATTTATATGTAAACAGATTTACAGATTATCAGCAGATATATTATGATACTAGAAGTATAAAAAAGTAGAGAACTCAGATATTATAGTTGTATTTTATACTATAGTAGTTGCAAGTTGTACTGTATATTGTTTTACTAGCTTTTACAGTTTTAGATATTATTAGTATAGTATCTATGGAACTCAGTCGCCACACACTAGTAATAACATATTTCCTTTTACTGAGCATTGTCTCATCCCAGTGATTTAACATTTTTCAAGTGACCCAGCTAGACAAGCAGATCAGGCTCGCCGATAGAGGGATTGTTGCACTGCCCTGGTTGTGGGGTAAGTGTTTTTAGGGAGATGTGTTTTTAGGTAGTTTTCTAGTGTCTTTTGTGGATGTTACTAGGAGATGTGTTTTTGTGTATGTATATTTTTGGGAATTATTGAATTCTGGTATTATAAATATGGATGTACAGTTTTATGTTTTCTGCTGCGTAGCTGTACAAAATGAGTAGGGTTTCCTCAGTGTTCATTTGCGGCCTAAAATGTTATAGTGGATAATCCAAGGGTATCAGAGTAAATTAAGTTTTAGTATATAGTAAATTTTAAATAAATGAAAAAAAACGGTATAGATTTTCAAGTCATTATAGTTTGGTATTAGAGCATAGGTTGCTAAGTTTTGCAAACTCTAGAGTGCTACGGAAAACAATACCAAATTATAGGAATGAATTTTGAGGAAAGATAGGAATTGGGATAGAACAGAATATCAGTGAGATAAAGTTGGGAAATTAGGATGAGAATTTAGGGTTCTGTTCTGCAGTCTAGAAGTAAGAATTTCGGGGTGGTTTCTGTGATTTTCCTAGGGTGACGATTTCAGGAAAACCATAGTAAACTGTCATCAATTTCTATTTTCATATGGTAGGACTAGACTCTAAATTAGTGATAGGAGGTATGGGTTATTTTAGTTAGAGTAGCATTGTAAGGTTCGGATTCTCAGAATAATTTGGTATTATTGCAGGATAAACCCAGGAGGTAGTAGTGCCCATGCTAGTAGCGATAATGGAGCAGGGTCATCTGGCATGAGAGGCGGGGACTCAGATGTTGTATTATGCAGCGTAGCTCAGCAGGTCATGGCTGAGATTGCATAGAGCTTTAGGGAGCAGGGAGGTCCATCTACTACGCATAGGTGCACGATAAAAAAATTTATGAAGATGAACCCTCCAACATTTTCAGGAATAGCTTATCCTATAGTTGTAGAGAATTGGATGCAGGAGATAGAAAAGATATTGATGGTACTCCATTGCACCGATGAGTAGAGGGTCCTTTACCCCACATATAAGTTGGCAGGAGAGGCCGAGAGACAGTGAACGACCACAAATTTGTTAGAGGAGCAGAGACCCATCCCAGTGTCGATGACCTGGGCCCGATTCAGAGACATATTCTTTGACAAATACTATCCTGCCACGGTTAGAGAGGCTAAAGTACAGGAATTTCTGAGTTTGAACCATGGATCGTTAACAGTTCAGTAGTGTGCGGCGAAATTCATTGAGCTTTCACTATTCGCTCCATATATAGTACCAGATGAAGTTAGGAAAGCCAAAATGTTTGAGCGGGGTTTGAGATGAAATATATACAAGTAGGTGGTAGTCTTGAAGATGCAAAATTTCTTGAGCTAGTTGACAGAGCTACAATAGCAGAGGAGAGAGAGTAGATAGATGTAGGAGTACCGAGCTAGAGGAAGAGGCCCACGCCATCGGGTTTCCTGGAAGGTCCCAGTTGGGGCCAATGGGGAGGAGACCGATATGGAGGAGGCCAAAGACAGATGATGGGGCACAGCAATGTTCAGGGTGGGCAGATTATTCCTATCTGTCCTAAATGTGGCCGAAGGCACCCAGGTGAATTTCGGTTGGGAGAGAATGTCTGCTATCGGTGCAGGAGATTTAGCCATATGGCACAATCATGTTGGAGATCATTGATCCATGCACCAACCATAGACCACTTAGGGGTGGTTATTAGGCGCCTCGTGGGGGCCAGAAGAGGAACACAACACTGACAAGGGTTTATGCATAGACACTGGGAGATGCTGAGACTGTTGGAGACGTCATGACAAGTATCCTTACTGTTTTACCATATAAAGTAGTTGTTTTATTTGACACATGTGCCACCCATTCCTTTGTATCGGCGGGGTATGTTACAGTAATTGGGGTAGAGGCACAGTTGTTAAATGTTGAGTTATTTGTAGCCACGCTAACGGGATCTATTATGAGGTGTAGGAAGGTACTTAAGAACTTTCCAGTAGGCATTTAGGGGAAAGTACTACTAGCTGATCTCATGATATTAGATATGTAGGGGTTTGATGTAATATTAGGTATGGATTGGTTGGCATCCAACCACGCCAGCATAGATTGCTATCCGAAAGAAGTGATTTTCAAACCCCCAGGTAATCAAGAATACAAATTTGTGGGTTCATGTGTGTGTGCCTCGCCACAGCTAGTGTCAGCTATTCAAGTGAGGAGACTGATTTAGGGTGGATGCTAGGGATACATAGCTTACATAAAAGAGTTGCCGAAGGAAGAATTAAAACAGGATGATATTCTAGTGGTCAGAGAATTTTCAGATATTTTTTTAGAGGAATTACCTGGTATACCATCAGATCGAGAGATAGAATTCACTGTGGATCTATTACCAGAGGTAGCACCAATATCTAAAGCGTCATACAGAATGGGTCCAGCTGAACTGAAGGAATTGAAAGATCAGTTGTAGGAGTTGCTGGATAAATGGTTTATCAGGCCCAATGTGTCACCTTGGGGAGCCCCAGTTCTATTTGTGAAAAAGAAAGACGGGACCATGAGGATGTGCATAGATTATAGGGAAATAAATAAATTGACAGTCAAGAATAAATATCCTCTTCCCAGAATTAATGATTTATTTGACCAACTCCAGGGGACCCAGGTTTACTCCAAAATTGACCTTCAGTCAAGCTATCACCTGGTGAAAGTCAAGGCAGAGGACATATCAAAGACAACATTTCAAACCAGGTATGGGCACTATGAGTTCCTGCTAATGCCGTTCGGATTGACAAACGCACCAACGATGTTCATGGATTTAATGAATCGGGTGTTCCAATAGTACGTAGACCAGTTTGTTGTGGTTTTCGTTGATGATATACTGGTCTACTTGAAGATTCTTGAGGAGCACAAGGGTCATTTGAGACTAGTTTTGCAGGTGCTGAGGGAAAATAAACTGTATGCTAAATTTAAGAAATTTGAATTCTAGTTGAGGTAGATTACTTTCCTTGGGCATGTGATCTCCGAGGACGGTATGTCAGTTGATTTGAGTAAAATAGAGGCAGTAGTGAGTTGGGTGAGACCAGTGAATGTTCAGGAGGTCAGAAGCTTCCTAGGTCTAGCAGGGTCCTACCGAAGTTTTGTGGATGGCTTCTCCAAATTATCAAGTCCACTAACATGACTCATAAGAAAGAATGTGAAATTTTATTGGAGTGATGAGTGTGAGTAGAGTTTCTAGAAGTTGAAGCGGCGGTTGGTCACTGCACCGGTATTGTCTATCCCATCAGGAGAAGATGGTTTTGTGATATACAGTGACGCATCCTAGAAGGGACTCGGGTGCGTGTTGATGCAGCACAGGAGAGTCATCGCCTAAGCATCTAGATAGCTTAAAAAGTATGAAAAGAACTACCTTGTGCATGATCTAGAGTTAGCTGCAGTGGTATATGCCCTGAAAATCTGGAGGCATTATTTTTATGGTAGGAAATGCAAGATCTTCGCTAATCATAAAAGCTTAAAATTTTTTTACCTAGAAATATTTGAATATGTGGCAGAGAAGATGGTTGGAGCTCATCAAGGATTATGATTGTACCATCAGCTACCATTTAGGGAAAGTAAACGTGGTGGCTGATGCACTGAGCAAGAAAATAGCAGGAGCAGTGATGTCGGTAGTGGAGATTCAGCGCCCTATCCAGATGGATTTGGAAAGGTTAGGCGTAGAGCTGATAGAGGGTGATCACCAGGAATTCATTGCTAATTTGGTGGTACAACCTACCTTGTAGGAGAAAACTAAAGCTGCACAGAAGAATGACGCAGAGTTAGAAGAGTTGATAGAGAAAGTACGGGATGGACAGGAAGAGGAGTTCAATATTTCAGAGGATGGAGCCCTAAGGTTCCGTGCGATATTATGCATTCCTGAAGATGCTGAGATTAGGAGGAATATATTGGAGGAGACTCACAGATCCTTGTACACAATTCATCTTGGTAGCACTAAAATGTATCGGGATGTTTGAGAAACTTTTTGGTGGAGCGAAATGAAGAGGGAGATAGCTGAATTTGCGCAATAGTGTTTGACGTGCCAGCAGATAAAGGCTAAGCACCAGAGGTAGCAGGAAAAGTTACAGCCACTCTACATCCCTGAGTAGAAGTGGCATCACATATCCATGGATTTCGTCATTGGGTTATCGTCGGCACTGCATGGTCAAAATGCTATCTGGGTGATTGTTGACCAATTGATAAAAAACAGCCCACTTTCCACCTATTAAAATTAGCTACCCTATGTACAAACTGGCAAAGATATACATTTAGAAGATAGTTCGACCCCATGGAGTGCCAGTATCCATCATTTCAGATCATGACCCATATTTTACGTCACAGTTTTAGAGGAGCTTGGAGGAGGCTTTGGGGTCTCAGTTATCATTCAGCACGACATATCATCCTCAGACTGATGGGCAGACAAAGAGAACGATCTAAATACTCGAGGATATGCTGCGAGCATGCGTGCTGGATTTTGGGGGTAGTTGGACCCAGTTTATGTCAGTGGTTGAGGAAACTATAATAACAGCTATCAGACCAGCATCGGCATGACACCTTACGAGGCATTGTATGGTAAGAGGTGTTGTTCACTTTTGTATTGGGATGATATGGGTGAGAGGCAAGTTCTGGGACCAGAGTTGGTGCAGCAAGTCTACGACAAAGTCTAATTAATTAGAGATAGAATTAGTGCAGCTCAGAGTCGCCACAAAAGTTACACTAATACGTGCTGCCAGGAATTGGAGTTTGATGTTGAAGATTAGGTATTTTTGAAAGTAGCACCATTGAAGGGAGTTGTGAGATTTGGGAGGAAGGGTAAGCTGAGCCCTAGGTTCATTGGCCCATTCGAGATATTAGAGAGAGTGGGTTCAATAGCCTATAGGCTAGCTTTACCACCAGTATTGTTCAAAATACACGACGTATTTCATGTTTTCATGTTAAGAAAATACGTCCCAGACCCTTCCCATGTGATCAGTTATGCAGAGATAGAGCTTAGAGATTCACTGACATATGAAGACACTAGTATAGATCCTAGATAGGAAAGAACAGGTATTGTGCGCTAAGATAATTCCGTTAGTAAAATTTTTGTGGAGAAATCACACAGTAGTGCAAGCTTCATGGGAACTTGATGAAGAGATTAAACAGAAATATCCACACCTGTTTAGTGGGATATAGTAATAGTCAGTATTGTTCAATGTATTTTAGATTATAAAATAAGATAGTGTTTTGAGTTTTGGGAGAATTTTCTTCTATGAGTATATTTGTAATCTCCCAGAATTGCTTATATAACCACGGTATTCCTCCACCATAAGTGAGGGTAAGTAATAAAATAAATAGCCAATTTTTCTTAAAGGATGGTGTATAAGACAGATAGCAAATTTCGAGGACGAAAGTTTATAAGGAGAGGAGAATGTGAAGACCTAGAAATTATAATAAATAATAATAGAGAGAGGGAAAAATTAAAAGGGTTAAAATAGGGTTCGTCAATGAATGCCCTGGTTCCATCAACGAACATCTTTCTTAGACACGTCTGAAAACAAAGGTGTAGTCCCAAGAGGGGGGGTGAATTGGGTTTTAAAATTTTCTTTTAATTCCTTTAATGAAAACTTAACCTTTTGTTAATAATGCACAACAATTTAATTCTTTTTATTCAATCCACAACCACACAAACATTCAATCAAACAAATTAACCAAGCCAATCAATCATAAAACATTCAATCAAGATATACTTTGCAACTTAATGAAAATTCTCATCTTTTTCAACTTGTGTGCAGCCCTATTTATATAAATTTGAATCAAGCCCTGTATATATGAAATTTGTCTCTCAATTTGATATCCAATACAACATCCAATCACTCATTCCAAATACTTAGACCTTAAATAAACATTAAGTTAAAGAGTCTTGGGGTGTTGAATCAATCAGCATACTACTTTACAGTTTCCGCAAAAGATTGATCAACTAACGTACTCCCTTTCGGTTTTCGCAATCCAAAAAAAAATTAAGCTTAAGTTTATTTAACATATAATATATGTATTGTATATGATTTAGATATTTAAAACATCCACGCAATTTTATATGTGGTGAAAATAAAGAAAGTAAGTGAAAGAGAGAGTGAGACCATGGCTTTTACGAGGTTTGGCTTATACCCAGCCTACATCCTTGCCTTTGGCAAACCACCAAAGGATTCACTAAAACCAGTTTCTTTTTTGGGAGGAACAACATCATTTAAACAACCCTCCTTCAATTAGGCTAGAGCCGGCCTCTCCAAACGATATACCCTCGGTTAGTCACTCCTTCAATTAGGCTAGAGCTCGCCTCTCTAAGTGATATCCCCATGCTTAGCCAACGATCCATATAACCTTGAACCGTAAATATCTACAAGATATAAATCAAATAGATGTACAAAGAATGCTCTCAAATAGAGCTGATTAGTACAACAATTCAGCACTATAATATACTTGAAAGTAAATAACAATATGGAATTTAAATAGAAGCTCAAGGGAGTATATCACCGATTAATTCTTTCAATGATTGAAAGATTTAGAATTTGTAGCACAAGATTGATGATTGAATGTCAGTAATACTCAGTTGAATTCGTGCACAAGATATAAGCAAGAGAGCCTTTCAATGATGAGAGCAGTTGAGAGAGTTTTATAGCTGAATTTGATTCTTGGTAATTAATTCAATGATCTTGAGGCTTCAAGCACCCTTCAGTTTTGTTGTCTTAACGTTTTCTACATAACTCCAATTTTTACGTTCTTGGTTTTAAACGAAAGCTAAGAGAAAATCTCACAACATTCATATTGAACACATTTTAAAAGATGGAGTTTTTAATAAATAAAAATGCACCTCAATGCGGATGTAGAAAAATTAACAACATTTGGAAAATCCTCTTTTTGGTGCTTTTTATTCCAAAAATAATTCAAACCTTTTTGAAATAATTTTGGACCTTATAAAAATATTTTCCAAGTATGGTAAAAGGTATCTAGGTCCAAGAAATTAACCTAAGAGTTTCATGCATCCATATTGAAATTATTTAAAGTACTTACATGAAATTTCCTAAAAACTCTTTCAAATTTTCAATTCTTGAATTCCTTGAAGTCTTTATACTAGCTTCATCTTTTTTTGAGCTTTCATCAAGTTCTTTTTAATCCTCATGCTCTTATGATCTTCAAACTTTATCTTTGAATCCATGCTTTAAGCTTCATATTGATCATCCTTCTTTGAAATATAAGCTTTCATGAATCCTTATGAACACTTGACCTTGCATTCATCATTGAATCCTGAAATGACATCACTTAACCAAATATGTTAAGTTCAACTTGTTTGTTAGCATCAAAATAGGATATTAAGCCTTGTAAGGCCAACAATCTCCTCCTTTTTTATGATGACAAATAAGAAGCAAAAATTGGAGTGAGTCTTAAAAAGACTCCCGCTTTTAATAAGCATCATCTTAACAATATTCGCAAGATCAATATTAATTTCAAAAACTCTTTTACAATCATGCTCGTCACTTCATTTTGCAATCATGCTCCTCACTTTGTTCAAGTTCAAGTTTATCAATCAATATCCTTTTGATATATATTATGTTCATGCTCAATTTTTGCAATACCATGCTCAATTTTTACTTAAAACTTCTTCCCCTTTTGACATCAATCAAAAAGAGAAAAAAAAATGATTAAGTTCAAATAAAATCATATTTTGAGCATATCATCAAACATGCATATCAAACATATGTACACACTCAATTTATTATTTTTCAATATAGCATGTTTAGTGTGTTTTAATAGTCATGTATATGAGTTGTAACATCTTTACTAACAGCTTTTTCCACCCTAGACATTATTCAAGATACCAATTGTTGATTTTATGATACCAATTTAAAATTTAATTCATGATATCAATTTAAAATTTTATTAATTCACAATACCAATTGATTAATAGGGAAACAATCATAATACAAGTAATAAGTCATAACACTCCCCCTGAATTCAATACATTTAGTTTTGTTACCAATTATGCTTTTATCATCTCATGTTTCAAAACATTGATTCACATCATGTATCAAATATCAATATCATGCTAATATCATCAATTTAATACCATGCTCATAGATATAATCATACTTGTCATGCTCGAAAAAACAAATTGAACTTTTAGATTGTGATACCAAGTGAGCTTTTAAATTTTGATGTCAATTAAAATATTTATGGATACCAAAGTATTTTATAGATACCAAACACATTATCACATCATTCATGGATACCAATATAACTATTATATCACTACAAAAAATAAGATTATTAGTGACGGTTTTCAATTAGTCGCTATACCTGCTGTTACTAATACTTATTAGTGACGAATTTTTCAAACCGTTACTAAAAACCTAAGCCCGTCACTATAGATTCTACACCGGATTGACCAAAAATCATCACAAAAGCCATAGTATTAGTGACGGTTTTAAAATTGTTACTATTGCTCTATTATTAGTGACGATTTTAAAACCGTGACTATTGCTCTATTATTAGTGACAGTTGTAAAACCGTCACTAATGCTCTATTATTAGTGACAGTTTTAAAACTGTGACTATTACTCTATTGTTAGTGACGGTTGTAAAACCATCACTAATGCTCTATTATTAGTGACGGTTTTAAAATCGTCACTCATGTTCTATTATTAGTGATGATTTTAAAACCGTCACTATTGCTCTATTATTAATAACGGTTTTAGAATCGTCACTATTACTCTACAGAACAATCACTAAAGCCATAGTATTAGTGATGGTTTGAGAACCTTCACTAAAACTTTTTAAGAAGGCTATTAGTGATGATTTTGAAACCGTCACTAATACTTAAATTAGACAATTAGTAGTGAAATTAATTTTTTTTCAATTATTAATTCCTGTAAAAATCTATAATTAAATTACATTTTCTTATACATAACATTAAACCATAATTGCAATAAAAATTCATAAATTATTCAAAATTTTAATTCAAATTTAAATGCAAATATATTATACATATTCAAATTCAAATACAAATATATTATACAAATTCAAATTTAAATACAAATACATTATATAAATTCAAATTCAAATACATTTCATTTGTTCAGATAACGAAAAAAGTGAAAAGCTGAATCCGTAATGCATGACATCGTCCTGACGTTGTCACAGTTGCAAACCCTACAAATTAAGAAAGTTAAAAAAATTAGTATACACTTTTTGAAAAATTTTGGCAGCATTTCTCTTATAAATATGACATTTTCCATAGAGATATGCTCCAAACCTTGGTGTTTACAATAAACAGTTCATAATAATCCAACTAGTAATGAATTTTGCAAGTGCATAAGAGTTTCATATAATAAGCATTAAATAATGTAACGTGTTCATGCATCTCATAAAACACATACATCATAATATATTGGATTATCCCGATAAACAACATATTTCATAGAGTAGACACCATTGGTATGAGATTCACTATAAAATGAAAATCCCAAGAAAGAGAGCTCCTCTCCAAAGAAAAGAAAGAGATGATACGTGCATTGTGAAAAGTGGAAATCTTAATAAGATGAAGCATCATCTACTCCAACGACTATAACTAGGCTAAGCATCCTCCCAAAATCAAACCCTATTGCCATTAGCTACTCTAAAATGAGTGGGAGGAAGGAACAAACAAGCAAAATGGGAAACAAATTTCTACAGACTTGCATAGGAAACAATGCCACTTCCTCTAGTGTTCCATCCATTCTGATGGACCCTATATTACTTTTAATCTCCTTTTTTGGCAATTAACAATTAATTTTTGGTTGCACATAAATTAAACTTAAACCTTCAAACATAAATAATAGACTCCAACCAAAATTGGCATAACCACCAGGCAAGCAAGAAATCAAAGAAAAATTATATCACATAGTCCAAAATTGGTCTCTTTTGAATTTTTCTTTCCTTTCCCTAAAATTTTCAACAAATTTTCGGCAGCATGTTGTCTATAAATAGAACATTTTCCAAACCTGCAAGTCACAAAAGCATGCAATTCACAATATTTTTGCATCATACAGATGTCATTTAGATTAAAACATGCAACAACCTAAAAGTATCTACCAGTAGGCAATACACATCACTGCATCAGCCATGCAAGTGGCATTCCAATCAGGCATGCAGTCCTAATGTCCACTACCAGCATGCAGTTCACAAGATATATCAATCTAAGCATGCAGTCCAGAAGTTAAATCATCTATTAAACTGAAGTTAAATATATAGCCATCTCTAGCTGCAATGAGGTCATGGATGATAGAGAAGGATAACGAGACCGTAGATGGTGGTGGCTACATCAACGATTCTTTATCTAGTTTACCTAGAGTTTCTTTTCACAATTGATTTGAAATGCGATAAGCCTGCCCATGTAGACAAAATGAATTTTAGCCTTTCATCTGATAGGTTGTCTCTTATAGTTAAGGTATGATTTAAATATTAATTTTATTTCTCTTGAATCTTGATGCCCTTCTTGCGGTCATTGCATCCACAAGAAGGGCATCAAGATTCAAGAGAAATAAAATTAATATTTAAATCATACCTTAACTATAAGAGACAACCTATCAGATGAAAGGCTAAAATTCATTTTGTCTACATGGGCAGGCTTATCGCATTTCAAATCAATTTTGAAAAGAAACTCCGGGTAAACTAGATAAAGCCCCTCCATTCATTGTATATATACTGCAAATGATATGCCCACTATCAAAAATAGAAGTTATCAAAAGTAGATCTAAAATTATATAACAAACTCTTCTCAATGACGGCAAAATCTAAGAAAAAAAAATTAATAATTATAAATGCAATGTAAAAAATAAATATACTTTTTAAACTATTTTTTAGTCATTCAAAATACTAACTTAAATTCATTAAGTAAATCAAGCCAAGAGAAAGTTATAAAATCGCAAAGTTCATATTACTTTCAAGATTTATGATACAACTCCCAATTATTCCTATATTGTTTCCAAATCTCATCCAACAATAAACCTCTACCTCAGTCAAAACTCCCAATTATTCACACTTTTGTAGGCAAGGTGTGTCTAACGAGAGAAGCAAATAGACTAAACACGTTAACTGATTAACTGATTATCAAATTTCAATATATGATATTCCTTAAAAAACTAATTGACTTGTCATTATATCTTACACTTGCATTAAATATTTTAATATTACAGTTAATCAGTTATTGAACAAATAAACTAATTGATATGAGAATAAGATTATGATATAATGACAAGTCAATTATGAGCATTCTATAAATAATATATATGGTTTTCTAACAAGTTAAATGTTTGTTCTTTATAGATATTTTATTGATATAATGGTTGTAAAATGAAATATTAAAATAAATTGAAATTTTATAAAATACTAAAACAATTAATAGTGTAGAAAGTTAATTAACTATCTATTTGGGGGAAAAAAAAACTCAACTTTTTTAAATTTAAATTTAGAAAAAATGCAATCTAATACTCTATCGTAGTTGTAAAATTTTAAAGACCTGGTTTAGTGGTATTTAATTGTGAAAAATAAATTTTATTTTTAAATTTATTTTCTAATTTTTTAACATTTATATGAAAATATTGAAAATTAAACAAAAGTGGCTTTTTCAATTTTTGATCCAAATGTTATAAGAACTAGAAAACACTACAATTTTACTTGCTCGGACATGGCAAATGTTTTTACTCATTCTTTCAAAAATATTTTAACATTAAACGACTAAACCTATCTTTCCTTTTTGTTTGGAAAAATTTTAACACAATTTCGGCAGCATGTCGTCTGTAAATTGGACGTTTTCCCATAAAACCTGCACCTGATAGATTCAAATAGAACATTTATAAGAAGTTGAAGGCACACGAGAACCTATATCCACTACAAGCATGCAATACACATCAGCTGCATCCGCCATGTAGGAGGTATTCTAGACTAGTAACAGTTTCTAAAATCGTCACTAATACCCGACTATTAGTGACGAATTTGAATCTGTCACTAATAGTTTCAAATTTGAATTTGTCACTAATAGTTTCATCACTAAAAACCAGTTTTTTTGTAGTATATCCTTCATAGCTCATAGATATCAATATAAAGAGCAGTAAGTTTATCCATATGATTCATCAATAGCATGCATGGTCAAGAATTAATCTCATATCAAAATTCATGCTTATGCTCAATAATCTCATGCTCAAATTTTCAACACAGTGAGCCATAAATTATCAATATAAGTCAAGTCATACACATGTAGCATATAGCATATCAGCACATCACATAAGTAGGGAGCATATCATTATCATTTGCTTTGTACTTCAATTTTGCTCAAGTTGTTTCTTATTGTCAAATACTTTTTCTTAAAAAAAACTTATGCAGTAAGCTCAGATTTTCTTTTGATTTTAAAACTTTCTCATTTAAGCTTGTATGACTCATCCTTTGATTTTGGCCAACAATGTTATTTGTGATTTTATGTGTTTCAATAAACACTTTGAGATTTTCAAGGCTTTTTATCTAGGTACCCATACCTTTTTAGGTCCGGTAGGTTTCACAAGGGATGTTTCTTTTACTCTCCATATTTGTTTAGTCTTCACACCCTTTCTTTTAAATGGACATTCAAACTTTATATGTCCATTTTTCTTACATTGATAGCATATGGTGTTAGTGTAGGCATTAGAAGATGTGCTAGCATAATCTTTGGATGCTTTTGAAAAATAACCCATATAAAGATTCTTTTTCTTTTTATTTTCAACCTCATTAAATTCAATGCCTTCTTTGTTTAAGGTCATCCTTTGTGAGCCTATCATTTTGTCAAAGTTTCCTTTTCCTTTTGTGAAATTGTAAATGATCTTTTCTTTATCTTCAATTTTATTTATGAGATCATTTATTTCAATATATTTTGTCATCAACCTTCTTTTGTGATTTCTCTAATTCTTGAGATAATTTTCTGATTTTATCTTCAAATTAAGAAATATATATGTCTTTCACATATTCCATAGAGGATAGGGATCGAAAGTCTTCTATCATCTTTTCATTCTTACTTTCTAATTTCTTGATTTTCAAGTCTTTTTTCTTTTCGGCAAAATTTTTAGCTTCTAATTCTTTTATTGTAGCTTCATACTTATTTTATATTTTCTTAAGTTTTGAATCTTTGTCATTTTCAGCAATCTTAATTGATTCTAACTCTTTCATCATTCCATCATTCTTGTTTTTCAATGATGTGTTTTGTTTAGTTTCTTTGATTAGCATTTTATGTACTTTGAATAAATCATTTTGTAATTCATCATAAGATGGCATACAATCATCATTGGATTCATTTGATGCATTACTACAAGAATTATTTAAGGATTTGGATGAGGAGCTTTCCTCATCGTCCCAAGCCATAAAGCAAGTATAAGCAACCTCTTGGTCACTTGATTCACATTCCGAACTACTTGTACTCAAACTATCCCAAGTTGTGGCTTTCATGGCCTTTTTCTTTTTTCTTTTTAGAATCTTTCTTAAGTAGTGAATGCTCCAGTTTTATTTGTCCAGCTTTGTTGCAATTATAACATGTGGGGATTTTATTCTTTGATTTCTTTGTATTAGTTCCTTCTTCATCTGATTTGGAGTTTTGATTTCTTCTTTTGAATTTGTTTCTCCTTCTTAGTATCCTTGCTAGCTTTTTAGATATGAAGGCTACTTCATCTTCATCCATCTCTTCTTCACTACTAGAGTTCTCTTTTGAGGCTTTGAAGGCTAACGATTCTTGGGCTTTGGTTTTTGCACTCCTTTCATTCATTGACATTTCATATGTGAGTAGAGAACCTATTAGCTAATCTAAGGAGGTGTTTTTCAAATTTCTTCCTTCTGTTATGGCAGTGACTTTTGGTTCCCATATAGGTGGCAGCACTCTAAGAATTTTCCTTGTCATCTCATAAGTAGTGTAGGTTTTTCCTAAGGCGTTTAAGAAATTTATTATGTGAGCGAACCTAATGAACATATTAGTTATGGATTCATCCTAAAAGCTTCATATTCGCTTGTAAGCATATCAATCATATTATCCCAAACATCTATAGTGCCTTCGTAAGTTACTTCTAGTTTGTCCCATATTTCCTTGGCCGATTTGCAGGCCATTACTCTATTAAATTCATTCATATCTAAAGCACAATACAATGCATTCATAGCACTAGAGTTTATTTACAACATTTTATGATCTCTTTCAGTCAAATCCTTCTTTTCCTTAGGGATTTGTTTTCTATCTACTAATTTGGTAGGAATTAGATCACCATCCATGACAACCTCCTAAGCTTTCCAATCCATGATTGAAGGTAAATTCTCATACGCTGTTTCCAAAAAGTGTAGTTCAAACCACAAAAGATGGGTGGCCGGATTGAGGATTGACCCTCTCCGAAGGGAGCTGCTCCTATGTGTGCCATATGATCTTTTTATAGCTTCTTGTTAAAATTTACTATTACTAGGCTCTGATACCAATTGAAAACAAAGGTGTAGTCCCAAGAGAGGGGGGGGTGAATTGGGTTTTTAAATTTTCATTTAATTCCTTTAATGAAAACTTAACCTTTTTGTTGATAATGCACAACAACTTAATTTTTTTTATTCAATCCACGACCACACAAACATTCAATCAAACAAATTAACCAAGCCAATCAATCATAAAACATTCAATCAAGATATACTTTGCAACTTAATAGAAATTCTCAGCTTTTTCAACTTGTGTGCAACCCTGTTTATATAAATTTGAATCAAGCCCTGTATATATGAAATTTGTCTCTCAATTTGATATCCAATACAACATCCAATCACTCTTTCCAAATACTTAGACCTTAAATAAACTTTAAGTTAAAAAGTCTTGGGGTGTTGAATCAATCAACATACTATTTTACAGTTTCCGCAAAAGATTGATCAACTAACGTACTCCCTTTTGGTTTCCACAATCCAAAAACAAATTAAGCTTAAGTTTATCTAACATCTAATCTACATATTGTATATGATTTAGATATTTAAAACATCCACGCAGTTTTATATGTGTTGAAAATAAAGAGAGTAAGGGAAAGAGAGAGTGAGACCACGACTTTTATGAGGTTCGGCTTATACCTAGTCTACATCCTCGCCTTTGGCAAACCACCAAAGGATTCACTAAAACCAGTTCCTTTGCTAGGTGGAACAACACCGTTTACACAACACTCCTTTGATTAGGTTAGAGTCCGCCTCTCTAAATGATATACCCTTGTTCGATCACTCCTTCAATTAGGTTAGAGCTTGCCTCTCTAAGTGATATCCCCACGCTTAACCAACGATCCATATAACCCTGAACCGTCAATATCTATAAGATACAAATCAAATAGATGTACAAAGAATGCTTTCAAATAGAGCTGATTAGTACAACAATTCAGCACTATAATATACTTCAAAGTAAATAACAATATGGAATTTAACTTGAAGCTCAAGGGAGTATATCACCGATTAATTCTTTCAATGATTGAAAGATTTAGAATTTGTAGCACAAGATTGATGATTGAATGTTAGCAATACTCAGTTGAATTGCTGCACAAGATATGAGCAAGAGAGCCTTTCAATGATGAGAGCAGTTGAAAGAGTTTTATAGCTGAATTTGATTCTTGGTAATTAATTCAATGATCTTGAGGCTTATTTATAGACTTGAAAAAGTATGTAACTTGATCCCCAAGTGACTTGGAGTATTCCCCAAGTTTTCACAAAGTTTGAGCCCCAAGCAATCTCTTTTAAAAAAATTGTTTGTTATAAAAATTTAAAATATGTCGCGTGATAGTTGATTGTCACTTTTGGTCAGTCACGTGTCTAGTTATTTTAAAGGGGCAGTATGGTGTCAGTTGCCTGGTGGAACATGGATAGGCGCCTCAGAGTGCAAAGACAAGCTTCTAAAATAACATGGACAGGCTGCTGTCAAGTTGTCAGTTTCGAGCACCCTTCAGTTTTGTTGTCATAAATTTTTCTACATAACTCCGATTTTGACGTTGTTGGTGTCAAATGAAATCTAAGATAAAATTTCACAACTTTTACGTTGAACACATTTTAAAATAAGGAGTTTTTGATAGAGAAAAATGCACCTCAATGCAGATAAATAAAAATTGACAGCATTTGGAAAATCCTCTTTTTGGTGCTTTTTATTCCAAAAATGTGTCTAACCTTTTTGAAATAATTTTTGACCTTATAAAAATATTTTACAAGTATGTTAAAAGGTATCTAGGTCCAAGAAATTAACCTAAGAGTTTCATGCATCCATATTGAAATTATTTAAAGTACTTACATGAAATTTCCTATAGACTCTTTCAAAATTTCAATTATTGAATTCCTTGAGGTCTTTATACTTGCTTCATCTTTCTTTGAGCTTTCATCAAGTTCTCTTTAATCCTCATTCTCTCATGATCTTCAAGCTTTATCTTTAAATCCATTTTTGAATCCATGCTTTAAGCTTCATAGTGATCACCCTTCTTTGAAATATAAGGTTTCATGAATCCTTCTGAATACTTAACCTTGCATTCATCATTGAATCCTGAAATGACATCACTTAACCAAATATGTTAAGTTCCACTTGTTTGTTAACATCAAAACAGGATGTTAAGTCTTGTAAGGTTAACAATGTCGACGAAGACACGTGTCTCGTCGACGAAAATATACTGAGAGGGGCGATTTCAGGGCCTGAAATTCATCGACAAAAGTTATGAATTCGTCGACGAACTCTCTTCTTGGCCTCGTCGATGAGGTGGCATAGCTCATCGACAAAGCCACATGGCTAGCCACCTATATATAGCCGAAAGTTCACTTTTCAGCAAAGAAATTTGTCCCATTTGACTTTCTTTCTCTAGAAAATGAACCCTTCACCTTCTTTCTAAATTTTTGGCTCCTTTTCTCCCTAGTTCGACCATCAAAAGCTACCACGGTGATTATGGGGAGATTCTCTACAATTTAGCTGGAGCAAAATGTTGATTTGAGAAGTTTGGGTACCATCCCAATTTCAGGGTAAGTAGATTATTTTGGTATTTCTAGTATTACCAGGTTTATCTGAGCCCAGATTTTGTGTTGTATGAGAATATACTGGTATTTTATGGAGTAAAATTAGAGTGTTATGATTTCAGGATTAGGGTGATTTTGGGACCTTACAGGCATGGGTTGAGGACCTCAGCGGTTATTTTTCCAAGAACCCGGGTAAATTATAGTTTAGGAAATTAGGAGTAGGCAAATTCGAGAAATGTGAGTATGATGATTTTCTGGGGAATTCAGTGTTTTACTAGGAATTTTTATATTTGTAATTACAGGATTTTGAGGTTGGTACGCTGAGGGCGTGAGAGTTGAATTGGAGGCAAGCCTCCCAGTCAGATAGGTAAGGGAAATATGTTATGCTAGGAATCTTAGAATGTTTATCAGTAAATTATATGTTTTTTCAAATTATTATCCAGTATGCAAATTATTTGTATATTAGAAGATACATTTTTTAGAATATGTAATATTTATTTATTTAGTTGTGTGGCATGAGACCTTATCAGATCAGTACAAAAATCCTAGAGCTTTTTTATTACTATGGTTTATAGTGTTTACGCAAAAATATGTTTTATCAGATTATATAGAATTATGAATTACAGTGTATATACAGTCAGATATATTTACAGACAGATATTATACAAATAGATATATTTTATAGACAGATATTTTATTGCATTTATAGATTTCCATGATTCCCAAAATTTTAAAGCCATAACACTTTGATATACAGTTTATACAGTTCAGATATTACAGATCAGTTATTACAATTATTATAGTGAAGGTATTACAGTATTTTCATAATAGTTTACGGTATTATGGTTATTTTGGAATCATGATGAAACAGTAAGATGTATATATAAAAAATAGTATTATACAGTATCAGACTCTGATGAATTAGTTTAGATATCAGCAGAGCATGGTACTGTTGCTATTATAGATCAGAGTGCAACCACACATCTGAGATAGTGTGTGGAGGATTTCGTCAACCGTGCCTGGAGAGATTGTAGGCTCCCTAAGAGATTGGGTTGAGGTGGCCGATTTGACGAGGTAGATACCAGTATCGTGCCTTGGAGTGATTGCAGATGGCCGGACTGAGGATTGGTAGGGTTACAGTTGACTTATCCTGGTAGGACAACCAAAGTTAAGTCTCACTTATAGGCCGCACAACCCTGTCATGAGGGGTTAAATCATGACGTATAGTTTTCCAGGGTAAATATCAAAATTATGTATATGTATATAGATTTACAGATTATCAGCAGATATACTATGATACTAGAAGTATGAAAAAGTAGAGAACTCAGATATTACAGTTGTATTTTAAACTATAGTAGTTGCAAGTTGTATTGTATATTGTTTATCAGCTTTTACAGTTTTAGATATTATTAGTATAGTATCTAAGGAACTCAATCACCACACACTAGTAATAACATATTTCCTTTGACTAAGCGTTGTCTCATCATAGTGATTTAACATTTTTCAAGTGACCCAACTAGATGAGCAAATTAGGCTCGCCGATAGAGGGATTGTTGCACTGTCCTAGTTGTGGGGTGAGTGTTTTTAGGGAGATGTGTTTTTGGGTAGTTTTCTGGTGTCTTTGGCAGATGTTACTAGGAGATGTGTTTTTGTGTATGTATATTTTGGAGAATTATTGAATTTTGGTAATGTAAATATGGATGTACAGTTTTATGTTTTTCGCTGTGTAAATGAACAAGGTTTCCTCAGTACTCATTTGGGGCTTGAGATGTTATAATAGATAATCCAAGGGTATCAGAGTAAATTAAGTTTTAGTATATAATAAAATTTAATTAAATAAAAAAATGGTATAGATTTTCAAGTCGTTACACACTTAGCACACGGATGAGATACTGTGGTTTATTATAATCAAAATAGGGATCAGACTCAAAAATTCAACATAAAGGTCAACTAAATAAATAGATAAATTAAACTAAACAATGAATAAACTCATACAAACTCTTAAATAAAAATAACTGAATTTAAATTAATGAAAAGCTCCAATAAGAAATTAAAAATGCATTAAAATAAAGTAATCAATAACAAAGTTCCAACAAGGTATTTAAAGTGACATTAAATTAAAATAAAACAACTAAATAACCATAAAAGAAAAGAGAGAATGAAAGAGAAGGGGGGAGAGAGAGAGAGAGAGAGAGAGAGAGAGGCTATGAGGTTTTGAGATGCACACAGTAGCCAACTGCTGCCTCCCCTTTGCTGCGGTGCACCACCCCCAAGCTCCCCTAAAAGCCTTTAACCCTAGCTACTTGAAAGACTAAAAAGAAAGCCTTGCTATTAATAAGAAAAAGCTAAAGCCTAGCCCTCCTTTTTGACTCTTACTTTACAATTCATTCCTCCAGGTTGGTCTTCCAGTGCCTAGCGCATGGCCTTGTTCACATGGTCACATCAAGCTGCTTTAGACCTAGCTTCATGCTTATGCTTCACACGGCCCAATCTCCTTCACACATAGCCTACATGCTTCCAAGCATGGCCCATTCACGCACACGACCTACAAGCTTCCATAAGCACAACCCAACTACTAACATGCATTCATCCCTATATGGCCAGCCCTCTGTTGAGACCCAGCACGTGCCCGAGATCCCTTCTTTTAATCTTCACGACTCACATTAAACGTGTGTATGGTCCATTGTATCAAAGCCATGCATGTAGACGGCCTATCCTCCCTTGCTTCCCTTCAATGCATACTCTCTAAAGACATTAATTTCATGTGCACACATGCATGGCAGGCCTTTTCTTCTTGTGGTCACCCTTCAACTCCTTGTGCATGGCTTCTTCACGGGCTCAAGTTCACGCATCCATGGCCCAACCTCTTCAATTTTACACATGCACATGACTTCAAACCAATGCATGCATGGCACGGTGTCATGATCTGACTATTTTCACACTGTTGTGAAAGGGTCATGCGGCACTAGCTAAAGCACTCTTGTTTAACTAGCCAGCCTATACCAACATTCATCCATGAAACACTTTCATTAGCATTCAATCAAATGGCAGTGGAAATAGTAATCAATTCATGAAAGCCATGGCAAGCAAGTAGTAAATATTGAAGCAAACGTAATTCATTAACAACACCTCCATTGACATTATGTGCTTAGTGAGGGAGGCAAGTAGGCTAAACATGATGACAATAGCTAGTGAGTTTTACAATGACTGATGAACACTCACCCTCATCTAAAGAGATTTCTAGGCTATTCTCACTTTGGCACTAGGAAACATCAAAGTGACCGAGGAGTCATACTGCTTTATTTGGAATACAAATGAATATATACGGAAAGTAACCCTATACTAGTAGTTACATGGGAAACCCGCTAAACACACAGTACGGTAACAGGCGAGCATAATTCCGGAACAGCTTAGTTCATGACATCTCCCCCACTTTGTCGATGATGTCCTTTGTAGACTTTGATGCTAGTACACTTCAACTGTGTCCATGAACTTCATATCTTTCGCAAAAACCCCACTAATTCTTCATCACCAAGGCCTTTCCACTTCAACTAGAACTCCTTGCCCTTCTTATTTGAGATATGAACTCTTAATCTGCAAGGAATCGTCTATTCACATCTTCAGGTTGAACTATACTCATTCTGCTCTGTTGACTTACTACTTCTCTGCTCGGATCGCAGTGTTCATGTTGTACTACTTGAGGCAGCTGACTTGAAACACAGGATGCCCTTTTATCCAATGCGGATGTTGATTTTGGTAGGTGCCTTCTCAACTTTTGCCAAGATGTGGGGACTGGTCCTTTATTTGCTAGTCTCCTCCTACTTGTCTTGGTTGACCGACCTGTTTCTGGATTGAGCTAACACCTAAAGAAGTCACCTATTTAGGTCGCGTCTTCTCCCCTGATCTGCCCACTTCTTCATACGCTTAGTAGCTTTCTCCAAGTAGGCTCAGGCAATCTCAACATTCTATCTCCATTCTCTGGTGAAGATGTATGCCCAAGGACTCTTTCCTCTATACGCCTCATCCACTGTGTGAGGTAACAGTGGCTTCTGGCTTGTTACCAGCTTAGAAGGGCTCTTGTTGGTTGTTAAGCTCTTTTGGACATTGAAACAGAACTGAGCCACATCAAGTAGTTGCACCAAATTCTTCTGGTTGGCATTGACGAAATGGCGCAAGTACTCTTCCAGTAGCCCATTAAATCTCTCTGTCTGTCCATCTGTCTATGGGTGATAACTCGAAGAGATTTCAAGTTGTGAACTGAGGATTCTGAAAAGTTTTCTCTAGAAGTTTCCGATGAATCTTGAGTCTAGGTCACTAACAATGTCTTGGGGAACACCCCAATATTTCACAATATTCTTGGAAAACAATTGTGCTATCTCCTCTGCCGAATAGTACTTTGGTGCTGCTATGAATGTACCATACTTCGAAAACCTGTCTACAATAACAAGTATAGACCCTGCATCTCCCACTCTGGGTAGGTTGGTGATGAAGTCCAATGAGACACTTTCCCATGGTTTGGACGTACTGGTAGGGCTCCAATAGCCCTACAATTTTACGACTCCACTCAACTTGTCTTTTGGCAAGTGAGACAAAGTTTTGGGTTTATCAACCATCATTATCACTCTATTAGAGGCTCAATAGTACCGCCTAGCTTCAGTATGGCCAAAGTGTGCTGCCATCTTGGATGTTCGACCCACATGGTATCATGACATTCCTTCAACAATGTCTTCCTCAGATCACCAGCTCGTGGCACAAAGAGTCGGTTACCACGGGTCATCGACAATCTATCTTCCATCTAGAACTATGGTGCCTTCCCTTCTTTGGTAAGCTTCATTAAGTTCTGCGCAACTGGATCTTTGGCTAAGTTCTCATTGATGCGCTTCTGCATCGTTGTGGTAACAGTACTCAAAGTCAAATGTGCTACCATTTGTAAGGCCGCCGCTCGGCTTTCTACTTATGCATCCCGACTTTGTTCAACAATCATCAAATCCGCCCACTCTTTGTGCTCGAAAGGAAAAATCAAATTATATCAAGATGGTGGGGAGAAAAAAGGTCCTGCCATTAGCCCTACTTAGGTGTCAGCTTTAGCTATGTGAAGAAATGGCTAACCCCTAATTATCTGTTTTCACCAACAAATTTTGACCCAAGTCATTAATGCCAGTCGCCTCCACACCAATGAGACAATGTATCACCCGCTACATCTCCTTCTCTTTAGCTATGTTCTGTTCCCTTCTTCACTAAGCTTACCGCTTTCGTACGTACAGGATGCCCCTCTGTAATCAAGAACTCCTCAATGGCGGAGTTTGATGCATTGTTTGTACCTCAAAGGGTTTTCATGAACATCCAGAAGAGGAAGTACCGGATCTTCTCATCATGCATCCTCAGTCAATCTAAATGTCCCCTGGCACCTCTGTCTATTCCACGACACAACCCTTCGTTAGTATTCTATCCTAGGAGTCTTTCTCCGGAATACCCCTCTATGACTTCTTGTATAGTTGGGCAAGGCTAAGAAAAGGAACGCAACTCCTTCACTGCGTTGGTATCTTCCATTCTGATTGTCCCTTACCTCGCTGAATATCCATCCTGATATGACCTTGTTTCAATCACTAACCAAGGAATTTGATCTTCGCTGAACAAAGAGCACTTCTCTTTCTTCACATATAATTATCCCCTTCAGCTGTAGAACAACCTTTCGTAGATGCTCTTGTATGTTCCTCTAGAGTGGAACTGTAGACAACAATATCATCCAGGTACACCACAATAACTGTCATGTACTTCTATGAAAAACCTAGTTCATAAATGTAAAAATGTGGCAGCACCTTCTCACAAAATGGCATCACCAAGAATGCCCAATATGCCTATACCATGTCACACACTTATCTTCGACTCATCCCATTAGCAATCGTCACTTGAAGTAGTCCTTACCGCAAGTCAAGTTTATGAAGTACGTTGCAAGTACTCAACTATCCGAAGAAATCACATCAACGGAAATGATACTTATCAACGCACTGTCATCTTGTTGTGCATCATAGTCCTACACACAATCCGCATGGCTCCCATTATGTTTCTTTGAAATAAATCGTGCTCCAAATGGTGCTTGGAAGGGCAACATAACTACTTCCAATGCTTATCAAGTTGCTCCTCAATTCTACGACTCTGGAGGAGCCATCCGATATAGCCCGTTCGCAGGTGCTTCACTCTGGAAACAATTCGTCTTCATGCTCCACCCCCATGTGGAGGTAATTCGTGAGGCAACTTATCGGGTATCAACCTCTTGTACGCATCCCACCGCCTGGATGGTCGTATCCCAACTCTTGGCCTACTTATTCAGCTACGCACCACCGTGGCTAGATATGTCTTCGCCCCCTTTCTCAAATCCTTCTTTCTTGATGCATGGCTGAAAGAAACTTCCCCATAACTCCTGTCATTGCGACGACTGCACCATGCCATAGGTGATCTCCTTTTTCAAAACAAAAATTTAGGAACCGACTGAGGCTTGCACTCTGCCTTTCATCCCCTTAGGAACCCATCCCAAAATGACTGAAATCTCCGATGGTACTACTGTGAATTCACATGACCTACCCACTCCTAGCTTCAAAGTAACATTGCTTGGCTACGCCAGAGTAGCTGGCCATAGAATTAACTGATTTCATGCGCTTTGGTTATCCATTCTAGCAGTAGTTGAGCTCTCCAATCTTCTGCCTGTTGTGAAACAGTTAAGGGTAGAGCCCATATATCCACCATACGTGGGTACCTTCCCTGAGTCTCAGTCCACAGATTTAGCCCTCTAGCTCGTGTAACATTTGGGGCTTTAGCTTGCTTTTCCAATGCGCTCACCTACTGCATTGCACCTATCCTCATGGTCTCATCCTCTTCCCCATCATCTTCCACTGACTGTTCTGCAATGGAAGCCTATAAAGCATTAAGTGTTGCTTTGCGAGGGCACTCAAAAACTCTATAAGGACCTTGAAACAAGTAACACTCAAGTTTATCCTTTCCCTTGGGTGTGTTGAACCCTTGAGATGACGAAACTTCCTTTGAGGTTGATGCTTTATAGTCGGTTCCCCCACTCTTGGGTTTGCCTTTCTTGAAAGACTTTTCATTGTTTTCCTCTCCGCCAGACCCTTTAGACGAAGCGGTATTCTCCCGAGCGTAGTTAGTTAAGCGTTCTGCAACAGCTTGTGCAGTAGACAAGTATTGAACTCTTTGTCTATGAAGTTCAGTTCTTGCCCACGGTTTCATCCCCTCTATAAAATAGAACAACTTGTCCTTCTCCGACATATCCCTAATATCCAAGTTCAAAGCAGAAAATTATTTCACGTATTCCCTGATCGACCCAGTATGCTTGAGGTCTCTCAGCTTTTTCCTTACATTATACTCAACATTCTCAGGAAAGAATTGGGCCTTAAGCTCTCTCTTCAAGTCTGCTCAACTATCAATTACACAGCTTCCATTTTCAATGTCATTGTACTTAACACGCCACCATAGTTTGGTGTCACCAACCAAGTACATGGTTGCAGTATCTACTTTCACCTATTCTGAGGCCATCCTCACAACGCGAAAATATTGTACCATATCAAACAAGAAGTTCTCTAACTCCTTAGCATCACGGGCACCCCCATACATCCTGGTTTTTGGTACCTTGGTCTTGCTAACTCTCAGAGTGTTGGAGTTTCCCATAGCAAGAACCATCAGATTCACCTTTGCATCCAAATCAACCATTCGGGCCTGCAAAGTTTCCACAGTGTGGTGAAAGTCCTCTAACATTTCACTTGTCAAACTTGTTTGATGCTAGTGTGATCCCATCACTTCATCAATAAGTCCCCTCAGTTGGGCCATCTTGTTGGCCATATTTTTTGTTTTCTCTCCAACCTGTGCTTCCAGTGCACTAATTCTTTCAGCATTGTTTGGTGCCATGGTCACTCACCAAAGCTTCCCAAATCCCACAACAAAGGTAACTAAATTCTCATAGCAACTGAGCCTTGACTCTGATACCAAGTGTCACGGTCCGACTATTTTCACACCATTGTGAAAGGGCCGTGTGGCGCTAGCTAAAGCACTCTTGTTTAACTAGCTAGCCTATCGTTTACCAACAATCATCCATTAAACACTTTCATTAGCATTCAATCAAATGGTAGTGGAAACAGTAATCAATTCATGAAAGTCATGGCAAGCAACCAGTAAACATTGAAGCAAATGTAATTCATTAACAACACCTTCGTTGACATTGTGTGCTTAGTGAGGGAGGCAAGTAGGCTAAACACGTTGACAATAGTTAGTGAGTTTTACAAAGACTGATGAACACTCACCCTCCCCTAAAAAGCTTTCTAGGCTATTCTCACTCTGGCACTAGGAAACATCAAAGTGACCGAGGAGTCATACTGCATTATTTGGCATACAATGAAATAAATATTAGAAAATAACCCTACACTAGTATTTACATGATGGAAACCCATCCTAAACACACGAGGTAAGCAGTCATAGGCAAGCATAATGCCCTGAACAAGCTTAGCTCGTGACACATGGTCATGTGTATGGCTCATATGCACTATTTCTCTCACGCACGACCCACACACATTTTAATTTTGAATTTAATGTCCAAAAATTATCATGCAATAATAAAACATGAGTATCCGTAAATTTACAGCAAAAATAGGATAATTATCTTAAAGTTATCAAATGAGCTCAATTGTCGACCTTATAAGTCATACGCTATTTTAATTATGACAAATACTCCGATATTTAATGTTTGCCAAGTTTGTGCGCAAGTTCATAGTACCAAGATCGTATGATGGCATATTTTATCTTGAAGCAAAAGAAGACCCAGAAGATTTATTTATTGTAATTTATATTATGTTTAATTCGGGTCTGTAATAATAAAGTAGGAATAGTCTATAATAATTGATGTGCGTCATGCATGTAGGAACTGATAAGCTCAAAGACCCTAGAAAGACCTTAGGTCCTTGCACTTGCACATAGGATAGTCCCCAAAATCATATATGCTATGAGGGGAACTTATTGAAATGAAATAGTACTTAAAGGACTAAAATAGTAAGGTTTTGGGTGACCGAACCTTGGTGTTCAAAACAGCTCAGTTGACCGAACCGTTGAATAGTCAGCATGTTAAGCTGACTTTGGGCGACCGAGCTCAGAATGAACTGAGTGTCCATGGTCAACCGAGCATTTACCCTAACTTTTTCCAACAACTTGGGTGCCCAAATTTTAGCATATATTTATTGATTTATTTTACATTTGCACTAGATTAACCCTAGGGTTGTGTAATACTGCTATTGGTTAATTGACCTAGGGAAGAAATTTTAAAATACCAATTCACCCCCCTCTTAGGATTACAGTAAAGCTAACAATTAGTATCAGAGCCTAGTAGCTTAGACTTAACAATTATTCTTCAAAAGATCTAGATGGCTCATAACACTGTAACCCCTTTTCCTGAGAGACCCTCTTCCACACGTCCTCCTATTTTCAGCAGTGTCAATTACACCTTCTAGAAACAAAGGATGCGTATTTACCTTCAGAATATAAGGTGTGGAGAGTTGTCTCTAAGGGAAACTATGTTCCCATGAAAACTAAAGGTGAAATTAAAGTTTCTAAGACAGAAGATGAATATACTGATGAGGATATGAAAGCTATTAGTTTAAATGCTACTGCCATGAATAATTTCTATTATGGACTTGATGTTAATGAAATTAATAGAGTTATAGCTTGTTCTTCTACTAAGGAGATTTGGGATAAGTTAGAGGTCACCTATGAGGGTACTAAAGACATGAAGGATAGTAAGATTGATATTGTTAGCTTTGGTGCAATCCCAAGAGGGGGGTGAATTGGAGATTAAAAAATTTATTCCCTAAGTTCAACTAATCTAGCAGTAGTATCACACAACCTAGGGGTAGTCTAAATGTATATGAAATTGCACATATGATATATTAAACAATTTTTAGAACATGCACCACAACTTCAGTATTTCTCAACCAAAAAGTAATTCTGTGTCAATTAGATAAGCAGTATATTCAGTAGGAAATTTAAATCAAGCACAAAGCAGAATATAATGCAAGAAATGTAAACTTGACACCAAATATGATATTGGGGTTTGGCCAATCCTATCTACGTCCCTGCCTTAGCACACCCGCACAAGGATTACACTATAAGCTCACTTAACAAGTGGAGTGGCACCTAATACAACTAGGTCAATTAGCACAGGGCTGACCTCAACCTTTACAAATTCTCCTTGCGGAGCAGAGAATGCCCTAACAATCCTTATGGGCTAGATTACCGCCCCCTCAAGCCACGCCTGGAATACAATAGTATTTTTCACAATATAATAGGGTATAGTGATTATGCTTCTTAATCAAGCAGATAAGTACCAAATGTAATCAAGCAAATGCACATAAACTATATAGGTAAATGTAAGTTCATTGATGTGTATTTTTGTGCAAGCCACACTCAACAAGATATGATCGCAAGAATGCTCAAGAGTGTTCTAATCAAGCTATTTCTTTGAAACAAGTTATGTCAAATCTCAATAATGAATCAGAGTTTCAAAGATGCTGCAACAATATTCAAATCAACTCAAAAATATTTTCTTCAATGAAATATGTTCAAGAGTTGTTTGAAAAAGTAATATAGCTTGTAAAAATGTTTGCACAACAAAATATAGCTATAGGAATCTTGCAACGATAATGCAAAGATCCTCAAGCTACTAGGTTTTTCTCAACACAAGATTTAATGAATAAAATCTATGGGATAAACCTTGCTTAACTCCCAAAAATCAATACCAATCAACCAAGCAATGTAATGGGAGTATGAGCAACAATACTAAGCAATAACCTAAGTAAGAACTCTTACAAAGTTAAGATTAATCAATGGAAGGAAGGTATGAGAGTGTTTGGAAGTATTATTGGCAAAATGGGATTTTGAGTTTGAGAGAATTTTGGCCAATGATTTTTCTTAATCTCTACTTAATCCTCACAAATGAACTCATATTTATAGACAAAGGAAAAAATATAACCGTTTAGGACATGTAGGGTATTATTAGGAATGTTTTAAAACACATTAGAAAAAAATAACCATATTTAAAACATTTTAACCTTGGTAAGTATTTTGCAACCCAAGAAGTTTTGGGTGGCAGAACTTTAGTTCGGTCGCCCGAATAGACTCAGCTCAAAAAGGCATTTTAAAAGGTTTGGTAGCCTGAGTCTTGGTTCGGCTGACCGAACAAAAGTTAGAAACATTATGTTCGTGGTTTGGGTGCCCGAATATAAGTTCGTTTAACTGAACTAGCAATTTTGGTCACCCGAGGCCTTTTTGAACGCGAAGGTTTAGGCGCCCGGGTTGGTGAAAAGTGTTTTGACACATGTTCGGTCGTCTAAGGAAGATAGGGTCATTTTTTTGTTCGGTCACCCGAAGGAAGGTTGGACTGCTGACTTCCCAGCGATTCGGGTGCCCGAGGTGTTTTGAATACCTGGGGTTCGGTTGCCCGACCTCTCACAGAATTGTTTATTAAGTCCAATTTATTTCAATTCAATCCCCTGATCATGCAAGTGATTATGGGGACTTTGTTGTGCATTTGTGTAGGGACCTAAGGTCTTTCTAAGGTCAAGGCTATTTTAGTTTAGCCTAAAAAACCTAGCGTCGGTCAACCAAAACCTAATGACATTCGGTTCCCTATAGTCAGTCTATGGTCATGTTGAGCTTACAATTACCTACATGCATGACATGCAAAGATTATTACAACGGGCAGAACACACCATTATAATCCCTCCTTCAATAGGGTGGAGCTCCCTCTCCAAGCGATACCCCACACTCAGTTACAACGATCCAATAGCCTTGAACCGTAAAAAAACAAGAAACAAGAAGGAGAATTTGTGTACAAGAATCACTCTCAGATAGAACAAGTTAGTACAAGTGTAAGCACAAAATATACTTCAATGTAAATCTAGCTCAATGTAAATCTATCACTGGTATAATCTTTCTATGATTGAAAGATTCATACTTGATGCTCAATTTCTGTGTGAGAAGTTCAGCAAAAACTCAGTTGAAAGATCAGCAAGATGTAAGCAATAAAGCCTTTGAGAATTGAGAGAACTTATTTTGAAAATCTTTGCCTTGGGGGATATATATATATATATATATATATATATGTGTGTGTGTGTGTGTGTGTGTGTGTGTGTGTGTGTGTGTGTGTGTGTGTGTGTGTGTATAGATTTTAAAAAGTGAGTTCCTTGTTCCCCAAGTTTACTTGGAGTGTTTCTCAAGTTTGCACAAAGTTTGGAGCCCAAGAAACCAATTTTGGAAACTTTTTCCGGCTATTAAAATTTCAAATTTTATGAAGATCAGGCGCCTATCAAAAGGGTCAGGCACCTATGAAGATAAAACCCAGCTTATTTTAAAGAGGCAATGTTGTGTCAAGTGCCTCATATTGCAAAGTTAGGCGCCTGATACAAATCTATGAGGCACCTATCCTACTGTCAACTTTGAGCACCCTTCAATATTTTGGTCATAACTTTTCCTATATAATTAAAAATTTGACCTTCTTGGTATTAACAGAAAGCTAAGATAAAATCCCACAACTTTCATGTTAAACAATTTTAAGATAAGGAGTTATTTATAGAAAAAATGCTCATCAATACGGATATAGAAAAAATAACAGAATTTGGAAAATTCTGTTTTGGCTCTTTTTATTCCAAAAATAATTTTAACCTTATTGAAATAACTTTTATCCTTATAAAAATATTTTCCAAGTATTTTTAAAATTATCTAGATCTAAGTAATTAACCTAAGAGCTTCAATGCATTTATATTGACATTTACTCATGTAAGACTTCCTTAAGACTCTAAATCCTTCAATTCTTGAAGTCTTCATGTATGTCCTTACTTTGAGTCCATCTTGTCTTGAGCTTCAACATTCTTTGAGCTTCCATGATATTTGTCAAACTTTGAGTTTTGCAACACTTTGATCTAAGCTTTACTTGAATCACTTGTTTGTATGTTTTCATTGTACTCTTATGATTACTTGATCTTGAGCTTTACTTAAACTTAAACTTGAACTTTAAATACCTGTTACCTGAAGATTAATACTCACAACTCAAACATGTTAAATAAAATTTTGTTTGTTATCATCAAAACAAGATTAGTAAGCCATGTTAGGCCAACAAAGTAGGACCATCTCGATTGGTCCAAAGGTGAAGCATCAGTAAATTGGATCTTAATGTTGGATCATGAAATCTAGGACCTTATGAACTACCATCACTCTAAACACATCTATAATGTGACCAAAGGTTGTTATGAACTTCTTTTCATCATCTTCTAATAAACAATTCCAACACCCCAAGATTCTGGCTACATCTTGCTTCTTTACCTAAAGACTTGATGGAATGGAATCCTTTTTGTATTGCATATTGTTTCTTTGAAAGGTATGCCTTTTTTTTCTATTACATTTATTGATCTCACCAGCATGTTATATACCTATACAATTAAGTTCTACAATCAGTAAGACATGATGCAATTTTATGACATGCTAACATGCCATTAAGGATCATTTATGGCCCTTTGAGTCATAACATATTATTCATCTCCAAACATAGGGTAAAATTTCTATTTGAGGGTATAAGATAAAGTTTTCTAGTGCATGGTTAGACTCTATATTTAAAGGCTCCTAGATTGTTTTCAAAGAGAACAAACCGAGTGAAGGAATTTTCATGAGACCTATATGGAGGAGAAAGCTCCATGAAGGACCTCACTATATCTTCCTTCTCCTATAACCTACAAAGGGAGGAGTCTGAGTATAGGACGTGTGTGGTGTAGTGAAGGTGTAGGAATAGAACACTTGTGAATATGCAAAGGATGCATGGACATGGCAAGACATTCATAACATGGCACATCACTTCAAAACAACAATATACATAACATAGACGAAAACACACATGCAAGCATACTTAACAACAAAAACCATACACAAATACAGCAAGAGGTGCCTAACTCTCAAATCTCCTAGTGGAGTTGCCAAAGTTGTTGACACCAGGTTTAGATGACCCATTTTAGTTGCCAACATTGGTGACTCAAGAAAAATAAAGTAAAATGAACCAACCTTTGGTTCCTTAGCCTTTTCTATTTATAACGAAGTTGCCACTTTATTTTAATTTAAAAAAAATTAAATAAACAAAAACCTTTTTGAAAAGATCTGATTTAGGAGTACCGTTGTAAATAGGGAAAATAGACTTTTAAATTTGTCTAATTTAATATTTAAAAGGACTAACACCCTAAAGCACCCATTCCAAGAATGGTTACAGCACTCACCCTATATGAGTGTGAGTGTGTGTGTGTGTGTGTGTGTGTGTGTGTGTGTGTGTCTCCCACTTAAAAATTCTAAAATTTGAGGAAAATTTTGAAAAAAAAAAATAGCAAAGAAAATGTTTGTAAAATGAGGCAGTTGACCACCTATAAAGAACAGTTGACCGCTTCTTGTTGTTTTCTATTTTGTTTATTTGCTAAAAAATCAAACTTTCTACCCTCTACCCCAATTGAAAAGACCTTCATAGAATTCATACAAAGGCATATACCCCATGATAATTTCACTAATTGGGTGCCTTATCGAATTCCTTAAACAAAACATACAAAAACAACGATAAAAGATGGAAGAGAAAAAAAAAACAATTAGGGTTTATTTGGTATAATTATTGTTTTCTATTTTTTGTTTCTATTTTTACACAATAAATAAATAAATAATAAAAATGTGGTTGTTTATGTTGTTGTTTTTTGTCTTTATTATCAATTTTGTACTAATTGCAAAAAAATTTGAAAATCAGATTTTATGGTTTTCGATTGGTTTGGCAACATGTTGTCAAAAAATTTAATATCCAAAAATAGTTATTTTGGATTAAATCATTCATTTTATACACTTTTAAATTAAAACTAAAATAAAATGATCATATAGGTTTAAACATAATTAAAATAAAAATATACATAAATTTCAAATAATAATAATAAAGAAGCTAATTATAAAATATTTTTACTATTTATCAATTGTCATATCCAATAAAATTTTTATTGTGAATTAAAATATAAAATTATAAAAATTAAGTAAAATAATTATAATAATTTTCTATTTTTAATATAGTATTTTTTAATTCATTTTATTTTTAATAATATATTTGTAACATTATTGGTTTAAAGATGAAAGTGAGCATTTCTTAAATTAAGTTTTTAATCTATTTTAATTTTATAAATATTAACCAAATAAGTTGTTGGTTTCTGATTTTTGTTTCTACTTTTTGCTTCTTTAATTTTTGACAATGATATCAAACCACCATTAGGTTTTTTAATTATGGCTAAATTTACATAAGTAAATTACCTACATATCTTCTATTGGAGGAATCAAGTCACTTAAAGTTCCAAAACATTTTCAAAAACAAGTTTTAGAAAATATTTTGGTGATCTTTTGAGAAAGACTTGAAAATACTTAAAAGATACTCGCAAAACACTTGAAATCTTGTTGAATAATCATTTGTTCTTGATTAAAAAACTAAATTTTTAACGAAAACTTTATAAAATGGAGATTAAAATCAAGTTAAAACATTAAGAAAATTATTTTTCCCACTTGTTAGCATATCTCCTAATTAAGTTAATTGACCACTCTCCATGATTTAGGCAAATCTCCATGATTTGTGTAATTACTGAGTTACCTTTGTGAGCTTGCCTTCACTTATAAAAGGATGGCCCTTGTATAGTTTAATATACACAAAAAGAATAATATAGCTTTCTTTGTTTTAATATGGTATCAGAGCCTTCAAAACCCTAAGTTTTGGAATTAACCTCCTAGCGCCGCACGCAACATCGTATCATTGACATCTCCACCCACTCGCATGCACGTGGTCCTCTCGGCAGCATCTCTGTTTTTTGGCATCTCAGAAGGTTCTTTATTTCTTTTTTTTTTGGTGAAGTTTTTTTCGGCGTCGTCTCACTCTGTCTCGGCTCTCACTTAGTTCCCTCGTTGTCTTAGCAACCCCTCAGATCACGATGTCGCTCCGTAATCTCCCGTTGTTGGCAGTGGAGTTCTTCGATCTCTTTACAGAGCTCTTCTTCGGTTTTCTCAACTGTGGCGGACGCCATGCGTGTATGTGTTGCTAGCAGCAGAAAAGAGAAAGCAATGTCTCCTTAAACCCTCACCAAGAAAGGCTGTTCTATTCCCGACGAGACCCCTCCCTACAAGAACCTCCTCGTCCAAGGCCATCTCTCTATGAGTCCCCTCTACTTTGCTTCACTGATAAGTGATCACTCTCTGTTTGGTTGTTTTCCCAAAAAGTTTAGGACCATATAAGTGGCAAAGAAAATTTAAAGCCTTTTGTCTTCATTATTAAGAAGCCAGTCACCAGTGGCCAGACACTGTCGTATCCGCCGCCACTCATCGTCATCTCTGGTGGCCTTTTTTTACTCTAAATCGGTTATCATTATCAATTTTTTTACGGCGTCTTTAAATGATGTTGCTCACCCTATTGAGATTGTTTTGAATGGCTCCAACTACAATGCTAGGGCCCAAAAAATGTCAGTATTTTTGATAGGTTGGAGATTATGGCGTTTTGTCACTGGAACAAAACAAAAACCTACAAAAACTGACAAGCAAACTATAGAGGAGTTTGATGAGGCTTTTTATGAATGGGAAAGTATTCATTGTAAGATCCTTTCCTAGTTTATTAATACATCAGTTCCTACTATTAAGAGTCTACTTCCTAAGTTTCGTAATGCCAAACTTGCTTGGGATTTTTTGGCAAAAATGATACAACTGTGGTAGTGATGCTGCTCTCGAGTTTCAGTTGGAAACTTGGCTTTCCCAGATGCGTCAGGAACTTGGACAATCTATTGCTGAGTTTCATGCTCAGGTTAGTGGCATTTGGGATCAGTTTTCTCAAACTGGTCCTGCTTTTTCTGATGAGCAATCAATTAAGCTTTTTGCTGCATATTGAGATCGTCGTCAGTTCATATATTTTATGATGCCTATCTGAGATGAATTGGAGAATACTTGAGCTTCTTTGTTACATCAATCTCCTCTTCCTACACTTGAGGTTGCTCTTGCGGAGCTCATTTCTGAGGAGACACGACAACAGACTTGTCAGGTTCATTCTACCAATATGTAGGACTGTACACGGTTCGGTGCGATTTGGTTTTGGCCAGAACTGAAAACCGAATCAAAATTTTTGGTTTTGGGATTTTCGAACTGAAACCGAAACGAAATTATGCTTTAATTGAAAACCAAAAATGTGGCGATTCGGTTGCTGTTTTTTGGTTTTAAACTGATTTTTTTTTACAAAAAAAAACTTTTATTTTTCATAAAGTTGTTGAAAATTTATTGAGCATTTTCATTTTTTAAGGGACTCATAATTTTAACAAAATAAAATATGTTGGGCACTTTTAACAAAAATAACCTTTATTTTTCATAAAGTTCTTAAAAATTTATTGAGGATTTTTATTTTCTATAGTGGCTATATGGCTATATTGCATGCTATATTTTTACTAGCCATATATATATATATATATATCTTATATAAATCATTTTTTCAATTTTTTTTTGATTCGGTTTCAACATAAAATTGAAACCGAAATCGAACATTTTTATTTTTGAAAACCGCAACCGAAATTGAAAACCAAAAAACTGAACAGTTTATGATTTCGGTCCGTTTTTTGGTTTTTCAGTAATTTTTGTACACCTCTACCAATGTGGTCTTGGCTACTGCTCTTTCTAGCTCATCTACTTCGGCTGCAACTATTGCTTCTTCTAAACCACATCATTTCAATGGCCAATGCAACTACTGTAAGGAAGACGACCACCGTATTTCCGATTGTCCTAAGAAAAAGGCTAAGGATGCGAGGGCTGCTCTTAAGTCTAAGGCATCTTACTCTTCCAAGCCTATTGCTGTTGTCTCCACTAGCTCCTTAGCTTCTGCTTCATCTTCTGCACCTTCTTTGTTGTCTCTTTCTATAGCTAACCTTGTGGCAATTATCACCCAGGTTCTATCTCGTACTTCTACTGCCTTATCAGTCTCCATAGGTAACTCTACACCTTGGTCTATTGACTCTACATGTTACAATCATATGACCTTTGATTCCTCTTTAGTGACACATAGGAAGTCTTTAAATCTTGTTCCTTTAATTTATACTGCTGATGGTTCACATATGTCTGTTAGTCATCTTGGTCATGTTTCTACTCCTACCTTTTCTATACCTGGCACATATGTTATGCCTAACTTGTCTCTGAATCTCCTTTCTGTTGGTTAACTTGTTGAAAGTGGTTTTATCTTAACCTTTTCTCATAAAGGTCATGATGTGTAGGATCCGAAGATAGGCCAACTCATTGGGACCAGGCGTAAATTTGGTCACCTTTTCGAGCTCACATCTCTGCATTTGCCTAGTACATTTTCTCCTCTGTCTTTTACTGCTACAGTATCTTCCAGTGTTTGGCACTCTCGTCTCAGTCATACCTCTTTGTCTTGTGTTCAGCCTTTAGCTTCTAGTGGTTGCTTAGGAAATGTTAAATTTGAACCTTTTGATTGTATGCCTTGTCAACTTGGGAAACATAAAGTTTTACCTTTTAATGAAAGTAATTCTTTGTCTTCTGGACCTTTTGATTTGGTTCACTCTGATATCTAAGGACCTGATCCTATCTTTACTAAGGGCAGGTCTTGTTACTTTGTCATTTGTATCAATGATTACTCTTGACATACATGGATTTATCTTTTACATGATCGCACTGGGTTACTTAATGCTTTTCATGATTTTAAGCAGATGATTAAAACTCAGTTTGATCGCACCATTAAAGTCTTTCGGTCCGATAATGCCATAGAGTATACTTCTACCCCTTTCATTGAAGAACTTAGAGAGGCTGGCACCATGTCCCATCGTTCCTATCTATCCACCTCCCAATAGAATGGCCATGAAGAATGTAAGCCTCATCACATTCTTGATATTGTTCGCTCTTAACTTTTCTCTGCATCCTTCCTAGAATCCTTTTGGGGAGAAGCCACTCTTACTGCTATTTACACTATTAATAGGGTTCCAACCCCTACTCTTTCCAATAAACCCCCATATGAGGTTCTCTATGGAAAGGTATACCTGATTATTCTCTTCTCAAAGTATTTGGTTGTGCTTGTTTTATTCTACTCCCACCTCATGAACATACAAAACTTGAACCTCGCTCTCGTCTTTGTTGCTTTCTTAGTTATGACATTGAACACAAGGGTTATCGGTGCTATGACCCCATAGCCAAGCATCTTCGAGTCTCTCGGCATGTTTAGTTTTGGGAACACAAAATGTTTATTAGTATCTCTCCACTTTCTTCTGATTGTCCTTCATACTCTCCCATTTTCACCCTGCCATCGATCCCTCTCCTAATTTTTCCTCTAATGCGGGTCATAATAGCTCATCAGGTGATCACTCTACGTCCGCCTCTCTCGAACCTAGCCTATCTGATGATCATGCCATCGCATCCACTCCACCTGAGTCCTCTAATTTGGATGTCCGTCGTTTTAGTCGGGTAAGGGCACCTCCTACCTTTCTTAGTGATTACCATTGTTTTTCTACTCTCGACTCCCTTCACGAGCCTCGCAATTATCATGAAGCTTGTTTTGTTCCTGTTTGGCAGCAAGTTATGTTTGAAGAACTTGACTCACTTCACAAAACTCATACTTGGGACCTAGTTGACCTGCCTCCTAGAAAGACTGTAGTTGGGAACAAATGGGTGTGTAAAAGGAAAACAAACTCCGACGGTCCTGAAGTAAGACATAAAGCTCGTTTAGTGGCAAAGGGCTTTACTTAGGAGTATGGCATTGATTATGAGGAGACATTTGTGTTGACCCTATGGGTCATTCCCAGTTTTGATGATGACAAATACTCTTGTTTTTTATGACCTTCAAGTTTGTGTGCAGGATCATACTAATTGGATCATATTGATGGCATGCGGCGACTTGAAAAGAAGCGAAGACCCAACATATTTATTCATTGTATTTTCTATTTGGGTCTGTAATTTTAATTAAGAAAAGGTTTGTAATAATATGCATATCATGCATGTAGGACTATAAGCCCAAGACCTTAGAGAGACCTTAGGGATCACCCTTCGGTCGACCGATGCTGGATTTTTGAGACTATCTCAAAATGACCTTAGAAAAGACCTTAGGTCCCTACACATATGCACAAATAGTCCCCATAATAACTTGCTCAATCAGGGGATTAACTTGAAATAAAATTGAACATAATTGGCATATTTGTGAGAGGTCGGGCAACCGAACCCCAAGTGTTCAAATCACCTCGAGCGCCCAAACCATTGGGAAGTCAACGGTTGACCAAGCTTCAGGCGACTGAACCTAAAATGACCCTATCTTCCCTGGGCGACCGAACCCTTAGAAAATGACTTTTTACCAACTTGGGCTGCAGAACTTTTCAGTTCAAAACAGGCCTCAGGTGACCGAATCCCTCAGTTCAGTTAATCGACTGTATTTTCGGGCACCTGAACCACGCACCAAAAACTTTCTGACTTTTGTTCAGCCAACTAAATTTGAACTTGGGCACCCGAACCATTTAACAAGCATTTTTGGGCCGAGTCTATTCGGGTGACCAAACTGAAGTTCAGCTACCCGAATCTCTCGGGTTAAATTAATTTTTACTAAAAATTATAAGGGCTAAACTGGGTTAATTTTTCTAAACTTGTTTTAAATTTTTCTAATTATCCCCATTGAGTCCCCAACGGTCAAAATTTCCACCTTGCCTATATATACATGTTCATTTGCAATAATTAGCAAGGATTAGCAAAAATAATTAAAGCCAAATTCTCTCAAAATCAAAAATCCTATTTTAGCCTATACTACTTCTAAACACTCCAGAACTTCATTTTCCTTGATCTTTCAAGTGTTGTGAGTATATTTAGAGTGCTTGTGCTTAATCCTCATTAGCTCATACTCTTATTTGTTGGGCTTATTGTTTTTATTATTGAGAGTAAAGCTTAAAGTTCTTCCACTGATTTTATTTGATAAATCTTGTGTGGGAAGACTTAGAAGGTTGTGGTTCTTACATTGTCACTGCAAGACACCTAAGCCTGTATTTTGTGTGCAAAATCTTTTTCAAAGCTTGCATTCAAACACTCCTTGTGCTTAGTATATTGAGAATATCTTGTTATGTTTGTTTGAATCATCTTGCTAAACATATTTGAAGCCTTGATATGATTTTGTGATATTCATATACTGTGTTTCAAATCTTGCTTTGATATACACTCTTGATCTAGATTGATTATCTATACTTATTTGAGTGTTTAGCACACATTAGAACACCGAGCTTATAGTTTATACATACTTGAGGTACATTGATTATATTGTGCGTAGTGGTACATACCTGTAGTTATGTAAGAAGTGTTTGTTAGTACGTAAAATTTCACATTTGTTGTATTCTAGGTGTGGGCCTAAAGAGGGAGACTAGCCCTGTTGAATAGTCCCGGATTGGCTTAGACCCGGTTAAGAAAGCTAGGTGCACCATCCTGGTAAGGTATAGGTTGAGGTTAGCCCCGTGAATTGACTTGGATGTAACTGGTGCCGCTCCACCCGTTAAGTGAGCATTAGTGGAATTCTCAGGCTTACAAGCTAGAGGCGGGGACGTAGGCAGTATTGGCGAACCTCGATAACATATATGATGTTAATTTTATTTTCTGCAATTTACTTTCTACACATGTATGTTTATTGTTTGAATACTTGATTGGGTGTACGATTACATAGAAAGACCCTAGGTTTGTGTAATACTGATTGTTAGATTGGTTAACCTAAGAAAGAATTTTAAATACCCAATTCACCCCTTCTCTTGGGAATACATCAAGAATGCCTTCTTACATGGTGATTTGGCTAAGGAGGTATATATGCAACCCCCTCCAGGGTATCCTCATCCTCCTGGTAAGGTCTGTCGTCTCCGAAGTGCATTATATGGGCTTAAGCTAGCTCCCCATGCTTGGTTTCCCAAGTTTAGCTCCACTATTGCACAGCTTGGGTTTGCTTCTAGCCCCTATGATTTAACTCTTTTTACCCATCACACTGTTACTGACATCACTATTCTACTACTTTATGTTGATGATATTATCATTACTGGTAATGATACTTCTGGCATTCATGAGCTTAAGCAATTTCTATGTCAGTAGTTTGAGATGAAAGAGCTCAGTTCTCTTAGCTACTTGCTCGGCTTATAAGTGTCCCCTACCTCTAATGGCTACTCTTTGACCCAAGCCAAGTATGCTTTTGATCTTCTCACACGTGCTGGTCTCACAGATTGTAAGATAGCTGATAGTCCGCTGGAGCCTAACATCAAACTCTGTCCTACTGATGGGGAGCTCCTTCCCAATGCCACTCGTTACCAATAGCTTGTTGGGAGCTTAATTTATCTCACTATCACTAGACTTGACATTTCCTATGCAGTGCACCCTGTTAGCCAGTTTATGTCGGCTCCTCGTTCCGTTCACTATGAAGTTATTCTTCACATCTTACGATATGTGAAGGGAACATTATTTCATGGTATTTTTTTTCCCTCTCACTCATCCTTAACATTGTAGGTTTATTCTGATGCTAATTGGGCAGGGGACCCTACTGATCGTCGGTCTACCACTGGTTTCCTTTTTCTACTTGGTGACTCTCTTATCTCTTGGCAAAGCAAAAAGTAGATTGTTGTTGCTCGCTCTAGCACTAAGGCTGAGTATCGGGCCCTTACTAAGATTACTTCTGAGCTTCTTTGGCTTTTCCAAGACATGGGTGTTCCTCAGCCCTCGAGCACTCCGCTTTATTGTGACAATCATAGTGCTATCCAGATCGCTCACAACGATGTCTTTCATGAACGCACCAAACACATTGAGATCGACTTTCATTTTGTGTGTCATCATCTATAGGAAGGGACACTTCGCCTCTTGTCAGTTCCTTCGGTTGATCAGTTGGCTGATATCTTCACGAAGGCTCATCCACCTAGTCGCCATCATGCTTTAGTTTGCAAACTCCAGTTGACATCTTCGATACCACATTGAGTTTGAAAGGGGATGTTAGCATATCTCCTAATTAAGTTAATTGACCACTCTCCATGATTTAGGCAAATCTCCATGATTTGTGTAATTACTGAGTTACCTTTGTGAGCTTGCCTCATTCACTTATAAAAGGATGACCCTTGTATAGTTTAATATACACAAAAAGAATAATATAGCTTTCTTTGTTTTAACACCACTCTTAAGCCACTTTATGAGTGATTGCTTTGATAAATATTTTTTCATTGTTTAAATTTTAAAAAGTGTAGATTTTTGTTGGGAGAATCATAAACCTATCTTGAAGTTTGTGTTCAAAGAGTTGGAGAACATTCGAAAGTCACATCATAAATATATGACTCTACGAAAGTTTGAAAATTTTGTAAAAAACCTTGAAAGCTTTGAGAAAACTTGTGTGAATTCATTTATGAAATAAGAAACTCGATTTTTATGAAAAAAAAAGTAATAATAATGAAAACCTTCAACAAAACAATAATCAAACTCAACTAACTACACGTTGATGAGTATAGAGATTCAAAACACTAAACATTCTAGATAAAATTATGAAAAAGTGTAAAAATATGCATTCTCGAGATTTGGTAGTCGACCACTTGTGGGGAAGGGTTGATCACCTTGTACCCCAACGACTACATTTTCAAAGATGACTAGGGGCGGTCGATTGCCTGAATGAACTGGTTAATCATTTGTTGGTTTAATTCAAATAAATATGTACTCTTTTCATTTTTAAACATGCTTTTCTTTATGACATTAAAATTGAAACATCCTAACATTTCTAATATTCAATTATTAACATGAAATCATGACAAAAACCTAACATATCTAACATCAACATTTATAAAGCTTCAATATGCCTCATCAATCGTCATACAAAAACACATGAAACAAGTGCAAATAAATGAAGAGAAGGGTTAGGCATTGACTTTGTTGAAGAATTTATTTTTTTAGATCAAGTGGAGGACCCTCTTTTTTGAATTCATACTCCAAATGCCCCCCAAAAAAATGACGAAATGTAGTTGTCTCTCTCTCTCTATTTTTTTTTTTCCTCAATCATAGTAGCAATTTGATCCCACTAAAACTCTCAGAAAACCCTCCTTGTCCCTACTTGGAAATTCCTCTTCCTTTCTCTCAAGAGGTTCTTTTATAGACCCCCAATGAAATGAAGGGAAAGACTCAATTGAATTTGAACTTTGAAAATTTAAATTCAAAATTAATTATCGTTAACTACTAACCACCAACTGTCATTGTAATTGCTTAACATATGACGTCATTGGAACATGACATGCCTAAATTTCTCAACCAATTACAAGAGGCAACACAAAATTTCAAATTTTGCTAGGATCAATTGACCGCCATAAGTATTTAGTTGACCACCTCATGCTATTTTTTTTCATCTTTGCATTTTTACCTTAATTTTAATATGTTTAGCTTAGTCTTCATTTATTTGAGTAAAAAATGACTATCGACACCCATCACACTCCCTTGAAATTTTAATTTTTGGTAAGTTATACCTTTGTACACTTGTCTTTTCACAAATATCAAAAAGAGATTTGTATCTTTTTGGCATACTTTCAAGGACATTCATAGAATTTTCAAAACCTTAAAGGAATATTCTTTTTTTCTAACCTCAGAGGAGGTTTATGGAGTTTTTGAAACCTAAAAGGGAGGTTCGCCTGTTTTTATTAAATATCAAGAAAGGTTAGTGTCTTTTACCCAAAATTTTAATCAATACATATAAACTTTTCATTATTTTTTATTTTGTAAAAAATCTCAGTATATAATTTCTTCCAATGAAAACATTAATAAATTTATTGATAATTTTAAATTGTCATTTATCACCTAAAATCATTATAATTATTTTATTTACTTATAATTAATTGATGAGTTTTTTAAATAGAAAATAAATTTAGAATTTATTATTTGAGGGTACTTTCAAGAGGTCTATAATTTAGTTTCTAAAATTTCTATTTTAGGAGTTATATTTTTGTTTATGTAAATGATTTAGAACTTCAAAATAAATTTAGAAGATATACCTTTTATTTAGTATTTATAATGCCATTATGTTTATTTTATTTCCATTAAACTGAATTTTTAAGTTTAAATATCAACCTACTTATAATAAATTTTTTAAATGTAATTTTTTTTTTCTTGAATTTAACATTACTGTGAAATGCTTTGTCATACTTCCAAAAATAATAATATTTTTCATCTACAAATGATTCATATTATTTTCAAACTTTCATATCCATATCATTATTTACACACACACACACACACATACTACTATTTTTCTAACCTAATAAAGTTTCCTTTTTTAGGTTTACATTTAACTTATGAAAAATAGATTTTATAGATACAACTATATCTAATTTGGGTTTAATTTAATTTTTCTTTTACTTTTAGGTGACATTTGTTTGATTTAAATGACTTTTAAATAGTTATGAATTTTTTTAAAAATTCTTCTAATAGAATTAAATATAGAAATATGTCTGATTCATAACTAAAGGTTTATTTTTTGATTTTATTCCTTATTAAAATGAAAATACAAAAATTTAATGCCCAAGTGATTATTTATGTTAAATTTAAAACTTTAACTTATATAATTGCTTGTTAATTTTATCGAATATTTATGCTCCTAAGTATTAAGAAGGTTAAAATTGAAAAATAAATCATACTCAAACATTATATATCAAGCAGTTAAAATAATATAAATTTTAGATCTAGTGACCAATTCAAGTTCAATTCAGAGTTGTTTCAAAAAAGAATATTTTAATTCAATATTTAGCATTTAACACTTAATTTTATCAAATGTCCCCTTAAAATATATGTACTCTTAGTTTATTTTATTTTTTAACCAAAGAAAAGTTTTTTCTTTTATGTGAAAATAATAATTTCTATGCAAAACAAAATGAAAATTTTTTATTTAGTTTAGGTTAAATTTTTACTTTCTATATATAATACGAAAATTCACTTTTTTTTAGAAATATTTAATCTTACTTTTTTAAAAAATAAGAATATATTTTACATACAAATGATTTATACCACTCATATTTCTATATATGGTATAAAAATTGTTTATTTTGGAATGTTTGGTCCCACTTTAAAAGATTAAGATGCTTTTGCATGCAAATTAATTTACAATACTCATATATCTATAAATAATATACGAATTTACCTTTTTGAAGAATTTACTTTTTTCACAAAATGATTTAAACTAAATTCATGAGGAAATTCATTATTTCTCATATTTCGATTCATTTCATTTTAGCAACTACCTCCTTTAGCTTAATTGGTTTGCTTCCAAATATATATATGATTTTCTTCCAAAATTAAAAGATATTAATGATGTGTTTATTAAGCTATTTAAGAAAGTTATGTTATCATTAGTTTTACTTTCACATATATCCAATCATTTATACGTATATAAAGACATCATGCTATGTTAGTAGTTGACTAGAGTGATTGATCCATTAATTTTGAGTTAATTACTTGTTTGATTTTACATAATCTTAGATAATGCATTGTTATTGTTATATGTGAAGCAAGATGGCTAGAACTTGTCCCCACGGGTATGATGTGGTGGAAAGGCATCAGCATGTAAGAAAGAACATCGAGGATTCATTTCTAGGTAGATATACTCACGGAACCAGCGGGTACCATGGATAGTGAGAGTTTATTTTATGAGCTAGCAAGGACCGTTGATGGTGAGAGTTTTCTGTGAGCTAACAGAGACCGGGGATGGTAATGAAAATGTGTCCCGAGGGTCAGATTGACCAAATGTCTAACTGATGCATGAAAGTTGTGTCTGCATCCAGACTTTGCTTTAATTAGCGAGACTTGGGGGCGAAGGATACTGATCCGTAAGTTTGGTGCCGCATCAGGGGATTCAAAGGCTCATTGATGGCTGAAGTTCCTATGTAAAAAAAAATAAAAAATAAAGATGGCTAGAACTTGCTTACATACTTCACTTGGCCTTTAATTTTATTGCAATTTAATGCTTATGCATATCTTTATTTATTGGAGACAAAAATTAAGATCCTAATTTAATTTTTTTTATTATGAGGTCAGCAATTCCCAAATGGTGAGAGTTTAAATTAGTTCGAGATGATGTGGCTGTATATCTCATCTTCATTTGTTTCTAATCTAAGGTATATCACCTCTTTTTCAATGAGGCCCATTTACCATTTAATTTTTTTAAACGAGTAAATGGATTTTTTATTTAATTATTTAATAGATATTGAATTTATTCCCCATTCTTTGATGATCAGCATCTGATTTATTGTATGATTTGGGTCTTAAGAAACTTTTAAAGGTTTTTTTTATTAATTAATTTGATTTTTTGTTTAATTATTTAACTAATATTATTTTATTGTCTATTCTTTCACATCGCATCCTAAAGCACCGTCGTAATTTGGTTAATACGATTATTTGATTTAATTTTTGCAATTCTTTGCTTTTATCAATTAAATGTCTTGACTGGTGTTGGTGCGGCTTAAAATACGATCCATTAAATTTTTTGTGGTTCCATTTAGAACTTGAAAAATACCAAAAAAAGGAAAGAAAAATATAAAGTAATTCACATTTTTATATTTGGTTGTCAAGCAAAATGAAAAAATAAAATAAAAAAAACATCAAATCTATGAACAATATTTTGATTCTATTTATTATTAACATTTAACTTTTTTATATTTTTAATCATATTAAAATAAATTTTTATTTTTAATAGTATTTTATATATAAAGAAAATACAATGGAAAATGAGATTCCTCCTCCTTTTCCTTTCCTTTCCTTTTCTTTCTCCAACAATCTTTGATCCAAACATACCCTTAGTTAATTGTAGGTACAAAATTATTTTTGTTTTGGAATAATCTATTATTTTTTATAGGTCTAACTATAGTTTTGTTAGTTTACTACATGCCATTGCTATTATTATTTTTATTTAAAAAATTATTATAAGTATGACTATCGATAAGTGTCTCCTTAAGAACAACTAATCCCATGCCCTTCCCCTAAAACTTTTCCACCCTAACTCCAAATTAAGAAATTGAACTTAGGTGCCTCTTTTTAAGAATCAAGAGATGAATCACAAAAGTCATCTTATATTCCATTAATAACATACATTTTTATTTTAATCGCACATTCATTTTAATGATTTATGAATTTATTATATTTTTTTTCAATGATATAATTATTATTTGTTTTTGCATAATTTTTATTTTGCTCCATTAGGCTTGTCATTATTTTTTAACTTTTTAAAGAGGGTTCTATAGCATCATACTTCTTTGATTCTAAGAAGTAGAGTTAGAGACCGAAGAGTTCACATAACCATTGAACCTACTCAAATTGCTTACATAGAAGTGGTTTCAAAAGTGTTGAGCTGAACAGTGATTTATAATTTTATCTGCATTGATTTCATGTATTAAGAAGTTAAGATTTCTTTTAAAAAAACAAATTTAGCCATTAGCAATTTAATTTTATTAGTTTTGCTTGTCATACTTGTTTTTAATTTGGACGAACTTGAACAAAGCATTTCCTTCGCATTAGCTTTGACAGCAAACCCAATGACTTCTCCCATTAAATTTTAATTAATCTAATTTTTGTTGATCTTGCTTATATTATTTAAACTTTGAATCTTACTCGTACTCTTCACATTATTTGTTTTCTTAAAAAGAAAAAAAAAAAATTAATCACCAACTTGAACTAATCCACTAGAGTACTACAAATCCATCAAAATTAATTTAAATTACATCCATTAAAATTCAACTTTGGTGTAGATTTTTTTTTTTCAAATCAACTTAATTGAATCCAAAAAAGAAAAGTGGGGCGTGGGTATGTTTTTCCTTTCCTTTCCCATTCCCTTTCCCCCAAAAAACCACCTCATATCCCGTCGTTTCCGTTATTTTCCTACCATCCAAACAGGCGCTTCTCCTAATTATGAAGCACGACCGTTTGCTTTGGCCGACAGACAGCGGCGCCACTCTATAGCCTTCTCTGCTAAGTGGTCGCTCGCAAGAAGCCTGCTTCCCCTAGCTAGATCCCTCCCTACTCCCTACTCCCTATTCTTTCAGACCCCAACTTCCTACGCAGATCAATTCTAGCCCAAATTCTCTACGGGTCTTCTATTTCTATATCTATTTTAGTATTTTCCGGGTAGAAAATTTTCATTTTCTGGGATTTGATTTTTGGTTTTCGGGCCCTCATCTATCAAGTTCGCGGTTCCGGCTGGCGGTTGTGGAAATTTGGGAAATCTCTCAGATCTCTCTAGCGAGGTTGGGGGGTGAATTTTTTTCCCCCTTCTTTTACATTTGTGTTTTTCTGATTACCATATTTTGGGAATGATTCTGAGAAAATGTTTTATATGCGTTTGAAGTGGGCGTCGCTGTAGATTTAGCTTGGTTTGTGGGACCAGTTGAAGAAGGAGAATGAGACGAAGAGCTCCGGATTTCCGCCGGCCGCCCAGGCGGAGAGTTTCGAACGTTTTCTGGTTGACTCTATGTGGCTTCGTGGTTTTTCTCTTCATCGTTCTATTTAGCCGAGAAAGCCAGCCGGTGTCAAGGCCGGCGTTAACTAAGGTAAGGATCTGGTCTTTTGAGTTTTCATTCAATTGGAAATGTAGGGATCCTGAATTTCAAATTTGTTTGGATTTTTTTTGAATTTCTGATTTTCATTATTCGGGAGTACTTGTTTGCACGAAATAGCATATTTGGCGTAGTTGGGGCGAGTTTTTCATTTTCTTGGAAATCAAACCAAATGTAAAAAATAAGATCTAATGCTTTCGTTCTGTTTTCCCTTAAGCTTTTCGTGGCATCCAAAAGGGGTGGTTTAGTTTTGCATCTTTTATTTGTGTGGAAGTTAAGCATGATGTTGATGTTTGTCAATGTCAACACGGTGCTTTATCTAGAAGTACTTGTGTTTCCTTCTCATAATTAACTTAGGCAATACTTTAGCCTTAGCTTATACATGGTTAGTGGATTTTGGGATGTTTTGGTATTTGAACCAAAAAAATAGTTAAGATAAAAAGGTTTCTCTAAGATTTTGAACCCACCAATGGCTGGATATTGTGTTAATATTGGGATGCATTTAAAGTCTTGAGGGAAACATACTATTTGGTTATTGCATCTGAGCATCTTGTGCGGGTTCAAGTGCTAACATGACATTCAATAGTTGATGAGCCACGAATCTTAGGGTGGAGGAACAGTGCAATAAGCTGGCATTTGGCACTATAAGACTTAAAATGCTGTCAATCTGTTGAGGAATTTATTATGTACATGTCCAACTAGGTGGAATTGCTCTTATGAGTGTTGAAGGTTGCTAATTTAGAAGGTAAATGTTTATGTTTTAGGGTGTACAGTCCTGAACTCATTGTGTTGTATGTACAAAACTTGAATTTGTCGAGGGAATATTGATACTAGAATTCCAAAAGTTACTAAGTAAATATTAAACACACATGTGATTTGTTTTTCTTTTTAGAACACATTATCATTTATTATAGGAGGATTGTTGGTATTGATAATTTCTTGAATAATTTATAGATGTTTTGAGAATGAATTTGTTTGTTTTGTAATCCAATTCTATGAAGTCTAATTGATTTAGCCTTTAACGACTCATTGTACGAAATTCCAAAAATAAATCAAAATTATAGATTTGCTTCTCTATGGCCTCTGAAACTTTTTTTGAAACAATTTTTGATTTCTTACTCCTTGTTGAGACTAAAATAATGGTGAAAATGCAAACATATTGCCCAATTCCACTCAAAATACTCTAAAAAATGTCTGAAAACTATAATAGTGATGAAAATATGTAGTTACAAGCAATAAGCTGATCCCCACAAGAACCTGTCAAATATTTTGTAGTGGGGGAGCGCCACGAGCCGAGCTTGTTCAGGGCATTATGCTTACCCGTGACCGCTTGTCTCGTACGCTTAGCATCGGTTTTCATAATGTAAATACTAGTGTAGGGTTATTTTTCAGAGATAGTTTTCCCCTAGGCTAAAAAGGGGAGTATGAGTCCTCGATCATATTGTTGTTTCCTAGTACCAGAGTGAGAATAGCATAGAAAGCTCTTTAGGAGAGGGTGAGTGTTCATTAACTTGTAAAACTTACTAGTTATTGTAAACGTGTTTAGCCTATTAACCTTCCTTGCTAGACACATTTTTAATGGAGGTGTTGATAATGAATTACGTTGCTTCAATGTTTATTGTTTGCGTGCCATTGCTCTTATGAGTTGCTTATTACTTCTGCTTATATTTTTTGGATTACAATGGAAGTTTTTTGTTGGTGAATTATGGTAAACGCAAGGCTGGTTTGTTAAACAAGAGTGTTTTCGCTAGTGCCGCACAATCCTTTAACAAAGTTGTGAAATATGCGGCCCATGATACTTGGTAACTTTTCTATGACCTTTGGGCTCTGCAATACAATATTTTGTTTCAAACATTTTAGATAGACCAAACAAAATGGTTGCTAGGGGTCAAAGCCCACATTGAGGAACCTTGAAATTTGGTGATTTTTGCATTATAACTTTGAAATGTTGTCTATCTGTTGAGAAGTATTTTGTTTTTGTGTTGGAATTATATGTAAATTTAGAATCTATGAGTCTGTGGGTCGAATGTGTATGTACCTATCTACTTGGTGGAACTGCTTTTTGTAGTGTCATAAAATTTGTGAATTTTCTTTATAAAGCTTGAGATGCTGCCTATCCATTAAGGAATATTTTGATTTTGTGTTGGAAATATATGAAAATTTAGAATCTACAAGCTGTGGGCACTCACTCCATGCGTGCACCACTGCTTTTTCTAAAATTTTATATTTATTTTGAGGAAGTGATCGTAAAAAATGAGTAGGAGTTGAAGGGTATTTAATTTTGATAAGAAGAGTAGTTATGTTAATTATTTGAGCATTATGCTATAATTATGGAATGTTATAGGGGGCATTTTGGAACAATTATGGGTAGTTATGCGTATAAACTTGACATTTGTGAAAAATGACACCAAAGGGGAATCCCCTTTATAGTTTAGAGAAATAAAATACGAAAGCACCCCAATGTGAAAACACACCCTTTCTTTTGTCTTTTTATAAGCAGTATAGATGAGTCAGTGGGTCAGTATATACCCACCCAATTAGGTGGAATTGTTTCAAGAGTGCTGAAGGTAGCCAATTTAGATGGTGAATGCTTATATTTTAGGGTTCAGGGTCTTCAATTCATCTTACTCATCATATAGTAAGTACAACCCTGTGAATTTGGCATGGGAATAAGCCCATGGTTGGCAGCACTCAAAAAATGTGTATAACATTTATCACTTAAATGTGTTTGTAGTTTTAAAGTACTTAAGAAAACTTTGGATTTCTATAAGCAATGCAAGACTTATGATAATTTTTTATACAAGTATTAATGATACTAGATGGTGGCGAACTTGTAGTTTTGGCCAACAATGTTCAATTTTGTCAAACTCTTGATATAACATTAAATTAAAATATATCAATTATATTTTAATAAATTATATGATTAAATATTATCGATAGATATATTTAATAAATCATAAGAATATACTTATATTAATAAATTTAGTATATAATTTAGTTATTATTATTTATGTATTAATAATATTTATGAATTTGATAAAAAATATTTATCTATAAAATTTAATATATTAAATATATATTTATATACAATTATTTTTTGTATTTTTTAAAATTTTTAAATATTATTTTTATAATTTTAAAATGTAATTTAATATATTATTCTAGATAAAAATTTCTAGGAATATATTTATTAAATTGTAAAAATTATGAATTATATTTTAATAAATTTAGTATGATTCATATATATTTAATAAAATTAATAACATATTATTATAACTAAATTTATAGGATAAAATAATTTATGCTTAATTGTTATCTCTTATAATTTTAATTTATTTATTTGTAATTTTGTATGCATGTATATGGACTAGTACAATTATTAAAGGATGAAATATGTGTAAGTTTATATGAAAATTCACTACTTTTTATGGGTTTGTAGTTAAATACTACTTATTTTACAAGTACTTATAATCCATACATATTTTTTGATACAACCAAATGGTGCTTACGACTTTTGGAACTTGTCCAGTTAGCACTTATTATCACTTGTCAAATTCAGCACTTTCTCTAGTTCAACACTTTTTAATTAAGTGGTTCAAAATGATACAATGATGCTAGAATTTTGGCTGTCAATGAACTGTTCCAGTTGTTGCAAATATTACACACATTGATTTTTAAAGAATAAGAGATGAGGATGTGTTGTCATTATTAATTTATTGTTACCTAAACAATTTATAAATGTTTAAAGAATTTAAAAAATGGAATTTTTAAAAGGATTCACAATACAAGATTTCAAAGGAAGTCATAAAAAAGTGAGTCTTTTTATTATAAGTATATATATTTTATTTTTTATTAGAATCTAGGGATTTGAATCATTTAATGCTTCCCCTCTACGCTTGACTTTCTATGTTCTTCCAATTAACTAGAAGAGCTTGCCTAAGATTTTACTTGTGTGTGTGTGTGCGCGCGCGCGTGTGTGTGGGAGAGAGAGAGAGAGAGAGATTATAATGTGATGAAAATTGTATATGCTTGCCTGAGATTTTACATTTGTGTGTGTGTGTGTGCGCGTGAGAGAGAGAGAGAGAGAGAGAGATTATAATGTGATGAAAATTGTATATGGATGTAATCATTTAGAAAGAAGTCACTCATGCAAAAGTTTATGTGATTCCATCAAAAATGGAAGAAGGAATAGAAATTCCCATGGTGAATTTTGGGAACAGTTATTCCTTGGGTTATGATGAAAAGTTTTGCATTGTTATTTGCTTTATGGTAATTAATGTAAAATATCAAATTTCTCCATTCTTACTTATTCTTAGGCATAAGCATTCTGCAAACGAACCTTATTCAAGGTTAATATCATTAATTTATTATTATCATTGCTCAGATCTCTATGGTCCCCGATACATAGATGCATATACAATCGAACTACGCATGTATTTGTATATATACAAGTGCAAACATACACGGGCACAGCCATGTCAAAACTTGTGCTCGTGGCTTTGGAACATAGGGAGAAGCTCAATAAAGTCAGCATTTGTTTGTGAGCAATGTGATGTCTAGATATTGAGTAATTCCTAGATAATATGACCATACGAATCTTGTCGAAGACTGCTCTCTTAGAAAATTTAATCTCATTGAATAGGAAAGCTGACTAGCATGCCAGTGAAGCTTATAAGGAGTAATCAACACGTGATTCCACAATCTGAACAAAGTTGTAATGAACTAATTTAGTATGAAAAGTACCTATGACTGCAGAACAGACGCTGCTGTCCAAAGGGGTGCTTAGACACTTCAATTAAGAGTTAAATGAGGTTGCTATTGGATCACCCCCGGCTTTTCTTTAAAAAGCCTAATGGATCACCCTTGCCCTCCTCTTGAAGACTAAAGCAACCATTATAGCTTAAATCTGGAGTAGAACGTTACCTAATTTGGTTGGACTATACAAGCAATAATCTGCTGGAGCCTTGTGTTATCTTCTCGAATAAAAATTCATTCTTAATTGCCTTTGTGCTTGGGAACTCCTCTCTTGATGGTGACAGTATGTTGAGCCTCTTTGTCTATGCTTCTTGTTAAGGAATTCAAAGAGAAGAAATCAGAGCATATATTGAAGTTTTTCTATTTTTTTTTTTTTCTTTTTTTCTGATTTAGCTGGTTAGTGATTTTTTTCATTGGAATTGAATTGAAAGGATTATATGAGGCTTAGGAGTGTCGTAAAATCCTAATTTTGATGCTGACAAACTGTGTTGTGTGTATGATTAAGATGTTATTTGTAACAAGTCATTTTGTTGGTTGGTTAATTGGTTACATTTTGTCCATGAAATGGGTTGGATTGGTATTAGTCTTGATACGAGAAAAATCACTCTATTAGATCTAATGTACATAATTGATCTAATAAATACTTTGTGTTAGAATTGAGAAATTCTATGGCTTGAATATTTAGTATTCTCTTATTTATTACTTGTGTCTACTATTTGGGCAGAATACCGTCTTACTAAGAAACTGAAAGAAACTTCAGAAATGGAAGGGAGGAAAGTGAGGAAGAAACCATGTAGAAATAGAAACAATTTCCAAAATGAAGGAGACGAAAGATGAATAAGATTCTTTTAGGGGACGTTTGGCTCAGGTTATCCTAAATGCCCTCCCATTGGAATCACTTGGCATCTTATACCTGAAAATAGGATTACTATCTCACATGAATTTTTTGTTTGATTCATTTATCGGATTCCTAGAAATATAAGATTATTTTTGTTTGAATTGCTTGTCAAGATTCCAAGGAATATAAGATTACATTGTTTCACATAACATGGGTATTCTAACAATACACTTTTGTATTGTGCATACGTTTATATAAGAATAATAATTGTAAAAAATATTTAAGAATAAATAAATAATAGCAATAATTTTAAAAAATAATTTTTATGATAATAATCATAACATCGAGAACAAACAATAACAAGTTTTAGTGATACTTTTTCTTACAATAATGATAGTCAATATATTGAAAACTAATGATGGGTTCGGGTTGAAGGGAACAACCTTTCTATGTAGAAGTATGGGTAAGGATGCGTACACTGTGATGATCCCCCTACCCTTGCAAAGCAGGGAACCTTGTGGCCTGGGGATGCACTTTTAATATTAATAATAATAGTGAAAAAGAGGGCTATTTTGTTTAGGATCAATAAATGTTAAGAATATTTTAAGATGTGTGTTTTGATTTTTGAATACTCATATTTTGGTGCATCTTGTACTGTGAGGGAAATCAAGATGCCTGCCACATAGGATTTCTGTGGGTTCCCCAACATGGACATGCTACCTTTCAAAGATCACATTCCCAGGAATCTTGCTGATAACCTGATCCAAATACGTCGTAAGTTAATGTGCACGCATTATCAAAGAAAAACAATGGGTAGTTTGTTTCTCCATTGACAAGTGGTTGCTATAAGTGAATGCCTTGTGAAGTCATGCAAAACCTGGGATTTTTGTCACCCTTTTTAGTTGCACTTCAGTAGTTGAGATCTTTATTCCATGTTACTGCATTTTGAGACTAAAGTGCTACCATGCTGCACATTGATGAGATTATTTTTGAATTTGCAAATGTCCTTTTCAGTCTTTACTATTCATTTTTTTCTGTACATTAAGATTCAACCCCCCTTCCTATTCATACTATCAGTCAGTGAGAGTGTGCATAGGAGCTGAGCCAAAGGTGCCTGGTTGAAAGTCTTGAATCCACTCTTAATGGTATTATCCACAGATTGAGTGAAAGTGGGAATTTGGTAAGATTATAGAATGCCTGCTTTTGGTTCTTTGATGAGGAAAACAATCCAATCATTTTGATGGGTGTTTAATTTTGGAGGAGCCTTTCTTGTGGAATTGAATCCTCAAATTGACAAATTCTATCTTTTGTTTGTTTATATATTGTTACTTCTTTCAATGCCACTCAAATTCTGAGTCAAATGAACAAATGAAGTGGAATTATGTCTCAGATACTGTAACACATTCCTAGACTTGGAATCAAGTTAACAAATTTACGTATGTTGTGCTTGAGAATCTGGAATAAGAAATTCAAATTTTAATTTTGAGATCTGCCCAACTTTTTGGGGCAGTTATCAGGCACCATTTCTTAGCACCTGAAAGTTAATAAATATGCTTTATACCTTGTGTTTGGGGGAGGCTTTGGATTTGGATTTGTGTGGATTTTGACAAATACATTTTGTACAAATCCACACAAATCCAAATCCAAGGCCCAAAATCCATGCTCCCAACCACAACATCCAGGTATTTATTCAAAATTTTGATTTTCTTTTTAACTGTTGTGCACCATCCATGGTTAGTCTGGAATGATCATTAGCTGGATGAATTCAGGCTAGAGGTTTATGTTCTACATGATGTCATGTAGCCAGTAATCTTTATAATGTTATTTGGAACAAGCATTATTCTGGTACATGGGATGGGTTGGTATGGTTATTGTGACTACCAAGCCAAATTTTAAATGCCAGAAATAACTTCCTTTTCATTCCATGACATAATTATTTTAAGGAGAGTGAACAATATCTTTGAATACACAAGTATTTGTTCAAGAAATCCATTAGGTAGAAATTAAGTGCGTGAGAGCATTGCAGTAATATTTTCTGGAAATTAGCATTGCTCTTGTAGTAGTCACTTCTTTTCTTTTTTAATTTTTTTTTTTTAGGAAGGGGGTGTATAAATAAGATTTTATGATGTTTATTTTGATTATGTATCAGAATGAATTAATATGAAAAAGGATTTCATATCAGAGGACAAAAGCAAGAACAAAATGTGTTGGTTGCTAACTGTAATTTGTTGGAATGGAAATGTGTTGCTTTTCAACTTTTGTTTAAAATCATGGGTCCCTGAATTTTTTAAAATCCCTTTGTCTAAATTAAAAATGGCTTCTTACTGATGTTTCATGTTGCAGAGATCTTACAGACATGACAAAATCATGGAAGGTCTGAACATTACTGAGGAAATGCTGAGCCCCAACTCAGTCACAAGACAAATTAGCGATCAAATTTTTCTAGCTAAAGCTTTTGTTGTGATTGCCAAAGAAAGCAACAACCTCCAATTTGCATGGGAGTTGAGTGCACAGATCCGCAACTCACAGATTCTCCTTTCAAATGCTGCAATTAGGCGAACTCCCCTGACAACAAGTGAATCAGAAACTGCTGTCCGTGATATGGCGCTTCTGCTGTTTCAAGCCCAACAATTTCATTATGACAGTGCAACCATGATCATGAGACTGAAAGCCAAAATCCAGTCTCTTGAAGAACAGATGAATACTGTGAGTGAGAAAAGTTCGAAGTATGGACAAATAGCAGCAGAAGAGGTGCCAAAAAGTCTGTACTGTCTTGGTGTTAGGTTAACTACTGAATGGTTTGGTAACCCAAATTTACAATGGAGCAAAGAGAGAAAGCAAAAAGCCATGAAGCAAATAGATAACAGTCTCTTTCATTTCTGTGTTTTCTCTGACAACATCCTTGCAACTTCAGTCGTGGTCAATTCAACTGCTATGAATTCCAAACATCCTGAAAGGATTGTGTTCCACCTTGTAACTGATGAGGTTAACTATGCTGCAATGAAAGCCTGGTTTTCTATGAACAGTTTCCAGGGAGTGACTGTTGATGTTCAAAAGATTGAAGACTTTAACTGGCTAAATGCTAGTTATGTCCCAGTTCTTAAGCAGCTTCAAGACTCCGAGACTCAGAATTACTATTTCTCTGGCAACAGTGATAATGGCCGTACACCGATCAAGTTCAGGAATCCCAAGTATTTATCTATGCTTAACCATCTTAGGTTCTATATTCCCGAAGTTTATCCAGCGCTGAAGAAAGTAGTATTTCTCGATGATGACGTTGTGGTTCAGAGGGATCTGTCAGCTTTATTCTCCACTGATTTGAATGGCAATGTTATAGGAGCAGTGGAGACATGCATGGAGACATTTCACAGATACCATAAATACTTGAATTACTCTCATCCCCTTATACGAGCACACTTTGATCCTGATGCATGTGGGTGGGCATTTGGGATGAATATTTTTGATTTGGTTGAATGGAGAAAGAGGAACGTAACTGGAATCTATCACTATTGGCAAGAAAAGAATGTGGACCGGACTTTGTGGAAGCTAGGGACATTACCACCTGGTCTATTGACTTTCTATGGGTTGACACAGCCACTGGATCCTGCGTGGCATGTATTGGGGTTGGGCTACACAAATGTTGATCCTCGATTGATAGAGAAGGGGGCTGTGCTGCACTATAATGGGAACTCAAAGCCTTGGTTGAAGATTGGCATGGAGAAGTACAAACCACTTTGGGACAAGTATGTTGATTATAGCCATCCTATGTTGCAGCAGTGCAATGTTCATTGATTTTAGGCACAGATTTATCAATTTTTTTTTTTTATCTGGACAGATTAGTGCATAGAACTCAGATTTTTTATAATATCAGGAACATCTGTACAATATTTTTGAGATCAAGCAACACTGGGTGTAGGACACGTTTTAGGGCGTATTTAATTATGTTCTTTCCATTTGCGGTTTAGATTCTTCTTCACTAATAATTTCTTTCAAAAGGTATTACTGTTCTTTTGTTCCATTATTTTATATAAAACTTTCACTAATTCATTTGGTTTCTTCCCTGTTTGATATGCGCCTTTGACTTCCTCCAATATTGAAAAAAAAGCACATCGTCAAGTAGGGAAGAATGGTTTCTGCTGATTAGACATCTCCCTGGGGGTCATATGGTTTCTGCTGGATAGGGCTTTCGAGTATCCAGCTTTGCCTAGGTCAACTCGATCCAATTCTGAGATCTTTTGCACTTTTTTTCTTCGATGCAGCTTTTCAGCTAGGTACATCAATAATGAAACGAAAATATGTGTGCCATTTCCAAAGACCAGATGCCTGTAGTTCAATTACGAGATTTTTTTTTTCGGAAAGGTCAACGAGGATGAACATTAACATTGCTACAGCAATGCAGCTTGCTCTGCCTGTGCAGGATTCTCAAATTTCCTTGGTCTTTGTGTTGCATTCGAACATTTTGAAAGCCCAGGAGACTTTATAGATAGGTGAAACTTCGTAAGGACCCTAGATTGGGAAAAAAAAAAAAAAAAAAATTGCAGTTTTACTTCTAAACAAAATGATTCAGTTTTTTAAACAATTTTGGTTTATAACCATATTTCATTCCCACATTTTATTGCTATACTTTCCAACATCTATACCATATATCATATATATACAACAACAAAATCCTTTGGAATATTCATTCTATAAAAGACTCTCTCTGGTCCAAATGGGTTAATCAAATTTACTTGAAAGGTTCAAGTCTTTGGGAAGGTCGGGGCAAAACATGACGACTCCCCACTATTCAAAAAGCTTATTGAAATTAAGAATCAGATTTTGTTAAGATGTGCCAACCATTTGGATGCAGTGCTTCAACTTTTTTGAGGAATGGGATCTTGACCACACCAACTCAAACATTTGTTATAACTTCTGGAGAGCTAAAGGAACTATGGTATCTTGGTCCAAGGAGGTATGGAAGAGTGGAAGTACCCCTAAACATGCTTTCACTCTATGGTTGGGAATTAAAGGGAAACTGCCTACATGTGATAGACTCATTGGTTTTGATGGGGATCTGAACTGTACCTTTTGCTGCCAGGAGCATGAATCTATTAATCATATATTCTTCAATTGCAGATTTTCCTCCTTGGTTTGGAACACAATTTGAGGATGGCTGGGGCTCAACAGGGTTATGTTAACACTAAGAGTTGTAGAGAAATGGCCGCGAAAAGAGGTCATGGGCACTGGGATACATTCGGTAGGCACGAGAGTTGACCTAGCCTCTACTGTTTATCTCATATGGAATGCCAAGAATAGAAAAAGATTTGAAGGTAAATCCATATTCCCAAAGGAGCTGATCGTGACTATTTAGAAACATATATATATATATATATACAGTGGTCTATGATAGATTTGGGCTACACAGTGTTGGATGAGTATAATCTCAATATGGATCTTGTTGTATGAGGTTTGGTTATTGTAATTGGCCAAAAGACCCCTTGGAATGCCCATGTTCTTTTGTAAACTTGATTGATGACTTATTACTTGCAATTTAGATAGGACTTGTATGTCTCCCCTATACCTAGGTATGTCCAAAGATCTATGTAAATGCTCATTTTGATCAATACTTTTACCCTTATGATTAAAAAAAAAACAAAAAACAAAAAAACAAAAAACGAAAAACAAAAAACAACAACAAAAAAATCAAGTCTTAAGTCTCACTAGATGAGGTTGACTATATGAATAATTTTTCGCCAATTTATGCGATCATGCATCATTTCTTTTGGAAGATTTAGGGATATTAAATCTTTAATCACCATATCTATATTGAAATTTGTTTTGCGAGTCTTCAAAACCAAAATCTTGCTCCTTCAATTGAAAATTGAGATGCTCTCTTTTACATGGGACTGCTCAAGCATTCTAAACCTTAGGACAACACTAAAAAGTACAATTAGAAAATATATATATATAAAATTAAACCCTAGGGAGTCATCTTCTATGTACAACTCTCCTTCTTGACCTTATTCATCAACTAAAACTCTCTTGCCATCACTCGTCATTGCCTATTCACCTATGACTCTCTCTCTCTCTCTCTCTCTCTCTCTCTCTCTCTCTCTCCATATATATATATATATATATTCATATTATAACTTGATAATTGTTGGTTCAGAAAGACACTCAAGAGGAGAAAGTGTGAATTTGGTGGTTTTAAAATTTATTTGTTCATTTAACCTTGAAGCAATTATCTATTTAACGACACAAATGATCTGTTTAGGAATTTATAGCAATACTAGTAAATGATTTTATACAACTCAAGCACAACGACATAGTAGTCACAAGATAAAAAGGTACTAGATTATGCAATTAATAGAAGGGAATAACATATGATTTATAGTGGTTCACTCACTAGAGCGATATACACTTCCAAGCCAACTAACTTGATTTTTTTCACTAAGTTTTGATACTTTATTACACAAGAGTATCTCTCAATCAAGACAACTGTTCAAAAGTTCACAAGTTATCTCAACTCACTGCAAAGAAACATTTCCCTTATCTCTCTTAAGCCTTCTTGGAACACACTCTGAAGAAAACTTCCCTAAACTCACTCTTGCCTTCTTCGATCGCTCTCGAGACAATCGTTTCCAAGTGAGGAGATTTTCATGAGGCCTATACAAAGGATGATGTCCCATGGAGGTCTCACTACTTCTCACCTCTCCTAATTCCTAATAGGTGAGAGTCTGGGTGTAGGACTTGTGCAGTGTTAGTATACAATGTGTGCAAGGAGCAAATGAATGAATGAATGTAGATTAACAAAGTAGAAAACAAGATAACTCTTCAAAATAAAGGAATAGCCGATCTAGAGAAAGAGAAAACACCTAAATGTATAGCAATAACACATATACAATAAAACATGCAATAATCATAGGGTATACACAGCTAACTATCAAATAAATCATACATTTATTCACAACAAGCATACATAAAAGGAAGGCAACATCTATAAGTAGCTCAACTCTCTAAGTATCCCCAATGGAGTCACCACGCTATCGATGCCAGATTCTATCTAGGGGTGCCGACGAAGAGGGGTTGGCAATCCCTAAACAAGAAAGAAAGAGGATGTTGGAATTGGTGTATTCCCAAGGAGGGGGGGGTGAATTGGGTATTAAAAATTTAGTCCTAGGTTTAATGTCTAGCAGCAGTATAACACAACCTAGGGTTTGTTTATGCAATTCCAAATGTGCTGATAAATATAATATATGAAAATTAAATCATGCGCAACATTCGTAGTCTAATGAAAATAACATACATGTGTAGTAACAAAATTGCGGAATAAAGTGTACACATGATATGTTATCAGGGCTCGGCCAATACTGCCTACGTCCCCGCCTCAGCTCGCAAGCCTGAGGATTCCACTATGGCTCACTTAACGGGTGGAGCTGACCTCAACATTTATACACTCTCCTTACGGGGCGAAGAATTCCCACTTCAGGCTACGCTTGGAATACAATAATCAATATAAAATTGCGTACAAATAAAGATGCTTCTAATACAAGCAGATTTGTGCCGATACACACAAGCAAAAATCAATGCACTTCCAAAAGATAAGAATTATAAGCTCAGTGCAAATATGTGAAATAACATTTTAGGTAATGTCAATAATCAATCAAGTGTGAGAGTGTATTATCAATCTATCTTTGAAACAATATATAAATATATATCAACCACAAATAGGGTTTTAAAGATTTCCAAAGATATAACAAAAATATCTCAAAATGATTTTTTCAAAGTTTAAGCACAAGAGATATTTTCAAAGCAAGCTTTGTTGGCCTTACAAGACTTAAAATCTTATTTTGATGATAACAAATCAGAGGAATTTAACATATTTGGTTAAGGGATGATGTGGCAGGACTCAAGAATGAGAATACAAGGTCAAGTGCTCACAAGGAACATTAAGAGCTTATACTTCAAAGAAAGATGATCAAATGAAGCTTAAAAAGTTAAGACATGGATTCAAAGATGATTTAATAAAACTTGAAGATCATGAGAGCATGGATGTTAAAGAGGACTTGTTAAAAGCTTAAAGTATGTTGAAGCTTGAAGACAAGATGGAGCTAAAGAAAGACAAGCATGAAGATTTAAGTGCTTAGAATGTCAAAAGTCTTAAGAAGTCTTCATGTAAGTACTTCGTATTTAAATATCTTGTGAAATATGTTGAACACTCTTCTAAGGGTTATTCATTGATTTAGAGACCATATTTAAAACTCTGAAAAATGTTTTATAAGAAATCAAAGCAAAAGAGCAAAAAGGACTTTTGAAAGCTGAAATGAAAATTTTGGTTTTGATCTGCCCAGACGATTGAGGAGCACCCTCAAAAGACTGAAGAATTAGTTCAGTCAACTGAAGAATTTTCTGGGGAAATCCTGAAGAGGCAGTACACGCTGAGAAGACTGAACCCTTACTTCAGTTGTCTGACCCTGTGTCTAGCTCAAATTTTTCAGTGTATTAAGGAACATCAGAAGACTGAACCCCATACTTCAGTCGTCTGAACATTGTTAACGGTTAGAAATTTTAAATGTTTTAAATTTCAAATAAAGGTTTCTTGTACCCCAAAATTTATGAAAATTTGGAAGATACTCCAAGTAATCTTGGGCAACACAAAATAATTTTTCTAAACCTATGAATACATGGTTTTGCAAATCAAATAAATCCAAGGAAAAAATAATTGAAAAATCTATTTGTAAGCTGAAAGCTATCTTGCCGCTCTCTCTTGCTCAAATCTTTGCTCAACTGAACTGTTGAATTTCTAAAGTGCTGAGCATTCTACTACTGAGTCCTAAGTTGCTAATTCTCATTTAGAAAGAACTTGATGAAATTCTTACTTGAGCTTCATTGTATTTCACTTTGATATTTAATATTGAAGTACATAGTGTTTGAAATTGTACTAATCTGTTCTTTGTGAGAGTATTATTGTACACATATATTGTTTCTTGTTTCTTGAAGATTCTAGGTTGTTGGATCGTTGACTGAGTATGGGGTATCACTTGGAGAGGCGTTGCTCTAGCCTATTGAAGAAGTGACCAAGTGTGGGGTATCACTTGGAGAGGCGTTGCTCTAGCCTACTTAAGGAGTGTTTGAGCATGGGATATCGCTTGTAAAATGTTTGCTCCACCTAGAAAGGAGTGGTATAGTGGAATCCTTTGGTGGTATTGGTCAAAGGCGAGGACGTAGGCTGGTGATAAGCCAAACCTCATAAAAATGTGGTATCACTCTTCTTCCTTACTCTCTTTAATTTTCAACATCTATATACTGTGTTGTGTGTGAATGCAAAGTGCAGGTGGTTGAAGTTAAGAACTGAGATTAACAAGAAGACTCTTAATAAAAGAAAGTACGTTTTGATTAAACATTTGTGGAAACCTAAAAAGGGAGTACGTTGTTTAATCGTTTGCAAAAATCTTTGTTAAGAGAAGTGCAAACAAGTTTTCTTTCAATACAAGGCTTGGAATAAAACTCATACATTTACAGATTACAAAAGCTGAAAGTGATGAAGAGCTACATAGTGGTTTGATATCTTTGATTAATTACTTTAAGTTGTTGATTGGTTGAATGTTTGTTTAAATATTGAGTTTTGGATTGCTTAAGTAACTAAGCTTTGCTATGTGATTGTTAAATTAACAAGTGGTTTAAGAATTATTGATAAGAATTAAAAGAAATTTTAATAACCCAATTCACCCCCCTCTTGGGACTACAACTCAACCTTCAATTGGTATCAAAGCGGGGTTGTAGCAAATCCTAACTAGTAGTTACATAAAGATCTATGGCACACCTAGGAGTAGCTCCCTTTGGAGAGGGTCAATGCTCAACTAGGCCTCCCATTTTTGTGGTTTAAATTACACATTTTGGAAACAACATATGAGAATATATATTCTGACCATGGATTGGAAAGCATGGAATGTTGTCACACATAGTGATTACATTCTTGCTAAAACCATAGATGGCAAGGAAATTCCCAAAGAATAAAAAGACTTGACCGACATTGATTACAAAATGATGCTAGTAAACTCTAGTGCCATGAATTTACTATATTGTGCCTTAGATGTTAATCAGTTTAATAGGGTCATGGCATGTAAGTCAGTCAAAGAAATTTGGGACAAATTAGAAGTAACCTATGGAAAAAACTATAGATGTTAGAGATAGTAGAATTGACATGCTCACAAGCGAGTATGAGGCTTTTAAAGTGAACCCGGATGAAACCATAACAAATATGTATATAAGGTTTACACATATTAAAAACTCCCTCAATGCCTTAGGAAAAACATACTCAACTTATGAAATGATCCGTAAAATCTTTAGAGGATTTCCTCCTATATGGGAACCTAGAGCCACAACTATAACGGAAGGAAGAAATCTTAAAAGCACCTCACTAGATGAACTCATAGGATCCCTTCTCACATATGAGATGTCTATGAATGAAAGAAGTGGAAAAACTAAAGCTCAAGAATCAATTGCTTTTAAAGTTTCAAACGAAAACTCTAGTGATGAAGATGAAGAAGAAATGGATGAAAATGAAATAGCTTTCATATCCAAGAAACTTGCCAAAATCCTTTGAAAGAAGAATAAATTTACAAGAAAAATTTGGAACTCAAAATCAGATGAAAAAGAAGAAAAGGAAATCAGTAAAAAGAAAGCAAAAGCTGAACCTCCAATATGCTATAATTGTAAGAAAATTGGACATGTAAAATCATATTGTCCAAAACTTATGAAAGATTCCAAAAAGGAAAAGAAAAGAGGCCATGAAAGCAACTACTTGGGATATTTGAGTACAAATAGGTCAGATAATGAATCAAGTGACCAAGAGCTTGCTTGCTATATGGCATGGGACGATGAGGAAAGCTCCTCATCCGAATCTTTTAATGATTCTTGCAATGACTCAGCAAAAGAATCCAATGATAAAAGTATGCCTTCTTATGAAGAACTTCAAAATGAACTATTCAAGGTGCATAAGATTTTAGTTAATGTTTCTAAAAGATAAACATCATTAAAAAACAAGAATGAAGGTGTAATGAAAGAGCTAGAATCTTTAAGACTTGCTGAAAGAGAAAAAGATTTAAAAATCAATAAACTAGAAAGCAAGAATGAAAATGTGATAAAAGAACTAGAAGTTCTAAAGTCCAAAACTTCCATGGACAATGAAAAAGACTTATATATTTCTGAACTAGAAAATAGAATTACCAAGATATCTCAAAACCAATAAAAGTTACAAGAAAAGGGCTAAAATATACAAAATTCAGAAATCTATGATCTTAAGAGAAAAATTGAGGATCAAAACGAAGTCACAACTTCACTAAAGGAAAAAGAAAATTTTGATAGAATGATTGGTGCACCAAGAATGTCTTTAAATAAAGAGGGCATAGGGTTTAATGGAGTTAAAAATATAAAGAAAAAGAACCTCTATATGGGGTACTTTACAAAGGCCTCCAAAAACTATGCTAGCACCTCATCTAATGCTTATACTCACACTACATGCTTCCTATGTAAGAAGAAGGGACACATAAAGTTCAAATGTTTATTAAAGAGGAAAGATGTGAAAATTAAACAAGTTTGAAAAGTAAAAGAAACATCTCTTGTTAAACCATGCGGACCCAAAAAAGTATGGGTACCAAAATGAAAGACTAGTTCATAAACCATAGATTTTCGGTATAAGTATTCTCTTATTAGGAGAGACTAAAGCTAAAATTATGCTGAAATGAAATGGATTAGTAATGACTCAACAACCTATAAAATTTAAGTTAGCCAATCAGAAATAAAGTGATAATTATAAATGTGCTCTGATAATAGACATGCTTAACTCATAAAATATAAATAGACATGTCTACCTCAAAGATTTGATGCATAACCTGAAAGTCTATATTAACTATGAATATCATGGTGACTATTTCAGCTTTAGCTAAAGGGATAATAAAGCACAACCTTAGATGAACTGTTATAAGTACTTAAGGTTGAAATTTTTTTGAGCACAACATATAATATTATTTGCACATACTTAAGATTTAGAAAATCGATCACTAACAAATTAAGCTCATAAATGAAAAATATGAAATACAACTAATTAAAGTATTGTAGGCACAATGAACTTGTTTATGCTCATAGCATATGGCTAACTCTAGAAGAAAAATTCTCCTTGATCAAATCTATGGAAAATCATTTTATAATACAAGGACATTAGACATGTTGAAATAGGGGATAAGGATGAGTTTCCAAGCTTATTGATACTTATCACATTGAAACAAATAAAAATAATATTGTTGGCCACAATCAATGGATGAATTGTCCAAAGCTTATTTGTCTTGTGCTATACCTTGCATTAGAATGCACATGTTTATTGATAACCTTCTTTATTAATGTCAAAAATGGGGAAGAAAGAGTTAAATTGAAAAATTGGTATCTATGAACATAAATTGATATCCATAAGAAGCTCATGATATGATATTACTATTAGTATCTATGAATTTTATTGGTATCCATGTCTATGTTAATTGATACTTAAGCATGACATTATGATAGTTATGATATTGATATAACATTGGTATTCTTCTTGATACTAGTATCCATGAGCACTTACATGAAATAATTAATATTTGAAGCATGACATGATAAAATTTAAAAGCATAATTGGTATCTTCATACTTCAAATAAAAGTATGATTTTATTGAATATGAAATACATTTCATTCAGGGGAGTTAACTTAATAAGTAATGATATCATGATTTATGGAACTCATTGAAATATATGGTAAATCTTTTGTATTTTCTCATGCTACTTTGGAAACTTTTTGTCTATCTTTTTATGCATGATGAATGAAAACCTTTGCTTACGGTTGCTTAATGCCTTAGTATTTATACATTTTTCTTGATATCCTACTCTTTTTGATTGATGTCAAAAGGGGGAGAAATTTTGGGCAAAAATTGAGCATGATACTGCATACTTAAGATGATATATTGGTATTGATCTTGAATGATGATATTTTGATATATGATAATGATATTAAAATTAATATTGAACTTGATCTTGATATTGCAAAATTTGTAATGTTAATGCTTATTATAAGGTTGAGTCTTTTTAAGACTTACTCAATTTTTTACTCTTTGTTTGTCATCATCAAAAAGGGGGAGATTGTTGGCCTTATAAGACTTAAAATCTTGTTTTGATGATAATAAATTAGAGGAACTTAATATATTTGGTTAAGTGATGATGTGACAGGACTCAAGAATGAGAATACAAGGTCAAGTGCTCACAAGGAACATTAAAAGCTTATACTTCAAAGAAAGATGATCAAATGAAGCTTAAAGAGTCAAGGCAAGGATTCAAAGATCATTTAATAAAGCTTGAAGATCATGAGAGCATGGATGTTAAAAAAGACTAGTTAAAAGCTTAAAGTATGTTGAAGCTTGAAGACAAGATGGAGCTAAAAAAAGACAAGCATGAAGACTTAAGTGCATAGAATGTTAAAAGTCTTAAGAAGTCTTCATGTAAGTACTTCGTATTTAAATATCTTGTGAAATATGTTGAAAGCTCTTCTAGGAGTTATTCATTGACTTAGAGACTATATTTAAAACCCTGAAAAATGTTTTATAAGAAATCAACGCAAGAAAGTAAAAAGGATTTTTGAAAACTAAAATAAAAATTTTGAATTTGGTCTACTCAGACGATTGAGGAGCACCCTTAGAAGACTGAATAATTTCTTCAGAAGACTGAAGAATTAGTTTAGTTAACTGAAGAATTTTATGGAGAAATCTTGAAAAGGCAGTACACCCTTAGAAGACTGAACCCTCAGTTCAGTTGTCTGAGCTAGAACTTCAGAAGTCTGAAGCTATAGTTCAGTCATCTGACCCTTTGTCCAATTCAAAATTTTCAGGGTATTAAGGAACATCAGAAGACTGAACCCGATACTTTTAGTCATCTGAACACTGTTAACGATTAGAAATTTTAAATGTTTTGAATTTCAAATAAAGGTTTCTTGGGCCCCAAAATTTATGAAAACTTGGAAGATACTCCAAGTAATCTGGGGCAACACGAAATAACTTTTCTAAGCCTATAAATACATGGTTTTTCAAATCAAATAAACCCAAGAACAAAAGAATTGAAAAATCTGTTTGTAAGCTGAAAGCTATCTTGCTGCTCTCTCTTGCTCAAATCTTTGCTCAACTAAATTGTTGAATTTCTAAAGTGCTGAACATTCTACTACTCACTTTTGAGTTGCTAATTCTCATCTAGGAAGAACTTGGTGAAATTCTTACTTGAGCTTCATTGTATTTCACTTTGATATTTAATATTGAAGTACATAGTGTTTGAAACTGTACTAATATACTCTTTGTGAGAGTATTATTGTACACATATATTGTTTCTTGTTTCTTGATGATTCCAGGTTGTTGGATCGTTGATCGAGTGTGAGGTTCACTTGGAGAGGTGTTACTCTAGCCTATTGAAGGAGTGACCGAGTGTAGGGTATCACTTGGAGAGGCGTTGCTCTAGCCTACTTAAGGAGTGTTTGAGCATGGGGTATTGCTTGTAAAAGGTTTGCTCAGCCTAGAAAGGAGTGGTATAGTGGAATCCTTTGGTGGTATTGGCCAAAGGCAAGGATGTAGGCTGGGGATAAGCCGAACCTCATAAAAACGTGGTATCTCTCTTCTTCCTTACTCTCTGTAATTTTCAACATCTATATACTGTGTTGTGTGTGAATGCAAAGTGCAGGTAGCTGAAGTTAAGTTTAAACAAGTGTAAACAAGTTTTCATTCAATACAGGGCTTGAAACAAAACTCATACATTTATGGATTACAAAAGATGAAAGTGCTGAAGAGCTGCATAGTGGTTTGATATCTTTGATTAATTACTTTAAGTTGTTGATTGGTTGAATGTTTGTTTAAATTTTGATTTGTGGATTGCTTAAGTAACTAAGCTTTGTTGTGTGATTATTAAATTAACAAGTGGTTCAAGAATTCTTGAAAAGAATTAAAAGAAATTTTAAAAACCCAATTCACCCCCCTTCTTGGAACTACACCTCAACTTTCAAGCTTTGCAAAAAGATTTTTACAAAATACAAGACAAGCTTAAGAGTCTTGCAATAAACAATGCAAAGACTCACAAACTATTAAAAAGTTTTTCCCACAAAATGAATATTGATTAACTCAAGGGGGAAAGCTTTTGGGCTTAACTCTCAATAAAAAATCAACAAGCAATTAATGAGTATGAGAGTTTGAGCAATAGTAGGACTTTTAGGATCACTTAGAATACTCGCTCAAAAATATTTTGCAATAGGATGAGCAAGGGAAGAGTGTATGGCTTATGTGTGAATAAAATCCTCTCAAAATTTCAGAGGAAATTTTTCTTAATCAAATTGCAAAATTGGAGTGTTAATCTTTGCAAATGAACACATATATATAGCTTCACCAAAAAAAAAAAAAAAAAAACAATTGAGATACAGAGGGGATTATTAAATTTGTTTTAAACCAATTTAACCTAAATAACCCCGTGTTACCATAGATAGCAACCCGAGAGTTTCGATTGACTATATTTTAAGTTCGGTTGACCATATTGTTGAGTTCAATTGACTATAGCCATTTTGAACTAGAGATATGGTCGACCGTATTAAGGCAATTTTGAACTGTTCGAGGTTCGGTCGACCAAGGCAGGCTCGGTTAACCATTTTCTAAGGTTTAGTCGACCAAATCAGTTTTGAACTAGTGGTTCGATCAACCAAGTTATTAGGAGTCAGCCACGTGTCAATTTGGTCAACCATGGAAGGCAAGCTCATTTCAGGATGATCGACTGAGTAGTCCATATGTTGACTCTAGTAAGTTTGGTCAACTGAAGCTTCTATATAGCTTTGGGTTCAGTTGACCGAAACCACTTAAACTTTGCATTTAAGTCCTGATTTTTATTTGAAGTCATCCCTGTTCACATAAGTATAACTTCTGAGTTATAGGGGATTTGTTATGAGGTTCTTGGGGACCTAAGGTCAGTCTATGGCCTAGGCTTTTAAATTAAGCCAAAAAATCTGATGTCGGTCAACCAATCCCTAAGGTCATTCTATGATTTTTGAGCTTACAGTCCCTACTATGCTTGCTATGCATTAATTATTATAGACCTTTGAATAATTATTACAGACCCGAATGAATGAAATAAAATATAATACAACTTGAAAAGGAAGTCAATCTTCATGCGCTGCTCCTTTGCAATCCCATGGAATATGCCGAAAGATATGCTCGTTTAAGTGCTTCTCGACTTCCATTTCTCATCTGTCATTTTTTCTTAGAAAAGTAAACATGTTCATACACTTAGCACACAGATGAGATACTGTGGTTTGTCATAATAAAAATAGGAGACTGACCCAAAAAGTCAACAATCTCCCCCTTTTTGATGATGACAAACACATGAGCAAAATTGTGGCTTTGCTTGACAAGGCTCCCCCGAACAATATGTACAAATACAAAAAGATATTCAATCAAGTTCACAAACAAGCATGAAGACTTTAGAAAATTTTCAAGTTATGCATTTAAGTATAGTTATCATTTTTCATTTTAAGTAAAATAAAGTTCAGGGAGAAAGGACTAATTTTGCTTTTTCAAGTTATGCATTTAAGTACATTTATCATTTTTGATTTTAAGTAACAAAAGTTTAGGGAGAAAGGACTAATTTTTCTCTTATTAAACATCTCCCACTTTTTTCATCAGCAAAAGGGCATGAAAAAAATATATGCATATTTTTGAAAAATATGGCGATTAAGTACACAAAACAGTATAATTGGTCATTAAAAGATTTAAGTGACATGAAAAATAGTCAGACCAGAATTATTCACAAACCATTTCAGTTCAAATATTTTATAAGACTCATGAAAGATTTTAGTTCAAAGCACACGACATATGTAAGCAAATAGAAGGTTTGAGCATAAAAATAGTCTAACTAGTTCACATGCATTTTCATATGTAATTACCGAACTAGTTATGCAATTTAAAACCATATATATAAATATATAAATAATAAGACAAGACATAAAAATTAAGTTTTGAGACAATTTCTTGCCAAAAAGTATATGTAAATAAATATATATGTATATATATCCCCTTTGATGTTTGCAAAAAGTCACTGGGGCTTGCTTGCTGAAAAGATTTTTTTTTTTTTTTTAATTTAAAGCAAGCAAGCAACTGTCATTCTGGTTCAACATTTAAGAGTCATACAACATATAACCAGAAAAGGACAACCATATAGATCCTTAAAATTTATTTAATCAAATGCAAGATCATATGGCAGCATAAAGAACATGTGGCTAAGTATTATATTTTTCAATTAAGATATTCAATAAGATCATCATAATTAAGCATGAGCCATAGTGAATAACAAACCAATCCAAGCCAAAAAATAAAAATAAAAAACGAGCAAAACAAGATAGTAATTTTAGCTTAAGGTCTCCCCCTATGAATTTGAATCCTATCTTAGATAAAATAAACAGCTTTTACTAATAAAAAATTTAATTCATTAGGCATACCAAGTAGTATAAGCAATCTTTTTAAAAATCTCTTTATCATAACTATACTGGATATTGATTAATTCATTTCAAGCATTGTAACCAGTATAGTCTCCCTAAAGCCTTCAAATGCATCAGAAAATATATACTAAGGCTTGAAATAATACTCATAACCTAGAACAATCCATATCTATTCATAGACCTTTAAGCACTGGATATGATGTTCAAGGTTTTCTAAAGAGCCTCAATATTCAACAAGTGAATTGATGCATATGAGTTCTTTAATCTCTTTCTATAGGGATGGAGCTGAGCTCTCCTAATTAGTTCGATGATTATGTGAGGATGAAATTTAATTATTCACTTGATTTTTACTCATCCTTTCAAAAATATTTTAACTTTCATTTTATCATAATCATCTTTGTACATGGTTTTATTTGGGAAAATTTTAATTAATTTTTGGCAGCATGCCGTTTGTAAATCAGACATTTTCCTATAAAACTTGTACCTGAAGAATGGTTGTTTTCAACAAAATAGTTCATATAAAGCATGCAACAACCTATAATCTACTACGAGCATTCAATTCACATCCACTGCATCCGCTATGTAGGAGGCATTCAATTACAAGCATGCAAACCAGTAGTAATCAATAGTTAAAAAAAAAAGAAGCTATCCATCAAAGATATTTAACCAATCAGTATGTTATGGATAGTAATTTGCAATGTGTTTATCATAAGGGCATATGGACATAAATATCATGAAAGCATTCAAAGAATAAAGCCAAGAAATGGAAATGCTCCCCCTGAGTTATGTGCTATCACTCATTTTATGCCTTTTGTTTTTTCAAGATCTTTAGCCAAGAGTTATGAGATTTTCAGTGATTTAAACTTGGTGATGAATGCTTTAGGCTTATCGAACCAAAAAGTCACAATAAATATTTATTAAGGTAAGAAGCCTATGTCTGCCTATTTTCTTATGGATTTCAATATGTGAGAGGCACCAGCTCATAATGGCTTTTGATTTAAACTGCATGTGCATAGGTCTCCTTGAATTTAAGACCTAGTGCAACCAACTTAGCCATTCAACTCATCTCTAAGGAAATGAAGCTCTAAGGGATTTAACTTAAAGTTTGAGAGCTTGTAGGAAAATTGAATACTCTTAAGGATTAAATTTCTACTATGTTCAGAAGAGTATTTTGACGAAGAAGGACGTTATGCATGATGAGCACACCAAACAATATGTCCTAACTAGTTTTAGCAAAGAGCAATATGGAGTATATGATTATTTTGACTGTAGCTCTTTGGTGATAGGAAGGTATCCTTTAGATATAATCATGATTTGTGGCAAGGATACAATCCAATGGATAGGTAAAATCTCTACCTGATGTTATCGTGGTATGGTAAGGATTTCCTATGGAGAATGTTAGGGGGATCCTTCTAAGGCTATACCTATTGTTTGCATGATGTATTTGTCATCGTCAAAAAGGAGGAGAATGTTGACGTTATAGGTCACACCCGATTTTGATAATGACAAATACTTAGGCATTTGATGATTTTCAAGTGTATGTGCAGGTCTATATGAGCATTTCAATGAATGACACTTGAAATAATAAGTAGAGGTTGAAGACCCTGAAGACTTTATTTGTATTGTATTTCAATTCATTATTCAATATGGGTCTGTAATAGTAAATAGGATTTGAGTTATAATAATTAAATGCATTACTTGCATGATATAAGCTCAAACGAAAAAGACCTAGAATGACCCTCGGACACTCATGCATGCTTTAAATATATATGCTCACATGAATAGGGTTTATGTATGAGGGACTTGAATCGAAATGTTTGAAAAATACATGTTTGGATGACTGTACTTGAAAGCACTATATCCCTCGGTCGACCGAATTGATCCGAGTCAATGGTTTGACCAACGAGTTTGGTCAATCGAACCCTACCAGTTCAAGTCATCCGGTCGACCGAACTCCCTCCAGGTCAAATGTTTGACCAATTGATCGATCACACTTAATGCTTAAGCCAACCGCCTGGTCGACTGAGTACCCACATGGGTTTGGCCAACCGCCCAATCAATCAAACCACTCAATTCAAATCCACACGGTCGACCAAACTGCACAAAAATAAAAAATCGCCTTTGGAAACCCTAGTCTGGTCGACCAAACTTTCAGTTCAAATTTTGCTCAGTCGACCGAACTTCGTCACTAGGTCAATCGGACCTCAAGTCCGGTCGACTAGTGCTCTTGGGTTGTCATATTATTTTTACCTCGGTTAAACTTTTTTAATGGGGTTAATTGGGTTAAAATGATTTAAAATAATATTAATAATACCCTATGTGTCCTGAACGGTTATAATTACGGGGTAGTCTATATATACCCCCTCATTTGAAAAGATTAGACATTGATTAGCAAACTTGATTAGTGAAATTTTTTTGAAATTCAAAATCTATCATACTCACTTCCAACTATCCTACACTTATACTTACCTTGCCATGTTGCTAAAAATCCCTTTGTAAGTGTGAATTGAGTGTTCTTACTTTAAAGGTTTGCTCTCTCTAATTTGTGATTGATTGAGATTATTTTGTTTCAGAGCAAGACCTTAAGTTTTTATTAGGAGACTTTATCAATAAGTCTTCCCTAAGGAAACTTCATTTAGGCTTTTGAGTGTTGCATTGTCATTGCAATATCTTAAGGAGTTCTTATTCGATTTTGTTGCTAAAAATATTTTCAAATCATTTTCAAATATCTCGTGTGTTTCATTTTGAGAAAAATACTTGGAGAGATATTGTTTTGTGTTTTAAAGATCTTTGTTGCATCATTCCTTGATTAGCATTAACTTTTGAACACAAAGATCAAACCATTTTACAAACAAAATTTGAATATCTCTTGAGGCTTATACTTTGAGAAAAATATTTGTTGAGATATTTAAAGTGTGGTAAGGATATTTATTTGTCTATTGTGATAGAAATTATTATTTTGACACAAAGATCATATTATTTATGCTCTCACACACTGACTGCAACATTTGCATAAAAATTTGAGAGTAGACATTTAGACCACATTGAGTTTACTTCATTATATCATTCGGTGGTGTATGTGACTGTTTGTATTGGGTACATATCTGCTTTACAAGAAAGCATAATCACTGTGCCAGTTTTATTGAGAAAAATACTGCTATTAGGTTATTGACCTAGGGCATCAATTTTAAAATACCAATTCACCCCCCTTCTTGTGATCACGGTAAAGCTAACAATTGGTATTAGAGTCACATAGCATAGACTCATAGTTATGTTGCAAAAGATCTTAGATGGCTCATAGCATCGTGACCCCTTTCCCTAAGGGACCATCTTCCACACGACCTCCGATTTTCAATGGTGTTAATTACACCTTCTGGAAACAGAGGATGCACATCTACCTTCAAAATATAGATTAGAAGGTGTGGAGGATGGTCTTTAAGGGAAATTATGTTCCTATGAAAATAGAGGGTACAACTAGAGTTCCTAAAACTGAGGAAGAATATGATGATGATGATGATATGAAAGCTATTAGTTTGAATGCCACTGCTATGAATAATATGTCTTATGGTCTTGATGTGAATGAGTTTAATAGAGTAATGACATGTTCTACTGCAAAAGAAATCTGGGATAAGTTAGAAGTCACATATAAAGGTACTAGGGATGTGAAAGATAGTAGGATAGATATGCTGACTAGTAAATATGAGGCCTTTAGGATGAATGTAGGTGAGTACATTCAGAGCATGTACACTAGATTCACACACATTATAAACTCACTGCATGCATTAGGTAAAACTTATCCTACATATGAGATGATTAGGAAGATCCTTAGAGGCTTGCCTCCTGTTTGGGAAGCTAAGGCTACGATCATTTCTGGGTAGAGACCTTAAGGCCATGACTCTAGATGAACTGATAGGTTCCTTGATTACCTATGAATTAGCCATAAATGAGAGACTCAATGAACATAATAGGGCGAAAAAAGGTGACTATATTGAAAACCTCCACTAACACATCTAGTGAATGCAGCGAACCTGACACTGAGGATTATATAGCCATGCTAACCAGAAAATTCAGCAAATTCTTCAAGAAGAATAGAAAGCCATACAAAAGATATAGGGAGTTTGCATCTGAGAAGGGAGAGTCTAGTAAAATAAAAGAAAAATCAAATGCCCCCACGTGTTACAATTGCAACAAAGTTGGGCACATCAAGCTGGACTTCCCACTATTGAAAAGGATGCTAGGAAAAAGAAGAAAGCCATGAAAGCAGGCACTTCATGGGATAAATTAAGTAGCAGTGACTCAGACTCAGACCGTAGCGACTCAGAGGTTGCTAACCTATGCTTGATGGCACATGATGATAAGGTATCATCTTCTTGTTCTTTATCTTCATAGTATTCGTCTGATGATTGTGATTCTGATTGCATGCCTACATTTAGAGAATTACAATTTGAACATATTCGTGTATCTAAACTATTGAATACATTGACCAAAGAAAATGATGATTAGAAAAATAAATGCAAAAATTGGTCAAAATTGTTTGGAATTGCAAAAACCTCTCATGCTTTGATTTTGAAAGAAAAAGATGTGACTATAGATGAGCTTGAGAGGAATTTTGAGGATAGCTCCAAATTTTTTTTTAAATTCACCAAGAGCAAATATAATTTTGAAAAACTACTTGGTGCCAAAGAAATTCTCGAAGTAAAGAGGGTCTAAGTTTTAATGGCATTGTAAATGTTAGATGACCTAATCTTTACTTGGGACATTTCACACACGAATCAAAATCTCAAGTCCCACCTAAAGATCCTAATTGTAGAATGAAATGTTTTAAATGCAAACAAATTGGCCATATTCAATTTGATTGTCCACTTAGGAATAAGCATGTGAAAATTAGAAAAGTGTGGGTAGTTAAGAGTGATCCAGTTACTAATCCCCATGGACCCAAAAAAATTTGGGGACTAGCATCAGTTACTTAGTTTATTTTGTAGGTGTGTTTGAGATCGTCCTCCTCCAAGGACAGGTGGTACCTGGATAGCGGGTGCTCACGGCACATGATCGGCAACAAGGCAAAATTTGCGTCAATCATTCCCAAGGATGGAGGGTATGTGATGTACGGCGACAATGCAAAGGGACGCATCATCGGCATAGGTAAGGTTGGTTAGAATCCTTCCCTAGTTATTGATAATGTTCTATTAGTTAATGGGTTTAAGCATAACTTATTGAACATGAGTCAGTTGTGTGATAAAGGATATAAGGTATCATTTGAAAATGATAAATGCATAAATGAAAGTAAAACGGATCATAAAGTTCATTTTACTGTAGATCGTCATGAAAATGTATACACTACTACTTTTGATAACTTAACTTCACAACAAGTAACTTGTTTTTCTGCAATAAATGAAGTTAGTCGGTTATGGCATAGGTGCTTAGGACACGCTAGCATGGACTTATTGTCAAAACTAGTAAGAAAAGATTTAGTAAAAGGCTTGCCTAAAACATCATTTGCAAAAGATAAAATATGTGATGTATGTCAAATGGGTAAGCAAACAAAATCGAGTTTTGAGAAAAAGAAATTTATATCTACCACTAGACCACTTGAAATGCTTCACTTGGATTTGTTTGGTCTTAATTCTGTGTAAAGTCTTGGTGGTAAATCATATGCTTTTGTCATTGCTGATGACTTTTCTAGGTCCACATGGGTGTTATTTCTCTTACATAAAAATGAATCATGTGAACAGTTTACTAAGCTTTACAGGAGAATTCAAAATGAAAAAGGCTATAAGATAACTCATATAAGAAGTGATAGAGGCATTGAATTTAAAAATGAAGGCATAGAAAGTTATTGTGACCTAGAGCGCATATCACATAACTTTTCTGCACCTAGGACCCCTCAACAAAATGGTGTGGTAGAAAGAAAGAATAGGTCATTACAAGAAATGGGTAGAACTATGCTGAATGAACATAAGCTACCTAAATATTTTTGGGCTGATGCCATAAATACTGCTTGTTATGTCATGAATAGAGTGTTGATTAGACTGTCACTTAATAAAACCCCTTATGAATTGTGGAACAACCATAAACCTAATATTTCCTATTTTCATGTTTTTGGTTGTAAATGCTTTGTGCTTACGGATAATGAACATATAGGGAAATTTGATTCTAAATCTGATGAAGACATTTTCCTAGGCTATGCTCTAAATAGTAAAGCATATAGAGTTTTTAATAAAAGAAAATTGACTGTCATTAAATCAATCCAAGTCGTATTTGATGAATTTAATCCATTTTCTAAACAAGATGATGAAGATGATATTGACATTAGAAAATGATTAGACAAGTTATCTATTGAAAGCAATGCAAGTAAAAGTTCAAAAGTAAATGATAAATCATCTGAAGATAATGACAATGAAAATGAAGTACAGGAGTTGCCTAGAGATTGGAAATTCATTAGGAACCATCCTATAGATCAAATCATAGGTGAATCATCCCATGGCATAGCCACAAGATCTTCCTTGAAGAACCTAGTGAGTCATTCTACTTTCTTGTCCCAAGAAGAACCTAATAATATTAAAGAAGCCATAGAGGATGAGTCTTGGGTGATGTCTATACAAGAAGAACTTAATCAATTTGAAAGAAGCAGAGTGTGGACTCTAGTTCCTAGGCCTAATGATCATACAATTATTGGAACTAGATGGGTGACTCACTCGGAAAATAAGCAGCTCGAAAGCTATCCCAAGTATAGGAGTTACGTCGTGTAATATTCAACCTAAAGGCTAGATCGTCTCCTTAGGGAATTTGTTTTAATCTCAAATTTTACGTTCATCCAATCAAAAATAAAATGTACTGAACTCAGTTCAGATTTGGGATTTTCAAGGATGTGGAGACTTATTTTGACCAATTAAATAAACATGCAAATTAAAGTCCTAAAACTAGCATGTAGTGAATTAAAGAGCAAGAATTGAAACCCTAATTTACTCGAGAAACATCGGAACACGTGTTAACTAAAGATGGTAATTTAAAACATGGAATTAAAAACACACAATGGAAACTCAATCATATTCAATCACATACTAAAAATTGAACCTTTAATCAAATCAAGAACTTGAATGATAAAAACACGAACTTTAATCTAGTAGACCCTAACTAAACCGAATTTCGACAAAAAGATTACTTTTTTGGAAAAACAACTAAGTTAAATTCTTTAAACAAAAACACTCTTTTTTTTTCTTTCTTTTTTTCTTCTTTTTTTAATTTTAGAACTAAACCGGATTTAATTAAGAAGATTAAATTAAAACAACCATCAATCAGATAAAAAAAGAAATTAATTCAACAAGAATGAAGTACCTAACAATATTCAACTTTAAAAAAAAAAAAACTCAAATAACATTTAAAAACTAAACTTTCTTCAAAATTCAAAGACTAAAAAAAAAAGTAAATAAAAGAAAGAAAGAAAGGAAGAGAGAGAGAGAGAGAGAGAGAGAGAGAGAGAGAGAGAGAGAGAGAGAGAGAGAGAGAGAGAGAGAGAGAGAGACAGCCATGGGTCTATGGCAGCGGCTGGCCGAGGCTGTGTTTAGCTGTGCTGGTGTGGGAGTCCAAGGATGGTGGTGTGGAGCTCGGGGGCATGGATGCTCTATTTTGGCTTCTTTTGGTGTTCTGGCTTTTGCTGGTGCAGCTGAAGGTGGTCGTTGGAGCTTCACGGCTAGAGATGGCTGGCTGTGGGGTGGCTCGGTTGCAGCAAGGCTCTCGGCTGGAAGGACTAGATGCTTCTGTGTGGTGGCTGCCTCGGCTGTGGTCTTTTGCTAGTATGGAGGGGTTGGGACAGAAGAAATAGAAGGAAGAAACAGGAAAACAGGAAGAAAACTAAAGAGAGAGAAAAGAGAGTTAGGGAGAGAAGTTAAGGAGGGAATGAACAAGAGAGAGAGAAAAAAAGAGAGAGAGATAGAGAGAGAGAGAGAGGAGAGAGAAGGAGAGAGAGAGAGAGAGAGAGAGAATAAAGGCAAGAAGAAAGAAAAGAAAGAAGAGAAAGGGAGAGAAGAGAAGGGAGAGGGTAAAAGAAATTAAGAGAGAGAGGGTGCATTGGTCACACCAGAAAAGAGGAGAGAAAAAGAATTTAAATAGAGGAATGCCGTAGACCCGTTTAAGAGACCCGACCAGGCCATGCATGGCCGAGTCACATAAAAAAAAACTAATTTTTTTTTCTTTTTTCCTTCATTTTTGTTCTCCGCGTTCACAGCCAAGATTGACTTTTCTAGAACCCGCTTTGCTCAAAACTCAAAACACAGAAGTTGTAGATAATCCTTTCCTATTTCTCCGAAAATTTGAATCATCTTGATTGCAGCTCGGATAGGAAGTTTATGCGTAATTTACGAATTGGTGCCGGTTTCGACTCTCGAGAATTTTTCTGCGATAAAAAAATTACCAAAAATTCATAAATTGTTTAATAAAACGCAAAAATGATAAATAGGGAACTTTGTTAAAATATTGGACATAATTAGACATTTAATTAAAAATAGAAGTCATAATGCCCAGATTAAGATGCCTAATTATGCAGTTTTAGGGCATAATCAATGGGTATATAGAAATAAGAAAGATGAGAATGGTGTATTAACTAGGAATAAGGCTAGACTAGTTGCCCAAGGTTATAATCAGGAAGCGGGGATAGACTTTGATGAAACATATGCTCCTATTACTAGGTTGGAAGCCATTCGTATGCTACTTGCTTATGCCGCTTTTAAAAATTTTAAATTGTTTCAAATGGATATTAAAAGTGCTTTTCTAAATGACTATATTAATGAGGAAGTATATGTAGAACAACCACCTGGTTTTGAAAATCATAAATACCCAAATCATGTTTACCGGTTGTCTAAGGCCTTGTATAGATCAAAATAAGCTCTTAGAGCTTGGTATGAGAGACTTAGTGGTTTTCTACTAGAAAATGGGTTTACCCATGGCAAGATTGACACTACACTCTTCATCAAATCCAAAAATTATGATATGCTCCTAGTTCAAATTTATGTTGACGATATAATTTTTGGAGCAACTAATGATGAGTTGTGTAATGAGTTTGCCACATGCATGCAAAGTGAATTTGAGATGAGCATGATGGGTGAGCTTAGTTTCTTTTTAGGGCTGCAAATTAAACAAGCTAAATATGGAACTTTCATATGCCAATCCAAATATGTCAGGGACTTGCTAAAGAAATTTAATATGGAAGGGTGTAACATTCTTGATACTCCTATGAGTTCTTTCATCAAACTAAATAAAGATGAGCAAGGGATCCCTGTTGATGTGAAATTGTATCGTGGCATGATTGGAAGTCTTCTATATCTAATTGCTAGTATGCCTGATATTATGTGTAGTGTATACTTGTGTGCTAGGTTTCAGGCCGCTCCTAAAGAATCTCATCTACTAACAGTTAAACGAATCCTTAGGTACCTAGGTGGAACTATAGAGTTAGGCGTATGATGCCCAAAGCATACTACTTTTGAGATTGTGAGTTATACTGATGCTGACTTTTCCGGTAGTAAACTTGATAGGAAGAGTACTAGCGGCACTTGTCACTATTTAGGACAATCTCTCGTTTCTTGGTTCTCCAAGAAACAAAACTCAGTTGTCTTATCCATAGCTGAAGCAGAATATATTGCTGCTGGAAGTTGTTGTGCTCAAACTCTTTATATGAAACAACAACTTATGGATTTTGGGTTGCACTACGATACAATACTGATTAAATGTGATAATACTAGTGCAATCAATATCTTTAAAAATCCTATCTCACATTCATGAACAAAACACATTGAAATTAGACATCACTTCCGTCGTGATCATGTGCAGAAAGGGGATATGGCTTTTGAGTTTGTATGCACTAGTGGGCAGTGGTGAACATTTTCACTAAACCACTTCCAGAAGATAGGTTCATACAAATTAGTCTTGAATTAGGTCTCATGCATAGTATAGATGTTTCCTAGATATTTCATAGTGTGCATAAACTTAGGGGGAGCATTCAAATAATTTCAAAGTATAACAACTAATATTACTATTAATCTCTTTCATTGGCTTGGACTTTATGAAATTGATTGTGTTTTGCAGTGCACAATTCTCATATCTATTGCATGATGATGATTGCATTTATGTTTTATGTATTGATCATACTAGAACTGTTTGAGTTGAGTAGTTGTGGATAAACTGTTAGATCTTAAAAAATTCAAAACACATCATTTTTATACAAGATTTTTTTGGGACATGTCCTACTTTCAAATGGCATGCTGCTGAAATTTTTCAAAAAAAAATTCCCAAACTTATCTTGTATACAAATGATTCACACCCATTGCCTAAGGCTATTACTTTCATAGCCCTTTTTCTTGTTGCCAAAAGGGGGAGATGAATAAGAGGCAAAAAATTGGGTTACAAGAACTTAAGCAAAATACTTTTACATAATGCACATTGTTAGGGGGAGCCTTCTAAAACCCTAAAGTCAACCTAGTGCAAGCAAAATAAATCATTTGAAATATGTAGAAAAAATTAAATAGCACAATTTAATCAACCAAGCATGCACCAGAAAGCAAGAAAAAGTAAGTGACACCTGGAAGTATTATCGAGGTTTAGAAAATTGCCTACGTCCCCACCTTGGCTAACAAGCACAACGATTATGACTATAATGCTCACTTAAATGGGTGGAGTGACACCTAAACAACTAGGTCAATTAGCATAGGGATGACCTCAACCTTTGCACACAATCCTTACCGGGCTAGATTACTGCCCCCTCAAGCCACGCTTGGAATACAACAATATTTTTCTCAATAATACTGGTACAGTGATTATGCTTTTTTGTAAAGAAGATATGTACCCAATACAAACAGTCACATACACCACCGAATGATATAATGAAGTAAGCTCAATGTGGTTTAAATGTCTACTCTCAAATATTTATGCAAATGTTGCAATCAGTGCGTGAGAGTGTAAATAATATGATCTTTGTGTCAAAATAATAATTTCTAACACAATACACAAACAAAGATCTTTACCACACTTTAAATATCTCAACAAATATTTTTCTCAAAGTATAAGCCTCAAGAAATATTCAGATTTTGTTTGTAAAATGGTTTGATCTTTGTGTTCAAAAGTTAATGCTAATCAAGGAATATTGCAATAAAGATCTTTGGAACATAAAAAAATATCTCTCCAAGTATTTTTCTCAAAATGAAACACACGAGATATTTGAAAATGATTGGAAAATATTTTCAGCATCCAAAATTGATAAGAACTCCTTAAGATATTGCAGTTACAATGCAACACTCAGAAGCTCAAATGAAGTTTCCTTAGGGAAGACTTATTGATAAAGTCTCCTAAGAAAAACTTAAGGTCTTGCTCTGAAACAAAATAATCTCAATCAATCACAAATTGGAGAGAGCAAACCTTTAAAGTAAGAACACTCAATTCACACTTGCAAAGGGATTTTTGGCAATATGGCAAGGTAAGCATGAGTGTAGGATAGTTGGAAGTGAGTATGCGAGATTTTGAATTTCAGAGAATTTTCACTAATCAAGTTTTTAGATCAGTGTCTAATCTTTTCAAATGAGGGGGTATATATAGACTACCCCATAATTATAATTGTCCAGGACACATAGGGTATTATTAATATTGTTTTAAACTATTTTAACCCACTTAGTCCCGTTTAAAAAATTTAATCGCGGTAAAATAATATGGCAACCCGAGAGTACCGGTCAACCGGACTTGAGGTTCGGTTGACCTAGTGTCGAAGTTCGGTCGACCGAGCAAAATTTGAACTGAAAGTTCGATCGACCAGACTAAGGTTCCCAAAGGCAATTTTTCATTTCTGCGTAGTTCGGTCGACTGTGTGGATTTGAACTGAGTGGTTCGGTCGATTGAACGATTAGCCAAACCCACATGGGGACTCAGTTAACCAGGTGGTTAGCTTAAGCATTAAGTGTCGTAGACCGTATGGTCAAACATTTGACCTGGAGGGAGTTCGGTCGATCGGGTGACTTGAACTGGCAAGGTTCAGTTGACCGAACTTGTTGTTCAAACCGTTGACTCGGATCAATTTGGTTGACCGAGGGATATAATGTTTTCAAGTATAATCAACCGAACATGTATTTTTCAAACATTTCAGTTCAAGTCCCTTATACATAAACCCTATTCATGTGAGCATATATATATATTTAAAGCATGCATGAGTGTCCTAGGGTCATTATAGGTCTTTTTTCGTTTGAGCTTACCTATCATATCATGCACGTGATGCATTTAATTATTACAGCTCAGATCCTATTTACCATTACAGAGCCATATTGAATAATGAATTGAAATACAATACAAATAAAGTCTTCAGGGTCTTCAACCTCTACTTCTTGTTTCAAGTGTCATTTCTTGAAATGCTCATATAGACCTGCACATACACTTGAAAACCATCAAATACCTAAGTATTTGTCATTATCAAAACTTGGTGTGACCTATAAGGTCAATAGAGAAGATGGTGAATCAAAATTGAGGATTTTTATGTTTAAGGTTCAAAGGGAATGTTTTGATTCAATGTGTTGGCCTTACAAGGCTTAAAATCTTATTTTGATGATAAAAAACAAGATGAACTTAACATATTTGGTTAACTGATTATATTTCAAGACTTATGTATAAGAATACAAGGTCAAATGCTCAAAAGGATCATTGAAAGCTTATACTTCAAAGAAAGATGACCAAATGAAGCTTAAAGAGTCAAAGCATGGATTTAAAGATGATCTATTAAAACTTGAAGATTATGAGAACATGGATGTTAAAGAAAGCTTAAAGTATATTAAAGCTTGAAGACAAGATAGAGTCAAAGAAAAACAAAGCAAGAGAGCTCAAAGAAAGAAAAGCATGAAGACTTAAGTGTTTAGAAAGTCAAATGTCATAAGAAGTCTTTATGTAAGTACTTCGTATTTAAATATCTTTGTGAAAATATGATGAAAGCTCTTCTAGGGTTAATTATGGACTTAGAGACCTTATTTTAAAACCTGGAAAATTTTTTATGAAAAACCAAAGCAAGAGAGCAAAAAGAATTTTTGAAACCTAAAATGAAAAATCTGAAGTTGGTCTGCCCAGATGACTGAGGTGTACCCTCAGAAGTCTGAAGATGCACCGTTAGACGAGTGAATGTTTCACTTCATACATATGAAGTATTTCTTCAGAAGACTGAAGAATTAGTTCAGTCAACTGAAAATTTATTTGTTGAAACAAAGAACAGGCAAAACACCTTCAGAAGACTGAACCTTTAGTTCAGTCGTCTAAGCTGGGACTTCAGAAAATTGAACCTTTAGTTCAGTCGTCTGACCCTGTGTCCAGACTATATTTTTCATTACTTTAAGTAACATTAGAAGACTGAACCCAACTATTCAGTCATTTGAACACTATTAACGGTAAAATTTTTTAAATGTTTTAAAATTCAAATAATGGTTTCTTGTGCCCCAAATTTTCTAAAAACTTGGAAGACACTCCAAGTAACCTTGGGTAACACGAAATTACTTTCAGTAGCTTATAAATACATGGTTTTGCAAATCAAATACACACCAAGAAAAAAAGAATTGAAAAATCTATTTTAGCTAAAAGCTATCTTGTTGCTCTCTCTTGCTCAACTCATTGCAAAAACTGAAGTGTTGAATTTTTGAAGTGCTGGTCATCACACCACTAAGTTATGAGTTGCTAATTCTCATTTAGAAGGAATTTAGTGAATTCTTCTCTTGATCTTCAATTGTATTTCATATTGATATTTAAATTTTGAAGTACATAGTGATTGAAATTGTACTAATCTACTTTATGTGAGAGTGTTCTTGTACGTAGCCAGTGTTTCTTGTTTCTTGACGATTCCAGGTTATTGGATCGTTGACCGAGTGTGGGGTATCGCTTGGAGAGGTGTAGCTCTAGCCTATTGAAGGAGTGACCAAGTGTGTGGTATCACTTGGAGAGGCGTTGCTCTAGCCTATTGAAGGAGTGTGTAAGGTTTGTTTCGCTCGAAAAGGAACGACATAGTGGAATCCTTAGGTGGTTTGCATAAGGTGAGGACGTAGGCTGGGGATAAGAAGAACCTCGTAAAAATCGTGGTGTCACTCTCTTTCCCTATTCTCTTTAAATTCCAACATACTTATAAACTGTGTGGATGTTTTAAATTTCATGATCATAAATACTACGTAATTTAGAAATTAAATAAACTAATTTTTTTTTTTTTTTGGGATTGCAGAAACCGAAAGGGAGTACGTTAGTTGATCAATAATTTGCGAAAACCATAAGGGAGTATGTTGATTGATTCAACACCCAAGACTCATTAACTGAAAGTTTATTTAAAGTCTAAACTTTTGGAAAGAGTGTTGATTATGCAGAAAATTGAGAAATCAAATCCATTAACCACATGGCTTATATAAATTCACAGGGCTGCTAACAAGGCAAAAATTCTAAAATTCGACAAGTGCTACAAATTGTGGTTGATTGGGTATTTCTGATTGATTGATTTGAGTTAATTAATTGATTGTTTGTTTGAGTGATTTACTTGATTTGTGTTGTGATTGGTTTGTGGATTGATTAAAGTAATCAAGAACTTGTTGTGTGTTTGGTGACTTAACAAGTGGTCAAAGAATTCATAAAAAGAATTAAAATAAATTTTAATAATCCAATTCACCTCCCCTCTTCGGACAACTCCTTAACTTTCAATTGGTATCAGAGCGGGGTTATAACAAATCCTAACAAGTAGTTATATAAAGATATAGATGGCATATATAGGAATAGCTCCCTTTGGAGAGGGTCAATCCTCAATTGGACCACCCATTTTTTGTGGACTTGACTATACCTTTTGGAAACAATGCATGAGAATCTATCTTCAAACAATGGATTGGAAGGCTTGGAAGGTTGTTACACATGGTAACGTAATCCCTACCAAACTTGTGGATGGAAAAGAAGTCCCTAAAGATGAAAAAATAAAGATAAATGATTCAGATCATAAAATGCTGCAAGTTAACTCTAGTGCAATAAACGCCCTATATTGTGCACTTGATATTAATGAATTCAATAGAGTTATGGCATGTAAAACAGCAAAGGAATTTTGGGATAAACTAGAAGTAACCTACGAAGCAACCATAGATGTTAGAGATAGTAGAATAGACATGCTCACAAGCGAGTATGAGGCTTTTAAAATGAACCCGGATGAAACTACAACAAATATGTATACAAGGTTCACACATATTATAAACTCCCTTAATGCTTTAGGAAAAACATATTCAACCTATGAGATGATCCAAAAAATCCTTAGAGGACTTCCTCTAATATGGGAATCTAAAGGTACAGTAATTAGGGAAGGAAGAAATCTTAAAATCACATCCTTAGATGAACTTATAGGATCCCTTATCACCTATGAGATGACCATAAATGAAAGGGGTGGAAAAACTAAAGCCTAAGAATCTGTTGCATTTAAAGCATCAAACAAAAACTCTAGTAGTGAAGATGAAGAAGATGAATTAGCCTTCATATCCAAGAAACTTGCAAGAATACTAAGAAGGAAGAATAAATTCAAAAGAAAAATCCAGAACTCAAATTCAAATTAGGAAGAAAATAGTAAGAAAGAAAAAAAGAAAGAACTTCCAACATGCTATAATTGCAAGAAAGTTAAACACCTAAAACTGGATTGTCCAAAACTTAAGAAAAATTCTAAAATGAAAAAGAAAAAGGCAATGAAGGCCACTATATGGGATAATCTAAGTTCTAGCAATTCAGAAAGTGAATCAAGTGACCAAGAGATTGCTTATACTTGCAATATGGCTCGGGATGATGAGGAAAGCTCCTCATACAAATCCTTTAATAGTTCTTGTGATGATTTAGCAGAAGAATCCAATGATGAGTGTGTGCCCTCTTATGAAAAACTTCAAAATGTTCTATTCAAGGTGCATAAAATTCTAATTAATGTAACTAAATGATACACATCATTGAAAAACAAGAATGAAGGAGTTATGAAAGAGCTGGAATCTTTAAAACTTGCAGAAAGTGAAAAAGATTTAAAAATTCAATGACTAGAAAGCAAGAATGAAAAGGTGATAAAAGAACTAAAAGACCTGAGATCTCAAAATCATAAGAAAGACATATATATTTATGAATTAGAAAATAAAATTACTAAGATGTTTCAAAACCAAGAAAAGGTGCCAGAAAAGGGTAAAAATATAGAAAACTCAAAAATAAATGATCTTAAGAAGAAAAATGAGGATCAAGCTAGAATAATCTACAATTTCACAAGAGGTAAAGAAAACTTTGATAGAATGATAGGGGCACAAAGAATGTCTTTGCATCAAGAAGGCATAAGGTTCAATGGAATAGAAAATACAAAGAAAAAGAACCTCTATATGGGGTACTTTGCCAAAGCTTCCAAAAACTATGCTAGCACCTCTTCTAATGTCTATGCTCACACTATATGCTACCTATGTAAAAAGAAAGGACATATAAAGTTTGAATGTCCATTAAAGTGGAAAGATGTGAAATTTAAACAAGTTTGGAGAATTAAAGAAACATCTCTTGTTAAACCATCTGGACCTAGGAAAGTATGGGTACCAAGATGAAAGACAAGTTCATAAACAAATGACTCCATGGATTAAGTCATTCACCTTTAAAAATTAAGAAAGCTACTTAATCCAAATCAAGGATATTAAACTAGTTGAAATAGAAAATCTTAAAGATGATTTTAAGAGCTTATTGACAATTATAACAAATAAAAAACAATAATGGCATTGTTGGCCAAAATCATAGGATGATTTGTACAAGACTTAATTTAGAAAGCATTAAGAATTGGAAAGCAATATGATATGAAATAAACAGAAAGAAAATCTGAATCAAATAAAGCTTATTGCAAAATTTATTTGAAAAAAATGAAGAATATTTAAACTGAATGAGAAATACTTAAGAAACATGAGAAACAAATTGAACACAATGCACAAATAATTATAATATGCTCCATGCTTATATGATATGCTGTGCTAAAATGCTGACATGTATGATTTTTATATTTCCAAAGACATGATCATGACTTAACTGATATTGAAGATTTATGACTCACTATACATTGCAAATTTGAGTATGAAATTATTGAGCATGGCTATAAAGCATGAATCTTGGTATGATAAGATAACAGTATTGGTATCTATAAAATGTATTGGTATCCATGAGTATGTTAATTAATACTTAAGCATGGCAATATATTTGTGTCTATGAGCATGCTATGATCTTGATATGATATGATAGATGAGTATGAGATTAATTATTAACTATATCAGTTTACATGCTAGTGATGGATCACATTATATATCTCTTGCATAATTGACTAATGGATAAATTTAAGCATGTAATGACATAGATGATATTGAAATAATATTGGTATTATTCTTAATATTGGTATCCATGAGTCAGCTATTTGCACCTCGTTCTTCTATAATTTACTTCTATGGCCTTAACTTTCCTGGACTCCAGGCAAGGACATGGCTCTGATACCACACGAGAGTCGGGAGCCCCAAGTAAATTAATATTTTAAGAATGGCATGATAATTTTAAAAGCACAATTGGTATCTTCATGAATGCACAGTTTTCAATTGGTAATCTTGACATCTTTATGAATACATACTCTACAATTCACAATTGGTATATGAATTTATTGAACATAAGATACATTTTATTCAGGGGGAGTTAGACTTGATAAATAATAATGATCTATGATTATTGGAAATCATTGAAAATTATGATATAACAATCTGTTGGTTTTTCTCATTCTACTTTGGAGCTTGTTGTAAATTTTCTCAAGCATGATGAATGCAAACTTTTGATTATGGTTACTCAATGCCTTAGCATTTATGTGTTTTTCTTGATATCTTACTCTTTTTAATTAATGTCAAAAGGGGGAGACATTATAGATTAATCTATTGGTATTTGATCTTGAATGATGCGAGTGATGTGATTTTGATAAATGAGCAGAATGATGTGATTTTGATAAATGAGAATTATATTGAAATTAATTTTGAACTTGATCTTGATATTACAAATATTGTTAAGATGATGCTTATTGTAAGGGGGAGCCTTTTTAGGTTTACTCAATTTTTACTCCTTGTTTGTCATAATCAAAAACGGGGAGATTGTTGGCCTTACAAGGTTTAAAATCTTACTTTGATGATAACAAACAAGATGAACTTAACATATTTGGTTAAGTGATTATATTTCAAGACTCATGTATGAGAATACAAGGTCAAATGCTCAAAAGGATCATTGAAAGCTTATACTTCAAAGAAAGATTGTAGAGACTCGAACTCGTAAAATAAGAAAAGGATAAAAAAGGGATTTTTGAAGGCTTCATCAACGAAGCCATTGTTCTTGTCGATGAATTCCCTTCAGTGCTTCATCGCTGAAATTTAGAGTCTCATCGACGAAGAGATCCCAAGTGACAGAAGAAAATATCAGGCTTGGGTTCGTCGATGAAGGAGGAGGTTCGTCAACGAACAATCTTCTATGGTTCGTTGACAAACCATCGACAAGGGACCAATTCGTCAATGAGTTTGATAGGGCCAAAAGGCCTATAAATAGGATTTTTCATTTCTTAAGGGCTACGAAATCCTAGAAGCTCTCTCTCTCTATATATATATATATATATAGTTCTTCGCCGTTCATCACCCGTTTTGATGATCCGAAGTTACTGCGAGGATAGGGGAGCCAAGATCTCTACAGTACTAGTGGAGTAGATTCTTGTTTTCATGAAAATTCGGGATTTGGATTTTCAAGTGTTTTGGTTTTTGTTTCGAAATCAGGTAAGGGGATTATGTTTAATGTAGTGTTGTAATGTTTTTGATTTGATGTAAATAGCTATGGAATGGAGTATTTATGTTTTCAGTTGTTCTTTTGAAAACTAACTGTTCAAAATGCTTGTTTTCAAACCTAGGATATACGATATGATATTTTGAGTAGAAATGAATGGTGGAAAGTTCGGTTTGATCCTATAAACCATTTATTCAGAGTTTTTTGTGGCTGCCTACGAGCTATGTTTTAAATATGAAAAATTGTGCGGCATGTGAATATGATTTTGAGAGTGATGGAAATACCGAGATAGGTATGTCTGTGTAATAATGAACTGTTTGTGGAAATAATGGAATTGTTTTGGGAATTGCAGGAACTTTATGAGAGGGTCAAGGTCGAGTTTGTATTAAATGGCCAACCCCATGTTTTATGAAATGTGTTAAAGTACAGTTTTAATTACCTAAATTGCACGATTTGCTTTAGGAAACCTGAGAACCCAGTGTTGTGAGCACGGTACCGTTGCTAGAGAGAGAGTTGCATCATTTGAGCATGTGTGCCGACATTTATAAGAGTGTGTGTTGGGTGGTCCTAGCCAATTGACCTTGGTAGAGGTAGTACCCTTCTAAGAAGTGGTAAGGCAATCGAACCCGCAAGTGGTTTGCGGAAGCCTACCATCGGCGAATGCAGGGAGTTGAGTTGACTTGGCTTGGGTTGATCCCCCAGGTTTTTTTCTAGCCTTCAGGCTACACAACCTTGACCATGAGGGTTTATACATGGCGAGTAGTTCCAAGGTGTACCTTTCATGCATATCTGTATATTTATGTAATGATATTATTATTTCCAAAATTGTTTTATATTGTGACAAATGAGTATTCATATACTATGTTTAGTAAAAGAGACATGTATGGTGATTTTGAAATACACTGAGATGCATGCTGACCACACACATTGTCATTAACTTAATCTTCCTTATTGAGAGGTGTCTTACCCCATTGTACAACATATCTTTTTAGGGAATCTTAGAGATCAAGTTTAGTAGGATCCAGGTGGGTGGAGACTAGTTTAGTTACTTTTTGTGAGTGTCTTCAAGAACTCAGATATAAGTAGTTTATGTAGTATGCCTTCGGGCTTATATTATCGGTCGAGTGGACCGATTTAGTTGGCTTACTATTATAAGATGTAATATGTGTATGGAAATATATATATATATATATATATAAATATTGTTATTTAGACTGGTAATAGAATTTTGAGAATGTTTCATTTATTCCGCTGCATATTGAATGTGATATGATGGTATTAGGTACTCAGACATCACTAAAGTAGCACCCCGGGCCCACATGTTGGGTTGGGGCGTTATAAGTGGTATCAGAGCCTAGGTTTGCTAGGTTCTGCAAACTTTGACGATTAGTGTTAATTACTAGAGAATAGGATGAGATAAGTTAAGAATGAGAAGGGGTAAGATAGGTCAGGTTTTAGTCTAGAGGTCTGGAAATGGAATTCTGTTGATGGTCTTCTGTACTTTACCTGGAATGACAATTTAAGGGAAACTATGGTAAATCCACTAATGGATTTGGTTCTAGGTTGAAGAACTGGGCTCCAAAAATATGAACATCGTGTTATCATATGTATAGGGTCGGATATTTTGGAAGTTTTGCAGTAGATATGTACATGTGGGTCCTTTAAATTGCAAACTTATGTGTTCTATCTATTAGTCATTCTATATTTGTTTTAACCATGATAAATGTGGAATTTCTAAATCGGGTCATATCCTATCTTCAGGATGGATGCTAGGGGAAAGGGAGTCATGACTGGAGGAGACAATCACGTGGATATCTCCAGTAGTGACGATGCTAAAGCTTTGTCCGTACTTCTTAGTAAAGCACCGCAGGCCAAGAGGGAGTTTTAGAGAGATTCTAGGGAACGGAGTCAGCTGGCGGCTGATAGAGGCCACACGTTCTAGCAGTTCTTGTGGACAAATTCGCCTGAATTCTTAGAAGAACCAGACCTGATTACGACAGAGGACTGGGTCTAGGAGATGGAGGAGTTGTTGGAAGTGCTGGAGTGCACGGAGGAACATAAGGTACATTTTGCAGCCTTCAAACTGGTAGGGTAGGCAAAGAGATGGTGGTGATTAGCAAAGCTTGTAGAGGAGCAGCGTCTAAGGTACATATCGGGAGTCTATTTAGGGAGGTCTTCTTTAGCAGATACTTCCCGGTTGCCACTACAGAGGTGAAGGTGGAAGAGTTCCTATGTCTGACACAGAGATCCATGGCCATGTAGTAGTATACAACTATATTTTTGGATCTATCCCAATTTGCTCCACATATGGTTCTGTATGAGTCGAGGAAGGATTAGATAGATGTTCGAGAGAGGACTAAGACACACCATACGCGCGCAGTTGGCGGCGTTGATGGTCTAGGGCTTTACGGAGTTGGTGGACAGAGTCATGGTGGCTGAAGCCAATTTACAAGAAGGGGAGAGAGAGGCAAGTTAGAAGAAGAGGCCTTTATTTCAGAGTTATCAGTCCAGTACTGGTTAGAGCTACTGGAAGCGACCGGGTAGTTCATCGGGCCAACAACAAACATAAGAACCGCAAGCCACTCAGGGAAATTCTAAGCGCCCTGCCTGTCCTAAATGCAATAGGATGCATACAGGCGAGTGCAGGACTGGTTTTTTGGGTTTCTATCGGTGTGGTAGTATGGGATTCTGGATACGGAATTGTTGCATGGTACTAAACTACACGCCTTCACAGCAGCAGTATGGAGGAAGTAGTTAGGCGACTAGAGGTGGTCACCAAAGGGGCACCACGCAAGCGCAGCTGTACTCGTCGATGCCGGGTGATGCAGAGAATGTCAGCAATATGGTGATAGGTACGATTTCATTTATGTCACATAATGCTATTGTACGATTCGGTTCAACTCGGGGGCTACCCACTCATTTGTATCCTAGAGATTTGCTAGAGTATGTGGCATTGAGGCCAAGTTGTTAGGGGTCAAGTTAGGAGTGGCTATGCTAATGGGGTCGGTTATTATTTGTAGTAAGGTGGTTAAAAACCATCTGATAGAGATTGAGGGGAGGTAGTATTTGGACCTCTAGGGGAGGAAGAGTTTAAATTTATAGGGTCGTGTGTGCACTATGCACCACAGATCCTCTCAACGGTGAGGGCAAGGAAGTTATTTATGGACGGTTGCCAAGGGTATCTGGCATGTGTGAAAGTAGTACCAAAGAAAGGATAGAATCTGGTAGATATTCCAATGATATGAGAGTTTCCCGATGTCTTTCCCGAGGACTTACCAAGGTTGCCTCTGGATTATGAGGTGGAGTTTGCTATTGAGTTAGCACCAGGGACGGCACCAATCTCCGAGACACTGTATAGAATGGCCCCAGTAGAGCTAAAGGAGCAACTGTAAGAACTTTTAGATAACGATTTCATTAGACTGAGCGTATCACCCTGGGGAGCGTCGGTGTTGTTCGTGAAGAAGAAGGATGGGTCAATGAGGATGTGCATTGACTACAGAGAGATAAACAAGGTAATTATAAAGAACAAATACCCGTTACCATGTATTGATGACCTATTTGACCAACTAAAGGGAACTCAGGTTTTCTCTAAGATCAATCTACGATCTAGGTATCACCAATTGAAGATGAAGTTAGAGGATGTATCGAAGATGGCCTTTCGAACCCGATATAGCCATTATGAATTTTTGGTTATGCCATTTGGTTGACGAATGCACCTACAACATTTGTGGACCTGATGAACTAGGTATTCCATAAGTACTTGGATCGGTTTGTGGTAGTATTTATAAATGAAATATGGATCTATTCAAGGAGTCATGCAGAGCATGAAACCCATTTGAGGCTAGTACTTCAGGTACTTAGAGAGAAGAAATTGTTTGCTAAATTCAAGAAATGCGAATTCTAGCTTGAGCAGGTTGCATTTTTGGGACATGTAGTGTCCAAAGAAGGAGTATTAGTAGACCTAGGCAAAGTAGAGGCAGTAGTAAACTAGGCGAGACCGAAAAAATTCACGAGATTGGAAGTTTCTTAGGTCTAGCAGGGTACTACCGCTGTTTTATTAAGGGCTTTTCTAGGCTGTCAGGTCCGTTGACACAGCTTACGAAAAAGAATAGTAGGTTTGACTAGACCAATGATTGTGAGTAGAGCTTTCAGGATTTGAAGCAACATCCAGTCATGGCCCCAGTATTGACCATTCCATCAGGTAATGGTAGTTACGTGATTTATAGCAACGCATTCGAGAAAGGACTTGGGTGTGTTTTGATGAAATAGGGTAAAGTGATCACTTATGCTTCTCGCCAGCTTAAGGAGTATGAGAAGAACTACCCTACGCATGATTTAGAATTGGCAGCAACGGTGTTTGTACTAAAGATTTGGTGACACTACCTTTATGGTGAAAAATGCGAGATCTTTACTGACCATAAGAGCCTCAAATACTTCTTCACCCAGAAGGAGTTGAATATGAGACAACATAGATGGCTCAAGCTAATTAAGGACTACGACTACACCATTAGTTACCATCCAGGAATAGCTAATGTGGTGGCTAACACTTTGAGCCGGAAGTTAGTGAGCATGTCGGTTTCAGCAGTTGTCCTATAACATCAGATTATGATGGATCTAGAGAGGTTGGGAGTAAAGTTGGTGGACGAAGACCCACAGGCATTCATCGCCAGTTTAGTTGTTCAGCCAACCTTACGCAAAAGAATCAAGATAGCTCAGAAGGAAGACGCAGAGCTGGTAGAGGTCATGGAAGGAGTGCAAAATGAATTGAAGCTGGATTTCAATGTCTTTGTTAATGGGGTGTTGAGATTCCATACCCGGATTTGTGTACCGAATGACACTGATATTAAACGGGTCATTCTAGAGGAGGCTCATCACTCTCTCTATACTATTCATCCAGGAAATACGAAGATGTATAGAGACTTGCGAGACTCATTTTGGTGGTGTAACATGAAGAAGGAAATTTCTAGATTTGTGGAGGAATGTTTGACATGTCAGCAGGTTAAGGCAGAGCACTAGAGGCGAGCAGAACCACTATTGCCATTTGACATCCTAAGGTGGAAGTGGGAGCATATCTTGATGGATTTTATGTCGGGATTACCTACAACGATGCATGGGCAGAATTCCATTAGGGTTATAGTGGATTGGTTGACGAAGGCTGCACACTTCATTCCTATTAGAGTCAACTATTCCATGAATAGGCTGGCAGAGTCATATGTGCAAGAGATAGTACGACTTCATGGCATCCTTGTTTCTATAGTTTCAGACCGAGACCCACAATTTACCTTTCGGTTCTGGAAGGGTTTGCAGGATGCCTTAGGATCGTAGCTCACCTTAAGCACCTCGTTTCACCCGCATACGGATGGACAATCAGAAAGGACCATTCAGACCTTAGAAGATATGCTGCAGGCATGTGTGCTAGACTTTGGGGACAGTTGGATTCAGTATCTACCGCTCGTGGAGTTTGCATATAATAATAGTTACTAGGCCAGTATAGAGATGGCACCATATAAGGTATTGTATGGTCTCCGATGTCGATCTCTGTTATACTGCGATGAGGTAGGAGAGCGGTAGGTGTTAGGACCAAAACTGATCCAGCAGGCCTCCGCAAAAGTCGAGCTTATCAAAGGAAGGGTTAGAGTAGCTCAGAGTCAGCAAAAGAGTTATGCGGATACTGGCCGATGGGAGTTAGAGTTTGCTCCGATGAAAGGGGTGATGAGGTTTGGGAAGAAAGGGAAGTTAAGCTCTCGATACATTGGGCCATTTGAGATATTGGAAAGGATAGGTCCAGGTGCTTACTGGGTGGCGTTGCCCCCAGAACTGTCTAAAGTTCATGACCTGTTTCACATATCCGTGCTGAGGAAGTACGTACCAGACCCTTTGCACGTGCTCAGTTACGAACCTCTGTAGATTGGGTACGCATTATCATATGAGGAGGTACCAATTCAGATTTTGGACCAGAAGGTACAGTAGTTGCGTGCTAAGGAGATATTTTTAGTGAAAGTACTGTGGCAGAACCATGTATTAGAGGAGGCTTCTTGGGAGTTAGAGGCTGAGGTATGCCAGAAGTACCCACAGCTCTTCAAAGAGGGTTAGCTCCAGACAGGTAAGGTAGGTTATGTTGTTACTAGTTACTTTCATGTATTTGAGAGAGAGGTTAGTATAAGAGTGTGATTTAATGAGACTTTATGTTGTATCCACAGTATTCCTTTGCCATAAGCGAGGTTATATAATAAACTTGGGTCAGAACTACTATGTGGGTGGATGCTAATGTTTCTGTAAAGCCGAGTTGTAAGTGAGAGTATGTTCGGTATGAATTAGCAAATTTCGAGGATGAAATTCTTATAAGGAGGGGAGCTTGTTGAGACCCGAACCCATAAAGTAAGAAAATGATAAAAAGGGGACTTTTGCAGGCTTCATCGACGAAGCCAATGTTTTCATCAATAAATGTCTTTCAGTGCTTCGTCGCTGAAATTTAGAGTCTCATCGACGAAGAGATCCCGACTGGCAGAAGAAAATATCAGGCTTGGGTTCATCGACGAAGGAGGAGGTTCGTCGACAAACAATCTTCTATGGTTGGTCGACAAGGGACCAATTCGTTGACGAGTTTGATCGGGTCAAAAGGCCTATAAAGTGGATTTTTCATTTCCTAAAGGCTAAGAAATCCCAGAAACTGTCTTACTCTCTCACTCTCTCTCTCTCTCTCCACAATTCTTCATCATTCGTCACCCATTTTGAAAATCGAAAGTTACTGCGAGGATCAGGGAGCCAAGATCTACAGTACTAGTGCGGCTGATTCTTATTTTCGTGAAAAGTTGGGATTTGGGTTTTTGAGCGTTTCGGTTTCTGTTTCGAAATCAGGTAAGGGGATTATGTTTAATGCAGTGTTTTAATATTTTTGGTCTGATGGAAATAGTTATGGAATGGAGTATTTATGTTTTCAGTTGTTATTTTGAAAACTAGTCGTTCAAAATGATTGTTTCAAACCTAAGACATATGATATGATATTTTGAGTTGAAATGAATGGTGGAAAGTTTGGTTTGATCTTACAAACCATTTATTTAGAGTTTTTCGTGGTTGCCTACGTGCTATCTTTTAAATATGAAAAATTGTGTGGCATGTGAATATGATTTTTAGAGTGATGGAAATACCAGGATGGGTATGTTTGTGTAATACTAAATTGTTTACGGAAACACTTGAACTATTTTAGGAATTGCAGGAACTTTATGAGAGGGTTAAGGTCGAGTTTTTAGTAAATAGTTGAGCCTAGGTTTTATAAAATGTGTTAAAGTACAATTTTAATTACCTAAATTGCATGATATGCTTTAGGAAACCTGAGAACCTAGTGTTATAAGAACGGTACCGTTGCTAGAGAGAGAGTTGAACCATTTGACCACGTGCACCCACATTTACGAGAGTGTGGTGTTGGGTGGTCCTAGCCGATTAACCTTGGTAGAGGTAGTACCCTTCCAAGAAGTGGTAAGGCAATTGGACCCGCAAGTGGTTTGCGGAAGCCTATCGTCGGCGAATGCAAGGAGTTGAGTTGACTTGGCTTGGGTTGATCCCCCGTGTTTTTGTCCAGCCTTCGAGCCGCATAACCTTGACCACGGAGGTTTATACATGGCGAGTAGTTCTAGGGTGTAGCTTTCATGCATATTTGTATATTTATGTAATGATATTATTATTTCTAGAATTGTTTTATATTGTGATAATTGAGTATTCATATACTATGTTCAGTAAAAGAGACATGTATGGTGATTTTGAAATACACTGAGAGGCATGTTGACCACACACACTGTCATTAACTTAATCTTCCTTATTGAGAGGTGTCTCACCCCGTTGTACAACATATCTTTTCAGGGAATACCAGAGATCGAGTTTAGCGGGATCTAGGGAGGTGGAGACTAGTTTAGTTACTTTTTGTGAGTGTCTTCAAGAGCTCAGATATGAGTAGTTTTTGTAGTATGCCTTCGGGCTTGTATTATCAGTCGAGTGGACTGATTTAGTTGACTTACTATTATAAGATGTAATATGTGTATAGAAAGAACCTTGATATATATATATATATATATATATATATAAATATATTGTGATTTAGACTCTAGTAAGAGAATGTTGAGAATGTTTCATTTATTCCACTGCATATCGTATATGATATGATGGTATCAGGTACTCAGACGTCACTAAAGTAGCACCCCGGGCCCACGTGTCGGGTTGAGGCATTACAAAGATGACCAAATGAAGCTTAAAGAGTGAAAACATGGATTTAAATATGATCTATTAAAGCTTGAAGATTATGAGAACATGGATGTTAAAGAAAGCTTAAACTATATTAAAGCTTGAAAATAAGATGGAGCCAAAGAAAGACAAAGTAAGAGAGCTCAAAGAAAGACAAGCATGAAAACTTAAGTGTTTAAAAATTCAAACGTCATAAGAAGTCTTTATATAAGTACTTCGTATTTAAATATCTTTGTGAAAATATGATGAAAGCTCTTCTAAGGTAATTATGGACTTAGAGACCTTATTTTAAAACCTGGAAAATGTTTTATGAAAAACCAAAGTAAGAGAGAAAAAATGATTTTTGAAACCTAAAATGAAAAATCTGAAGTTGGTCTGCTCAAATGACTGAGTGTACCCTCAAAAGTCTGAAGATGCACCCTCAGACGACTGAACATTTCACTGCAGATGTCTGAAGTATTTCTTCATAAGACTGAAGAATTAGTTCAGTTAACTGAAGATTTATTTGTTGAAACACAGAACAAGAAAAACACCCTCAGAAGATTGAACCTTCAGCTCAGTCATCTGAGCTGGGATTTCAGAAGACTGAACCCTTAGTTCAGTCATCTGACCCTATGTCCATACTATATTTTTCAATGCTTTAAGGAACATCAGAAGATTGAACCCAATTGTTCAGTCATCTGAACACTGTTAATGGTAAAAAAATTTATATGTTTTAAAATCAAATAATGGTTTCTTGTGCCCCAAATTTTCTAAAAACTTAGAAGACACTCCAAGTAACCTTGGGTAACACGAAATTACTTTCAGTAGCTTATAAATACATGGTTTTGCAAATCAAATACACACCAAGAACAAAAGAATTGAAAAATATGTTTTAGCTAAAATCTATCTTGCTGCTCTCTCTTGCTCAATTCATTGCAAAAACTAAAGTGTTGTATTTCCGAAGTGCTGGTCATCACACCACTAAGTTCTGAGTTGCTAATTCTCATTTAGAAGTAACTTGGTGAATTCTTCTCTTGAACTTCAATTGTATTTCATATTTATATTTAAATTCTAAAGTACATAGTGATTGACATTGTACTACTCTACTCTATGTGAGAGTGTTCTTGTACATAGCTAGTGTTTCTTGTTTCTTGACAATTCCAGGTTGTTGGATCGTTGACCAAGCATGGGGTATCGCTTGGAGAGGTGCAGCTCTAGCCGATTGAAGGAGTGACCGAGTGTGGGGTATCACTTGGAGAGGCATTGATCTAGCCTATTGAAGGAGTGTGTAAGGTTTGTTCCGCCCGGAAAGGAACGACATAATGGAATCCTTAGGTGGTTTGCCTAAGGGGAGGACGTAGGCTGGGGATAAGTTGAACCTCGTAAAAAACGCGGTGTCGCTCTCTTTCCCTATTCTCCTTAAATTCCAGCATACTTATAAACTGCGTGAATGTTTTAAATTTCATGATCATAAATACTGCATAGTTTGGAAATTAAATAAACTAAAGTTTAATTTGTTTTTGGGATTGCAAAAACCGAAAGGGAGTACGTTGATTGATTCAACACCCAAGACTCATTAAATGAAAGTTTATTTAAAGTCTAAGCTTTTGGAAAAAGTGTTGATTGTAAATCAAATCCATTAACCACAAGGCTTACATAAATTCACGGGGCTGCTAACAAAGCAAAAATTTTGAAATTCCGCAAGTGCTACAAATTGTTGTTGATTGGGTATTTCTAATTGGATTAATTTGAGTTATTAAATTGATTGATTGTTTGTTTGAGTTTTGATTTACTTGAGTTGTGTTGTGGTTGGATTGTGGATTGATTAAAGTAATCAAGAACTTCTTGTGTGTTTGATAACTTAACAAGAGGTCAAAGAATTCATAAAAAGAATTAAAAGAAATTTTAATAATCGAATTCACCCCCCTTTTGGGACAACTCCTTAACTTTCACAATGATAAAAACTTTAATCCCTCCAAGGATGCCTCAATTTGATTCAGGAAGGATCTCTTTTAACAAGCACTTATAGAATGGGAACTTTTGATGATCAGTGCTTATCACTTGTGTGACGACTGTTATATTTTTTATTTTGGATTTTATGTTCAAAGTGAGTTTGGGGAAAAATAAGATATATCATGAGACGGATCCCTAAAGCTCACATTTGATTAATTGATAGAGTATGCTTAACTAAAGATTTATAATTAAGTGAGAGTTAAGCAATAAGAATTATTTACCAGGCAGATGCACCTTGTCCACTTGGATGTGGATTTTCTTTGCCATGCTTCTGAGAACTTATTCAAGATATGATTAATGTTTTTCATCTCAGAATTTTAAGGTTCTATAATTTTAGGTTTAGGAACAAACCACTTCCCAGGCCTTTCAGACATTATAACCCTTAACCCTAGCATTTAAAGATAGATTAAATGAATATGTAATTTAAATTTGAATCCATTCATATTTTGGTTCGAAGAGGTTTGCCTTTAGGATTACCCACATCATTTTATTATTTAAGCCTCTGGCACTTCTACATTTACAAGAAGTTTTGATGTGCCCTTTCTTTTTGTAATATAAGCAAGTATTATATACATGTGAAGAATTTAACTTACATCTCCTATTTTCATTTGATGAGGCAGTTGAATGACTATGGGCATTATGAATCAAGATTGAACCCTTTTTAAAATGATTTTTCTTTTTGATTCCTAAGGGTTTATTATGAATCTTCTTTTCACTTCCATTCAAGCAGACAATTTTCAATATCTTCTCAATCTTTTTCTTTTCTAAGACAACATGATATTCTTTTAATTTTTTGAACTATATTGTTAGCTTCTTATTTCCGTTCTTAAAAAGATTTTTCCACTTAGACACCCGAACTTGAAACTTGTGCATTTTAAATGAGGTATTTTCTAGTTCTACAAAGGAAGGCATGCTTTCATCCTTTGCACTTGTACATGCTATAATCTCAAGCAAAATATTAGAGTCTAAAGCCCAATACAGTAAATCCATGGCATGTGAATTTGCAGGCATCAAAGTAATATTATTTTTGTTTATAGGCATACAAATTCCTTTGACAATCACCAGTCAGACCCTCTAGTTCATTGATTTTATAAATATGTTCATTCTAATTTTTCAGGCGGTGTAATCAACACAGCAAAATAATGGAGGACTAGAAGGTGATCGTCCCTCTCCGAATGGGGATAAACCAATGTGAGTCATCCCGATCTTTAGCAAAAATGTTTAACTCAATGCCACGAGGCTCTAATACTAATTGTTGGAAATGATGTATTCCCAAAAGGGGGGTGAATTGAGTATTAAAATTTTAGTCCTAGGTTCAATTTCCAGCAATAGTATAACACAACCTAGGGTCAGTCTTTACAATCCCAAATGTGTAGATAAATATAATAAATGGAAATTAAATCATGTGCAGCATTCACAGTCTAATGAAAATGACATACATGTGCAGTAAAAAAATTACAGAATAAAGTGCACACATGATATATTATCGGGGTTCGGCCAATATTGCTTTTGTCCCCACCTTAGCTCGCAAGCCCGAGGGTTCCACTACGACTCACTTAATGGGTTAAGCGGCACCGAAATACAATCATGTCAAATTAAAGTAGGGCTGAACTCAACCTTTACACACTCTCCTTACGGGGCAGAGAATTCCCGCTTCAGGCCACGCCTGGAATACAATAATCAATATAAAATTGTGTACAAATAAAGATGCTTCTAATACAAGCAGATTTATACAAATACACACAAGCAATAATCATTGTACTTCCAAAAGATAAGTACTATAAGTTCAGTGCAAATATGTGAAATAACACTCTAGGTAATGTCAATAATCAATCAAGTGTGAGAGTTTATTATCAATCTATCTTTGAAACAATATATAAATATATATCAACCACAAATAGGGTTTCAAAGATTTCCAAAGATATAACCAAAATATCTCAAAATGATTTTATCAAAGTTAAGCACAAGAGATATTTTCAAAGCAAGCTTGTCAAAAAGTTTTCTACAAAACATAAGACAAACTTAAGAGTCTTGCAATAAACAATACAAAGACTCACAAACTAATAAAAAGTTTTCCCCACAAAATGAATATTGATTTAACTCAAGGGGGAAAGCTTTTGGGCTTTACTCTCAATAAAAAATCAACAAGAAATTTGTGAGTTTGAGAGTTCGAGCAATAGTAGGACTTGTAGGATCACTTAGAATACTCTCACTCAAAAATATTTTGCAATAGGATGAGTAGGGGAAGAGTGTAAGGCTTATGTGTGAAGAAAATGCTCTCAAAATTTCAGAGGAAATTTTTCTTAATCAAATTGTTAAATTGGAGTGTTAATCTTTGCAAATGAACACATATATATATAGCTTCACCCAAAAAAAAAAAAAACCGTTGGGATAGAGAGGGGATTATTAAATTTATGTTAAACCAATTTAACCTAAATAACCTCGTGTTGCCGTAGTTAAAAATATAGCAACTTGAGAGTTTTGGTCTACTATATTTTAAGTTCGATCAACCGTATTGCTAAGTTCGGTCGACTGTGGCCATTTTGAACTGGAGATATGGTCACTGTATTAAGGCAATTTTGAACCGTTCAAGGTTCAGTCAACTAAGGCAGATTCGGTTAACCATTTTCTAAGGTTTGGTTGACCAAGTCAGTTTCGAATTAGTGGTTCGGTCGACCAAGTTGTTGGGAGTCAGTCACGTGTCAGTTTGGTCGACCATGGAAGGCAAGTTCATTTCTAGACGGTCGACCGAGTAGTCAAAATGTTGACTCTGGTAAGTTTGGTCGATCGAAGCTTCTATATAGCTTCGAGTTCGATCGACCGAAACCACTTAAAGTGTGCATTTAAATCCTGATTTTTATTTGAAGTCACCCTTTTTCACATAAGTATAACTTTTGAGTTATAGGGGATCTGTTATGAGGTGCTTGTGGACCTAAGGTCAATCTATGACCTAGGCTTTTAAATTAAGCCCAAAAATCCAGCGTCGGTCAAATGATCCCTAAGGTCATTCTATGGTCTTTGAGCTTATAGTCCCTACCATGCATGCTATGCATTTTATTATAGACCTTTGAATAATTATTATAGACTTGAAAAAAATAAAAGAAAATATAATACAACTTGAAAAGGAAGTCAATCTTTATGCGCTGCCTTTGCAATTCCATGGAATATGCCGAAAGATGTGCTTGTTTAAGTGCTTCTCGGCTTCCATTTCTCATATGTCATCTATGCTTAGAAAATTAAACATGTTCATACACTTAGCACATAGATGAGATACTATGGTTTGTCATAATCAAAACAGGAGACGGACCCAAAAAGTCAACAGAGGATTTTTGGTGAAAAGGGGTTAAAACATTTAAAACGGAGTTGCTACTTTATTTTTATTTTTTTGAAAAATATAGGGAAAATAAAGAGAAAAAAAAACCTATAAAATGACTGTAAAAGCTAGATTTAAAGTTTAGGAGTACACTTGTGCATAGGAAAGGCAATCAGCCAATCATCTTAGTGATGATTAGCCTCTCAACACCCCTAACGACACCGATTCTCAGAACAGGTACCACACTTATGTAGGTGTTGCCTTCAAAAAGAAAGGAAAAATAAAATAAAAAGAAAAGACCCCTTTTGGTCATCCAGTGATAGAATCACTGTCTGAGCACTCTAAAATGGCTTTGAGAAGCCTAAAGTATTGCTCTAAAAGGGATTGGCCTTAGAACCCTAAGTTTTTTATGAAGACATAATGATGACGATGGTGTTTAACTGTTGGTTTGAAAAAGGTCAGACTTGTATTACAGGCTTGGGAAACTAAAGTTTTAAGAAAAATAGACTGAGCTTATATTACCAATATTTGAAAAAAGTGGGTTTGAAAGTGAGAAAGTTGAAATGAATAGTGTAGTGAAATGCAAGAGTTTTGAAAATTTATAGCTTCATCATCGGTCATATTGAAATTCGAGAAGACACATAAGAACACTATTTTAGGGATTTTTGAAAATATATTTGAGAAAAAGAAAGGCTTGGACACAAAATGAACTAAACAAATTGGTTCGTTCGATCTAATTCTATTGGTCGGAGCCCTAACCCTTCTCAAATCATATGATTCTCAAAGATGTAGACTTTTGCCTTGCCAATGAATAAGTGGAGAGAAGTACTATATAGTAACCTTTCCCCTATTATCCCATTGTTAGTTAGAAATAGACTGTGGGAATATGTAACAAAGAATCATATTTTTCAAGTTTTTTAGCATTTTCTAATTTTTTTTGGGTAATTATAAATGAAAAATAAAGAGAAATACATTAGCTACTACACACATTAAAGTACAAAACCAACACACACAAATACATACATGCATATACACTCTCACACACATATATTCGTATATTAATATAAACACACACACACACACACACACATATAACATTCCCCCTATTATCCCATCGTTAATTAGAAATAGACTCTGGGAACCATGTAACAAAGAATCATATTTGTCAAGTTTTTTTAGCATTTTCTAATTTTTTTGGGTAATTATAAATGAAAAATAAAGAGAAATACATCAGCTACTGCACACATTAAAGTACAGAACCTGCACACACAAATACATACATGCATATACACTCACACACACATATATATTCATATATTAATATAAACACACACACACATGTATACTAATACCCAAATATAATAATGAAATACATAAATAAATAAGTAAATAAACCATACATAAACAAAATACATATTTTATACATACATACACACACACACACACACACACACACACACACACATGGGTGCTCACATATTAATTCACAAACATGCATATCATACATCCATACATACAAGCATGCACACATCCATCTTACATGATGTGCATCATGCATTCATATACCCATACATCAACATACAACCATGCATGTTCATGCCATCATACATATGCATACATGCATTTATATATACATCCATCCATGCATCACATGTAGATCATTCATGCATATGCATAGTCATGCATCCCCACATACATACATATATGCATGCATGCCATGCACATCAATATGCATCATTACACCCAAATGTGCATGCATGAATACTCATACATATGCATTGACACATACATGCATCACCATGTCCATGCACATGCACACATACGAGCTAACATGTATGCATCACACACAACCATACACAAATATATGCATGCACCATCCTTTTATGCATCCATTCCCCCATTCATGCATACATACACATATATGCACATGCATCCAGCACTAACACACACTGCTAGGAAGGACAAAAAATGAGGAGGAAGAAGAAGATGAAAACAGGAGAGAGAGAGAGAGAGAGAGAGAGAGAGAGAGAGAGAGAGAGAGAGAGAGAGAGAGAGAGAGATACAAACTTCAACTGACATGTGTTGAGACCCAAAAACCAATATTGGAATACTTGCCAAATGATGTGAACCTCAACCGACACGCATTGAAACCCAACAACCAATATTGGAATACTTGCCCAAGAAAGCTAAAATTTAGATTATGGATAGAAAACCTTGACCCAACGTTTATAAATGAAATGCAAACCAAGGGTATACGTAACAAACCTTGACCCAGTGATTATAATTAAATCATGAACCGAAGGTATAAAGTAACAAACCTCGACCCAATGATTATAATTAAATCATGAACCAAAGGTATAAAATTTGAACGCCACAAGGAAGAATCCTTGATAAGTTCTCAAGTTCTTTGAAGAACCAACAGAAGCAACAAAACTTCAAATTTTTATTCAATGTTGTTCTTCATTACAATAAGTGCATGCTATTTATAAAGCATGGCTAAAGTAAAGACTACAAAATAGGTAAGTAAATTAGCTAATTAATTGATATGAAACTGGTAAGTCATAGTAGGTGGCCGTCATTCACCAACCATGGCCATTGTTTGCATCATCGGAAATGACGATTGGCAGTGCTAATTAATTGCTAAGGAAATCACGCCCAATTTAGTAAGATTAGCTCCATCAAAAACTTGGATTAAGTTTATTACGCCTTTGTTTTCTTTGGCCAATCTTGGAGTGCCCCATTTTAATAAGCCCAAATATCTTGAATCAGCCCATTTAGTACTTCTTTGATCTTCTTGGATCTTGCTCTTGTGATAGGCCTAACTAGAACATGTAATGGATCATTTAATGGTGCTTATTGATTCTCATTAGAGAGAGAGAGAGAGAGAGAGAGAGAGAGAGAGAGAGAGAGAGAGATATACCTGGGTTAGGGGAGAGGCTCAGCCATAAAGAGGGGGAGGAGAAGGGAGAAAGGAAGAAAGGAAGAAGAAAAAGGAGGATAAGAGAAAAAAAGAATAAGAATAAGAGAAGAAAGGAAGATAAGAAAAAGAAAAAGAAAAAAAAAAGATGAGAGAGAGTGTGAGTGAGCTCCAAAAGCCAGCTAGCCCCACCCCCCCCCCCCCTTTGAGGGCTTATGTATAAAAAGAGGGAAATGAGAGAGAGAGGGGGAAGAAAGAGGAAGCAAGAAAAGGAAAAATTAAAAAAAAAATTAAAATAATAAAAATAAAAGGGGGGTGGAGCAATGCAGCCCTGACATAGCCGTCGAAATTGCGCTGCTAGTGCGATTGCAAAAGGTGACAAGGGGAAAAGATGATGGGAGTGGGTGGAGGCATGCATAGGCGGCACGGGAAGAGAAAGGTAAAGAGATAGAGACATGGAAATAGAGAGGAAAGAGGGGGGATACCGGCGTTAATCACAAGGGGTGGTGGGAGATGTGCAGCCGCACGAAGGAGAAGAAGACGACGCTGAACTGCATCATTTTCAATAAGTAGGCGCGAGCATGTGCGCTTCTGTGTGGGTATCATGTGTTGGCATGTGCCAGACTAATTTTAATTTTTTAAAAAATATTTTCTTTTTTCTTTCTTTTTTATGTTTTTAAAAAATAATTATTTTAATTTTAATTTTTTTTAAATAGAATATTTAAACATTAAAATATAACTTTTAAAAATTGATTAAATTATGTAAAAAAATGCAAGGCCTACCAAAAATTCCAAGTGTCCAAAAAAGTAAAAAATTTACAAAAAAAAAAAAAAAAAAAACCAAAATTTTGCCTCATTTTTTGTGCAAATCCTAGAATTACAACATAACCCTTTTACCATTTTAAACTACTCCTTATCACTCGTTGCAGTAAGATTTGGTGAAAAATAAGCCAAAAATCTAGAAATGATGGAGCTTTGTCTCAATTTTCATGTCAAATGGCAAAGTTACTGAGAGACACTACCATTTTCAGACGACTACGAATCACCTAGTGCAGCCAAAACTGACAAGAAAAGATTATAAAATCCACAATTGATAGGGTTTTACCTCGATTTATGAGCTCGAAGTCAAAATCACTATCAGACCTTTCCTTACCATTTCAAGTTGCTCCGAATCACCCAGTGATGTCAGATTTGGCAGAAAAAGACCAAAAAAGCTCAAAATGATAGAATTTTTGCCTTAATATGTGTGCCCAAAGATAAAATCATTGTCATACCTCATCTTACCATTTCATATTGATTCGAATCACCTGGTGTAGTTAGATTCAATAGAAAGAGACTTGAAAAGGCTAGACTAATAGGGGTTTGTCTCAATTTGTGTGCCTAAATTCAAAATCACTGTTGATTCTCACCTTAAGGCTTTAGATCATCCTAAATGACTCAAGAAAATCAAAAAAGGTAAAATACAATGAAAAAAAAAAATCAAAAGCAAAAGCGTCGGCTCAAGTGTGTATTTAGAGAGGGGTGAATAGACGTTTTTTCACGGATAATAAGTTTTTCTACAAAACAAAAAATTTGACAAGATACAAGTGATTGATATCAAAACAAATGACAAAGTAAATAGTACAAGCAAGTAAAGAGATAAGGGAGAGAGAATCTTAACACAACAATTTTAACGTGGTTCGGCACCTAGCCTATGTCCATGCCTTGAGACCCACTCAAGGATTGCCAAATTCACTAAACAATCTCCTTTCAAGACGGAAAAGCCTTTATACAAAGGGAACCAATCCAAGCTACTCACCAAGAGCTAAACCAAGGAGCTCACCAAGAAATACCTTACCAATGGCTCACCAAGAACCTCCCAATACCCAATGAATCAATAACAAGTATATAGAGACCCGAACCCAGAAAATAAAAGAAAAATATATAAAAGAAAGGAGAAACAAATGAAAAGAAAAAGTAAAGAAAAGAAAAGAAAGAAATGGGTTTGGAACAAGCCAAACCATTGACAGTTTGAGAAATCTCAGGAAAATCGTCGACGGTTACAACAACAGAGAGCATTTTAAGTGCCAAACCATCGATGGCTTCTTCAATCTCAGTAAAACTGTCAACAATTTCGTGTGGCTGCAGCTGCCTATAAATAGAAGTTCACTCTTTTTTAAAAAAAATTCCTCTCTCTCTCTCTCTCTCTCTCTCTCTCTCTCTCTCTCTCTCTCTCTCTCTCTCTCTCTCTCTCTCTCTCTCTCTTTCTAAGAGCTAGGGTTTTGGTTTCTCTCATCCCTCGTGTGTCGTTCTCTCTCCTAAGGTTATCCGGAGTCTGCTCTCACCCTTTGATCGTCTCTCTCTTTTCTCTCAGCTCTCCAACCTACTTCCTGCGATAGTTTCAAAAAGTTAAGGTTTTCGTCCTCCGAACATTTTAGGCATATTTTCAAGAACAGGTAAGGGGAATATATTATGTCAGCTTGTTTTCTAAATTGAACCGATTAAATTGCCATATATGGATATATGAATATTATGATAGTTGTATTTATGAAATTCAACCGACTAAAGTTGAGTATAAGTAAAGAAATGGGATTGTATTAGTTATTTTCGGAAGGTGAACCATTTAAAATTGGGTATCTGATTACAGAAATACTATACATGATTTTTTGAATGAATTGGGTAGATAAAATAAGGGTTTTGAGTTATTATACATGTATTTGTGAAAGATTAAAGTGAGTAGGGTTGATTATCTCTATTTCATTCGAAAAAGATCTTTGTTAAATTAAATTGTGGAGATGATCATTCCCATATTTTCAGCAGAATATACAAGTATATTATGATATCCTTTTCTCAAGTTTAGTTATGAAAGTATGAGTTAATATTCAAATAGTGTGGCATGAGAATAAATTATGTTATGTAGTTTGTAGTGATTTTTATGATGCTATATTAGAAATGTATAGGAGTAGTATACTGGTTTTTTGAGACTTGTTAAAAGAATCCATGAATATTGAAATGATAAAGGGTATAGTGGTGTACGGGCCACATAAATGATAAGTCATAAATGAAATGATTAATGATCTCGTGAAAGCTCGATACCGAACCTACTAGAAGAAGTATAGTGTAGCTACACTATACTTCTTCTAGTAGGTCTATAGGGTGAAAGTGTGGTATGGGATAGTCAACTTGGCCTGAGAAGAGTAGTGTTCCCTCCCTGTTTATTGGTCAACATAAGATTTTATCCTCTCATATACAGGTCAACATGAGGATGTACCCTGAAAAAGGGCAAAAATAATGGGTTAATGGTTTTATTTAAATACAAGGTTAATGGTTTTATTTAAATACATTGGATGCATATTGTGAGGGGGAGCCTTATTAGGCCTAACCCTATATTTTCACTTGTCGTATTTGTCATCATCAAAAAGGGGGAGATTGTTGACCTTATTGGTCACGCCCGGTTTTGATTATGACAAATACTCATTGTATCTAATGAGTAGTTGAGTTTTTGTGCAGGAATCAAGAATGATAAAATCAAGATGTGCACAAAGCAAGAAAGGCTTGAAGACAATTTCATAAACTCTTAATTATAATATTTTCCAGTGAAATTGTCTGTAATAGTAATTAGGGTTTTTCGGTTTGTAATAAGCTCACACACATCACATGAATGATTTACTTTGTAAGCTCAAACCGAACCATAGAAAGATCTTAGGGTGTAACCTTAGGACACTCACCTTTGCACTTGTATGTAATAGGCACTTGAATAGGGTTTGAATGTTGCAAGAAGGGACCGAAATGCACACTTGGTGCACTTTCGGTCGACCGGCCAACTCAGTTCAATTTGGCCCGGTCGACCGAAACCGGTCCGGGTCAACTATTTGACCCGGTCCCGGTCGACCGACCCCTTACAGGTCATTTGACCTCGGTCGACCGAACCTCCTGGGGGTCAACAGTTTGACCCGCCGGTCGACCGACCATTTTTGTTCGTCAACAACTTGGTCGACCGAAGGGTCTCGGGAAAATTCCCAGCGGTCCGGTCGACCGAGCCATGTAGTTCAAAAAGTGTCCGGTCGACCGAAACTCGGAGATTTCAAAATCGCCTTATCCCGGTCGACCGACCCCTTAGTTCAAAATTCCCTCGGTCGACCGAGCCACTTGAGTCCCGGTCGACCGAACCACTTTTGGTCGACCGGACCTCTCGGGTTGTTCCCATTTTTACCGTGGTTAATATTTTTCTAAACAGGGTTAAAATGCATTAAACTCCATTAAACTTTTCTAATAATACCCTATAGGTCCCCAACGGTCATATTTCCTCCCTTGCCTATATATATGCCTTCATTTGCAAAGATTAAAGGTGATTAGCCACTTTGATCAGGGAAAATTCTTTGAAAATCCAAAACCCTATAATACTCATTCTTAAGCCTCCTACACTCATACTTACCTTCTCATACAAATTAAACCCTTTGTAAGTTGATTGAGTGCTAGTCTAAGTAGGTTTGCTCTCCCATTCATATTTGATTGTTTTATTATCCTTGAGAGCTAAACCTTGAGTATTCTTAGGGGACTTTATTAATAAGTCTATCCTAAGAAAACTTTGATAGATCTTCTAAGATTTGCACCTCCATTGCAACATCTTAAGAAGATAGTATTTGTATTGTGGTTGCAAAACATTTTCAAATATCTACTGTGTTATTAATCTTGAAAATATTTGATGAGATATTTGATAGTGTGATAAAATCTTTGTTGCAATACTCGTTAACTCATATATCTTTTGCTGAATACAAAGATTGAATATCCTTTTGCAAACCAAACTTATACGTTGCTAGAGCTTCATATACATATGTGTATTGAGAAAACTTGTTGATTGAAATATATGAAGTCTGGATGATATCTTTGTTTGAGCACTTATATTGAATATCTTGTGATACAAAGATCATTTGAGTTTGCACTCTCACGCACTCATTACAACGATAGTAAATCTATTTGAGAGTTGACATCTTAGACCACACTGAGCTTACAAATTATTTCATATTTGTGGTGTATATTATTGCGCGAATTTGGGTACATATCTGCTTTACTTGAAAGCATAATCACTGTACCATCTCATTGTAATACACTTTGGTTGTATTTCCAGGCACGGGCCTGAAGAGGGAGACTAGCCCTGGAATAGTCCCGGATTGGCTTAGACCCGGTTAGGAAAGCTAGGTGCGTCGTCCTGTTAAGGCGTGTAGGTTGAGGTCAGCCCCGCTAATTGACCTGGTTAAGGTTGAGGTCAGCCCTGTGTTAATTTGACCTGGTTGTAAACGGTGACGCTCCACCCTTAAGTGAGCTCTTAGTGGAATCCTCTAGCTTGCGAGCTTGAGGCGGGGACGTAGGCACGGTTGGCCGAACCCCGATAACATATGGTGTGTTCATTTATATTTCCGTACTTTATATTAGCCGCACATGTATGTTATGGGTGAATGATGCGTATGACTTAAATTTTACATTATACTTATCTACGCATTTGGAAATTGAATAGGCAGACCCTAGGTTGTGTATATACTGCTGTTTATCCGGCTTAACCTAGGTGATAAGTTTTAAAATTCCAATTCACCCCCCCTCTTGGGAATACACCAATTCTAACATACCCTCTCGTATACAGGTCAGCATGGGATTATTCCTCTCATATACAGGTCAACATGAGGTTGGCAAGTCGTACTTACAGACAAGACTTTATTGATTTAGCTTTGGGTTGATCACTCGGGCTAAGTCCAGCCTTCGGGCCTTCCAACTCGATCATGTGGGGTGAATTCATGATATTACATGATTGCTAGACAAAAAGATTCTTCTATGTATAATGATAGAACTATGTTATGACTGGGTTGAAAGTATATGATATAATTTTGTTATAAATGAAATGGAAAGTATATTTATCTATTTATATAGGCGCGAGTTATAGTTTTAAATGCAGTGTTTCTTAAAGTTAAGGTAAAGGTTAAATTTTATCTACACGAAAACTCATGTTAGCCACACATTGATGATAATATATTCCTTCTTATTAAGAGGTGTCTCACCCTAATGAATATTAAATTTTTCAAGACCTACAGAAGATTGGGAAGGTTTTAGTTTTTGTATCTGTAAGTGGTTGTAAGATATGGAACTTTGATGTTATCTTTTCCCTAAATCCTTGGACTGTAATAACGCTATTTGGAGATACTTATATAGTGATGGTTTAGAACTCTGGTAATGCATCTGAGATGTATGAATTATTCTCGCTGCTTGTATGATAATTATGGTGTCAGAGATAGTATAGTATAGAGAAATAACACCCTAGACCCCACTTCTAGGTTTGAGGTGTCACAATTGGTTTCAGAGATTTAAGTTGTTAGGTTCTATAGACTTTAGGAATGATCATTACTAGAGTATAGGCATAAATGATGAAGAGGGTAGGAATGGGTAGGCTAAGTTGGAAGGTTTTGAATGTTGTTTTGTGGCTTGGAAACAGAAATCCATCGACGACTTCTGTGATTTTTCTGAAGCAGTCGACAATTTTAGAAAAGTCACTGCAAACTATAGACGATTTTGTTTTTGAGCGGTGAGACAAAAACTTAAAAATTTGTACTTGAATGTTGAAAAGTTAAGGTGTTCTCCCAACAGGGGGAATGAATTGGGTTTTAAAACTTTCTTTGAACTCCTTTTATTAATCCTTCTCAACTCTATTTAGTTTCAGCAATCACACATGTAAGGATTGATTTTAAATCACAAGTTTAGCCAAGACACAATTTAATTTAAAACTTTATGAACGAACTTGAATGCTTTGCAATTTAATACTTCTTTCAATAATCCAAATTAAAACTTTGTAAGTCAACTCAATCAATCAAGGTAAGTTTCACAATATGAAATACTATAACAATTCCAGCAAGATCCAAGATTCTGATTTTGAAATTGGATTCAAGTATGTAGCTGATGAATGAATGGCATGTATTAATCAACGTACTCCCTTTGAAGGTTTTCGCAAGATTCAATCAATGTACTCGCTTAGAAGGTTTCTGCAATTCTCAATCACAAATTAATTTCCAGCAATTCAATAAGCATCCATGCAATTTATATATGTGCTAAAATTTAAAATAAAATAGGGAAGAAAGTGACACCAAGATTTTTACGAGGTTTGGCCATACCTGCCTACGTCCTCACCTTAGGTACACCACCCAAAGATTACACTATATAGCTCCCTTAATCGGGCCGAGCAAACCTTTTACACATTCCTTCAAGTAGGATAGAGCCATCTTCTTTAAGTGATACCCCATGCTCAGTAATCCAACGATTCAACAATCCCAAATCGTAAAAAAAAAAAAAAAAAAAAAAAAAAAAAAAACAAGAACAAGAACAATTTTTGTGTACAAAGACACTCTCAAAATAGAGTTGATTAGTACAATTGAAATCTATATACTTTAGCAATATAATCAATATAAATATTTGAAGCTCAATGCAAATATTATCGTGGATTCTTTCTTGGATTGAAATTTCAGTAGAAAACTTAGAATCGGTGAGAGTTTGATCAGCAAGAATTAGTAAAGACTTTTAGCAATGTGTATATCAGTAGAGGAACTTGAAAGTGAGAATGTAAGCTTGAATATTGATTTTCAATTGATTGTTGGTGATTGTTAGTTTGCAATTAAGATGTATTTATAGAGTTCTAAAAGTAATTTTCATATTGCCCAAGTTACTTGAAGTATTTCCTAAGTTTATACAAAGTTTGGAGCCCAAGCAATCATTTTTGGAAACTTTCCCACACTGCTTCATTTCAAATTTTATGAAAGTCAGTCGCTTGTCAAAAAGTGTCAGACGCCTATCACTTTAAAAATCCAGCGTATTTCAAAAGTTAGTGTTGTGTTAGTCACCTGAGTGTGTTTAGTCAGTCGCCTAACTCAACCTCAGAAACCAATCAGTCGCATGAGAACGATTTGTGAGGTGCCTGTCTCAGTTCTATTTGCATTTATTAAAAGCCATATAAAAGGTCAGTCACTTAAGAATACTCAGTCAGGCACCTGAGCATGCAAAATACTATTTTTAAGACTTTGTTTCTAAAAACTCTTTTAGCTTTTAATCTTGGAATTTTTGTTTCGAAACTTGAAAAATGTATTTTCCAAGGTCTTAAAAATGAGTCTCTAAGTTTATAATCATTCCTGAAGAGCTTCAAGCATTTATACTGAAAATATGAAGTACTTACATGAGACTCTTAATATTATGATCTTTCTAAAACACTAAGTCTTCCTGTAGTGGCTTCCATTCTTTTGAGCTTCCTTTCTTCAATTTTCTTTTGCTTCATCATGAGCCAAGTCTTTAAGTATATTCTTCATGTGGGCATCTCTAAAAAGACTTGATCTTGATCTTTTTAAGAACTTGGTCTTTTGCAAGAACGTCTGAGCTTAATCTCTTTAACCAATCATTTGAGCTCTGAAATTGGTCTTAGCAAAACATGTTAAGTTCATTTAGTTTGGTATCATAAAAATAATATTCTAAGCCTTGTTAGGCCAACAATCTCCCCCTTTATGATGATGACAAACAAAAAGCAAAATGGAGTAAGCCATAATAAGGCTCCCCCTTATGATAAGCAAAAAACTTAACAATGTTTATTAGGTCAATTAAGATCAAAGTTACTATTATGCTCAAAAATTAATATTATAGCAATAGCATATCATTATCATGTCATGGTAACCAATATCAAGAGCAAAAGCAATATCATATCATGCTCATGGATACCAGAAACCAAAAGATATACCAATTAATAGCATGCTCATGGATACCAATATGTTATACTCAATTTTGCTACTCAATTTTGCAACTCGAATATCTTTCTCCCCCTTTTGACATGAATCAAAAAGAGAGAAGTAACCAAAAGACAGTCAAATGTAGACATATAATAGCAGACAAAAAAAATAATCCCAGAGATGTATACAGTGTCAAAAACATCTGGAGATACAAACCAAGGTAAAAAAAAGAAAAAAAAACTAAAAACTGAAAAGAAAATACAAATATATAACGGAGATACACAAAACAAAAAGCAATAGAAAGAGATATCAATCATCATCTACATTTTCTTTAGTGCTTTCATCGTCACTTTCATTTTTCTCAAAGATCTCATCAGATGCATCATCACTGGGAGGTGTAGAGCTAATGTCCATAGGATCTACTCTCTATGAGGAACTAGCCAGATGCTATTCAATATGTCCAAGTCTCTGATCAAGTGAGAAATAGTTGATCTATAGAGATGCAACATTCTCTTGAAGATATTTAAGTCCATACCTCATGTCACTACTAAAAGTGGTGAATTGGTAATGCAAAGGAAGGAACCATGTAGGAGTATCCTCTGCCTGAAGAGCAAACTATTGCTCTAATTGCTGAATAGGTGGTTGGGTGATTATGCGCTTAAATTGCGTAATTAGGTGCTTTAATTCATGCATTGCGAATGATATTTTGTATTTAAATGCCTAATTACTCTCAATATTCTAACATTGTGTTCTATTTATAAAATTTGGGTTTTATTGAGTAATGTATGAAATTTTGGTTTTCTTTTTTTTTATTGTAGAGCAACTATTGGAAGCTAAAAAAAACTAATGGTACTTTGCAATCTGTGCGTAACTCTCTCATCCAACCTTTGATTCAGATGATTCAAGATGCCGTAGAAAGATAAGAAAACAATCTACAATTTTCATATTTTGTGTTTTGCAAATAAACTGGCAGCATCAAGGCCGAAATCAGACGTGAAGTTAGCATACGCCGTTTTATGGATTATTTCGACAATTCTTCGTAATCTTGGCCTAACTTTCTCATCCGAGCTCCGATCAAACTGATTCAAAATTATGGGAAAAGCTAAAAAAGAGTTCTACATCTTTTGTGCTTTAATCTTTGAGAGTTACGAGCTATAAGAGGGTCGAAAGTGGGCTTGAAATACGAGGGCAGTTCATGTACCTTTGAAGAAAAAAAAATCAAAAAATCAAAAAATGAGATGTGACCTGACTATGCAGCCGGGTCATCTCAGAAGGTGAGGCGCTGGGTACATACAAAGGAAAGACAAAAGAATGGAAAGAAAAAAAAAGAAAGGAAAGAAAAGCAAGGAAAGAAAAGCAAAAGGAAAGGAATGGAAAAGTCAAAGGAGGGTTTTCCTTGTGGAGGGAGCCATGTGCAAGAAGAGAGGAATGGGGGCAGCGTACGCTGGGCTGGAGAGAAGGGAGAGGCCGCACCATAGAAAAAAAAAAAAAAAAAGGTTTTTCTTGGTTAGACACACAAGGGAGGCCAAACCACAGAGAGTTTCTTGGAAAAATTATTTTTTGGGGAGCTTTCTTGTGGTTATCTTTTGGGGGGTGCTGCGAAGATATACACAAAGCCAGCAAAGGAGAGTTGGAAGCACGCAAAAATAATATCTTTTCAAAATCGGAAGGCGGCGAACAACGCGGTGTTCGGGGTGTTCGTGACGCGCGACGGCGGTGCGGCGAGTGTTGATCTTTTCCGTACACTCCAAATTGAAGAAAATATGGTGAAATCTGTTATGTTGGATTTAATTTTCGGAATGAACTAAATTTTTGAATTCTAGGAAAACGATGTAGCCAATTTCGAACTATGCTTGCTCTTTGATGCCAATCTGAAGTAGTTTTCATTAATGTTTGTTTGAGTTATTCTGTGCCTAATGCTTTTAATTAACTGGCCATTAATTAAATGATTTTAGTCTTGTGATTTGCTACCGAAAGGGGGGATTATAGGATAGATCTTGGATAATTCAACGTAGGTAAATATAGAGATCGAAAGACTTGTATGAACCTACGTAGCATTAAAAATCGAGGGTCTTACTGCGTTATTGCGTTATTAATTTGCATACTCTTATGTTAAATAATAAACAAGAATAGGTTCTGATTGACTATCGAAAGAGGCTTTTGGAAAAATTGGTGATTTGCTAACAAACAGAGAAAACGAAGTTGAATTAGCTAAATGAGTAAAGCATAGTGAGAAACTAGGTGAAATCGGTTTCCTAGAAGTTTTCACCATCATCAATTTGACACGCGGTATCCAGTTTTAAATTCTCCTGAATAGTTTATTTAAAGTAGCTTTGTTTAAATTTTGCAGTCTAAAATTGTTAATTTTTCTAAATAAAATCAAGGTTAGTAAAATTTCGGTACTTGGTAAAATTAAGACATCAATCCCTGAGGACGATACTCTACACATCATTATATTATAAAACTACGATACTGTGCACTTGCAGTTTGCACCGGTCATTGGGGTTCAAGAACTTAGTAGCATTGCCTACCTCCTTTGGGAAACAACCCTTGTTCATGTCTTTCATATCCCATCAGCTTAAGGGTAGTAGCAGAGAAGATGGTACAGTGAGTTCTTTTAACAAACAGGGAGGATGGTGTGATTATGTGAAGGTGTGCAAAAATTAAGTTCAGAATCCCACCATACGAAAGAATAACATGACGAGCTTCTTCCCTCATAATCATCCACTTATGAATGAGGCTTGGCAAATCCAACTTCTTCCTTTTGAGATGACACCATATTACAAAACAATATAGAAATGTAACATGGTCATGTGATCCAGCTCATGGTAAAATATTGTAGGTGATTAGTTATTGAAGGACTAGAGCTTGTAGGTTTAGTTGTTTGTAAAGCGGGGGATTGCCAAAATAAATAGGTTCTTCTTTTATAACCAGTGGCAAAAATGCTTTTGGAGTGAAGTCTTGAGCCATTATCCATGTTTTCTCAGTTTGAGGACATTCAAATTCACCTTGTTTAATATGGAGAAGTTTGGCTAAGGATTGAGGGGTGAGTGTAATCGAATTCCCCATTACCTCAGTAGATAGTCCCAAATCACTTTTAAACAAATTGGCATAAAATATTTTTAATCAAAGTTGGATAATATCCAATGACTTGATACGTGATAAACTTCTTCCATCCTAATCCTTTAAACATAGGAAATATTTCAGGAAAATCTGTTTCAAGGAAGGATGTATCAAGAACTTTATTGAATATAGCATTTGTGGAATGAATATGATTCTTATATAGTTGCTTCGCATATAGGGTGGTTAGCCATTTTTCAACTTCATCGTTATCAACATGCTTGGAGGATGAAGCTTTGTTCCTAGTTGTCTTTGTACATGGCATGATGGTTAGGTGGTAACCCTAGGGATTTTAATGGAGATGAAGTAGGAGTATGTGATTCAAGTGACAATCGAAAAATTTTGAGAAGTAAGAGATTGATATGTGAAGGAGAGGGAGTTTTGGAAGAGTGAAGACGCAAAGTCAGATGGCTAAGGGTTTTAGAAATAAGGGTTTTTCTTATATAAGTACATAACCCGTTGCTTGTCAGTCGCCTGACAATCGAAGAGTTAGGCGCCTGATGAACTTAAATTCGTCAAGTAGTAGCGAGTTAGTCGTCTGACCTTCAAACTTTATATTTTCTTCTTTAAACTAATTCTCTAATATGTAACAATCCTAGTTCATGTCTAATAGAGATAAATCGATCCTCTAAAAGTGGTTTTGTAAAGATGTCTGCCCATTGTATTCACAAAGTCAAGAATTATATCTTCTTTTTTATACATAATCTCTCAAGAAATGATGTCTAATATCAATATGCTTTGTTCTTTAATGAGATATTGGACTTTTGGAAATATTTATAGCACTTGTATTATCACACTTTATAGGTATAGCTGAGTATTCTAAATTAAAGTCTTTTAATTGTTGCTTCATATAGAGTGTTTGTGCACAATAACTACCTACTACCACATACTTAGCTTCAGCAGTAGATAAGGCTACGAAATTTTGTTTCTTAGAGAATCAGGACACAAGAGATCATCATAGAAAATGACAGGTTCTCCTTGTTCTTTTTCTATCAATTTTACATCCCCCATAATCTCCATCTAAATAACTAATCATCTCAATGCCAATGTCCTTAGGATATCATAAACCTATGTCAATAGTGCCTATCAAATATCTTAAGATTCTTTTTGCCACTATCTGGTAAGATTCCTTAGGAGCTGATTGAAAATGGGTGCAAATGCATACACTAAACATTATATCTAGTCTACTAGCTGTCAAGTATAGCAGACTGCTTATCATACCTCGATAGTATTTTATGTCAACTGTCAAGTACTCATTGGTTTTCCTATAGGCTTGCTACCTTCCATGTCAAACTTCTTAAAAATGTCTCTTATATATTTTGATTGATTTATAAATGTTCCATTTTTAGCTTGCTTGATTTGTAGTCCTAGGAAGTAATTTAATTCTCCCATTATACTCATTTCAAATTCATCTTGCATACATTTTGCAAATTCCTTACATAAATCATCATTTGTAGCACAAAATATGATATCATTAACATAAATTTGTATGATAAGCATATCTTTATTCTTAGATTTAATGAACAAGGTGTTGTCCTCATTTCCTCTTGAAAATCCATTTTCTAGCAGGAATCCACTCAACCTCTCATACCAAGATCTAAGAGCTTGTTTTAACCCATATAATGCTTTTGTTAATCTAAATACATGATCAGGGTTATTTATATCCTCAAAACCAAGAGGTTGTGCCACATGGACTTCTTCATTTATAAATCCATTTAAAAATGCACTCTTCACATCCATTTGATAGAGTTTAAATTCTTTGTGAGATGCATATGCTAATAACATTCTTATGACTTCCATTCTTGCTACAGGAGCAAAGGTCTCATCATAGTCTATTCCTTCTTCTTGATTATATCCTTGAGCCATGAGTCTTACCTTATTTCTTACTACAATACCATTTTTATCCTTTTTATTCCTAAATACCCATCCTGTTCCATTTATTGAATGATCATCGGGTCTAAGAACTAGTTTTCATACTCTATTTCTTTCAAATTGATTTAATTCTTCTTGCATATAAATTATCCAAGAATCATCATTTAAGGCTTCTTCAATGTTCTTAGGTTCTTCTTGGGATAGAAATGCATAATGATTACGTAGGTTTTTCAATGAAGATCTAGTTGATACTCCTCGTGATGGATCTTCTATGATTTGATCTTTGGGATGATTTCTTACAAATTTCCATTCTTTAGAAAACTCAAAATTTTCAGTACAATCATTATTTGGATTTACTTCATTTTTCTCTTCTTTCATTGCTATGATTTCTAAGTCTTCTAGTTTTTGTTTAGCATCATCTTTAACGTCTTCAATATCAATTGCTTGTGTAAATGGATTTACTTCATCAAAGGTTACATGAATTGATTCTATAATTGTGAGTGTTCTTTTATTGTAGATTCTAAATGCTTTGCTATTCAACACATACCCTAAAAAGATTCCTTCATCTGATTTTGCATCGAATTTCCCTAAGTCATCTTTATCATTTAGTACAAAGCACTTGCACCCAATACATGAAAGTAAGCTATGTTAGGCCTTCTTCCTTTCCATAGTTCATATGGGGTTTTATTTAAGGTTGATCTTATGGAAACTCTATTCAATACATAATATGCGATATTAACCGCTTCAGCCCAAAAGTACTTAGGTAACTTGTGTTCTTTTAACATGGTTCTAGTCATTTCTTGAAGGGGTCTATTCATTCTTTCAACAACTCCATTTTGTTGTGGAGTTCTGGGTGCTGAAAAGTTGTATTTTATTCCATGTTCATTGCATAATTTATCAACATCTTTATTATTGAATTCTCTTCCTAGATCACTCTTGATATTTAAAGCACCATATCCTTTTTCATTTTGAAGTGTTTTACACAAGTTTATCAACATATTGCAAGCTTCATGTTTTGAGGCTAAGAAGAGTACCTAAGTAAATATGGAGTAGTCATCAACAATGACGAAAGCATATTTCTTTCCTCCTAAACTTTGTGTTCTAGTAGGGCCAAATAAATCTAAGCGGATAAGCTATAAGGGCTACTAGTGGAAATATGTTTCTTCTTCTTAAAGCTAGACTTAGTTTGTTTTACTAGTTGACAAGCGTCACATATTTTATCCTTTACAAACTTAGTGCTTGGTAGTCCTCTAAGTAAGTTCTTTTTAACTAATTTTGATAGTAAGTCCACACTACCATGTCAATGTCATAGCCAACTTGCTTCATTCATGGCCGCTAAGCATGTGATATCTTGAGATTTTAGATTTTGAAAATTATGCAATACACGTTATCAACTCTTTTAGCAGTGAATAGAACATTATGTTTTTCTCTATTTTCAACAATGCATTTGTCTTGTTTGAAGATCATGTCAAATCCTTTATCACTTAATTGGCTTATACTTCAAAGAATATGTTTCAACCCATCTACCAACAACACATCATCAATGGTCGAAGAAGGTTCTTTACCTATTTTTCCAATTCCAATGATTTTACCTCTAGCATTGTCGCCGAACGTGACGTATCCACCATTTTTTGTGTTAGTGTGGTGAATTTGAATTTACTTGGTCATGTTCCTTGAACACCCGCTATCCAAGTACCATTTGTCTTTTTATAGGGTTATCCTAAAGCAAACCTGCAAGAAGGGTTTAATGTGTTACTTTTAGATACCCAAACTTTCTTAGGTCTTTTTATTTCAGATTTATTTTCTTTAACATTCCATACTTTCTTGACTTTAACTTTTTTTTCTTTTAAATGGACATTCAAATTTTATATGTCCCTTTTTCTTACACAAGAAGAACGTAGTGCGTTCATAGATATTTTTGGAAGATGTGCTTGCATAATACTTTGATTCCTTTACAAAGTACCCCATATATAGATTCTTTTTATTTTTGTTCTCAATTCCATTATATCTAATTCTTTCTTTGTCTAATGACATTTTTTTTGCTCTAATCAACTTTTCAAAGTTCTCTTTTCCTTTTGTAAAATTGTAGATGATTTTATCCTTATCCTCAATTTTACTTTTAAGGTCTTTTATTTCTAACTCTTTTTTGCTTTCAACATCTACTTGAAGTTTTACCAAACCTTAAGACATCTTGTTTTGAGTTCATCAATGTGTGATTCCTTTTCTTTTCAACTAATTTTGAAGTTTCTAGTTGATTTTTGAGTGTTTCGTTTTGTTCATTTAAAGCTATGTTTCTTTGAGATACTTTTATGAAAGTATTATGTAATGCACACAACTCAGCCTGAATTTCTCCATATGAAGGCACACTTTCACGTGAGTCACTACACGATTCATCACTAAACTCTTAAGATGAGCTAAAATAGGAATTTACCTCATCATCTTTTTCCATGAAGTAGTTGTTTGTCACTTCTTGTTCACTTGATTCACTCTCCGATTCACTTGAGCTTGTGTCATCCCATATAGTATCTTTCATTGCCTTCTTCTTCTTCTTTTTGTATTTCTTGAGCTATGGACAATCAAGTTTAATATGTCTAATCTTTTTGCAATTATAACATAGAGGAGGTTCATTTTTAGTTTCCTTTTTGTTTGTTTCTCCCTTTTCAGATTTTGTGCCTCTGAATTTTTTAGAAAATTTCTTATTTCTCTTAAAGAACTTTCCAAGTCTCTTAGTGAGTAATACTATTTCATCATCGTCTAATTCTTTTTCATCTTCTTCTTCACTAGAGCTTTCTTTTGCAGCTTTAAGGGCTATTGATTTCTTGTGTTTGTTATTTTTAGAATTTCGTTCATTCATAGTCATCTCATATGTGAGAAGAGATCTAATTAATTCACCTAAGGAAGTATTTTTCAAGTTTCTTCCTTCTGTTATAGCAGTGACCTTAGGTTCCCATATAGGAGGAAGTCCTCTAAGGATTTTACGAATCATCTCATAGGTTGAGTAATTTTTCCCTAAAGCATTGAGGGAGTTTATTATATGGGTGAACCTAGTGTACATGCTAGTAATAATTTCATCTGGATTCATCATAAAGGCCTCATACTCGCTTGTGAGCATGTCAATTCTACTATCTCTAACAACAATTGTTTCTTCATAGGTTACCTCTAATTCATCCCATATTTCTTTGGCTGATTTACATTCCATGACCCTATTGAATTCATTTACATCAAGAGCACAATATAATGCATTCATAGCACTTGAGTGTACTTGCAACTGTTGACACTATGAGTCCTTCCTGTTTTAATTAGGAAAAATCTAATAGTTCTTACTTGTGCACTGACTTCTTTGAACAGGATCATCCATTGCATGCACTAAGGGTAGGAACACAAGGAAGCCATAAGGAATGCAAAGATCACATCAACTATGGCATTTGAAAAGAAAATAAGCTGAAGAACCATAAAAAAATGAAGACCATTCATTTATTGTTTAATTTATTTTGGGTTTGTAATTTTATATGATCTGTAATAATTAATGCATAGCATGCATGATAGGACAGATAAGCTCAATGACCATAGATTAACTTTAGGTCCCTAAACATCCATGAAAAGTCCCCTATAACTCAAAAGTTATACCTATGTGAATAGGGGAGACTTCTAATAATAAAATCAGGATACAAAATTAACTTTGAAAGGGCTCCAGTCGACCGAACTAGCACAGCTATACTATGCTGGGTCAACCGAACCACTATTACCTGAAAAAGCTTAGCTACGGTTGACCGAACCTGTGGCCGTATAAATGCCACTGTCGACCGAATCGTCAAGAAGTCAACTTTTTTTGATTTCACACGGTTGACCATTTAGCATTTGAATGTAGTGACTTTGTAACAACCCAATTTTTCATTCCATTTTTTTTATAATCATAATAATAAAAAACATAATACTGATTGGTAAATATATCCTACTCTTTGATACCCAAAAACATAATACCTAGGCAGCGCAAAACATAGAGTGTGCAGCCAGAAACACAATACCAGAAATTTCACCACTTATGTACATCACTCTAGTTTAAAAGTCCAAATCCCCTAAGATATATACAAAAGTACATCTCACCCAAAACTACTTACCCTATAAATAGGGCAAAACTAATATCTCCTCCATCTACGAGCCTGGTTTGCCCGTCTAGCTGGATCACTTGGAAAATATTAAATTATTGGGATGAGACAACGCTCAATAAGATGAAATATGCTATTACCAATGTGTGGCATATGAGTTTCTTTAGACTATATACATATACTGTAATTAACTGAATCTAAAATAACATGTAAAAGTAATATACCGTGTAACTTACACCTATGTTTCTTAAAATATATCTGTTACTGAACTATCTATTTGAATATACTTTTAATAACTATAAGTAATTTTGTTGTTTCCTATACATATATAATAGCTGCGAAAATTTCTTTGGATGGATAACTAGAGGTCGTGATTCAAATCTCCTCATGATAGGGTTGTGCGGCCCGAAGGCAGGACTTAATCTTGGTCGGCCCTCTAGGATTAGTCAACTATAGCTCCACTAAGGTATGATTGGCCCCTCAACTTGGGTCTGTCTAGGGAGCACTGCAATCACTCCCCTCCACCTGGATCAGATTACCAAGGAGTCTACAATCTCTCCAATGGCACAATCGACCATAAAATGCCACACTTTAACAGAGATGTGTGGTTGCACTCTCTCCACTATATAGCTACGGTATTGTGCTCTGCTATCTGATCTGTAATGGTCCATCAGGATCTGATACTATATCTAAAATACTCTAGTGTATACATATATTTTACTATTTACAATGATTTTGTTTCTTCTGTAATAGCCATAACACTATATAATTATTCTGTATAAACTGTATTGTTTGTTTTGAACATATACTGTAATAACTGATCTGTAAAACTGCATAACAGGTTGTTATGGCCTTGAGATCTGTATATAACATGCTCACTGTAAAACCATATATTATGCTTTCTATTAAACCATGATAAACTATGTAAATACATAATTATGAAAAATATTGGAAAATCGTAACTCTGAAATAAATACTGTATAATCTGCTCTATAAATGATTGTATATCATAATTTTATAAAAGTTGTATAAGTTCAGTACTATACTCATATTACTCATGCCACACAATAGTTGATAACTCATCAGATATAATTTGTAAAACTATATAATATTTGCTCTGAAAAACACCCATAAACTTATAATATACTTACTGATAAAATTTCTAATTTATCTGGCATAACATATTTCCTTTACCTTGTAATTAAGCTCGCCTACGAACGTTCTAAATAAAACCACTGGCATTTATAAATCCATAACCTTGAAAATATTATATATATATATATATATATATATATATATATATATATATATATATATATCCTGTCAATCAACTAAATACCTAGAATATTCTTCATTTTTCCATCTTTGGAATTATAAACTATTCATTATTTACCTGGGCTTCTAAAAAGATATTCACTGGAGTCATCAACCCATTCTTGTAGGGTCCTAAAACACCCCATTCTTGAAAATATAATACCCTAATTTTACTTCACAAAACTCCATTATATTCTCATATAATACAAAATTTAAGCTCAAATGAACTTGGTAATACAAACCATATCCAAAAATTCTACTTACCCTGATTTTGGGATGGTTCCCAAACTTCTCAAATCAACATTTCACTTCGACTATGTTGTAAAGAATCTCCCCAGGATCACTGTGGTAACTTCCGATCGTCAGGGAGAGATGAATTTGGAAACTTAGAGAGAAAGTAGAGAAACCCATTTCTAAAGAGAGAAAATGAGAGAGAGAGAGAGAGAGAGAAATCCTTTCACTAAAAATCTATTTTGGCTATCTATATATAGAGTGTTGTCCATGTGGACTCATTGACAAGACACGTCGCCTCGTCAACAAGTCAATGAAGGGATCACATCGACGAATATCGTCTCCTCATCGACGAGTTTTAGACCCAATAGGCCTCTCGGTAAGTTCTCATCAACAAGACGCACGTCCCCGTCGATGAGCCCAAAAGTCTACTCGTCGACGAGCACTTCTACACTCGTCGACTAGGCCCTGCTGCACCCTCTTATAAAAATCATTTTTCTCTCATTCATTTTATTATTTAATTACTATAATTCTTCGAGTCTCTACATTCTCCCCTCCTTATAAAAATTTCGTCCTCAATGTTTACTATCTGTATTGTACACTATCCTTCAGGAAAAATAACTACTTATTTTATTACTAACCCTCACTTATGGAAAAGGAATACCGTGGTTACATTTAGGGTCCTAGGAGATTACAAATATACTCATAAAAGAAATTTCTTTCAAAACTAAAACACTACCTATCATATATTCTAAATTACAATTACACATTTATTACTCTGTACTAAACAAAACAAAATAAAATTATCTTTATTTGAACTTTACAAATCACTACTGTACCCCACTAAACAGGTGTAGGTATTTCTGTTTGATTTCTTCCTCAAGCTCTCATGAAGCTTCTTCCATGGCATGATTTCTCCAAGGGATTTTTACTAACTGAATTTTCTTACTACGCAATTCTTGTTCCTTCCTGTCTAATATCTGTACTAGAGTTTCCTCATATGCTAGAGCATCACTGAATTCTAATTCTACATAACTGACGACATGAGAAGGATCTGAGACGTATTTCCTTAACACAAAAACATGAAATACGTCATGTATTTTGAACAGAACTAGTGGTAAAGCTAGCCGATAGGCAACTAACCCAATCTTCTCAAGTATCTCAAATGTGTCAATAAACCTAGGGCTCAACTTACCCTTCTTCCCAAACCTCATGACTCTCTTCAATGGTGCTATTTTCAAAAACACATGGTCACCCACTTTAAATTCCAATTCTCGGTGGTGAGTATCCGCGTAAATTTTCTGCCGACTCTGAGCTACATTGATTCTATCTTGAATAAGTTGGAATTTATCATACGCCTACTATTTCTGGCCCCAAAACTCGCCTTTCACCTAACTCATCCCAGTATAAAGGATAACGATACCTCCTACCATAAAGTGGCTATAACTACCCTATCAGTGTCTGGTGCTCAGCCTTAACCTACTGGCACATCAAGCACTGTTGCACAAATTCAGCAATCTCCCTCTTCATGCCGCCCCACCAAAAACACTCTCGCAGATCCCTATACATTTTTGTACTGCCAGGATGAACCGTGTATAGAGATCTGTGAGCCTCCTCTAGAATTTTCTCCTAATATCATCATCTGTAGGCACACATAATCTAGTGCGAAACCTCAGAGCTCCGTCATAAAAAATACTGAACTCCTCCCCTTGACCATCTTATACTCTGGCTATTACCTCTACTAGTTCTGCATCATCTCCCTGAGCGGCTTTAATCTTTTCATATAGCGTAGGTTGCACAACCAAGCTGGCAATAAATGCTTGAGGATTACTCTCTACCAACTCTACACCAAGTCTCTCCAGATCCATCAGGATCAGATGCTGAACCTCCATAGTTGTCGGTGCTGGTCCCACTGATTTCCTACTCAGAGCATCTGCTACCACGTTTTTCTTCCCTGGGTGGTAACTAATAGTGCAGTTATAATCTTTAATGAGTTCCAACAACCTTCTTTGCCTCATATTCAGCTCTTTCTGGGTAAAGAAATACTTCAAACTTTTGTGATTCGTGAAGATTTTGTATTTCCCACCATATAGATAATGCCTTCATATTTTTAAAGTGTAAACCACTATAGCTAATTCTAGATCATGCACAGGATAGTTCTTTTCATATTCTTTAAGTTGTCTAGATGCATAGGCGATGACTTTGTCGTGCTGCATCAACAAGCACTCGAGTCCCTTTTGGGACGCATCACTGTATATAATGAATCCATCCTCTCCCGATGGAATAGTTAACACTAAGGTTGTAACCAACTGTTGCTTCAACTCCTAGAAGCTCTACTCACATTCAATGGACCATTCAAACCTTGCATTCTTTCTCATGAGCCTTGTTAAAGGACCTGATAGTCTAGAAAAACCATCCACAAAGTGCCGGTAATACCTTTGCCAAACCTAGAAAATTCCTGATCTCTTGAACATTCCTTGGCCTTAGCCAATCAACTACTACTTCTATTTTCCCTAGGTCAACTAATATACCATCCCTAGAGATCACATGCCCTAGAAAGGTGACTTGCCTCAGTCAGAATTCACATTTCTTAAATTTTGCATACAGTTCTTTTTCCCTTAATATCTACAATATTGGCCTTCGATGATACTCATGCTCCCCAAAGCTCTTCAAATAGACCAGTATATCATCTATAAAATCACAGCAAACTAGTCTAAATACTGATGAAACACCCAATTCATCAGGTCCATAAACGCTGCCGGTGCATTCGTCAGACTGAACGGTATAACAAGAAATTTGTAGTGCCCATATCTGGTCCTGAAAGTCGTCTTCGAAATGTCCTCTACTTTAACTTTCATCTGGTAATAACCGGATAGGAGATCAATCTTGGAATAGACCTGAATCCAATAGAGTTGATTAAATAGATCATTTATTCTGGGAAGAGGATACTTATTCTTTATCGTCACTTTGTTTATTTCTCTGTAATCAATGCACATCCTCATGGTCCCATCTTCCTTCTTCACAAATAAAACAGGTGCTCCCCAAGGCAACACGTTGGGTCTAATAAAACCTCTATCTAACAGCTCCTGCAACTGATATTTTAACTTTTTCAATTCTTTTGTAGCCATTTGATAAGGCACTTTAGATATATGTGCTGTCCTTGGAAGCAAATCAATTACAAATTCTATCTCCCAAACTGGTGGTAAGTCAGGTAAATCCTCTGGAAAAATATTTGGGAATTCTCTAACCATTGGAATGTCAGCCTGTTTCAATTCTTCCTTTGGTAGCTCCTTTATCTAGGCAATGTATCCCTAGTAACCACCCAGAAGAAATCTCTTCGCCTGAATAGCTAACACTAGCTGAGGCGAGGCACACACACGTGGACCCACAAATCTGTATTCTTGCTCACTTGGGGGTACGAAAATTACTTCTTTCTGATAACATTCTATGCTAGCGTGATTAGCTGCCAGTCAATCCATACCCAATATTACATCAAATCCCTGCATATCTAGTATCACAAGATCAGTTGGTAGTACTTTCTCCTAAATGCACACTAGAAAGTTTCTAAGTATCTTCCTACACCTCACAGTAGATCTAGTCAATGTGGCAACAGACAACTCAACATCTAACAACTGTGTCAAACAAAAGAATAACTTTATATGATAACATAGTAAGTGTACCTATAACAACATCTCCAACAGTCTCAACGTCTCCCGACATCAATGCATAAACCCTTCTTGGCACCATATTCCTCTACTGACCTCCACAGGGCGCCTGATGACCACCCTAGTTCGATCTGGGAGCTGGTGCATAAATCGGTGGTCCCTAACATGATCAAGCCATATGGTCAAGTCTCCCACAATGATAGCAGACATTCTCCCCCAGTCGGCACTCACCAAGATGTCTCCATCCACATCTAGGGTAGGTCGGATAAGACTACCCACCCTGAAATCCACTATGCCATGTCGTTTGCCTTTGACCCCCACCGGATGTACCTCCCCTCCACGAGCCTCAGCTGGAACCTACCGAAAAACTCAAAGGCGTGGGCCTTTTCTTTTGGCTTTGTGTCTCAGTATTCCTCGGCAAACCCTCCTCTACTATTATAGCCCTGTCAACCAACTCTGAAAAATCCTATATCTTTAGTACTGCCACCTATCTATAAATGTCCCACTTCAAATTCCTCTCGAACATCCTGCCCTTCTTAGCTTCATCTGTGAAAATATAAGGACAGAAATGCGACAACTCAATGAATTTCGTCGGATATTGTTAGACTATCATCGATCCCTGGGACAAGTTTAGAAACTCCTGTACTCTAACCTCTCTGACCGAGGCAGGATGTCAAAGAAGATGTCCCTGAATTGGGTCAAGGTCATTGGCACTGGAATGGATCTCGGCTCCTCTAGTAAGTTCATGGCCATCTACCATCTCTCGGCCTCTCCTACCAACTTATACGTGGCATAGAGGACTCTCTACTCATCAGTCCAATGAAGCACCATCAATACCTTCTTTATCTCCTACATCCAGTTCTTAGCAACTATAGGATCAGATGTTCCTAAAAATGTCGGAGGGTTCATCTTTGTAAACTTCTTTATCATGTAGCCATGTGTTGTAGATGGACCTCCCAGCTCCCTGGAGCTCCATGCTATTTCAGCCATGACTTGCTAAGCTACACTACGCAATATTGCATCTGAATCCTCACCTCCTATGCCAAAAGGTCCTATTCCATCATCTCCACTAGTGTGGGCGCTACTGCCTCCTGGACCCATCTTGAAATAACACCAAATTATCCTAAGAATCCAAACCTCATAATTCTATTCTAATTAAATATCTCTATGCCTCCTATTTCTAATTTTAGGTCTAGTTCTACCGTATAGAAATAGAAATCGTTCATAGTTTGCTATGGTTTTAAAGGAATCGTCACCCTAGGAAAAACACAAAAACCACCCTGAATTTTCTACTTCCAGACTGTAGAACAGAACCCTAAATTTCATCCTAATTCCTCAACATTAACTCACTGATATGTTCTATTATTCTCAAAATTTCATTCCTAAATCCTGGTATTGTTTTTCGCTGTACTCTAGAGTCTACAGAACCTAACAACCTAGGCTTTGATACCAAATAATAACGACTCAATTTTTCATACCATTTTTTTTATAATCATAATAATAATAATAAACATAATACTGACTGGTAAATATATCCTGTTCTCTGATACCCAAAAACATAAAACTAGGCAGCGGAAAACATAAAGTGTGAAACCAAAAACACAATACCAGAATTTTCACCACTTATGTACATAACTCTAGGTTAAAATTCCAGATCCCTTAGGATCTATACAAAAATAAATCTCACCCAAAACTACTTACCTTATAAATAGGGCAGAATTGATATCTCCTCTATCTACGAATCTGGTCTGCATGTCTAACTGGATCACCTAGAAAATATTAAATTACTGGGATGAGACAACGCTCAGTAAGATGAAATATGCTATTACCAGTGTGTGGCATATGAGTTTCTTTAAACTATATACATATACTGTAATTAATTGAATCTAAATTAACATGTAAAAGTAACATACTGTGTAACTTACTCCTATGTTTCTTAAAATAATCTATTACTGAACTATCTATTTGAATATACTTTTAATAACTATAAGTAATTCTGTTTTTTCCTGTACATATATAATAGCTATGAAAATTTCCCTAAATGGATAACTGGATGTCATGATTCAAATCCCCTTATGACAAGGTTGTGCGTCTCGAAGGCAGGACTTAATCCTGGTCAACCCTCTAGGATTAGTCAACTATAGCTCCCCTAAGGTACAATTGGCCCCTCAACCTGGGTCTATCCAGGGAGCACTGCAATCGTTCCCCTCCTCTTGGATCAGATTACCAAGGAGTCTACAATCTCTCCAACGACACAATCAACCATAAAATGTCACACTTTAACTGAGATGTGTGGTTGCACTCTCTCCACTGTATAGCTACGGTACCGTGCTCTACTATCTGATCTGTAATGGTCCATCAGGATCTGATACTATATATATATATAATACTCTGGTGTATACATATATTTTACTGTTTACCATGATTCTCTTTTTGCTGTAATAGCCATAACACTGTATAAATATTCTGTATAAACTGTACTATCTACTTTGAACATATACTGTAATAACTGATCTGTAAAACTGTATAACTAGTTGTTATGGCCCTGAGATATGTATATAACATGCTCATTGTAAAACTGTATATTATGTTTTCTATTAAACCATGATAAACTATGTAAATACATAATTTTGAAAAATATTGGATAACCATAAATCTGAAATAAATATTGTATAATTTGCTCTGTAAATGACTGTATATCATAATTCTATAAAAGTTGTATAAGTTCAGTATGTACTCATATTACTCATGCCACACAATAGTTGATAACTCATAAGATATAATTTGTACAACTACATAATATTTGCTCTGAAAAACACCCATAAACTTATACTATATTTACTGATAAAATTTCTAATTTATCTGGCATAGCATATTTCCCTTATCTCGTAATTAAGCTCGCCTACTAACATTCTAAACTACACCTTTGGCATTTATAATTCCATAACCTTGAACTATCAATCAACTAAATACCTAAAATATTCTTCATTTTTCTATCTTCAAAATTATAAACTATTCATTATTTACCTGGGCTTTTGAAAAGATATTCACTGGGGTCCTCAACCCATTCCTACAGGGTCCCAAAACACCCTATTCCCGAAAATGTAATACCCTGATTTTACTTCACAAAACTCCAGTATATTCTTATATAATACGAAGTATGAGCTCAAATGAACTTGGTAATACTAACAATATCCAAATATTCTACTTACCCTGATTTTGGGATGGTTCCCAAACTTCTCAAATCAACATTTCACTCCGGTTATGTTGTAAAGAATCTCCCCAGGATCACTGTGGTAACTTATGATCGTCAAACCAGGAATACGAATCCAAAAACTTAGAAAGAAGGGAGAGAAACTCATTGCTAGAGAGAGAAAATGAGAGAGAGAGAGAGAGAGAGAGAGAGAGAGAGAGAAAAATCCTTTTGCTGAAAATCCATTTTGGCTATATATATAAAGTGTTTTCCACGTGGACTCGTCGACGAGTCAATGAAGGGATCCCATCGACGAACACCGTCTCCTTATCAACGAGTTTCAGACCCTAGAACAAGCCTCTTGGTAAGTTCTTATCAACGAGATGCACGTCTCCGTCGATGAGCCCAAGAGTCTGCTTGTCGACAAGCACTTCTACACTCGTCGACAAGGCCCTGTTGCACTCTCTTATAAAAATTCCTTTTTCTCTCGTTTCTTTTATTATTTAATTACTATAATTCTTTAGGTCTCTACAGAATTAGGTCGACCGAACCAGCACGTGTTTGACACCCTAACTATTCGGCCAACCAAATGTGTAGTTTATTTTGGCCACGGTTGACCAAACCTAGTTGAGTAGCTAACCGAACCTGTCACGGTCGGCCGAACCCATGAAGGGGTTTAAAATCTCCCAGAGACAGTCGACTATATTCTCAGTTCAAAATCTCCACGGTTGACCTAACCTCTTAAAGTGGAACCTCTCGGGTTGCCCAATTTTTTTCGAGGTTAAACCGAGGTTATTTTTTATTAACCATACTTAAACTTTTTCAAAAATTCCAAATGAGTCCCCAACGACAATATTTTTTGGTTTGATTAGCACTGATTAAAAAACATCATTAGAAAATTATTCTCTAAAATTTCAAATACCCATTTCCCTCATACAAGCTTAAAAATCCTACTCTTACTTATTCCTATTGCAAGATATCCTTTGTGAGAGTTTCTTGAGATTATCCATATAAGCTTACACTCATATTCTCTGATTGATATTTTTTTTTTTTATTGAGAGTAAGCTTGAGTTTTTCCTTGTCATTTCATTCATAAATCTTTTTTGGGAAAACTCTCCAAGGCTTGTGAGTCTTGCATTATTGTTGCAAAACTCAAGAGCTTGTATTGTTTTTATATGTGAAAAACATTTTTGACAAACTTAAACCAAATATTTCTTGTGGTTGATTTTTGAGAAAAATATTTTTGAGATATTCGCTAGTGTGTTTCAAATCTTTGATATTGCTCCTTGTGATTGATATAGTTATCTTGTTTCAAAGATCCCTACACATACACTCTCACATACTGATTGCTATACTTGCATTATCTTGAGAGTATTCATATAAACTTCATTGAGCTTATAAATCATATCATACTGAAGTGCAATTAATTGTATTGTACATATTCGTACATATTCACTAAGTTGAGAAGCATTTGAATTGTACACAGATTTTATATTCATTGTTGTATTCCAGGTGTGGCCTAAGGTGGGACTTATTCACCCATTTAAGGAGAGGTTGTCAAGGTTGAGGTCAGCCCTGATAATGTAACTTGGTGTTGTATTCAGTGTCACTCCACATAGAAGTGAGCTTTAGTGGAATCCTCGGTTTTGCGAGCTAGAGGCGAGGACGTAGGCACATTTGCCGAACATCGATAGCGTATCTGGTGTCATCTTTACTTTATTTTCCTTGCTATATTGTGCTTTCTTGTTTGAATATACTTAGAGAAAATTAATTACAATTGCATCTATCTGTTTATTTCATTCTTGTTCTAGATTGACTCTAGGGTTATGAAATACTATTGCTAGTTAAATGACTTAGGGAGAAAATTTTTAAAATAACCAATTCACCCCCCCTCTTGGGATTGCAGTAAAGTCAACAATTGGCATCAGAGCCTAGTTGCTTAGACTTAATCATTTTTCTGCAAAAGGATCATTATGACTCATAATACTGTAACCCCTTTCCCTGAGGGATCTTCGTCCACACGTTCTCATGTTTTCAGTGGAGTGAACTACACTTTCTGGAAACAAAGGATGCATATCTACCTTCAAAACATTTATTAGAAGGTGTGGAGAGTGGTCTCTAAAGGAAACTATGTTCCCATGAAAACTATAGAGGAGGTTAGAGTACCTAAGATTGAGGATGAATACACTGATGATGATATAAAAGTTGTAAGTATAAATGCAACTACTATGAATAATCTATATTGTGAACTTGATGTAAATGAATTCAATAGGGTTATGGCATGCACAACTGCTAAGGAAATATGGGATAAATTATAGGTTACTTATGAGGGTACTAGAGATGTTAAGGATAGCATAACTGACATGTTGACCAGTGAATACAAAGCATTCAAGATGAACACTAGTGAATCCATGTAGAGCATGTACACTCATTTCACTCACATCATTAATTCATTACATGTTCTAGGAAAGACATACTCCACATATGAAATGATTAGGAAAATACCTAGGGGATTGCCACCTGTTTGGGAAGCAAAGACTACTGCTATAGCTGAGGGTAGAGACTTAAAGGCAATGTCTCTAGATGAACTAGTAGGGTCACTCATCACATACGAGATGACTATTAATGAGATATTAAATGAACAAAATAGAGCAAAGAAGGTGACTGCCTTAAATATGTCCTCTAACACCTCTAGTGAATGTAGTGAACCAGAATCAGGAGATGATATGGCTATGCTTTCTAGGAAATTCAGTAAGTTCATCAGAAAGAATAGTAGACCACATAGAAGGTTCCAGAATTCAATATATGAAAAGGGAGAATCAAGCAAAAGAAAATAAAAATCAAATACACCCACATGCTACAACCGTAACAAAGTCGGGTATATCAAACTGGACTGCCCATTGCTGAAAAAAGGAATCAAGGAAAAAGAAGAAAGTAATGAAAGTCGGCACATCATGGGACAAACATAGTAGCAGTGATTCAGATGGGGACTTTAGTGACTCTAAGGTTGCAAACTTGTGCTTGATGGCACACGGTGATGAGGTACTATCATCTCGCTCTTTATCTTCTTATTATTATGATGATGATTCTGATTCTGATAGCATGCCTACATATAAAGAATTGCAGCATGAACATATTCAAGTGTGCAAATTGCTTGAAAAATTGAACAAGAAAAATATTGATTTAAAAAATAAATGCAAAAATTGGTCAAAGCTTTTTGAAATAGGAAAATTTGTTCACTCTACTTGGCAAGAAGAAAAGGATTTGAAAATTGTTGAGCTTGAAATAAAATTAGAGAATAGCTCCAAAATTATATATAAATATACAGAGGGCCAAAACAATTTTGAAAAACTTCTTCGAGCCCAAAGAAATTTGCTTGGTAAAGAAGGTCTCAACTTTAATGGAATTGAAAACATAAGAAGAAATGATATTTATTTGGGACATTTTAGTCATAAATCAAATACACACATCCCACCTAAAGAATCATTCAAGCACATGACATGTTATAAATTCAAACAAATATGTCATATTCAATTTAACTGTCCATTTAGAAATAGAAATGTGAAAATTAAGAAAGTATGGAGAGTCAAAGGTGAATCAAGCACTAACCCCTTTGGACCCAACATAATTTGGGGACCAGCATCAGTTACTTAAATGTTTTTACAGGTGTGCTTGAGTTTGTCCTCATCCAAGGACAAGTGGCATATGGACAGCAGGTGTTCATGACATATGACTGGCGATAAGGCCAAGTTCGCGTCCATCGTACCCAAGGAATAAGGGTTCGTGACCTTTGGGGACAACACAAAGGGCAAAATCATCGGAGTAGGTAAGGTTGGTAAGGAACCTTCCCTAGTTATCGATAATGTCTTATTAGTTGATGGTTTAAAACATAACCTATTGAGTATAAGTCAATTGTGTGACAAAGGTTATAGAATGTCCTTTGAAGATGACCAATGTATTGCTGAAAATAAATATGTTAACAAAATTCTTTTTACTACTGATCGTCAAGAAAATGTTTACACCACTAGTTTTGATAACTTAGCTTCATAACATGTAACATGTTTTTCTGCTATAAATGAAGCAAGTTGGTTGTGGCATAAATGTTTTTGGCATGCTAGCATGGATCTTCTGTCAAAACTTGTGAAAAATGACTTAGTTAAAGGCTTACCAAAAACACCTTTTGTGAAAAATAAAATTTGTAATGCATGTCAAATGGGTAAGCAAACAAGGTCGAGTTTTAAGAAAAAGAAAATCATATCTACTACAAGACCACTTGAAATGATGCACTTTGATCCTAATCAAACTCAAAGTCTAGGAGGAAGATTATATGCATTTGTAGTTGTAGATGACTATTCCGGGTTCACACGGTATTATTTCTTACACTTAAAGATGAATCATGTGAACAATTTACTAGACTTTGTAGAGGAATCCAAAATGAAAAGGGTTACAAAATAACACACATTAGAAGTGATAGGGGAACTGAATTTTAAAATGATGGCATAGAGAACTACTATGACTTAGAGGGTATATCTCATAATTTCTCTACACCTAGGACCCCACAGCAAAATGGTGTTGTTGAAAGAAAGAATAGGTCCTTGCAAGAAATGGGTAGAACAATGCTTAATGAACATAAATTACCCAAATATTTCTGGGTTGAAGCCGTAAGCACTGCTTGTTACGTAATAAATAGAGTATTAATCAGGTCATCTCTTAATAAAACTCCCTATGAATTATCCAATGACCATAGACCAAACATCTCTTATTTTCATGTCTTTGACTATAAATGCTTTGTACTTAGGGATAATGAGCACCTAGGAAAGTTTGACTCAAAATCTAATGAAGGAATTTTTCTAGGTTATTCTCTTAACAACTAGGCTTACAGACTATTTAATAAAAGAACATTAACTATTATTGAATCCATCCATGTTGTATTTGATGAATCTAATCTTTTTTTCCAAAAGAGATGATGAAGATGATATTGAAATTAGAAAAGGATTAGAGAAGCTCTCCATTGAAAATAATATAGATAAAAATTTAGAGATAAATGATAAATCAATTGAAGATAGTGAAGTTGAAAATGAAGTTCAGGAACTACCTAGAGACTGAAAATTTATTAGGAACCATCCTTTAGTCCAAATCATAGGTGAACCCTCAAGAAGAACCTAGAAATATTAAGGAAGCCATAGAGGATGAATCATGGGTACTATCTATGCAAGAAGAGCTAAATCAATTTGAAAGAAGTAAAGTTTGGACCCTTGTTCCTAGGCCTGACGATCACACTATTATTGGAACCAAATGGGTTTATAGAAACAAAAAGGATGAAAATGAAGTAGTGACTAGAAACAAACCTAGGTTAGTAGCCCAAGGGTATAATCAGGAGGAAGGAATAGACTTTGAGGAAACATATGCTCTCATGACTAGGATGGAAGTCATTGCATGTTACTTGCATATTCCACTTTTAAGGATTTTAAATTATATCAAAAGGATATCAAAAATGCCTTTTTGAATGGCTATATAAACGAGGAATTCTATATAGAACAACCACCAGGATTTGAAAACCATAAAGATCTTAATCATGTATATCAGTTATCTAAAGCCTTGTATAGATTGAAACAAACTCCTAGAGCTTGGTATGAGAGGATTAGTGGTTTTCTTCTAGAAAATGGATTTACCAGAGGCAAGATTGATACTACACTTTTCATTAAATCTAAAAATGATCATATGCTCCTTATATAAATATATGTTGATGATATTATCTTTGGAGCTACAAATGATGAATTGTATAATGAGTTTACTAAATGCATGCAAAACTGTTGACCTTATAGGTCATACCCTATTTTGATTATGACAAATAATCAAGTATTTAATATCTATCAAGTTTGTGTGCAGGTTCATATTAGTAAGATCATTTGATGGCATGTGAAGACTTGAAGAATAAAGACCCAGAAGATTCATTTGTTGTAATTTATATTATCTTCACTTTGGGTCTATAATAGTAATATAGGAAAAGTCTATAATAATGAATGCATATCATGCATGTAGGAACTAACAAGCTTAAAGACCTTAGAAAGACCCTAGGTCCTTGCACTTATACTTAAGTTAGTCCCCAATATCACATATACTATCAAGGGAACCTATTCAATTGAAACATGACTTAAAGGGCTAAAATAGTAAGGTTTCAAGCGACCAAACCTTGTTGTTTAAACACCTCGGTCGACTAAACCATTGAATGGTCAATGAGTTGACTTGGTTTTGGGTGACCGAACCAAAAGGACTAGAGCATCCTCAATCAACCAAATCTTTATTTTGACCTTTTCCACCAACTCGGCAACCCAAACTTTCATGTTCAAAACTGCCTCAGGCTACCGAACTTCCTACCGGGCTACTGAATTGAAGACTTTTGGAAAATTGCCTCAGTTCAGCAAACCATTCTCTTCCTAGGGCACCCAAACATGAAAAACGTACTTTTTCTCATGTCTGTTCGAGTGACTGAACCACAAGTTAGACGCCTGAAACTCTCAAGTCGCACAAATTTTTACTGTGGTTAAAAGGGGTTTAATAGGGTTAATTTTCCTGAATATTTTTAAAATAAATTTAATAATACCCTATGTATCCCCAACGGTTATAAAATTGGACCAGTCTATTGCTCTGATTAGCAAGTTAATTAGCAAATTGATTAGTAACAAATTCTCTGAAAATTTTCAAAGTATCCTTGAGTGATTATTCATTGTTGGTGGTTGCTAAAAACCCTCATTTTTTTATTGTATATTTGATTTTCAAATTGAGGGTTGAGCTTAGTTTTCCCCCCAGATTTAATTTCATAAATATTTTGTATGGGAAAACTTAGAGCTTGTGGGTCTTAACATTCATATTGCAAGACACCTTAGCTCATATTTTTGATTGTGCAAAAATCTTTTCACAAGCTCATTTTTGAATATCTTTTTGTGCTTTGATATTGAGAAAATATTTTTGAGATATTCTGATTACTCTTTGTGAAAATCTTTGAAACCCTAAATCATTATTGAGATTTGCATCCATACGTTGTTTCAAATATTTACTTGTTGATACACTCATGTGATAGATTGAATATAGACATTTGTTGAGTGTTGGTTGCACACATATAGCATTGAGAAGCATAATATTGTAAAATAATAATACCAAGATTTGTTTTGAAGAAATGATTGAAGAGATAATACAAAGTTTTATTACAACAATTTGTCCAACCATGCACTCACTAAATGAGCTTCAATGGCGAAAGGATAATAAATAGAAAAACAAAAGAGGACACAATCTTGTAGTCGAGATGTGTGTGGTGCTCTGGTGGGGGGTTCTTATTTATAGCCCATGGTCCGTGGAAGAAGCACATGGGTGGCTCACCTACTATGGTAGGTGGTGGTAGCTCACCTACCATGGCCGACTTTAACATTAGAGGCTAACTTTGACATTAGTGGTCGTCTTTGACATTAGTGGCCATCTTTGACATTAGTGACCATTTTTGACATTAGTGGTCGTCTTTGACATACCGTGCCCACCGTTCACACTAGATAGGTTATACCGTCTCGGGGGGCATTGCCCTCAATACCCCCACCGGGGGCACTGCCCCCAAACCCCCGTGTCTCAGAGGGGAACGTCTTCTGTCTCCATAGTACTATTGCGGTCTTTCACTTCAACCTCATATACACCATACGTCAGGTAAGTGTGCCAATTAACTCGTAGGAGGCGAGCATTGCACATATATACACCGACACCCCCCCCCTCAATGTCCACCTACGCTTTTGGACCAATACCAAGAGCATCCCGATGCTTTTGGAAGTCAGAACTACCCAATGCTTTGGTGAAGATATCTACATGATTATCTTCTATTAGGTAATTCTCCATATCAAAAACCTCATCCCCAATGAGTCTCATATGTAATGATACTGAATCTCATTGCATTTGGTTCTTGCATTGAACATCGAATTCTTACTGATAGCTATGCAACTCTGATTGTCACAGTGAATTAGAGCTACAACATTTATCATTATCCCAATATCAGTAAGAAGTATTCTTAACCAGACAACTTCACATGAGGTGATACAAGCTTACTGGTACTTGGCTTTAGTGGATTATAGCGACACTGTTGGCTGCTTCTTGCTTGTCCATAAGATAATTCCAGTCCCAAAGAGAAAACAATATCCAGAAACTAACTTTTTGGAATCAATATCTTCTGCCCAAATGGAGTCACAATATCCAATTAGGGAGTTTCCTGATGTATAAGAGATGCCAAAATGAGGAGTCCCTTCTATATACTTGAGGGCCCTTATTCCAGCCTTCTAGTGAATTTCTCATGGCTTGTTTGCAAATCTACTCAGGATACCAACTGCAAAACTGATATCAGGCCTTGTGTTGCACAAGTGCACCAAACTCCCAATTAGGTTTTTGTACCTTTTAGTATCAACAAGTGGAGAGGGATCTTCAATGGAGAGCTTAATGTTTACTTCCATTAGAGTAACCACTGGAGTACATTCTGCCATCCCAAATGCCTTCAATAACTCTTGAGCATATCGTTGCTGAGAAATAAAGATTTCTCCACACTTCAATGCCTAAGAAGAAGTGGAGTAGCCCAAGTCTGTCATCTCATATTATGAGCATAGGCCTTCACAGATGTTTTTGATCTTCTCCTCGTGGTCACCTATAAGCACAAGATCATCTACATATAGTACAATTATTACATACATCTCATTCTCCTTCAATACATATAAATTTACATCAGAGGTACTTCTACAAAATCCATAATTGGTGAAGAAATAATCAATCCTCTGGTACCAAGCTCTGGGGGCTTTTTTCAACCCATACAAGACTTTCTTTGACCTGCACACTTTGTTGTTTGAATTTGGCAATTCAAATCTAGGTGATTACATCACATAAACCTCCTCTTTAAGATGACCATTAAGGAATGCATACTTCACGTCCATTTGAAATAGCACCTAACTTCTGTGTGCAATAGTAGCCAAAACCAGACGGATTGTTTCCGTACTATCTGTTGGTGCAAAGGTTCTAGTAACATCAAAACCTTCCACCTTAGAAAATTCTTATGCTATAAGGCGAGCTTTGTACTTCTCTAAAGTACCATCAGCTTTATATTTTACGTTCCATATCCACTTCGTGCCGATTACCTTCCTATAAAGGGGGATGATCCAAAATCTCCCAAGTATTAATTGTCATGATACTTTCATATTCAGCTTTCATAGTCGTTCTCCACTTTGGATCAGCCAGCGCTTCATCTAGGCAACTTAGTTCCTTAACTGCACTGATTATATCAGCCATTAAGGCCATATTTACCAAGTGCTTCGTTGATCGATGTTGTTCCTCTATTCTTTTCGACCTTTGAGGTCTATCAGGTTGTGAACTTTGATTCACAGGTGTTGGATTGCCTTCATCAAAGAGTTGTTGTATCCACCTAAGGTATGGCTTCTAAACAACTGCTACTGGTACAACATGTTGGTTTTGAATTTCTTCTTCATTCACCTCAATCTACTGCTCTGAGTGAGGCACATGGTGGGTTACTTTATCGGTTGATGATAAAGTGGGCCGATCTCTATCTCCCACTAAGTGTGGTCCTTCATCAAATACCACATTTTGGCTTGTGATGATCTTCTTTGCCTCTACATCATATAGACGATATGCCTTCGATTCTATATTGTATCCCAAGAAGACGCACTTTCAACTTTTGTCATCTAACTTCCTTTGACTGTGATATGAAACATACACAAAACATCTGCAACCAAATGTTCTAAGATGAGAAATGGAGGGTTTCTTACCATAGTAAGCTTCGTGAGGTGTTTTGTTCCCAAAAACAATGAAGCATCAGTTGAGGATATACATAGCTGTATTAACAGCTTTTTCCCAAAACGATTTTGGAAGGTCTTGTGCCTTCATCATTGCTTTGTCCATATCCATCACAGTGCGATTTTGCCATTCCACAACACCATTCAATTGTGGAGTTTTTGGTGCCGACAATTGGCGTTTGATGCCAAATGCACTGTAATAATTGTTGAACTCCTTTAATGTGAACTCGCCTCCTTAATCTGTTTGAAGTTTCTTTAACTACAAACCTGTCTCATTTTCAACAATTTTATGCCACACTTTAAATTTTACAAAAGCCTCAGCTTTGTCACGAAAAAAGTACACCCACATCTTTCTACTATAATCGTCGACTAACAGCATAAAATAGAAAGATCCTCCTAGTGCAGGAGTAGTCATTTTACCACAGAGATTTGCTTGTACCAGCTCTAGAGGAAGCTTTGATTTGTTGTTGCTCTCTTGTGGAAATGGCATATGATGTTGCTTGCCCAACATGCAAGCTTCACAAGGCTCTGCAGTATCAACTATCATAGGCAGATCAACCACCATTCCTTTCTCTGCATCTCCTTCAAAACTGCATAGGAGATGTGTCCAAACCTTTTATGCCAAAGTCTACTTATTGTATCTCTAGTTGTTGGGGCAAGTGCCACAAACTCATACAGATTATTCTTTTGAATACCTTCACCCACAATGCTGCCATTACTATCAATGATCTTAGCTTTTGTTTTCATAAATCATACTTCATAGTCATGGTCGGTGATAGCAGTTATAGATAAAAGATTACTCTTAATTTAAGGAACATAAAGGACATCTAAAAGAGTTTTACCTTGGCCATTCACGGTTTTTAAGGAAATGAATCCAGTGCCCTCTATTGGACTGTCACATTCATAGGTTCATGTAGAGGCTTAAGGGAACCATACCACTTCTTTTTGCTGGTCTTGTGTCGGGAAGCTCCACTATCAAGTACCCATGAGCAATCTCCTAGGTACTGTAAGAGCAGTTGAGCACATTTCTTCTGTTACCATGAAAAGATCTAATTCTGGTTTAGCACAATGTGCTACTTGGTCTATGCTATGCCCACTGCCGCCATCTGATCACATAGATTTTTTATTCTAGTGATGAATACTTTTGCCAATTCTCCGTCATGTAGCTTTTCTGCAGCAAGTTGATTCTCTAAGTTTTGAATGCTTGTCTGGTTCCTTGTTTCATATTGATTCTTTAGACCATTCCAAGCATCTGCAGCCTTGGATGTATGCTGGATCAACGTAAGTACCGAATCGGATACACTTTTGACAATAGCACAAAGTGCATCTGCATTCCGCCTCTTCCATGCTTTGACGAGGGTAGCATCTGGAGGGATGATAACCTTAGGATTGGTGGGATCAAGCGTGCCAATCAGTTATGGATCCACACCTTGAGTTGTATCAAGTAGTTCATATGAATCTAGAATAGCACTCATCTTGAACTTCCACAAAGTGTAGTTCGTGTCATCTAGCTTTCCTTCTGTGAATTCTAGTGGATGTATCTGAAGTGCTGGTGGAGATGCAATAGCAAAAGATGAAGTTCTTGCCCTTGCAACATCTCAACAATTATAGTTGTTTCTTCTTAGTAGCCTTCAGCTCTGATACCATGTAAAATAACAACACCAAGGTCTATTTTGAAGAAACAATTGAAGAGATAACAGAAAGATTTATTACAACAATCGGATTACAACAATCTTTCCAACCATGCACTCACTAAATGAGCTTGATAACGCAAAGTTTTATTACAACAATCGGATTACAACAATCTATCCAACCATGCACTCACTAAATGAGCTTCAATGGTGAAAGGACAACAAATAGAAAAACAAAAGAGGACACAATCTTGCAGTCGAGATGTGTTTGGTGCTCCGGTGGGGGGGGGTTTATTTATAGCCTCTGGTCCATGGAAGAAGCACATGGGTGGCTCACCTACCATGGTAGGTGGTGGTAGCCCACCTACCATGGTCAACTTTGACATTAGTGGCTGAATTTGACATTAGTGGTCGTCTTTGACATTAGTGACCGACTTTGACATTAGTGGTCGTCTTTGACATTAGTGGTCATCTTTGACATTAGTGGTTGTCTTTGACATACCATGCCCACCATTCATAGTGGATAGGCCATACCGTCTTGGGGGGCATTGCCCCCCCATAACCCCCCCATAACCCCCCCACTGGGGGCATTGCCCCCGAACCCCCGTGTCTCATAGGGGAACATCTTCTGTCTTTATAGTACCATTGTGCTCTACCGCTTTGACCTCATCTGAACCATATGTCAAGTAACTGTGCCAATTAACTCATGGAAGGTGGGCATTGCACATATATACACCAACAAATATTTGTACGCATCTTGTATTGGAAATTGGTTGCACTCTAGGCATGGCCTATGGGGGTGTTAATCCAGACCGGAAGGATTGGTTGTAAAGGTGGAGGTCAGCCCTTTACTAATTGACCTGGTTGTATTTAGGTACTCTCCACCCGTTAAGTGAGCCTTAGTATAATCCTTGTGCTCGTGAGCCAAGGCGGGGACGTAGGCACTTTTGTTGAACTACGATAACATATCTGGTGTCATCTCTCTTTACTGCTTTATTGTGCATGCTAAATTAGTTTACTTATGTAATTTAATTTCTGTTAAATATACTGATTTTATTTTATCCGCACTTGATTGACACTAGGGTTGTATAATACTGCTTCTAGTTGATTGACCTTAGGAAGAAATTTTAAAATACCAATTCACCCTCCCCCCCCATTCGGATTACAGTAAAGCTAACAATTGGTATCAGGGCCTAGTAGCTTAGACTTAATTGTTATTCTGCGAAATATCTAGATAGCTCATAACATTGTAACCCCTTTCCCTGAGGGACCCTCTTCCACATGTCCTCCCATCTTCAGTGGTGTTAATTACACCTTCTGGAAACAGAGGATGCGTATTTATCTTCATAATATTGACTGGAAGGTGTGGAGAGTTGTCTCTAAGGGAAACTATGTTCCTATGAAAACTGAAGGTGAAACTAAAGTTCCTAAGACTGAAGAAGAATATACTGATGATGATATGAAAGCTCTTAGTAAAAATGCTACGGCTGAATAATCTGCATTGTGGTTGTGATGTTAATGAATTTAATAGAGTTATGGCATGTTCTTCTACTAAATAAATATGGGTTAAGTTAGAGGTCACCTATGAGGGTACTAGAGATGTGAAGGATAGTAGGATTGATATGTGGACCAATAAGTATGAAGCACTTAGGATGAACACTAGTGAGCCCAATCAGAGCATGTACACTAGATTCACACACATCATTAATTCACTACATGCATTAGGTAAGACATATCCTATGTATAAAATAATTAGGAAAATCCTTAGGGGTTTGCCTCCTGTTTGGGAAGCAAAGGCTACGGCCATATATGAGGATAGAGAACTTAAGGCTATGTCACTAAATGAACTAATAGGTTCACTTATCACCTATGAGTTAGCCATTAATGAGAGATTGAATGAGCACAATAGGATGAGAAAAGTAACTACCTTAAAAACGTCTACTAATACATCTAGTGAGTGTAGTGAACATGAGTCTAGAGATGACATGGCTATGCTTACTAGGAAGTTCAGCAGGTTCTTCAGGAAGAACAGTAGGCCATATATAAAGTTTAAAGATTCAGTATCTGAGAAGGGAGAGCCTAGTAAAAGAAAATAAAAATTGAACGCTCCCACATGCTACAATTGCAAAAAGGTCGAGCATATTAAACCTGATTGCCCGTTGCTGAAAAATGTGTCTAAGAGAAAGAAGAAAACCATGAAACCAGGTACTTCGTGGGATAGACAAAATAGTAGCGATTTAGATTTAGATTGTAGTGACTCTGAGATTGCCAACTTGTGCCTAATGGCACGGGACAATGAGGTACTGTCTTCTTGCTCCTTATCTTCATATTATTCTGATGATGATTGTGATTTTGATAGCATGCCTACTGTAGACACCCCATTTTTACCCAAGCCCAATATTATTATCATTATTTTTAAAATTATTATTATTTTGCTATTATTATTATTATTATTACTATTATTATTAGTGTTTTTATTATCTTTATGTTATTATGTTATTATTATTATTATTTTTATTATTATTATTTTGATTCTATTATTATTTTTATTATTATTGTTATTAAATATTTTTAAAATATTATTATTATCACTTTATTATCTTGCTATTGTTATTATTATTATATTACTATTATTATTATTTTATTATCTTTGTTATTTTATTTTAAAATTTCATTTATTATTATTTTATTACCATTTTACTATTATCATATTTACTATTATTATTATTATTTATTTTATTTTCACTATTATTATCATTATTATTGTATATATTGTTACCATAAAAGTATGAAGAGAATAAAAATGAAAAAGGAAAAGAAAAGAAGGATTTTTTAGGGTTGAAAATTTTATAAAAAGGGGGGGCGCTGCACAAAAGAAACGGACAGCAAGGGGGGGCAGCGCACAGCCAAGACAGGGGAGAGACCAAACAAAAAAAAAAAAGAAACCTAGCCTCTCTCTCCATAGCAGCCCCTGCACACTCAGCCGCAGCTCTTCCTTCATCTTCCCAACCTCTGCACCGCACCAGACACCATTCCGGAGACAACACAGAGAACAGCCTCTGGGAGCTCTTCTCGTCTCTCCATCACACTCTGCACCACCGCCGCGACACAGATCGTGACTTCCGGCCACCTCACACCTCAATCTTCCAACCATCTCCGGCGACCACCAGCCAGCCCGAGTACCAGCAGGACCAGCAGGTCCTCCAGCCTGCAGCAGAACCCCCAGCAGCCCACTCGTCAGTCACAGCAATGCAGCAACGCCCGAGAACCACCGCACCATTCCAGCCTCCGGCGATAGCAGCAGTAGCTTCCACCATCACCGGCGTTCTCCATCATCACTCTTTCCCCAGGACCTGCAGCAACTCTCCTCTGCAACATTCTCGGACACCACAGCACAGCATCACCGTCACTGTCGCACACCCTCGTTCTCACACAGCCAGACCAGCAGTCACCCCGGCGGCCTCCTGCTTCCACACAGCCAGACGGCACACCGGTCTCCGGCCCCCTCTGTAAGCCCTACTGCATGCAAACACTGACACACACAATAGACATATATATTTATATATTTATTAGTGTTAATATATATATATACACGTATATATTGGTTTTGGTTTGAGGTTTTAATACTTAAAGTTTAAACTTTTCATATATTTGCCTCTATATGTATATACTATATTGACCATATTAGCATTATTATTCGTATATTATTGATAGCAATATTATTATTATTTATATATTATGTTATTATGTTGTTTTGTATATCATTATTAATAATGTTGTTAGATTGTTCGTATATTACCATTAATAATATTATTGTATGATTTGTATAATATTTCTAATATTGTCATCACATCATAGGTGTATTGTTATTATTAGTATTATATGATTTATATATCATTATTAGTAATATTATTATATAGTTGGTTTATTAATATTAGCATTGTTATTATATTAATTATATTAGTATTAGTATTACGTAGTTTGTATATTATTATTAATTACATGATTGCGTTATTCTTATGTTACTGGTTTGTATATCACTATTAGTAAAATTACGGTATGGTTTGGATGTTATTATTATATTAATTATCATATTGATTTTATTAGTATTAATATTCTATTGTTTGTATATGGTTGGTATTATTATTATGTAGATTGTTTTATTATTGTTATATGCTATTATTGTGTTTATTATGTAGATTGTTTCATTATTATGTTTAGGTTTATATAACTGATTTGCATATTTTATATTTTGGTTACGGTTAGCATGTTGATATATCTAGTAATATTGTGTTTAGTATTTTAGTGTATTTAGCATGTTAGTTTTAAGGTATGTTCAATATTATAATGGATATTACATATTATATATTTATTACTATCATATTTGTAGCATTTTAATGTACACAATATCATTTATCTTGGTAACCTTAGTATTTTGAAGTTATGTTATTATATTGTATATTAGGGTATATTTAAAATTGCTGCCTTACTACTATATATTCTTAACATTGTATATCATGTTTTGATTTATTGTATCCTCATATTTTGATTTATTGTATCTTGATGTACTTTTAGGGTTGAAATTGCTTCCATATAAATTATGTACTTAGGGTTTTTGGTCATTATTGTACTCACTTTGTATTTAATATTTGTATAGTTAGGGTTGTGTATTAATTTTGGCAACCATCTTGTATTTATTATTTTCAGCAATGCCTTGTTTCCATAATTTCGTTATTTCTTTACTTGTGCATAGGTTTCCATGTTTTAGTTTGAAATTTGGTTTGTCTCTTTCATCAATTATTTCCATATGGGTGTAAAGGTATTTATAGGATATTAGGGGTGTGTACCATTAGGAAGATTATTATTATTACCTTTTATTTATAGTGTATTATTATTATTATCATGTGTGAAATTATTATGTTACCATTATGATATTTAGAATATGTATTTATTGTTAATATGTGCGTATTAATATTATTTATTATTGTCATTATGGGATTACTACTATTAATATTAATATTATTATTATTATTATCATTAGTACCATTATTATTATTTCTACTATTGTTATTTATTATTATTATTATTATTATTATTGTTATTATTATGTTCATCATTATAATGATTATTATTATTTTATTTTATTATATATTTTTTTATTAAATATTTTTGATTTTTATAATCCCTATGATTTTATTGCGGGGGTATGAGCCTTCGGGCATCACGTACCTTAAGCTCTGAGGGAATATATATGTATATATTTATTTATTTATTTATTTCTTTTTCATATGTATTTATAAATTCATAAGAAGGAGTAATTTAAAGACTTATTAGATTAACTTAGGGATAATTTCAAATTAATTAGGTACCGTTCGTAAGAACGAGCCCGTAGGGGGTGCTCGTACCTTCCCCTCGCGTAACCGAACTCCCGAGCCCAACTCTGGTAATGTAGACCTATTTTACCCCTAACGGGGTAGTTATCACGTGTTCTAACCACACTAAAGGTTAGTGGCGACTCCGATATTCTTATTTTTAATTGAAAATTAAAATTTGATTTTTATTTCGCCGCCCGGGGCACACGCGCTCCCAGGACGTCGCAACACCTACTTTTAAAAAATTGTAATATGAATATATTCATGTATCTAAATTTTTAAACAAAATGACCAAGGAGAATGATGTTTTGAAAAAGAAATGTGAAAATTGGTCAAAACTGTTTGCAATTGCAAAGAACTCTCATGCCTCAATTCTTAACGAAAAAGATTTGAAAATTGTCGAGCTTGAGAGAAAATTGGAAGATAGCTCCAAAATTGTCTTTAAATTTTCTGAGGACCAACACATTTTTGAAAAACTACTTGGAGCCAAAGAAACTCTCTTAGCAAAGAAGGTCTTGGATTTAATGGTGTTGAAAATGTAAGATGACCTAATCATTATTTGGGACATTTTACTCGAGAATCAAAATCCCAAATTTCACTTAAAGATCCTTGGTATCAAGTGATATGTTTTAAATGTAAACAAATTGGTCATATTCAGTTTGATTGTCCACCTAGAAATAGACATATAAAAGTTAAAGGGGTGTGGAGAGTCAAAGGTGATCCAGGCACTAACCCCTATGGACCCAACAGAATTTGGGGACTAGTGTCAGTTACTTAGATTTTCTTGCAGGTGTGCTTAAGATCATCCTCTTCCAAGGACAAGTGGTACCTGGATAGTGGCTGCTCACTGCATATAACTGGCGACAAGGCCAAGTTTGCTTCCATCACTCCCAAGGATAGAGGATGCGTGACATTCGGGGACAATGCCAAGGGTCGAATCATCAGTATAGATAAGGTTGGTAAGGAACCTTCCCTAGTTATTGATAATGTATTATTGGTTGATATATTGAAGCATAATTTTTTAAGTATTAGCCAATTATGTGAAAAGGGGTATAAAGTATCTTTTGAAAATTATAAATGCATAGTTGAAAGCAAATTCGATAACAAAGTACTTTTTACTACTGACCATCATGAAAATGTGTACCCAACTTGCTTTGATAATTTAGCTTCTCAACAAGTCACGACTTTTCAAAAAGTCACATGTTTTTCTGTAATCGATGAAGCTAGTTGGTTATGGCATAGACGTTTGGGACATGCAAGCATAGATTTGTTGTCAAAACTTGTCAAAAAGGATTTAGTTAAAGGCTTGCCAAAAACACATTTTGTGAAAGATAAAATTTGTGATGCATGTCAAATGGGTGAGCAAACTAAATCAAGTTTTAAGAAAAATAAATTCATATCTACCACTAGACCACTTAAAATGCTATATTTGGATTTATTTGGCCTTAATCAAGTTCAAAGTCTAGGTAGAAAATTGTATGCCTTTGTTATTGTGGATGATTTTTCTAGGTTCACATAGGTGTTGTTTCTTTCTCATAAAGATGAATCATGTGAACAATTTACTAAATTATGTAGAAGAATTCAGAATAAAAAAGGCTACAAAATCACACACATAAGAAGTGATAGGGGATCTGAATTTAAAAATGATGGCATAGAAAACTATTGTGACCTAAAGGACATTTCACATAATTTTTCTACACTTAAACGGAGTTGTAGAAAGAAAGAATAAGTCCTTGCAAGAAATGGGTAGGACAATGTTAAATGAACACAAATTACCCAAATATTTATGTGCAGAAGCTGTGAATACTGCATGTTATGTCATGAATAGAGTGTTCATCAGCCCTTCACTTAATAAGACTCCATATGAATTGTGGAACAACCATAGACCTAATATATCTTATTTTTATGTTTTTGGTTGTAAATGCTTTGTACTTAGACTCTAAATCTGATGAAGGTATTTTCCTAAGTTATTCACTTAACAGTAGAGCATATAGAATATTTAATTAAAGAACTTTAACTATTGTTGAATCTATTCATGGTGTATTTGATGAATCTAATTTGTTTTCTAAAAGAGATGATATGATATTGATATTAGAATAGGTTTAGATAAGTTATCTATTGAAAATGATGGGCATATCAATTCAAAAGCAAATGATAAATCAATTGAAAATGATAAAGATGAAAGTGAGGTTCAAGAGCTGCCTAGGGATTGGAAATTCATTAGGAAAACCCCTTTAGATCAAATTATAGGTGAACCTTTTTGTGGTGTAGCCACCCGGTCCTCCTTAAGAAACCTAGTGAGTCACTTTGCTTTCTTATCCCAAGAAGAGCCCAAAAATATTAAGGAAGCCGTAGAACATGAGTCTTGGGTAATGTCTATGCAAGAAGAGCTTAACCAATTTGAAAGAAGCAAAGTGTGGACACTAGTTCCTAAGCCTAACGATCATACTATTATTGGAACTAAATGGGTATATAGAAAGAAAAAGGATGAAAATGGGGTAATAACTAGAAATAAAGCTAGACTAGTTGCCCAGGGATATAATCAGGAAGAAGGGATAGATTTTGAGGAAATCTATGCTACCGTAGCTAGAATGGAGGCTATCCGTATGTTGCTTGCTTATGCCGCTTTTAAGAACTTGAAATTGTATCAAATGGATGTTAAAAGTGCATTCAAAATGGCTATATAAATGAAGAAGTGTATGTAGAACAATCACCAAGAATTGTTTGCAAGATGTGTAGATGAAATGTAACATCCCAGACCCGCCACGTGGGGGCCGATGCGTTAAGAGACCGACACACATCTCTAATACCATTCACGCAGCGGAAATAGTAAATAACTTCAAAAAGAAATACCAGAGTGCTATATTTACATACTTTGGTCCATAATAATTGCAACCTAATCCTTCTTAATACAAAACCATAATGTATATATATTAAACATAAACTAAAAACATATCTGATCTGCTATACTGAACTCACAAAACTACCCCGCCCTGGAGCTAACTAAGCTCGATCACCTGGACAACCTGAAAATATTTAACATATGACGGGGTGAGACACCTCTCAGTAATGGAGAAATAGTTTATAATAGTGTGTGGCTGAAGTATTTATAATATAATTAAAATATCCCTCTAAAGTGTACATACAGTTCACAAGAAGCCAGATAAAATGCCCAAAATCACACAAGATCAACGTACTTATCATCCAATCACATACCCATAACCATCAGTATTTTAATGTTAGTTTTCGAGAATAAGGAAATCCACCCACCCATACAAGTGGGTTCCCTCTGCTCTAGTGCTAACACCAGGGCACTCACCTTTCTCAATAAGCCCTCGAGTCGTGTATTTAGGTAAAGTCACCAAGAATAGGGAAGATCACCCGCCTATACAAGTGGTTTCCCTATACTCTGGTACCCACAATTAATTACCAGCGTACTCGCCTTTCTTAGCAAACCCTCGGGTGGAGTAATCTACTTTACCCAAAATACTTAATTTATTAACATTCGTACAAAGCCAACACAATCACTTCACAAAATTTCATGCGTACGCTCATATCAATAATCAATCCACACAGGATCCAATCACAGAGCATCAATGTCCACACATGACTAATCAAACACACAATATCAATGTCCACACAGGACTAATCAAACACATAGTATCAGTGTCCACACAGGGCTAATCAAACACACAGTATCAGTGTCCACACAGGACTGCTCCAACCACACAGATTACAAAACAAACACCTCGTTCATGATAAATAGGTAAACAACCTCCTCATACCACTGCCAATGTTTACCTCTCAGTATAAATGTCCATATAACGACCTCCTCATACCACTGCCAATGTTATATCATCATTTACATGAACCACACCACAGATCAATAATAGACCTGACTAATCAACCATGTCCACGCAACTATCACAATACACTCAACAATCCAGTATTCTCAGCTAAACAAAGTTCACAATCCAACCAGTATATTCAGCCAAACAAGATTTATAGCCAAATAACATTCACAACCTCAATGAATTCATCATTCCACTATGCTCATAATCATTTAATTGTCAAAATGGTCTCAACCACACAATTTTTCCCAATTTAATACATGTATAATTAAAACAGCATTTTCAATATCAGTTTGGTTCCGAAAAATTATACCTATATATGTAGGTTTTTACCCAAAATTAGTCTTTTTAACAATTACTAAAAGCTATTATAAAATATTTCCTCTTACCTAATTCCCGAAAAGCTCCTTAAAATGATCAGTCCTACACTCGCAGGGTTCCCCGTTCAACACCCTAAAATTCACATCCCCTAGAACAAAACTTCAGTATTTCTTCGCATATAATATTTCCTTCAACTAAGGTAAAGCTAAATTTTACATAAAAAGTCTTACCTTAAATTTGGGATGAATCCCCAACTAGCTCCACCGACGATCCACTCCAGCAGATTTGTAGAGAACTCTTCCAGGAGCGTCGTGGTGTCTTCAGATCATCTAACTGAGTTAAATTCGGCCTGAAATCGAAGAAAGAAGATGGTAGGGCCAAATTTCTAGTGAGAGAAAGAGAACATGCAAGAATTTTCACGCAAAAATGAAAGATTTCAGTATTTATACTATGGCCTTCGTCGACGAGCCACATCATGTCATTGATGAGGTCATGTAGAAGACTCATCGACGACCTATCCCTTCGTCGAAGAAATTCAGAGATGCTCAAATCATCCTCTCAGTATTTCCTCATTGATGAGACACATCACCTCGTCGACGAGGCTTGTTGCCTCTTTTCCTTTAAAATTTTATTTCCTCCCTCTCTCCTATTATTTAAATATTATAATTATTCGGGTCACCACATGAAATCTCTTTGAAAAAGCTAAGATGATTTGCCCAAAGAGTATGAATGCAGTAGAGTACTGGCAAAATCTTGGAATGGAGGCACACTTTGCACAAAATGTGAAAATAGGTCTCTAGAACTCTTCCTTCTTGTGTTTTTAGGGTTTTGAGAATGTTTAAATAATGTTCTCCCCATCAGATTAATTTCTGGTTGTTGGATCATGTAGATTAAAGGTTAATCTGTCTATATTTGTGCTAAAATGTTGTTCTGCGCCATGAGCTCTTCAACGAAAGAAACACGTTTGTCGACGAGTGCTCAACACTTGTTCGTTGACGTGAACATGAGTTCGTCGGCAAGAGCACAGTCTATTTTTAAGCTCTCGGTATTTTTTCATCGACGAGAACAAATCGTTCATTGCTGAATGGCCTTCATGCGTTTGTCAACAAGGCCATGGGGTTTGTTGACGATGCCTCTAAAATTTGCCTCTAAAAATTTATTCAACTTAGAACTAATGTAAATGAATCTTTCATAAAATCCATGAGTTCTAAGGTCAATATAGGGTATATTTGAGCTTCGAATTATATCATATGACATATGTAAATACATTTAATTCTAAATACCCATTCCAATTGAAGATCTTGAACTAGAAGCTTGCTTCTTCACCCTTATAGTCTTCTAGTTCCATGGATTGAGCCAAGTGACATGTACTTTAGGTTCCTTGTGGCATCCATATCATGCTTACCATTCATGCATTCTAAATTATGATCCTATTCACAAACTCAATTGCACAGGTCAAATACCGAGTGATTTTTCATTATCAAAATAGGATTGGACTTATAGAATCAACAAGTACTTTTAAATTAAAATTTCTTCCCTCTTGTCTCAAGCTTAAAGGATTCATGACATGTTATATGCTATGACATTCAAAATTGTTGTTGTCATGGAAAAATTTTTTAAAGTTTTTTGTGTTTAAAAGGGTATTGCATAACTAGTTCATTGATATATATAAATGTATGTGAAATAGTTAGAAAAATTTTATGCTCAAACCTACACTTGCTATCATATGCCACATGCTTTAAATTCCAATATTTTGCGGGTCTTATGTAATGTGTAAATTGAAATGATTTGTGGATATTTTTGGTCTAACCATGTTTATCATGTAATTTTTTATCTTAAATGACCAGTTATACTCTTTCATGTGACTATTTGCTATGCCCAATTTTTAAGTAAAAAAAGGGGAGCTCTCTATTAAGCTAAAGTTTTTTTTTTAATGCTAAAATTGTTTTTACTTAGTGTAGCCCTTTTGCTGATGCCAAAAGGGCGAGAGATGTTTTGAGCAAAATAATGTTTTTCTTTTTTACTCCTTGCTTTATTTTTAATAGGGTAAACATTTTTTAAAGGGTTAAATATTTGAGTTGCAAGCATCATGTAACTATGCTTCACTTCTAAAACTAAATGCATATGATTTAAAGTGTCTTCTTTTGTCAATATGCTTGAGTTACGCTGCTTATCCTTTAAGTTATGCATATTGTTAGGGGGAGCCTTTTCAGGCTTAACCCATTTTGCTTTTAATTGTTTGTCATCATCAAAAAGGGGAGATTGTTAATTTTTGAGTCCGATCCCTGTTTTGATGCTGACAAAGTACCAGTATCTTATATGTGTATTTAGTATGCGAACAGGTTTAATTCAACACACACATAGGGGGATTGAACATGGAAGCCAATGAAGGACTTAAAGCTCATACTCCTGGCGTATTCCATGAGAAAATGAAAAGCAAAAGAAGAAGATGTTTTCCTTATTTGTAATTGATTTAGTTTATATTAGTCAGTAATAACTGCATGTCTTGCATGATATGGATTGCAAAGCTCAAATGACCCTAGACTAACCATAAGGGACCAACACTATCATGAAAAACCTTTTTCTAAAATGCTAAAATTATACAAAGGTTTTAAATTAATTTTAAGGTCAAAAACAAGGCTAAACCATAGGCTTTCATTGACCTAGATCGACCGATCCTTGCACGTTCAAAATGCTCCAGTCGACTGACCTTTATATTTTAGCAATTTTATATAGCCCGCCCGACCAACCATTTTACGGTTGAAGAGCCCAGCCGACCAACCTTAGAACTTGGCAAATTTGCATACCCCAGCCGACCGGCACTTTTAAAACAAAATGGCCCCAACCGACCGACACTGTTTACTCGGTCCACTAGACCTTTAGGCCAGCCGACCGAACCTACGAAGGTTTGGGAAATCGCCTGAGGTCAGTCGACCAGCCCCTTTTTCAGCCGACTGAGCTTCACAAAAATTTGAATTTTGGTTTAGGTCAGCTGACTGACAAAGTCGTCAGTTGACCAACCCTCTCAAGTTTGGCTAATTTTCAGTGCTAAAACATGTTTAATTTTTAATTAAACAAATGTAAGAATACCCTCCGTGTCCCCGAATGGTCATATTTTTGGAAAGTCTATAAATACGCTCTCATGACTCATTTTTTAATTAATGCGCATATTTAAAATCTACTAAATATTTTTTGGGCATTATTTTTAAAAGCAAGCAAAGTTTCTACTCTCTTTCCTATTATTCATTTGAAAAATCCTTTTTGAAAGGGAGCATTGATTACTCCTTGAAAACTAAGGTGTAGTACCAAGAGGGGGTGAATTGGGTTTTTAAAAGTTTCTTTTAAATCTTTTTACAAATTCACAACCTTTTGTAAACTTAGCAAACACACAAGAATGATTTGATTTTTATTTCTTAATTAAACCAACCACAATCCACACTTAATATCAACACAAGCCAATGATTCTTAATGAGATACTTTCAACAATGTCAATCAATCAACCAATCAACAAGTTATTTAACCAATATATAAGTTTCAACAGTACTTCCTTGATTCAGCGTTTGTATAACTCAACGTAGAGTTTGATAAAAGCCCTATATTTATGGATTTTATGCACTTCATTTTAACCAAGGCTTCCACAAACGATTAATCAACATACTCCCTTTAACGTTTCCGCTAAAAATTAATCAACATACTTCATTAAATTAAAAGTTTTCTCAATCTCAATATTTCACCTTCCTGCACTTAGATACACAACCATGCAATTTATATATGTATGTGTAGAAATTTAAAGAGTAAGGGTAGAGAGTGAGACTGAGCTTTTACGAGATTCGGCTATACCCATCTATGTCCTCGCCTTAGGCAACACCAACTAAGGATTCCACTATAACACTCCTTTAAGGGCGGAGCAAACTGTTACAATCCCTCCTTCAAATTGGGTGGGGGCCCCTCTCGAAGTGATACCCCACGCTCGGAACAATGATTCAACCAACCTTGAACCATCAAAAAACTACAAGAGAAACAAGAAACAATTTGGTGTACAATAACACTCTCAAAAGTGTAGAACCCTGAACCTAGAAAAACAAAAGGAAATAAATAAGAAAAAAGAAGGAAAAATTTAATAGGGCATAGCAGCAGGACTTGTCGATGAATCTTATATTTTCGTCGATGATTTCCCTACTATTACTCGTTAACCAAATTCAGGCGTCATCTACAAATAAATCCTAAGAGACGAAAAATATTAGGCTTAAGGCCCGTTGACAAACCCCTCTTTCATTGATGAAGGTGCTTCTGCATTTCATTGATGAATTCTCCATTTCATCGACGAAGGTGGTCGTGTCAATGGCTTATAAAAGAAGCTAAGGAGATATTTTTTTTAGAAAATAGAAACTCTCTCTCTCTCTCTCTCTCTCTCTCTCTCTCTCTCTCTCTCTCTAACCCACGAACTTCCATCCCCTCTCTCTTTGATTTCTCACCGTTCGTCACTCGAAACGACGATCGGAAGTCACCACGAAGATCTAGGAGCATTTCTCTACAAGTCTAGCGAAGTAGATTTTTGAACTGGGCTTTTCAGGCACCACTCCAAAGCTAGGGAAAGATTTAGGGAATTTATAAAATTTGATGTTTTTGGAAGTTTAATCATTAATTTGGAGTTTATGTACCTAAGAAATGTTAAAATAGTATTTTACTTGGGGTTGAGTTGATTAAACTAGGATTTATGAATTCAGGGTTCGTGTGAGCGCCGTATGCACAGTCTTGGGATCCCTCCAGGTGTAGTTTCAAGAAAACAGGTAAAGGGATTATATTATGTCAATTTTTTTTTGAATTGTGGACCGATTAAATTGTAATGCATGTTTACAGAAACGATATATATGATTTTCTAAACAAATCGGGTATATAAAAAGGGTTATTTTGACTGTTATACGTTTTTGGGAAAAATTAACGTGAATGGGTTGAATGACTCTTATTTTCTATAAAACATGTAGTTTTGAGTTAAATAAAACCCTAGAGATGCTCATACCCTATTTTTAGCAAATTATGTTGTTTCTTGTCAGTTTATTTTATTTATGGTTTATCAGATAAAAATCGTGTGGCATGAGAACAGTTTTTAAATGGCATATATGAGCAGAATGTTTTTATTGATATTATAAAGTATGAGGGAATGAAGAGTAATTACTGGATTCCATTACAAAGTATCCATTGCTTCGAATTCAAATATTATCTCCTTCCATACTTCACAAGCAGCAGCTAGTTCAGGACTCCACTTGCTAGCCTCATGGATAATTTCATTACCCTCACGAGCAAGATCACATCCCTCACTACGCACTTGTACACATGCTTCTAGAGCTACTCGATTAGCTACGACACTCGGCTGGGGGCTGAGTTTTGATATAACGGTCGGGGCCGAGTTTTATTGAATATCAGATTTTATGTGAAATGAGTTATAATATGATTTTATTGTGTAAATTTCCATATATGATTCTAGAACCCTGTGGATATGAAATAAGATATTGTGTGCACGGTAACGTAGCTATATGTTGGCAGTGAGTGCAATCACATAGGCATGGAAGTGTGATATGGGATAGTCGATTAAAGACCTGGGCCACAGTACTACTCCGAGGTTTCTGTTGGGGAGGGCCCATCCAAGGTAGTTCCGAGTGACCATAGGTAGGCACAATCGTACTAACAACCTTATTTCTGACTCAGCTACAATCAGCTGGCTGTGAGTTGAGTCCAGCCTTCGGGCTGCGCTACCCGTCATGGGGGGAAGCATGTCATATGAGTATGTGATAGCGTGATGACGCTACGTCAGCAGTCCAGGCTGTATCTTTTATGCATATATGGGCAAATTTACTATAAATGGGCTATATTAAGCCAACAGTTTATTATTCTAAAATTATGTATTTTCATATATATATATATATATACAAAGTGCAGTACAGTTTTAAAATGCCATTTCATATACAATTAAATAATAAAAGTTTTACATTCACACGAAAACTCATGCTAGCCAGACACTAATAATAATATAATATGTCTTACTGAGAAGTGTCTCACCCCATTATACAAATCATTTTTAGGTCCTTCAAGGAATCGTACCTAGCTTACCTCGGGGTTGGGATTAGACTTTTGGGAGTAGTTATCAAAACTGGTGAGATACCAGATATCTTATTTTGTTATTTTGGGATTGTAATCTGTGGACAGATAGTGTATGTATGTATGTATTTGGGAATAGTTAGAACTCTAGTAAAGTGTTTGGATGTTTTAGAAATCTTCCACTATATGGTTTTAATTTCAGTAATGGCAGGTGCACCCGGAATTCCCTGGTTAGGGCGGATTGCATTTATATATGTTTTGTGTGGTATCAAAAAGAGACATATATGTTTTACTAGCACTTCAGGCCCACGTGGCGGGTCAGAGCCCTACAGGTGGTATCAAAGCATATATGACATAATTAGCAGGTTAAATTTATCGGGTCGCTACAAAAAAAGTAGATTAGTACAATTAAAATCTATATACTCCAATCAAAATCACAATATAGAAAGATGAAGCTCAAGAATATATCACCTGGGTTTATTCTTAGATTGTAAAAGTCAGTTAAGAACACAAGAACCGTGGCCTTTAAATCAGCAAAATCTCAACAAGAGTATAAGCAAGAGTATTCAATGAGAGAGCTTTGAAAATATGAGATTTAAGATTGATTTTCTTGTTGGGTGATTTTAATTCTTGAAATTAACTTGTATTTATAGAGTTAATAAGTATATTTTTGTGTTGCTCAAGTTTCTTGGAGTGTTTCCCAAGTATTGAAAGAGTTTGGAGCCCAAGAAATCAATTTTGGAAACATTCCCTCACTGTTTTAAATTTGAAAAATCGAAGGTTACTCGCCTGAGGGGGTTGGGTCAATCGCCTGAACCTTTAATTCAGTATATTTTTGCAACACAGTATAGGGTCAGTCACCTAACCCTAAGAGGTCAGTCGCCTAACTAGGTTCTGTCTGCTTGTCAATCGCCTGAACAAACAAGGGTCAGTCGCTTGACAACTTCAACCACCCTTCATTATTTTGGTCATAAAGTTTTCTATACAACTCCAAATTAGACGTTCTTGGTTTCAATAGAAAGCTAAGAGAAAATCCCACAACTTTAAAGTTGAACATGTTTTAAGATAAGGAGTGTTTGATAGATAAAAATGCACATCAATGTGGATATAGAAAAAATAATAGAATTTGGAAAATCCTGTATTGGTGTTTTTCATTCCAAAAATAATTTTAACCTTTTTGAAATAACTTTTGACCTTATAAAAATATTTTTCAAGTATTTTAAAAGGTATCTAGGTCCAAGTATTTAACCTAAGAGCTTCATATATCCATATTGAAATTGTTTGAAGTACTTACATGAGACTCTTTCAAGACTATAACTTTCTAAGCTCTAAGTCTTCATGTATTTGCATTGGTCTTCAATGTCTTCATGTATTCTCTTTGATTCTTTATATTTGACTTGACTTCCAGCTTGAATAGACTTTAGCTTCATAACATTTTGTAACATTAAGTTTGAGCTTTTAACACTCTTGTCAAGCACTTGATATTGATTATAATCACATTGAGTCACTTGATCTTGAATACATAAGTCCTGAATCATCACTTAACCAAATATGTTAAATTCCTTTGATTTGTTATCATCAAAATAAGATTTTAAGCCTTGTAAGGCCAACACTCATTTACTCCTTTCATCTGCAAATTCATTGCATTTGAGGGTTGTTGAAAGGAATTTTTATTTGTGCATTTATTTTCATTCAAAAGCATTTACTCTCTTTTAACCCTTCATTTTGAAAATCATTTGTAGAGACTAAAGTTTAGGTTTCTCCCACATATTTTTCTTGATAAATGCTTTAGGGAAACTTATTTTAGCTTGTGAATCTTTGCACATCTATTGCAAGATTCAAAAGCTCACTTGTGTTCATATGCAAAAATCTTTTTGTGCTAAAAACCCTAGCTGCCCTTGAACTATATTTTTTTAATATCATTATTTGGGAAATCTTTTGAGGGTTTAAGGTTCTCCTACACTTTTTTTGAAAAAATGTTTTGGAGAAATATTTATTAGGGTTTGAATCTTTGAGAATTCATCATATATATTTTTATTCAAGGATTGAAAAATATTCATATTGTACATCTATGCTTGTTTGTATAAGCATCTCCTTGTACGCAAAATTTTATTATCTTTGTATTCTAGGTGTGGCCTGAAGAAGGAGTGCACCATCCTGTAAGGTGTATCGGTTTGGCTCTAGCCTAGTTACATAAGCTAAGGAGACTCTGCCTTGCAAGGAGAATTGGTTTGGTTTCGTCAAATAAGTGAACTGAGGAGACTCCGCCTCATAAGGAGAACTGGTTTAGCTTTGCCCGTAAGTAAGCCAAGGAGACTCTACCTCATAAGGAGTATTGTAAATGGTGTCGCTTTGTTCGGTTAAGTGAGCAAATAGTGAAATTCTCTTGCTAGTTAGCTTGAGGTGGGGACGTAGGCTGGATTAGCCGAACCTTGATAAAAATAATTGTGTTATTCTCTTCCTTATACTCATTACTTTCCAGCACTTGCATGTCTATATTTAAACTGTTGTGTATGATTTAAATATTTGCAAATCTCAATATATGTGGAATTGGTAATTGCTTAGATAGATCCTAGGTTGTGAAATACCGGTTGTGGTTTAAAATTGAACACAACTAACCTAGGAAGAATTTTTAAATTCCCAATTCACCTCTGCCCCTCTTGGGAATACACTATTCACATCAGAACTAAGCCAACCCCACCGAACCAAACCCATTGAACCAAAACCAACCTAACCCACTAAACCAACCTGAACCGAACCCAAGAACCAAAACACAAGCCCACCTGTGTTTTAAAAGACCCGAGCCCAACATTTTTAAGAAGACCTAAGCCCACTCATATTTTTAAAGACCCACCAACATCTTTTAAACAAATTGAGACCACTCACGTTTTAAAAACAAAACTCAGCCCACTCACGTTTTTAAAGACCCAAGCCCAACATCTTTTAATTGAACTGAGCCCACTCACATTTTAAAAACAAAACCGAGCCCAAACATCTTGATTACGCGTCAAAGTTGCGTAATTAAGTTTTTAAAATCATGAATTAAAGATTGCAATTTCACTTAAATGCCTAATTATGTCCAATATTTCAATAATGAGCTTAATTTTTAATATTTGAATTTTTTATCCTACACTTGCCTTCAATTTATGAGTTTTTATATTTAATTATTGTAAGGTATTTTTAGAATTAAAGAAGTGAAGCGGGCCATGCAAAATGATGCAAATGGAGGCGTTAAGTGCAAAATGAAGCTAATTGGGCGATTATGGACAATTTCGACATTGGTTCATGTGTAACTCTTTTATCCGAGCTCCGATTGAGATGATTAAAGATGTTGTTGTTGCCAAGAAAAAGATCTACAACTTTTATGTTTTTATTTTTGAGAGACACTAGTTGCATCAAGGTTGAAATTAGGCTTGAATTTGTTGCGCCTACTACACCAACCATGCATACGTGGGCTAAACACCAAAGAAAAGAAGGGTCATGCAATTGAAGGCCATATACAATAGCTTTTAGGGGATTAAAAAGGTTGCAACCTTGCATGCATAAAGCAACTTAGGGCATCACCTTCATTCAAAAATACATGCATGCAAATAGCATCTTCATTGGAAGAAGAATCCATGCAACTACAAGTGGGCTGGGCCCAATTCATAATACATGCAAGGGTGGCTTTGAAGAAGCTGGGCCATGACATGCATGCACTTAAAATGGTCGTGTGCTAGAGAGGCCCATGCAAATGCATGGGCCATATAAGTCATTGAAGGTTGTAGGGACTAGGGAGCTGCCATGCGCTGAGGTAAAAAGGGGGAAAAGAAGAATAGGGTTTGGGGGGAGTTTTTCTTAAGGAGTGCGTCACAACAAAAAGAAAAAGGAAAGGAGGGTGCTATGTGCAGGAGTTTGGGGAATAGCTCTCCATTACTCTCTCTCCTCTCTCTCTCTCTTTGCTTTTTTTTTTTTCTTACTTTATTGTTATTTTAAATACCTTGTTTAAGTTTATTTTTATTTAAGCACTCCCCTCTTTGTTTATTTATTTATTTTGTTTTACATTGTTGTTATTTCAATACTTGTTTTAATGCTTTGTTTGAATTTATTATTTGTTGAATTTATTTATATTTATGCCATTATTGAGTAGAGTTTATTTTGGTTACACTATTGTTGGGTTTTATTTTGTTTAAAGGATTGATGAATTGATTTTCATTCAAGTTAATGTGGATTTATTTTGTTTAAGCTATTGTTTGAGTTTTATTAATGTTGGATTTATTTTATCTTATATTTCAATTCCTAGGATTCATATTTTCAGTTGTTTTTTTATTGTTGAATGGTTTTATTAGATTAATAAAGTTCTTACTTTTGATTTATTATTTGAATGTTTAATTATTGAGTTTTTTGGTTGGTTTAATTTCCTTATAGTCATTTTATGATTTGAATCAACCATTGGATGAGTGATATTAGTTGTGTTGATCTTACCATCGTTTATTTACCATTATCCATTTCTTGTCGTTAACTTTATAAATGTTATGTCTATAGTTTATGTTTTGCTTTGTTTTAATTTTGTTCCAAATCCTCAAAAACCCAGTTTTTTGAATCTGAACTATGTTCCGTAAATATTTCTTTTTATTTTCTCCTTGTTGCTTTAACGTGAGTTTGAAATTAATCTACATTCCCTGAGGAGATGATCTGAACTTTTTGGCTAATTATTACGTGACAAAACTCCTATACTTGGGATAGCTTTTGTACTACTCATTTTAGAGTGAGTCACATCTTTCTAAAGACCCAAGCCCAAACAAATTTTAAAAAATCGGGCCAAAAAACAAACCAAGCCCAAATAATTTTTTAAGAACCTATCCCAACACTTTTTTAGAAGACCTGAGCCCAAACACATGTTAAACAAATTAAGCCCAACTTTTTAAAATCACTCGAGCCCAAGCATCTTTTTAAAGAACCAAGCCCAACACATTTTTAAAAGACCTGGGCCCAACCACATTTAAAAAAAAAATCCCCAAGCCCACTTGGAGCCTATCTGGACCCACAAGAACTTGGGGGGTTGACTCATGCGAGTCAACTCGGTAAGAACCCAATAGGGAAGGTTCGGACAAGTCAACTCGTCCCTAACCTTAAAACCCTATAAAAACCATAATACAGCATTCAAATCACAAGAATATCAAACCAGCATTTGACCCACATGCGTCAGGAAAGACAAAGCACAAACACATACAATCACTCACAATAAGAGTGAGATAGAAAGTGAGAACAAATAGAGAAAAATGGGGGGAGATACTTATCTTATGCAACCTTCAAATAGGGGTGACACCACCTCAAAGACCGAGTCAAACCCCTTCTAGGTCTTAAGACAAAACTCTGTCGGGATCAGAACACTCTTGGGTGTTTAGTGGTTCGCCATGGTTGAAGGCGAACGATTGTAGGGTTTCAGGGGCCCGAGAGAAAGGAAGAAGAATAGTTAGGGTTAGGGTTTGCATTTGAGGGAGTTAGGTTTACAGTAGGACAGAGAACAAAGGTTAGGGATTCAGGTGTTCGAGAGGAAAGAGAGGGGGATCTATAGAGTGATAGGGATAGGGTTTTTGTGAGGACATTCAAGAGGAACAAGGGGAGAGAAGAGAGAGAAACAAAATGGCTAAATGGTAACAAGTGAAAATTTTCACCGTTTATATGTCCGATTTTAAGGCCATGTATCACCACCAATGGGTGACACACGACAGGATATTGTTGATATATTCAATGTGCAACACAGACTCCCCTTGGCCATCTGATCTGTGTTTCTTCATGATGGCCCCGATTATGCCACGCAATCAATTCATGCCATCTTAGATTGCTTCACTCGGTGGCCAACATGTGGCCCATTGACATCACCTTGACGCCATCACCCATGCTGATAAATAATTATTGTTATATATATTTACAAAACCACGTGTCCTTACTCGGTGATGACACGTGGCCTGGTTGGTGGACCCGGCCATGTTCCCTTGAACCGGTTAACCCTGTTGAACCGGTTCAAACAAGTTTCCTCTATATTTTTAATAATTTTCTTATTATATTATTTATTTGATTTAAAATTTGATAAAAATAGGGAAAAATCACAAAAAATTAGGAAAATCAAAAAAAAAATTGAAAAATATTTTTAAGGTTAGGAAATTATTTTAATGCGCTTTTTACTTGGAAAAATAGAAAAGGGGCTAAAAAATTTCCCATAAATTTTGAAAATATTGTAAAATATTTGGAAAAATTCTATAAAATTTTGAAATAAATCTAGGAGCTATTTTCTTAAAATATTTTCTTGATTTTTAGAAAGGGTGTTCCTATGATTTCAAAAAGGGCAATGGGCTTTTCAAGCCTCACTTGTACTTTTAAATATACTCTGAACAAGTGTGCATATTTGTTTGTTTACTTAATTGTATATACTTAGGCAATTTGTTCATTTAAAAGGGAGTAAAATAAAAGGATGTTGAAATTCAGTTTGGAATAATTTTTAATAATTAGGTATCGTTCGTAGAACGAGTGTGTAGGGGATGCTAGTACCTTCCCCTCGCCTAACCGAACTCCCGATCATGATCCTGGTATACACATATGTTGTCTACTCTCAATTAAGTAGTAATTAGATGTTCTAACCACACCCAAAAAAGTTTAGTGGTAACTCCAACTTTCAATTTTTCTCGAAAATCCAAAATCATCATTTTATATTCGCTAGCTCCGGGGCACCCTAGCTTCCAAGATGTTGCAACAATAACCATGGTAATATTGTCTAATTTAAAAAAATATATATATGAATAGTCACATTAGGTGTAGCGACCCTAAGAATAATAGTATTTAAATAATAAATAGGGAGAGAAATGGAACCAATATCAGAAGGAGGCAGCCGACTTCATCGACGAACACAGGGAGTTCATCGACGAGTGCATAAGGGACCTCATCGACAAAGCTACAACTCGTCGACGAGAAGATACCGAGAGTAGAATTTGGGCTACCCTGAATTTCATCGACAAAGGACAGAGTTTGTCGACGAAATTACTTAAGGACTCGTTGATGAGATGACGTGGCTCGTCGATGAATCCCGCAATATAAATATTGAAAACTTGGATTTTTATCCTATTTCAGCGCAAATTACCCTCTCTCTCTCTCTCTCTCTCTCTCTCTCTCTCTCTTTCTCCTACGGCCCTTCCATTTTCTCTCTTCGATTTTGGCCTCATCAATCGCCAGATCGACCATCTGAGGCCACCACGATGTTCCTAGCGGAGTTCTCTTCAAGTCTACCGGAGCGAATCGTTGGTGAAACGAAGTTGGAATTCATCCCAAATCCAGGGTAAGGTCTTTTATTCATTTTTTGGCCTTCAGGCAGTTGTAGGAAATGATGTAGGCCAAGAAATATTGATATTCTATTCTGACAAATGTGGTTTTCAGGGTGTTTAGTGGAGAATCCTACAGGTGTAGGACCCATTATAGTTGGGGATTTTTAGCAGGTAACAGGTAAAGGAAATATGCTATGCTAGGTTATTTGAGTATGTTTTCAGTATAAAATTATAAATGTTCCACCAGAGTGTTGTTTACAGTAGAGATTTATACAGTTTATCAATATGATTAATATGTATAAAATTACTGTGTGGCCTGAGAATATAGATATAGTACAGAAACATGCTTTACAGTATTTTTCAGATATGTGTTTTACAAAAAGACAGTAAATATATTTTATAGCAATTACAGAAATACCATAATTATACAGTTTTACAGTACCATGACATATAGATTTATAGTTAATTACAAAAACACAGTTGATACAGATACAGTTTGCTACAGCGTCATGGTTTATACAGTTATTACAAAATCATGGTAAAACAGATAGTTGTATATAGAGATGTATTATATAGTATCAAACCCTGTTGGACCATATAGTTTACAGAGCACGGTACCGTAGCTACATACAGTATATAGAGTGCAACCACCTATTCAAATAATACGTGGTATAAAGGTCGATCGCATAGAGCCCACGAGTAGATAGGCTCCCCATCAGATATGGGTTGAAGAGGGCTGATCAGACTATGGAGTATAGTGACTTATTCCTAGTTGGCCAGCCAGGGTAAATCCTGCCTACGGGCTGCACAACCTTGTCATGAGGGATTAAATCATGACACACAGTTATCCACAGGGAAGTTTATAGTTATTACTATGTTCATACAGGTTTATAAAAACAAAAAAAATATATATATTTAGCAGTATTTTGAGTAGAAACCTAAAGTACAGAAATGTTATGCAACAGGTAAAAGATGAAGATTTATATTACTGGTATTGTACTTTATAGATTCAGTGATACATGACTATATAATAATAGATTTTCATAATATTGTAACTCATCTGCCATACACTAACAATAGCATATTTTGTCTTACTGTGCGTTGGCTCATCCTAATTACTTTAACATTTTTCAGGTGATTCAGGTAGGCAAGCAGATCAGGCTCGCAGATAGAGGGGCCTCAGTACCGCCTTGTCAGTTGAGAGTAAGTATATTTTTGGGAGTATTTTGTATAGCCCTCTCCAGTGAGGATATTTGGGGAACAGTCATATATGTATATTTTGGGAAACATGTTAGCACTCTGGTATTGTATATAATTACATATGGTTATGCTTATTTGATTCCTACTTCTTGCTGCTTAGGTTAATGATTGGGTTTATTATGGTATTAGAGCATGCTAAATGTCCTAGTAAAAAAAAAAACCCCCATTTAAATAGCAAATCGTTACATTAGGTAACCTTGTTACAATGTGAGATACATTCTATTCTTAAGTGATATTTGAATGCAAGAGGATATATTCCAAAGAATAGCCCAAAAAGGCTACAAGGCTAACTCTACATATTGAATAGGCTTATTTTGGTGAAATGGCTAAGGATAAAAGAGTTATGCTCATATTCATAGATGAGTTCTACTCATAAAAACAAATAAGCTTTACTCATATTGACAAGTAAACTTTGCTTATATTGACAAATCTCCACTCATATTCATATATAGATGAGCTTTGGTTATAGAAACATATGAGATTTGCTCAAAAACATATAAGCACTACTCATATTGACTGACAAGCTCCACTTATAAATAAATGAGCATGACTCATAACAATATTGACAGATGAGCTTTGCCAATGAATAGGTGAACTCTGCTTATATATACTAATTTTTTATTAAATATCAATGAAGCATAGAGATCACAGTGATGGTGACATTAATTACCCAACTCTAGGATTGCATAAGCTTATATTTGAAATAATATGACACACAAAAATGTGAGAGGACACATAGATGACAAAATGAGGAAATCTTTATGTATTTATGGATGTCAAATCTAGCAAAAATAAACATGCTTAAGTTTTTTAAAAAAGAAAAAGAAAAAATAAAAGAAAAAAATGGATACCTACTTGAGTGAAGATGACCTACTTGGCCACTTGGGTGGAGATTACCTGCTTGACCACAATGAAAGGGAGCTTAGATGTATGTGCAGTAGGCATGCTTGCCAAGTTACAACTTTATTAGCTTAGAAATAGCTCATCTTGCTCATCTTCGTAAAAAATAATAATAATAAAAGAAAATATGTAAGATGCAAGTTACTTTTAAGCCTAAACAAAGCAATAGAAGGCAATTTGTGAAGTGTAAACTATCTATGATGAGGAGACAAAGGTGTTTCTTAAGGTGTAACTCAAGGTGACTAAATAGAGGCAATCAAGGGCTTGTAACTCTGAGTAAAGTTGAAAACTAAAGGAGTATAACTCCTTGTTGTGTTTGTGTGGTTTTTATACTTGGTGGGGTTTATAAACAAAAGAAGAAAAACATATGGGTGTGGGTGGATAAAAATATCAATCATGAATTCCTGAGAGTCTCGAATAGGAGGTCGACCAGGTTCGACTAGGCTTGACCAAGTCAACTCATCCCCTAAAATCTCAGACATGAATTCCTCAGAGCCTTGATCAAGAGCTCGACCAGGTTGACGATTGCGAGAAAAATTTTAAATTTTGAATTGGAATGGTTTGGTATTTTGAGCGAAGCCTCCGAAGGGTTGTTAAATATGTCTTTCTAGGCATATTTTGAGAGAGGAAGATCATTGTAAACCTTTGTATTGTATACTTTGATTATTCACAGTGAATCCTTTGCCGATTGCTCCCGTCAATGTAGGCTTTGCCGAACCATGTATATTTGTGTGTTGATTCTTGTTGTTTTTCGGATATACTAAGTGTTTGAATTATACTTTGGTGCTTCATTGTTTTGCTGTGTTTATAATTTTAATTGTGCAATCCCAAACTCTTTTCTCAACAATTGGTATCAGAGCGTTGTTGTCATGGCATTGGGTACTTCTTCTACAAAGTTTGATGTTGTCAAATTTAATGGAACAAGGAATTTTGGTTTGTGGCAGAGGAGAGTGAAGGATTTGCTTGTACAACAAGGGATGGTGAAGGCCTTGTATGGTGTTCAACTGGAAGGTATGGATGAGGCAACTTGGAAAGAGTTGGAGGCAAAGGTCGTTTCCACAAAACGCTTGTGTTTGGCCGGCGAAGTGCTATATCATGTGATGAAGGATTATTCTCTAGCGGCTGTGTGGTGAAAGCTTTAAAGTCGGTACATGTCCAAATCACTTTCAAATAAATTATTTCTTAAGCATCATCTTTATTGGCCTAAGATGATTGAAGGTTTGAACTTAAATCAACACATAAATGCATTTAATCAAATCATAAGTGATTTAATGCGTCTTGATGTTAAGTTTGAAGAAGATAATAAGACTTTGACGTTACTAAATTCCTTGCCCGCAATCCATACTTAGGAAAATTTGGTTACCACCCTAACATAGGGAAAAGAGACTATTAATTTAGAAGAGGTGACAAGTGCTTTGTTGAATTTTTATTAAAGACTACTAATTTAAAGCTCGTACTCAATCCAAGAAGAAAAAGGATCTCTGATGTTACAAGTGCGGTAAAAAGGGGCACGTTAAACCAAAGTGTCTAGATTGGAAGAAATGAAATGTTGAAAAACATGAAAGGACTTTAAAATCAGCGAATGTGGTTCAAGAAGAAAATTCAATTTGCAGTGATGGTGATGTACTTTCAATCTTGCTAGGGTCGAGTCACCTTACAAACTCATGGACTCTAAAGCCGACATATTCTTACCATATGACTCCAAACAAGGAGTGCTTCAGCACTTACATGTTGGTAAATTCTGGTTTAGTTCTTATGGGCAATGATGTTTCTTATAAGATCATTGGCATTGTAAATGTTAAAATTAAAATTTTTGATGGTGCTATGAGAACCTTGAGCAAAGCAAGACACATACTGGAGTTATGGAAGAGTCTAATTTCACTTGACACCTTGGATTGTAATGGTTTCAATTACAAGTCTGAAGGTGGGGTTATGAAAGTATGGAAAGGCAATTTGACGGTGATGAAAGGGAAAAAGTTAGATGGGAATATTTACATATTATAGGGAACTACTGTTGTAGGTGAACTGCAATCATAGATACTGAATCTAATGAAACCGTCTTGTGGCATATGCGTCTTGGGCATATGAGGGAACATGGTATGAAAGAACTTCACAAGAGGAAACTCTTGAAAGGTATGAAAACATGTAAGCTAGATTTTTGCAAGATTTGTGTTCTTGGAAAACAAAACAGGGTAAAATTCAAATCAGCTATACACAAAATGGAGGGTATTCTTGATTATGTACATTCTGATGTTTAGGGCCTGGTTAGAGTAGCATCAAGAAGTGGACAGGTTTATTATGTAAGTTTTGTTGATGATTACTCATGAAAAGTATGGGTATACTGTAGAGACCCGAAAAATTTAAATAATAATAAAAATAAAGAAAAGAAGAAAGATGGTTTGGTGCAGACCAAACCATCGACGGTTTGGTGAGAGGCCAAAAAATCGTCAACAGTTTTGTGTAACTGCAGCCCGATAACGGTAAAACGATGAAAAGAGGTTTGGTTAAAAACCAAACCGTCGACAGTTTTTTTGCGAGTCAGTGTACTACACAAGGGATTTAAGTAATATATTTTGGGATAAAAATCAAAACTCTCTTCTTTCTCTCTAGGGTTGCGACCCTTCTCCCTCCTCTCTTCGATTTTGTGCCTGGTTTAAGCCTGAATCAGTTGAAAAACATCATTTTGAGATCCCGACAATGTTTATCCGCCATTTAATAGGAGTAGTTTTATGTTTTGAGGTTTCCATGTATCACTCCAAAGTTGAGGTAAGGGTGATGAATATGTTAAATGTTTGGAATTTAATTGATTAAATGGAGTGTATGGGATTAGGAAATGTGAATATGATTATAATTCTGGAGTTGAGTTGACTGAACTGGGGAAATATGATTTCAAGATTTTGAGCTCCGAAATGCTATAGGCGTGGATTTAGGATCTTCGCAAGAATTCTCTCAATAAGCAAGTAAGGGAATAAATTATAACAAATATTTTTGGGAAATTAATTAATTGATTAAAATATGTGAAAATGAGAAAATGGTATATAGTTTTGGAAAACTATGGTATGTATATTTTCCTTATGATTATTATATTGTGAATAACAGTCTAAAATTGTGCGACATAAGGAATATGAAATAACAGTGTTATACTAGTAATATGAGTTATGATTTTATACATAAATGATATTATGAGAAACACAAATATGTTTTTACTGAGAAATGATGAAATGTAATACACAAATGTGTTTTTACTGAGAAATGATGAAATGTGATATACAGATATGTTTTATACTGAAATGACAATATGTGATATACATATATGTTTACATAGAAATGATGATATATGAGATATACATATAAGTTTTATAGAAGTGGTGATATATGTGATATACACAGAGATGTTGAATTGAGATATACACAGACATGAAATGAAATGTATACAAAAATGATGAGATTTATACGGAAATGATGAGATATATATACAGATATGATGAGACATACAAACATGATGAAATGTGAATACATAAATGTGGAAATGAAAACCCTGATGGACCAGAGAGCACAGTACTATTGCTAGCATATGTATTAGTGCAACCACACGTCTTGTATAGAGTGTGGCGAGATAGTCGATTGGGTCGGTGAGGGGTTGTGTTACCCCCTAGGGTCCGGACCAAGATTGAGTAGGCCAATTGTAAAAACCAAAAAATAAAAAAAATAAAATTAAATAAAATTAAAATTAAAAAATTAAAAATTAATTAATTAATTAATCAGATTTAAAGAAAAAGATAAAAGAAAAAAAATTAATTAATTAAAATTTTATTTTTATTTTTAGTTTTATTTTTATTAATAAAATATATTATTATTAATATTAATTAAATTATTATTATTATTATTTTATATATATATATATATATATATATATATATATATATATATCAAACTCACCTGAGAAGCTTCAGGTGAGTTCTAATAATTATTCACGCCCCCCCCCTCACTTTATCTTCTATCCTCTTCTTCTTCTTCTTCTTCTTCTTCTTTATTTATTTATTTATTTATTTTCCTGCAACTGCAATCTCTCTCTCTCTCCTCGATTTCGTGACAGATTTTCACCCAATCGAAAATCCGAAGATACCACTGAACTCCATTCGCTGCCGCCGTCATTTCTACCGGAGTAGATCGGTGGTAGGAACGGCGTAAGCGTATTCCCTAGGATAAACCATTTTCCCCTTTTTCTTTAATTTCTTGCAAAATATAAGCCCAATTGACGAACGGACACCACCACGAGAATCTAGAGATGATTCTCTACGAGTCTAGTGGGACAAAATTCTCGTGGGGGTGTCGGGCCAAAACCCCAAATTTGGGGTGCGGAGATTATTAAGGGGCTTATTTTTAATTAATTAGCATTAATTTAGAAATGCTAAAATATTAAGCATTTGAGACTGAAGTAGGATTTCTGGAATCTAGGCCTCGGGTGAGCGCCACGGGTGTAATTTTGGGACCCGCAAGCAAAATTTGGAAAAATTAAGTGGGGATGTTAAATAATAGTTTAAATGTTAATTTGAGGTATATGAAGCCTAAGGAAGGTTAGATGAGTATTATTTTGAAGAAATAGATTAATTAATCTAGGGAAAAATGTAAATTGCAGGAATTAAATTTCCGACGCCAATGGCGTGAAATTTGGGTCCTAAGGAATTTCTCAATAATCAGGTAAGGGAATAAACTAAAGCAGTAATTTTTCATACAAATTAT